>NW_027507748.1:242633192-243233192 GCF_037356315.1 Lithobates pipiens | reverse complement strand
GAGATGCATCCATTACCCGAGATGATCGGTCTTCCCGGGGGGTTCTGAATATTTTTATGTATTTTTGGTAATGCATACATTGTGGGTATTCTTGGATATTTAGTACGTATAAAATCCCACATCTCTACAGTAATGGCACCATCTCTATAGGCTCCATCAACCAGATCATAGAATTTTTGATTATATTTATCTAAACAATGCGCCGAGATTCTACAGTAGCATTTCCGATCATTAAGGATTTTCAGGCACATGGCTTCATACATGGAATTATCCATTAAAATGATGTTACCCCCCTTGTCTGATTGTTTTATTGTAATTTCTACATTGTCCTGGAGTGATTTTAAAGCATGTTTCTGTTCTAAATTAAGATTTTTTTTTTTTTTTTTTTTTTATTCCAACAAATTTTATTGAGTATAATGGGTGATAACAGGAAACATAGAACATAAAATATAAAATAATCAACTGTTACAACTAGCATGGCACGTAAACATAAACATGCACAATAATGCGTAAGACAATGTGAAGTAATGTGGCATTAACAGTAAAGTTATAAAACAGAAAGGCTATGTCTACGTGCGCATTGCACGGTCCCGCTATTGGGGAGCGTATGAGCAGGCATATGAGCGGGTTATTCGGCCCTGGCTCCCTATAGACCGGGCTTAGGGGGCAGGATCCGTCTGAAGGTGAAATGGGGGGGGAGGAGGGGGAATTGCCTTAATAAGGATGTGGAACATGACCAAGTGCCAGCGGTCGGGAGAGGGCCGGGGAGGGGAGGACAGAGGGGAAACGGGAATTGGGTAGGGGGGAGTTGAGGATCCGTCCACCGCTGTTCTCCATAAAAAGGATGTGACTCCTTAGTGTATGCGGGTCGTAGTGGTGGATACCCTAAAAAGAGGTTAAGACGTGAAACAGTGAGCAGTCCCAAAGTCGCATGATGATAATTGTCATACCGTCATAAGGGCAGGAAAGGTGCGGCTCTACATCTTTGTCAGAGGTTGACTAGGGGGTTCAAGAATTACTCGGTGTATTTTGCAGTCTTTCCAATGTGTTTGTAGTTGTGAAGTATTTCCAGCAGGCCCATTTAACGTTATATTTGTCCGGGGTGTCTCTAGATATGTGTATTCATTCTTCCATTTCTGATATTCTGTGCATCCTGTGGAGCCAGTCTTTAATAGAGGGGATTGTCTGGGATTTCCAGTATATTGGTATACATTGTTTGGCTGCATTGATCATGTGGACTATGATGGTTTTACGATAGGAAGTTTGTGACAAAGTGGTATGGTGCAAGAGAAATTGAGCTGGGGTAAAAGGTAATTCATATGTTGTAATGTCTTTGATCAGTTTGTGTATAGATTGCCAGAAAGGTTGGAGTAAAGGGCAAGACCACCAGATGTGGAGCATCGTGCCTCTACTCTGAAGGCATCGCCAACAACTATCTGGCGTAGATGGGTTCCAACTGTGTAATCTATCCGGTGTTCGGTACCAATGTGACAGTATCTTGTATCCATTCTCCTGGGTGGATACATTTATGGAGCCTTTATGTATATTGAAAAAGATGTTCTGCCAGTCATCCTCTGTGAGTGTGAGGTCCAGGTCTCTTTCCCATGTCGTGCAAAATTTGGAAGTATTGGGGTTGTAGTCTTGGAACAGGAGCGTGTGCGTTTGGGAGACGAGATGGGATAAGGGCGTAGTCTCGGAGCATAGGGTCTCAAAGGGCGTCAAATGTCGGGAGCAGTCAGTTATTTTCTTTAACGAGTGTAAGTAGTGGGAGATCTGTTGGAACGTCCAGGGAGGGATAGGCTGTTTCTGCATGGTGTTAGCTATTTGGGTAGACGTTTGTGGGCGCCCCTTTTCGTAGAAATGTTTTAACAGGACTTGAGGGTGTGACCAGTGGTTTTGAAGAAAGGTATGGTGCATCCCCGGAGGAAAGTCGGGATTCATTCGCAGTGGTGTTAGTGGTCCTGGGACAGTCGATAGGGAAGATTGCGTGCAAAGTTTACGAAAACATCGTAGTGTTGGAAGTAGGAGTGGGTGTGCTTTGATTTCTGTTTGAGAGGGGGAGGATGGAATCCAAGGCAGGGATCCAAGTGGTAATGTCGTGAACGAGGATTCTAGAAGTACCCAATCTTTGTTATTCGCATGGACATTCCAATCTATGATTCTGGTCAGGTGTACTGCTGAGTAGTAATTGGGGAGGTCCGGGAGCCCTATTCCACCTAGGTGTTTGGGCCGGGATAGGAGAGTAAAGTTGATCCTGGGTCTGCGGGAGCCCCATAAGAATTTGGAACATAAGCTTCTATAAGAGCGGAAAAGGGCTTGGGGGAGATGTATCGGTATCGTTTGGAGGAGGTAAAGGATTCTCGGCAATATATTCATTTTCAGAATAGCGGCTTTACCGAACCAGGAGAAAGTAGGTTTGTCCCAACGTTTGAGATCGGAAGCAATTGTCTGTAGCAGGGATAGGTAATTCTTTGGATACAGATCCTGTAGGTTAGTCGTCAGTTTGATACCCAGGTATGTGATATGATCGTCTCGCCATTGGAAGGGAAAGTTGTTTTTACAGAGGGTGACATCGGCCGGGGGCAGGGAAATGTTGAGGGCATGGGACTTGGTGAAGTTTATTTTTAGATTGGAAAGCAGGTTGAATTTGCGGAATTCACTCAAGAGGACCGGGATTGTCGTGTGCGGTTGTGTTAGGAACAGTAGAATGTCGTCCGCGAAGGCGGCAAGTTTGTATTCTTTAGTGGCAGTGCGGATCCCTTTTATGTCAGGGTTCTGACGGAGACTGTTTAAAAAGGGTTCTAGGGTAAGTACAAAGAGAATAGGAGATAAGGGGCAGCCCTGCCTTGTCCCATTGCGTATGGGGAAGGCATTCGACAGGGTGTTGTTGACTCTGACCTGGGCAGTCGGATTTTGGTATAGAGCTTGGATGAAAGTTGTTAGTCTTGGACCGAGTCCAATGGTTTGTAGAACAGTGTGCATGTAATCCCAAGCTACCCTGTCGAATGCCTTCTCCGCATCTAGGGATAGGAAAAAACCCTTTTGTTTGGTTCTTGATGTGAGGTGGTGTATATTAATAGCTTTGATGGTGTTGTCTCTGGCTTCGCGGCCAGGGACAAACCCAACTTGATCTTTTGTAATTAATGCTGGTAAAAGGGGGAGAAGTCTGTTGGCTAGTACTTTTGCAAAGAGTTTAATGTCCACATTTAAAAGGGATATGGGTCGATAATTAGCAGCTTGCGTGTGATCTTTATCTTCTTTAGGAATGACAACGATGTGGGCTGTGAGCATTTCAGTGTCAGGGGTACTGGAGGCGTTCAGGGAGTTGAAAGCTTTCCTAAACGGGTTCTGGAGGATATCGGAGAAGGATTTGTAATATGCTGATGTAAGTCCATCCGGACCTGGGCTTTTGCAGGGTTTTGTTTGTTTGAGTGCCGTATCCCACTCCTGTTGTGAGATAGGGCCGTCTATGTCTCGTAGAAGTTCCGATGTCTGAATTTTAGGACAGTATTTGTGGAGGAAAGCTTCCATGTCACGGAGCCTGGTCTGGTTAGGGCAAGGAGGATCATGCGTTTCATTTATGTTGTATAATTTGGTATAAAATCTCTCAAATTCCTCAGCAATCTCTGTATTTTTCGTATAGATGGCCCCTAGGGGGGATCTTAGGGAATGCACTGTGTGTTTCGTTCGTTTGGAGTGAAGGGCTCTTGCCATGAGGCGACTGCTTTTATTTCCGAATTCATAGAATTGCTTTTGGGAGAGCATGTAATTTTTCCTGGTGGTTTTGCCTAGTTCTGTTTGTATTGACAATCTAACGTCCTGCAGCTCTTGGAGTGTTTGAGCGGCTAAAGTATGTTTATGAGCTGATTCCAAAGTTCTAAGTCTTTGGAATAATTGACGGAGGTGGAATTTTTTTTCCTTATTTTTCTGTGCGGATAGCGAGATCATTTTCCCTCTAATTACACATTTGTGGGCAGCCCACTGGGTCATAGGGGACGTCTCCGGGGTGTCATTTTCTCTAAAGTAGTCGGTTAAACAGGTCCTGATTTCTGATGTGTGTCTCGTGTCAGTGAGGAGAGTGGGGTCCAAGCGCCATATTCGAGTATGGGCTTGCTTTTCGGGGAGTGTCAGCGTTACCGTGATAGGGTGGTGGTCGGATAAAGTCATTGGTTCTATAGTCGCTGTGGTCAGGTAGGTGAGATCAGGTTGGGTTAGAAAAAGGTAGTCAAGACGGGAGTATCTGTTGTGGGGGTTGGAGAAAAAAGTAAAGTCCTTTTCGTTAGGGTGTAGGATGCGCCAAGTGTCATGTAGAAAGAGCTGTTGGAGGGACAGATTTATTTGACGTAGGGCTCTGTAAGGAAGATGGGAGGTACCTGCCGAGGTGTCTGTGAGAGGGTTTAAGGGGACATTGAAGTCTCCGCCTAGCAGTAACATGCCTGATTGAAATGCGAGTAGTTGATTGGAAACCTCTCGAAAAAAGGGTACTTGTGCTTTGTTGGGGCTGTACACATTAGCCAAAGTTATAGGCTTGCCGCACCATGAACCTTTGAGAAAGATGTATCTGCCGTGGTCGTCAGTCAGTGTGTCTGTAATTTGGATGGGAACATTTTTGGATAGAAGAATCGATACGCCTTTAGTCTTGGAGGCCGGCGTGGTTGCGTGGTAGCTATGCGGGAAATAGTCGTTGGACAGTCGTGGTGTGTTTTGGGAACTAAAGTGTGTCTCTTGTAAGAATATAACATCAGCTTTCATGCTTTTCATGTGGGATAGAGTTTGTTTTCGTTTTTCCGGAGTATTCAGTCCTTTAATGTTTAGAGAGACAATTTTTAGAGTCGGATGGATGGAGGTAGTACAAGATGAGGTCATTGTAAGTGGTCAGGTTCACTGTCTAATAGGGAACCGTGTGGACGGAGAACAACGGAGGACAGATGGGAGGCCGGGGGGGTGGGTAAAGGTCAGGTGGAAGGTAGGGATGGAAGAGGAAGGAGGGAACGGGAGGATAGAACTGATGGGGCTTAAGGAGTTCTGGTCGTGTATGGGGGGATATACACGGCCCGGACGGTGGTATAACTACTGGGGTCGGAGTGACTTAGCGGTTCACACCCGACTGATATTAGTCCAGTGAGGGATCAGGGAAATCTCTTTCCTCTCGGAGAGTAGAGAGCAAAAAGAACCCTGTGAGTGAGGGTGGTAGGTGTCGAGGTCGGAGTTAGGTAGGATTTTAGATCCCTTGAGGTCAGGTTACCAATGAATGTATCTGGCCGTTCACCATAGAGTATGTACCGGGGAGGCAGGGTTAGAATTTTATCATTAGTTAGGTGAGAGAAGAGGGGGGGGAATATGGACTTAATGTGATGAAATAAAGGAGAGAGAGGGAGAGAGATAGAGGAGGTGAAGGCCCATATCTGAAAGTGTTTATGACTGAATCTGGAGCTCTAGGAGTGGTGGCAGAACGGACAGCTCTTCGGACCTTGTCAGTGGAGTGGGGGGGGGGTCATAGAGCATTAAGGTGCCATGGTATATAAACTATTTTTCATAGAAGTGAGAGGGTAATGGTGCTGTCCTCTGAACGTAGGAATCGTGGGTGAGCCCCATTCGAACGAACTCAGGAGTAGCTACAAACAGAGGGATGCGATTAAGGTGGAACATCACATTACGAGCGTTTTCAGATACTTCTGTACCGGGTAGCTGAAAACGTGACATAACTAACTAATGCATTCCAGTCGGTATACCGTATCAGAGGAGCATCAGTACTACAGCGCTAGGTCTACGATTGTTTACTGCAAGAGTCAGCCAAACAAAACGTAACTCACTCAAGAGTGCTCAATGCTGAAAATATGTCGTGAAACATAAAACATAAAACATATTACTTAAAGCATGGAAGAAATGAGGGCAACCGGTCTCTTCGTTGAGGTAGGGTAACCGTGGATTAGAGTTCCACTCCCAGCAGGAGAGATCTCGAACTATCATATGGGGTCGGTGATCTCAACTTCGGATGTTGGAGTGTAAAAAAGGGGTCGTGTAGTGAGAGCCCGAACGGATGCGGGAACATACTTGGGATCATTAAGAAATCATTGGACGTGGGGGAGGAGACCGGTTGCCCAACATATAACAACTACTTGGTAACCAGTTCGTATTTAAGGATACCGAGACTTGCGTGTAGGTTGCAGTACCGTAGAGTGGAACGGGAACCATGTCAATGAGACGGCAGGCACTGTTCCGAGATGACCTACGATCGGCAGGTGCATGGTTTCCCGAGATCTGAGGCTTCGGATCAACATTCGGGATCAACGTTCGGTTCAATGCTCATCGGAAGGTATGAGCCTCGGGGCAAACAAAGTCAGTTTTGCGGGGGGCTAGGAACATACCATATCGGTCCGGAAAAAGAGAGTGAGTGATTCTTGATAAGAGGGGCGAATTTACTCATCAGTTGTGATGGGGAGTTTGGGGTCTTGCAGTGTAAGGTCCAGAGTCTCGAAGTGTAGAAAGAGACATGTTGGTGGTAAGTTCGTGCGCATTACACGCCGGTACAGTACGATCGGTGATGAATTCAGGGGAGAATAAGATTAGTTGGAGACATCAGAGCAAACGATGAGCAATACAACGTATGCCAGAAAGTGGACAGTTCAAGCTGGTACCTTATTTGGAGGTGGGTGACGACGAGTTAAGATCTCCTTAGTCTCCTGTAGTCCGGAGACGCCGTGGGGCTGTGGTTCCGCAGGTTACCCGATGGGCGTGGGGACGAAGGCGGCGGGTGTGACCTGCGACGGCGGCCAATGTGGAAGTTTCCTGCTTCAGCTATACCCTCCATAGATTCAGCTCTGTGCAACGTGGGTAAGCGAAAGTCACTGTACCAATCTGGAACATCAACTGGAGGTAGGTTGAGGGCAGTACAAAAATGATCCAAGTCCTCCGGTACTCGTAAGTTGACTGTGTGGCCATTAGCTGTAGCTGATAGGCAGAATGGATATTTCCAGCGGTATGTGATGGCCCTCGTACGGAGGACATCCAGAAGAGGCTTTAACTCTCTTCGTCTTTGGAGGGTGATAGACGACAGGTCTTGGAAGATTCTTATTTCCGTCCCGTGGTGTAGTATTCTTCCCCTGTTTCTCGCCTTTCTCATAACTTCTTCTTTTTCGATGAAATCTGTGAGGCAACAGATGACATCTCTCGGTGGATCCGTCTCTCTCCCTCTAGGGCGAAGAGCCCTGTGAATACGTTCGAAGGTGATCACCGTGTCCGGAGCTCTCTCTAGCAGGTCGTTAAAGATCGTCGTCACCGTTTGGGTCAGTTGCTGCGGTTCAATGGATTCAGGCAATCCTCTCACCCGTACATTGCGGCGGCGACCTCGATTGTCGAGATCCTCTAAGTGGCGGTTCACCTCCCTGAGGTGGATCGAATGTGATTCCGCGATTTGCTGAACTTGGCACAGCGCTGTGTCATGGCGGGCCTGCACTTCTTCCACTTCCTCCATTCGTAGAGTTATGGCGCGAAAGTCCTCTCGGAGCTCAGAGATGGCCGCGGATAGTGTGTTTTTTATGTCCGCTGCAACCGCCCGCAAGTCCGCAATATTTAGGGCAGGAGGTGTCGGAGGATCCATGGCAGAAGCTTGGGGGCTGCGGCTTCGCGATCTGTGCGCGGGTCTGCTGGCTGGAGGGGCCTCGTGGATTGCGGCCTGTGGGTCCGGCGCCGCGCCTCTGGATCGGGCCCGAAATATTTCGGGTATGTTTTGGCTAAGCGGTGCGTCTTGGCTCCGGGGTGGACGGGAGCTTACCGGGGGGGTATTGTGTTGTGTGCTCCCCATGTTGTTAGTTAGATAGAGCGTCGTAACGGCTGTTGCTGGACCTCTGGGAACGGGAGGTGAAGATCAAGCGTCCATCTTCCTCAGGCACCAAGCCACGCCCCCCAAGATTTTTTTAGCTTACTCTTATCTTTTTTCATTTTTTTGATTTCTTTGGTTGTCAACTTAACAAACAATGCTAGGGCTGGATTGGAACTCAATGGGGGAAATTTGTTGGATTATTTCTTATACACTTTTTTTTATCACAGGTGAGGAGCTCTGCCAAAGATCTTCATCTGGACTATCTTCACTGTCAGTTTCCTCTTCCCAATCTTCCAGCACCAATTCATTTTCCTGTAGCAGCTGATTAAGGTCACGCAGGGCCCTAAAATCAGCTGCTGTAAGATTAGATGGAATAACCTCTTGTTTTGGTTGTTTACTATATAGACATTTAAAAAGGGTTATCCGGTGTCATCATTTTTTTACGCTCGAACATTAGGCCCACGGAAGCCTGCCTTTTTGCAGAAAAACGTGAGCTTGGCGTGATGGAAGGTGGAGTGGAGGACAATTGTGAGGAGAGAGGAGAAGGAGAAGTAGAAGACGAGGCTGGACGGTGAGAGCCTGGAGTGTGGCTTTGTGTGTTCCCTTGCTCCCACTGGGCTCGGTGATGGCTGCTCATGTGCCTTCTTAAGGCGGACGTCCCTAGGTGAGTGTTGGGCTTACCGCGACTAATGCGTTGACTGCAAAGATTGCAGATGGCAACGCTATTGTCAGCAGCGGACACGTTAAAAAAAGGCCACACTGCGGAGCCATGGGCCGGTGTCCTGGGAGCGTCAGATGTGACCGTACATGGTCGATGACTCGCTCCTGATACATTTGCAGTCTGCTTTGTCCCTCCTGTGCAATGTAAGTTATTCCTGCTTCTCCTCCCTATCTGCTGCTCCATATCTCCATCTGAACTCCCCTCCTCTTCCTCTCTTGTGGGGACCCACGTGACATCACTAGACACGTCATCATCGACGTCACCTTCCCCACCGCTATAAGTAGAGATCTCGGAGTAGGCAGCAACACCGGGGACCAACCTCCTCCTTGGGCTGATCTGGGTACTGTCGTCAGACTGCTGAGTAGCGGTTGTTGCAACCTCCTCTTCCTGATCCAATACCAAGAGTGTCTTGATATGGATTGGAAAATAATTCCTGTGACTCAAGCGGAGGGTATGTGGTGGTGGTGCTGTTGTTGGTGGTAGTGTCTTTGGGGGTGCACATAGCAGAGAGTGAAGAGGGTGCAGATCGAGAGGATGAGGAGGGTGCAGAAGAGTAAGGCTGAGTGAGCCACTCAACCAAGTCTGGTGCGTCCTTTAAAGTAATTGAACGCACCTTCTGCAACTTCCCACTTTGGCTCAAGCCTGTTGCTCCTGCCCTACCCCTACCACCCCTGCGGAAGGGCCTGCCTCTTCCTCTGCCTGTCATTTTTTAAATGACCCTGTGACAAAACTCTATGACAAAACCTATGAAGGACTGCTGCAGTATAGGGCAGCGGTCAGCAGTAGTGCACCTCAACCCTATGTATTGTGGACCTCACTCAACCCTATGTACTATAGCACCCTACACCAGTTTATTACCAGTCCTTATAAGGACCTTTGTGGAACAAGTAGGTTGTGACTGATTAGCAGACTGTACGTCAGTCCCTATACCGATGAAAGACTGCTGCAGTATAGGGCAGCGGTAAGCAGTAGTGCACCTCAACCCTATGTATTGTGGACCTATACCAGTCCTTATAGAATAGCAGACTGTACCTCACTCAACCCTATGTACTATAGCACCCTATACCAGGTTATTACCTTACCAGTCCTTATAAGGACCTTTGTGGAACAAGTAGGTTGTGACTGATTAGCAGACTGTACGTCAGTCCCTATACCGATGAAGGACTGCTGCAGTATAGGGCAGCGGTAAGCAGTAGTGCACCTAAACCCTATGTATTGTGGACCTATACCAGTCCTTATAGAATAGCAGACTGTACCTCACTCAACCCTATGTACTATAGCACCCTATACCAGGTTATTACCTTACCAGTCCTTATAAGGACCTTTGTGGAACAAGTAGGTTGTGACTGATTAGCAGACTGTACGTCAGTCCCTATACCGATGAAGGACTGCTGCAGTATAGGGCAGCGGTCAGCAGTAGTGCACCTCAACCCTATGTATTGTGGACCTATACCAGTCCTTATAGAATAGCAGACTGTACCTCACTCAAACCTATGTACTATAGCACCCTACACCAGGTTATTACCTTACCAGTCCTTATAAGGACCTTTGTGGAACAAGTAGGTTGTGACTGATTAGCAGACTGTACGTCAGTCCCTATACCGATGAAGGACTGCTGCAGTATAGGGCAGCGGTCAGCAGTAGTGCACCTCAACCCTATGTATTGTGGACCTATACCAGTCCTTATAGAATAGCAGACTGTACCTCACTCAACCCTATGTACTATAGCACCCTACACCAGTTTATTACCTTACCAGTCCTTATAAGGACCTTTGTGGAACAAGTAGGTTGTGACTGATTAGCAGACTGTACGTCAGTCCCTATACCGATGAAGGACTGCTGCAGTATAGGGCAGCGGTCAGCAGTAGTGCACCTCAACCCTATGTATTGTGGACCTATACCAGTCCTTATAGAATAGCAGACTGTACCTTACTCAACCCTATGTACTATAGCACCCTACACCAGTTTATTACCTTACCAGTCCTTATAAGGACCTTCGTGGAACAAGTAGGTTGTGACTGATTAGCAGACTGTACGTCAGTCCCTATACCGATGAAGGACTGCTGCAGTATAGGGCAGCGGTCAGCAGTAGTGCACCTCAACCCTATGTATTGTGGACCTATACCAGTCCTTATAGAATAGCAGACTGTACCTCACTCAACCCTATGTACTATAGCACCCTACACCAAGTTATTACCAGTCCTTATAAGGACCTTTGTGGAACAAGTAGGTTGTGACTGATTAGCAGACTGTACGTCAGTCCCTATACCGATGAAGGACTGCTGCAGTATAGGGCAGCGGTCAGCAGTAGTGCACCTCAACCCTATGTATTGTGGACCTATACCAATCCTTATAGAATAGCAGACTGTACCTCACTGAAACCTATGTACTATAGCACCCTACACCAGTTTATTACCAGTCCTTATAAGGACCTTTGTGGAACAAGTAGGTTGTGACTAGGGATAAGCCGAACACCCCCCCGGTTCGGTTCGCACCAGAACTTTTGAACGGACCCCACGTTCGTTACGTACGTTAGAACCCCATTGAAGTCTATGGGACTCGAACGTTCGAAATGGAAAGTGCTAATTTTAATGGCTAATATGCAAGATACTGTCCTAAAAAGGGTTTGGGGACCTGGCTCCTGCCCCAGGGGACATGGGTCAATGCCTAAAATGTTTTTAAAAATGGCCGTTTTGGCGGGAGCACTGATTTTACTGACGATTAAAGGGAAAAAAAAAGTGAAATATTCCTTTAAATATGGTGCTTGGGGGGTGTCTGTAGTATGCCTGTGAAGTGCCACGTGTTTCCCGTGTTTAGAACAGTCCCTGCACAAAATGACATTAAACGGAAATAACACCATTTAAAACTGCTTGCGGTTTTAATGTTATATCTGGTTCCTGCAATATGGTTGAAAATCATTCAGAAAAATGGCATGGGTAGCCCTCCCTGCCCATTACCAGCCTATTTGGGTCTTGTACGCATATTAAGGGGAACCCTGTACCCATATTAAAAAAAGGAAATGCGTGTGGCCCCCAGGCCCTATATACTCAGAACAGCAGTATACAGGCGGTGCAAACAAGACAGGGACTGTGTAGGTTTGTTGTGTTAAGTTGAATCTGTTTGTAATTTTCAACTGGTACATTTTTAAAGTGTAGCTCCAGTCAAAAAAACTATTTTTAAGCTTTTTGGAAAACATAGGGAAGGGTTATCACCCCTGTATAATTTGTTTTGTCGTCCATCTTTTTTCATCTCACTTGCTGCTGTCTCCTTGCGTTTGCAAGTAGGAGATGTTTGTAAGTTGGATGTTTGAAAGTAGGGGCCTGCCCTATATGCTCTGCAGAAATGGCGGAACAAGGTGTTGGTTTTGCCACAACATTGTAAGCCCTCAAAGTGACTCTTGGTGGGCGCTGGAGTGCCCTGCTGTGAACGATTATATCAAGAATTGTAATTACATGCCATTGTTGAACAGTGGTAGAAAAATTGACCTTTGGTGGTTGTGGTGCTGGTGCCACAACACTATAAGTCCTCACCGTTACTCTGGGTGGGCACAGGAAGGGGCCCTCCTGTGAAATATTATATCAAGAATTGTAATTACATGTCCCTGTTAAACATGGGCAGAAAAATTTGGCCTTAGGCACTGCTGCTGGTGCCACCACACTGCAACCTCTTCCATATACTCTAGTTTTTTTTGCTGGAATTAGCCCTGCTGCAAAGCATTGCATCAAAAATTGTACTTAAACGCCCCTGTTAAACAGGGGCAGAAAAATTGGGCCTTAGGCACTAGTGCTGGTGCCACCACACTGCAACCTCTGCCATATACTCTAGTTTTATTGCAGGAATTAGCCCTGCTGCAAAGCATTGCATCAAAAATTGTACTTAAACACCCCTGTTAAACAGGGGCAGAAAAATTGGGCCTTAGGCACTGGTGCTGGTGCCACCACACTGCAACCTCTGCCATATACTCTAGTTTTATTGCAGGAATTAGCCCTGCTGCAAAGCATTGCATCAAAAATTGTACTTAAACGCCCCTGTTAAACAGGGACAGAAAAATTGGGCTGCTGGCATCACCCAGAACCAAAAATGTTCTTCCAACATATCAGCGGAGGAGGAAGAGGATAGACAATCAACATAACAGGACAGTCACTCAGCATCAGCATAGGCAGTCTTGAAGGGATGTGGTATTTCAAAAAAAATTATTCGGTTACATCAGCTTCAGGTGCTTGGTAGCTGTGGGTGATCCAAGACTGATTCATCTTGATGAAGGTCAGTCGATCAACTGATTCGGTGGACAGGCTCACCCTGTGATCGGTAACAAAGCCACCAGCAGCACTGAAGGTGCGTTCCGAAAGAACGCTGGATGCAGGACAGGCCAGTAGCTCAATTGCATACTGTGCAAGCTCTGGCCAGTGATCCATCCTCAAGACCCAGTAAGCCAGAGGATTTTCGGTGGGAAAGGTGTCCAAGTCTGACCTTGCCCCTAGGTATTCCTGCAACATGTAAATCAGACGCTGGCGATGGGTGCTGGAACCAATCATACCTTGGGGCTGCGGACTAAAAAATTGTCTGAAAGCATCAGTCAGACGGCCACCTTCTCCACCGCTCCTTCTGACCGATGCCTCAGCAACACGTTGTCCAGGACCAGGAGTTTGTAACCTCCCAGTCTCTGGGAACGCGTTGCACAGAGCTTTCTGCAAGGCCTCCCGGAGATGTCTCATCCTCTACTCCCTCTGCGATGGCAAGATAAGGCCGGCAACCTTACCCTTGTACCGTGGATCAAGGAGAGTGGCCAGCCAGTAATGGTCCCTCTCAGTAATTGTCCCTGTCGGAGGGCGGAGAGGAGGTTGGTGCCTTTGTCGCAAACCACCATTCCTGGCTTAAGCTGGCGTGGCGTCAACCACCTCTCGGCCTGCCCCTGCAGAGCTGACAAAACATCCGCCCCAGTGTGGCTCCTGTCCCCCAAACAAACCAGCGCAAGCACGGCATGGCATCGTTTTGCCTGCGTACTTGCGTAGCCCCTGCAACGCCTACGGAGCACCGCTGGTTCTGAGGACAGAGCACTGGAAGAGGCCATGGAGGAAGAAGAAGAGGAGGGGGTGGAGGAGAGAGGTGTGTCACAACCAATAGTAGCATTTTGGAGGCGTGGTGGCGGAACAACCTCCAACACTACTGCACCTTGTCCTGCATCCTTCCCAGCAGCCAGAAGAGAGACCCAATGGGCCGTGAAAGACAGGTAACGTCCCTGTCCATGCCTGCTGGACCATGAGTCAGCGGTAATATGCCCCTTACCGCTGACCGCCCTGTCCAGCGAGGCAAGGACATTGCCTTCCACATGCCGGTAGAGAGCCGGAATCGCCTTCCGTGAGAAAAAGTGGCGTTTGGGGACCTGCCACTGAGGAACCGCACATTGTACAAACTCACGGAAGGGGGCCGAGTCTACCAACTGAAAAGGCAGCAGTTGAAGTGCTAGCAATTTAGCCAAGCTAGCATTCAACCGCTGGGCATGTGGATGGCTGGGAGTAAACTTCTTCCGCCGGTCCAGCAGCTGGGGCAGGGACATTTGCCTGCTATAATCGGACGTGGGTGTACCGCTAGCAGAGTTCCCAGAAGCACTTGGCTGTGACACACCTAATTCTACACCTTCATTCCTCTCAGAGCAGGTTTCAGAGAGGACTGAAGGTCTAGTGGGGTTGGAGATGCCAGCTGATGAGGAGCAAGGAGAGGTCCGCTTTGTTCTTTGGTGTGGGTCTTTGAGGTACGCTTGCCAACGAGCTGCATGGCAGGTCAACATATGTCTGGTCAAGTATGTGGTGCCCAAGCGGCTGATGTTTTGGCCACGTGAGATACGCTTGAGACATATGTTGCAAATAGCAGCGGTGCGATCTGATGCACTCGTCTCAAAAAAGGCCCACATCAAAGAACTTTTAGAATAACGCGCAGAGGCAGCGCTCTGCACAGGCGGAGCTCTGCGGTGTGATTCAGTCGGTGTGCTGCCCCTAAGCTGGCCCCCGGAGGGCATCCTGCCTCGTTGGACATGTGCCTCCTCCTCCTCCTCCTCCTTCTCCTCCCTCCTTCCAGGCACCCACGTGGAGTCAGTGTCCTCATCATCCCCTCCCTCTTCATCGCTGTAGCAAACCTGGCAGTATGCTGCAGCTTGTGGAACATGACTGCCAGATTGCTGTCCTTCTTGAGCATCCCCTCTCTCTGCGCTCACGCTACTGCCTTCCTCTAGCTGAGTGTCATCATCAGAGCCCACCAAACACTGGGCATCCTCCTGGAGCATGTACCCAACACTGTGCTCAAAGAGTTCAGGAGACTCCTCAGGAGGACGTGGTGGGTCTAGGGAAGGAGTCACTGATGATGACATTGAGAGGAGGGAAGACGATGCGTTGGCAGCTGCTTTGCGACTACCCTGAGACTGGGTGAGAGAGGATGAGGAGGATGAAGAGGGCTTGGTCATCCACTCTACCAAGTCGTTGGCATGTTGCGGTTCAACATGTCCAGCTGCCGAAAAGAAGGACAAGCATGTCCCATGGCCACGTGCTGATGACAATGCACCGCGTCCACGACCAGCACTGTTGTCTCTAGACACAGAGCCTGCTTGCCCTCTTTTATCGGCTCACGCCTGTCTGCCTCTCCTTGCTGGCCTTCCAGACATGGTAATGGCCTGAAGGGAGTTGGGTAAAACAGCAGTTGGGTAGTTTATATTGTGCTGGAGGCACACACAACTTCCAATAACTCCTGCAGATGGCAATTGGGCTCAAATAGAGAACAGCTATGTAGGTGGATTATAGCGGGTACAGGGTACAGAGCACGCAGACAGCACGCACTATCTCCTAACACTACTGACTGCAAGCTCTATTATTAACGATAGATCACTAGCTATATAGGTTAGGTGAATATCGCGGTGTATACTGCGGTCAGGGCACGCAGACAATAACCAGAAAACAGCAGAGATAAAGGGGTATATACAGATGTATACTGTGCTGTGCTGGAGGCACACACAACTTCCAATAACTCCTGCAGATGGCAAGTGGGCTCAAATAGAGAACAGCTATGTAGGTGGATTATAGCGGTATGTACTGGGTACAGAGCACGCAGACAGCACGCACTATCTCCTAACACTACTGACTGCAAGCTCTATTATTAAAGATATATAAATATAGTGAAGTGAATAGTGAATATAGTGGTGTATACTGCGGTCAGGGCACAGACAATAACCACTACACGACAGCAAGATAGGAAATCAGCCAAAACGATCGGTGTGTACTGTGTTGAAGGTACACAGAACACCCACTGCTTCAGATGCTAACACACTACACGAGGCCGCCTCAATGGCGGCCTTATATAGTGTGGGGCGTGCACTACACAGCCTCAGCTATGATTGGCCACAGGCATCCTGCCTGTGGCCAATTATGGCTCTCCTCGCTGCTGGCGCTGCGATTGGCCAAGCATGCGGGGTCACAGTGCATGCTTGGCCAATCATGAGCCAGCAATGCACTGCGCCATCGCAGTGCATTGTGGGCCGTGAGCGCCATGCGAATTTTGACGCGAACGGACCAAGTGTTCGGATTTCGCCGAACGGACAAACAGCCAATGTTAGAGTCGAACGTACGTTCGACGCGAACACGAAGCTCATCCCTAGTTGTGACTGATTAGCAGACTGTACGTCAGTCCCTATACCGATGAAGGACTGCTGCAGTATAGGGCAGCGGTCAGCATTAGTGCACCTCAACCCTATGTATTGTGGATCTATACCAGTTCTTATAGAATAGCAGACTGTACCTCACTCAACCCTATGTACTATAGCACCCTACACCAGGTTATTACCTTACCAGTCCTTATAAGGACCTTTGTGGAACAAGTAGGTTGTGAATGATTAGCAGACTGCAGCAGAAGGGCAGCAGTCAAGTATAATATTCTTTCTATATTTGGAAGAAAGAATATTATACGTGTACAAGCCTATTACCATACCACTGATACCAGTCCTGAAAACAACCTTTGTGGACCTAATATAGTAACAGCTACTGATTAAACTGACCCTCACTGCCTCACACACTGCTTCCTGCCTGTCCCTATATAAACTGACAAAACAGAGGCTACTGGAACAATAACTGGAATAGCACTTTTGTGGACCTGATAGTAACAGCTAATGACTAAACTGACTGTCCCTACAGCAGACACACCGTCCTGTCCCTTTCTCTAAACTGACAAAAGACACTCAGGCTGCTGCAACAATCAGTAGCACAGCAAACCTATATACACCTAACACCTATACCAGTCCTGAAAAGAACTTTTGTGTACCAAATAGCTAGCGATTTAGGTCACTGCAATCTCTCCCTGCTCCACACAGCAACCTGCCCCTATAGTGACAGAAGAAAGAATGTAAAATGGCTGCCCCATCGGGTGTATTTATAAGTTAGGGGGAATGTCCAAGTGTCCATGTGCTGTAATGTCTCAATTGGCTGTCCTGTACCCCATGATGGATGTGTCATCATAGGTCAAAGTTCTTTTACACAGAAAACACGGAAGTCCGCCTGGAAAACGGCGGCAATAGTCCGCCGATCGGTCGAATCGTGAACAGCCGAAATTCGCCGCGAAACGACCGCCGGGCGAACCGTTCGGCCATCACTACTTGTCAGCGAGGGGTGGCCCAGTGATAGTCCGGGGCCGAGTGCCTGAAGCGTTTGGGTGAGTCCTTTCGTGAGCTCCTTTGATCCAGGGAGCGGTTGAGAGGGGCAGCTTTGGATGGGGTGTGTGGATGTGGGTCTGCATGTAGAGATCGTAGAAAGGCTTCTGCTTCCGAGGCAGGGGCGGGCTGGGCCGGGGGGCAGGGTGGAAATTTCCCCCCAGGCCGGCGTCTAAATTATGTTTAAAAGGCTGCTGGCTGTTTGTTCTTTTTTTTTTTTTTTTTTAAATGCTGTGACTGGAGCGGCCCGGGTCACAGAGTTCTTTTAACAGCCTCCCCCGCAGCCGCCGCCGATTGGCTGGCTCGATGCTGCTGCCCAGCCTGCGCTGCATTGTGGGAGTTGTAGTCCAACTGCGCTAAAGCTCCTGGAGGTGTGAGCGCAGCAGACTACAACTCCCACCTCCCAGGAGACCCAGAGGCCGGCCAGGTGTGTGTGGCACGTCAGGGGAGGGGACGCCCGGCGTCAAGAATGTCACGTCGCACGTGACCTGCTGGGAGGCGTGGCTAGCTGCAGTCGGCTTAGAAGACAAGACCTGCTTCATCACCCCCACCCCCGAAAAGTGGCAAGGACCTGGTGCAGTGCTCCCAATCAATGCTCCCCAGCCTGAAGTAAGGTATTTCTAAGGGGAGAAGTTAGTCATCATGACAATTAAACATTTTGGCAGTGGCAGCGTGTTTTTTTTTCTAACACCCCCCACCAGCGGACTTAACACCCCCCCTCCCCCCCACCAGCGGACTTAACAACCAGCGGACTTAACAACCAGCGGACTTAACACCCCCCCTCCCCCCCACCAGCGGACTTAACACTCCCCCACCCCCCCACCAGCGGACTTAACACCCCCCTCCCCCCACCAGCGAACTTAACACCCCCCTCCCCCCACCAGCAGACTTAGCACCCCCCCACCAGCGGACTTAACACCCCACCCCCCCACCAGCGGACTTAACACCCCACCCCCCCACCAGCGGACTTAACACCCTCCCCCCACCAGCGGACTTAACACCCTCCCCCTCCCCCCCACCAGCGGACTTAATACTCCCCACCAGCAGACTTAACACCCTCCCCCTCCCCCCCACCAGCGGACTTAACACCCTCCCCCTCCCCCCTACCAGCGGACTTAACACTCCCCCCCTCCAGCAGACTTAACAACCCCTCCCCCCCACCAGCGGTCTTAACACCCTCCCCCTCCCCCCACCAGCGGACTTAACACCCTCCCCCTCCCCCCACCAGCGGACTTAACACTCTACCCCCCACCAGCGGACTTAACACCCTCCCCCCCACCAGCGGACTTAACACCCTCCCCCCACCAGCGGACTTAACACCCTCCCCCTCCCCCCCACCAGCAGACTTAACACCTTCCCCCCACCAGCGGACTTAACACCCTCCCCCTCCCCCCCACAGCGGACTTAGATAACGCCCTCCTCCCCCACAGCGAACTTAGATAACACCCTCCTCCCCATCAGCGGGCTTAGATAACGCCCTCCTCCCCCACAGCGGACTTAGATAACGCCCGTGGCCCCCACCAGCGGACTTAAGACCCTCCCCCTCCCCCCCACCAGCAGACTTAACATCCTCCCCCTCCCCCCACCAGCGGACTTAACACCCTCCCCCCACCAGCAGACTTAACATCCTCCCCCTCCCCCCACCAGCGGACTTAACATCCTCCCCCTCCCCCCCACCAGCAGACTTAACATCCTCCCCCTCCCCCCCACCAGCGGACTTAACACCCTCCCCCTCCCCCCACCAGCGGACTTAACACCCCCCACCAGTGGACTTAACACCCTCCCCCACAGCGGACTTAGATAACACCCTTCCCCCCACCAGCGGACTTAACACCCTCCCCCTCCCCCCACCAGCGGACTTAGCACCCTCCCCTTCCCCCCACCAGCGGACTTAACACCCTCCCCCCACCAGCAGACTTAACACCTCCCCCCACCAGCGGACTTAACACCCTCCCCCCACCAGCGGACTTAACACCCTCCCCCCACCAGCGGACTTAACACCCTCCCCTTCCCCCCACCAGCAGACTTAACATCCTCCCCCTCCCCCCACACCAGCGGACTTAGATAACACCCTCCCCCCCACCGGCGGACTTAACACCCTCCCCCACAGCGGACTTAAATAACGCCCTCCTCCCCCACAGCGGACTTAGATAATGCCCTCCTCCCCCACAGCGGACTTAGATAATGCCCTCCTCCCCCAAAGCAGACTTAGATAACGCCCTCCTACCCCACAGTGGACTTAGATAACGCCCTCCTCCCCCACAGCGGACTTAGATAACACCCTCCTCCCCCACAGCGGACTTATCTTACACCCTCCTCCCCCACAGCAGACTTATCTAACACCCTCCTCCCCCACAGCGGACTTAAATAACACCCTCCTCCCCCACAGCGGACTTAAATAACACCCTCCTCCCCCACAGCAGACTTAGATAACACCCTCCTCCCCACCAGCGGACTTATCTAACACCCCCCCACCAGCGGACTTATCTAACACCCCCCCCCCACCAGTGGACTAGTCCAACCAATTCCCTCCTCCCGCGTACACGGCAGGAAGCACAGACGCACACAGCCACCCCCTAGACCCCCCCGGTCAGTGGAGCGGACTGATCCAGGAGGACACCCGCCTGCTGCATGCCTGCCACTTACCCCATCTTAGTGGTGGGTCAGGCAGCGGGTGAATTGCAGCAAGATGCATATAGGGGGTGGAGAGGAGAGAAGGGGCGCAACTGCATTTTGGTTCTTCTGTTTTGAACGGAGCCCTCCGTGCTTTCTGTGAATTTAACCCAGTCACACATTGAAGTGTAGGAAAAAAGGAAAAAAATCGCGCTACCACCTAAAATAAAAATAAGATTGTGCACACATCAAATACTGCTGCAGTTCTGCTATATACCAAAAATTATATACTCATAAACGTGACCCAAAGAAAGAACCGTGCTATCCTAAGAATGAACCTAGGTTATGTGCTTCCCCTAAGGGAAATTTAACATATACAAAATTATATTACAATATCGAAAAGATATTATATCAATACCTCATACCTGAAAAAATATATATATTAATGTGAAATTTATAGTGTGCATCAGCAGCAATAACACATTTTGAATCGGTTATAAATGGTGTAAAAATACAACATCTCCACCCTTATCACAATAAGTGTAAAACAGTGGCTTAACTACATATACATCAGCATAAATCAAGAAAAACAATAATGCAAAGCAAAAATAAGCTGAAGAACTCTAAATAATAAAGTGTCCAATTATCAAATAGTTAGAAAAAAGTCAGTGAGAACTCTGAGACCACCACGTGTCAAATATGATTTAAATTCTCAGTTTCCTGTTCAAAATCTCAGCGTGTATTATAGTGCACCACCAGGCATGTACTGGCCATTGGGACTACAGGGAGTTTCCCGGTGGGCCGATGGCTCAGTGGGCCAGTTTCAGTGACAAAGTAATGGCTGTGCGGTTTGCCCTCAACTTCACGCAGTGATGTGAGAAAGATTAGAAAAATACAGAGGAGAATAAGTGAAATAATAAAAGAGGTTAGTGAGGACTCCTTATGTTATGCTACTTATGTTTTTTTGCACAATTACGTATAGTTTTATATACTGTTTTTGTGCTTGTTTGCAAAAATTAAAGTGGGCTGGTCTGGATGAAGTCCAGGGCCAACTTTTTGTCCCAGTCCAGCCCTGTGCACCACCACCGGAAGTGAGGATTAACTCCTTACCAGATGTTCTTAAATAATACGCTCTAAAAGATCAAGCCAGGCTATATGCATCCCTCAGTCGTCCATAGGCTCCGCCCATAAGCCAAATCGTGTTTCAGACAGGCTCCAGTAGTTTACAATGACCGGTCCACCATAAAGAGGAGGAGAAAAATGCTCCAAATAGTGTAAAAACGTTTTATTAAGAAAAATAAAATAAAATAAGAAATGCACTTACAAAAGTACAGCACAGTTAGGCGTATCACAGTGGGAGACGCCGGCCGAACGCAATTCTCCACAACAATAACCTTTCACCAGCTGGTCTATTCGGAGGCAATGGATAGCGTGTCACACCGCCCGACGCGTTTCGTGAAATATCACGTCGTCTCGGGGCTCCTGCACTGGTGAGTCTGCACTGATTGGCACTGATTAGGCTGCATTGATGACCATTGATCAAGCTGCACTCATGGGTGGTACTGTCTGCACTGATGTGCACTGTCTATATTGGTGACCGTGAAGCTGCATTGATGGGCACTGTCTATATTGGTGACCGTGAAGCTGCATTGATGGGCACTGATCTGTGTGTTTTTGAGAGCTGTGCATGCTGTTTTATGTTTTGAAGCTAGACTTGTATACCAGTGATGTATCTGGGAAGTAGGCATGTTGTTGCAGAATAATTTCCACCTATAGGCTCAGTTCTCATTGGTGCGATGTGGGAACCCTGCAAATCCACTGTGGCTTCCCGCATCGCACCTGACTCGCAGATAGTTCATACTGCCCTATGTGAACCGCTGGTAGTGTCAACATAAAGTTAATGACACGCCTAAATCCGTTTGCGTATCACAGTGCAAACTGTCAATTCACCCATGCAATCCAATTCTGGTGCGGCCCAAAAAAGGTTCTCTACGTGTTTGGTCTCAATGCGATGCAAATTCAGCCATACAATCTGTATGGCTGAATTCACATCACACAGACATTGCATGTGATCTGCACAGCAGTGCGATGTGAATCACATGCAATGTCTGACATCACAGCAGTTTGAACCAGCCGGTACTGTACAGCATTATTGTTCAGTGTTTGTGGGAATTTTGTGGTTTCAGGGGTCTCCAAACTTTGGCCATACAGTTCAGGAACTACAATTCCCATCATGCCTAGTCAAGTCTTTGAATGTCAGAGTTTTACAATGCCTCATGGGATGCGTAGTTCTGCAACAGCTGGAGAGCCGTAGTTTGAAGATCCCTGGACTTTAGATGCTGATAAAATATACAGCAGATATAAAAAGTCTACAGACCCCTGTTAAAAACGTCATGTTTCTGTGATGTAAACAAATGAGACAAAGATAAATCATTTCAGAACTTTTTCTACCTTTAGGCTGGGTTCACACTGCAGCGGTGTATGAGATTGGATGTGATTCACACTGCATTGCAGTGCGAATCACATCCGATCTCTGTGTGATGCGAGTTCAGCCATACAGATAGTATGGCTGAATTCGCATCACATCCGGCCCAAACTCACACAGGACCCTTTTTTTGGTCCGCAGCAGAATCGGATCGCATGAGTGTTCACACCATGCAATCCGATTCCTGTCTGATTTTGCAGATCGCACTGCGATATGCAAACTGATCTAAGGGTGTCATTAATGTTTCACTGACACTGCCAGCAGTTCGCATAGGGCAGTGTGAACTTCCACCGGGAGGTATGCGATGCAGGAACCCGCAGCAGATTCGCAGCGTTCCCATATCGCTGCAATGTGAACCCAGCCTTAGGCCTCATGCACATGGGATGTTTAAGTGGTTGTTTTTGGCTTCAGACTTTTTTTTCTACAGTCAATAAACTCCCCATCATGTTATCCTAGGTGTCCTTGCACACATAGGCTGTTATCAGCAGTTTTTTTACTGAGGCATTTTTTGGCTTTAAAAAAAAAAACACAAAAATAGTGGGTTCTGAGAGAAGTTTTTCGGCTGTAAAAAAACGTCAAAAAACGCTCATAGTAGGGCTGTGGAAAAAATCATTTTAAATCTTGAATCGAGTTTAGAGGTCAAATCCATTCAAATTTTCAGCAAATCGATTTTTTTTTTTGATTTTTTTTTTTTAGACAGGACTGGCGCTGACACCGAACCGGTCCTGAGGAGCTTGGGGCAGGAGTTTTTAGGTGAGGCCGTGGCTTTGGCCTAGTCCGCGAGGCCGGACACTGCGGACTAGGCCAAAGCTTTGGCCTCTCCTAAAAACTCCTGCCCGCAGCTCCTCAGGACCGGCACGGTGTCCATCATTTTTTTTTGGGAGAAAATCGCCCAGCTCTAGCAGATAGATAGCGATAAACGCTCAAAACGTGACTCACCGGCATATTTTGACTTTTTTCATCCATTGAAAAAAGAAAAAGCTAACGTGGAAAAATGCTAAAAACGCTATTGCAAAAACATTGCAAAACTCGCTGAAAAGCTACTTTAGAACGTTATTTTAACATCCAGTTCACATGAAGGCCTTATTTGACCTATAAACTGTACAACTCAGTTAAACAACAAACTAAATAAAATCTTTTAGAAAAAATGTAATAATATAGTTGCATAAGTGTGCACACCCTTAAACTAATACTTTGTTGAAGCCCCTTTTAACTTTATTACAGCGCTCAGTCTTTTTGGGTATGAGTCTATCAGCATGGCACATCTTGACTTGGCAATATTTACCCACTCTTCTTTGTGAAAACACTCCAAATCTGTCAGATTGCGAGGGCATCTCCTGTGCACAGCCCTCTTCAGATCACCCCACAGATTTTCAATGGGATTCAGGTCTGGGCTCTGGCTGGGCCATTCCACAACTTTGATATTTTTCTGGTGAAGCCATTCCTTTGTTAATTTGGATGTATTTTGTGGCCTAGTGTTTCAGACAGATTTTGCATACTACACATACGTTTGCTCCTAAAGTGAGCAGAAGTGTCCTACATAAGACATGTGTTTTGCTTTGTTTGTTTTTCCCCATAATATTAGCAACATATTATTTTCAGTTGGATTCGTTTTCTTGTGATTTATTGGATTTCATGTATGAGCGTGTTTGTGAGATGCAGAGTTAGTAATGTTTGCTGGATTTATGTAACTCATTGTCATATTTTGGTATTTAATACATTTTACAGTTTCATATTGATTAATATGGAGAGTAAAACAACAAAATCTAAAGAGAAGGGTGGTGCTCAGAAAGTAAGAGAAAAACAGTCCAAAGAACTTGAGTTAGCAGGAAGGGATCCTAAACAAATGAAACTCACTTTTTCAGTGGTATGTGAAAAGTTCAAAAGTTAAGGCTGGTTCTTACGTTTTAGGTGGCAGAAATGTATATTCACTCTTTGATAAAAAGAGGGAACATGCCTAGTCTGTTTAGAGCTGCACGATTAATCGATATAGAATCAAAATCACGATTCAACTGTCCTCACGATCTTAAAACTGAATTTCCTGATTCTATATAAGTTCAGAGAGTTCCCTGCACACTTCTGACAGCTGACAAAAAAAAAAGGAAGCCTGCCAAGTTGATAACAGAGATAAAAAAATAAAAAATCAGTTAAAATCCAGTATATTTTTCTAGAAAATTTTATATATATATATATATATATATATATATATGTGTATATATATATATATATGTATATTTATATATATATATATATATATATATATAAAATAAATTATTATTTTTTCAGAGACCCTAGGAAATAAAATTGTAGTTGTTGCATTATTTTATGTCACTCTGTATTTGCGCAGCAGTCTTTTAAAAGTAATTAAAAAAAAAGAAAATACACTGTGGTGAATTAAAAAAAATAAACAGTAAAGTTAGCCCAATTTTTTTGTATAATGTGAAAGATGATGTTACGCCGCGATAATCGTGATCTTTATTCTAAGCAAAAAAATTGTGATTCTCATTTTGTCCGGAATCGTGCAACTCTAATGTGCATGATGAAGTTTTACATTTAAAGTGTTACTAAAACCACAACAGTAAAATCAGTCTGTATATGCAGTAATGCATGCGTGTTACACTCTATGTGAACCTAGGGGTTTAAACCTGCGCATTGTGGAAAAAGGCTGTTTGATCCTGTCTTTTCTGATCCTCCCCTTCTTTTACTGTCTCCAATCCCTCTCCTGACAGAACAGAGCATTGGGGGCACTCTGTACATGCTCAGTTTGGTGTGCATTTGCTGGAGAGCTTTTTTTTTTCCTTGGGAGGGTGTATGTGAATGGCACTGGGCCAATCAGCACTGTCCAGACAGAGGATCGATGAAGAATGAAAACTCCTCATAAGCTTTTACCAGACACTGATAGAAGTCACAAGATTGCTATATACTGCTGATAAGAAAAGGTATTTAGCAGTTTATATTTACTATAATAATTGCATTTCCATGTTCTATGCACTGTGGGAGTACAAATATAGTGAATGCAAGTTCTTGGTTTAGTAACACTTTAAAATTCAAGATGGATGATCAAGGAGTGTGCATACTTGACTTTCCTTGATGATCACAGTTTTTTAATTTAATATACGTTTGTAATTATTTTAAATTTAATAAAACCTTACATATAAGGTAAGTATCATTTATATCATTTTCTTCCATGTTTTTTTTGTTTTTTGTTTTTTGCCATGCATTGAGTTTCTTTGTTACATCTAGAACTTTTTTGGAAGTTTAAAGTTGACAAAAAAATTCATTTTAGACTGGTGGTATACATGAAAGATCTGCTGTTGATGAGGTTTCTGCCGGACCAAGTAGTTTTTCAAGCATGCCAGTTGTATCTGGTGAAGAAGATGTGAGCGCACAAGCAGAAATACAGGTGGATGAGGAGGAGCTGGTGTCAGAGTGCAGAGAGCAATCACATATGAATGACCCAGATGCTTTTGAAAACCTTCCTGAATTAGAATGTATCGCACCAGAAGAAGACATATCAGAAACTGTGATAAGTGATCCATCAGAAATACCTTTTAGTCTTCCTCCTGCATGTTCCATAGGAGAAAAAATAAATTTTGTTGAAAAACACCCTTTTCACCCAACCAGGACTGAATGCGAAGATCTTCCTTTTCAAGAAGTGGACTTTTATTACCGCAAAAAGCCTAATGGGGATCGTATTAAGCGTTCATGGCTAAGCTGTAAAATGAAGAGTCGAAAGTTGGAAGCATTTTTTTGCAGTATATGCATTGCCTTTTCTGATTCCTCTTCCTCATTCACTTGTACTAATTTTCGGCATTGCTATCAGGCAGCAAAAAAGCATGAAGCTTCTAAAAGCCATTGTGATGCTGTTAGTGCTTATTTCACCATGAAAAAGAATAGAAGCATTGACACATTAATAAATCAGGCTCATGTCTGCAAAAGAAAAATGGAGATACTTCAAAATATTGAGGTATTAAACAGAATATTTGATATAGTAAAATTGCTTGGAAAACAGGGTTTGCCATTTCGTGCCCATGGCACTAATGAATCACTGTACAATTTATATAACAGTGAAATAAACCATGGGAACTTTCTAGAAATTGTCCTACTTCTATCGCAGTATGATGTTCCCCTAAAAAATCACCTTGATAAATGCTTTCAGAAAAGTGAAAAAAGAAAACAGCGATTGAAAGACAGAAAAACATCAGGAAAACAGACATCTGGACGTGGATCTCTTATAACATTTTTGTCCAGTAAGACAGTAAAAAAAGTATTTTCAGCAATAGTTCGATGCATGAAAACCTTAATTGTGTCTGAAATAGGAGAGAAACGTTTCAGTATACAGGTTGACTCCACACAGGATGTTGGAATCGTAGATCAAGCAACAGTGTTTGTGAGATATGTAAAAGGTGAAGAAATTAAAGAACGGCTTGTGGCGATTCTCCCTGTTAAAGATGCTACTGGGAAAGGATTTTATGAACTTCTGATGTCCTGTTTTGATGTACTTGGTTTAAATTTCCAAAAAATTGCTGGCGAATCATTTGATGGTGCAGCAAATATGAGCAGTGAGTATGTGGGACTACGTGCACAGATTGCAAAGGTAGTGCCAAATGCAGTCTATATTTGGTGCTATTGTCATATCCTCAACCTGTGTGTCTCAGATTGCTGTCAAGTATTGGAAGCCAAAAATTTTTTTGGTCTCCTAACTCGCTTGGCAACCTTTATTGGAGACTCCTACAAGAGAATGAATATCTGGAAAGATCAACTGGATAAAAGACATGGACAGGAAAAACATTTAATGTTACAAAAACTTGGAGAGACAAGATGGTGGGCAAAAGAAAAGGCCCTTAATTGGATTTTTGGTGAGAAACATTCTCTTTTTCTAGACACCATTGAAGTTTTATATGTAATTTCCCAGAGCAACTTGTTTGATTCAAAAACCACTTCTGAGGCCTCATCCCTTTTTCACAATCTTTGTCAGTTTAGGACTATCTTAACAGCAAACATATTTTTGAAGGTTTTTGATGTTATAGGTCCAGTGTCAAAATATCTACAAACCAGTGGCCTTGATTTCATGGTAGCATGGCAAATGATCGAAAGTGCAGTTGAGCAACTGAAAAAAATAGATTTCAGCCATCTTAAACAAAAGGCTGAACACTTTGCAAAAAAACGAATGAATTGATGGATGAAAGTGACGTTCTCAGCTCCTTGGAAGTTGAGACTATGCTTCCAGTTTGAAGAGTGTCACGAAAAAAACGCTCGGCTAGAGAATCTTCATATGATGAACGACCTGAAGATGAAATACAATACTTTCGAGCTAGTGTGTTTAGACCAATTCTGGACCAAATCATACAAAGCTTAACTGAGCGGTTTTCAGAAAATAAGCAATTGATCATGGATTCCCAATGCTTGGATCCTTGCACTTTTCAGAAAATTAGGACAGATCCCAAAATTCTAGATGGAGGGGCACTAGAGAGAATTTCTAAGTTAGCCAGAGTAAATGAATGTTCTCTCAAAACTGAATTAATAAGTTTTGCCAACCTATTTCCTAGTCTCACAGGATGTCTTTCTGAAGATGAGACACAGAATGTGGAAATAATTCTTGATGATGAGGAGGATCATGATGATGGTGATGACAGGATTTCCCCTACAGACAAACTAGTTGGGGTACAAAAGGAATCAAAGTGTGGTTCTTGAAAGCAGTGCTTTTTTTGCTGTCATAGGTTGTTGCTAAAATACAACCTTTATTCTGCAGCTTATGAAAATATTTCAATCACCTATGAGTACCTGTTGACCCTTTCTTTTACACAAGTATCATGTGAGCGAACATTCAGCAAGTTGAAAATCATCAAGAACCGACTTCGAGCCACAATGGGACAAAAACTGCTTGATGCCCTAATGCTCATGTCAGTGGAGAGAGATCTTCTAGAATTGGTCCAGTTTCCTGATGTATTGGAAATTATTCATCAGAGTTCTTCCTTAATGAGGTCTTTGCTAACTGTTTGAACAAGTATTTAGTTTAAACGTTTTATATAGATATTTCTTTGGCTTCTATATTTTTTTGAAAAAGTTAAGTGGGAAGGTTTATCCATAAGGATTGGCTTCGTCTGCAGCGCAGATGCCCTGTTTAAGGAACACCCTGTTCGTGTGGGGATTCTCTGCCTGTTTCTTACCCCTGGCACTGTTTGTGGGGTTCTCGGTTGGATGTCAGTCTAGCGATGGGCCTGGGTGGCTCCTCTACTCTCCTACACTGCTGGAATATGCTGCACAGTCCCCTGGCACGCTCTAGTGTGTTTTCTTGTTCTTATTTCTTTTAGGCTGCCGGAACAGTTGCACAAAAGGTTTATTACATGCCAAATACCATCTTTATCTTTTGCTGAATATGATCCTCCTGAATGTACGGCTACTCATGTGACTATGCACATTGGTTGAACAGTCTGGAACAACTTGGTGACAAGCCAAATGGTAATCAGCACAGAGCACTCCACCATGTTGCCATGCAGTTTTGGTTCTAGGACAGAACTATTCAATGGCTTATTTCCATCTGAAGTGGGTTTTTCTGCCATACTCGCAACACAGAGGCTTTTTTTCCTATGGATGGTCTTTATATATGCCATTGCACTATGACGACAATGCCCTATTGACGGACTTGTTTTCCTTACGGTTTCATGTTTTTAGTTTTGTGACATTTTAAACCCGAGTGTTCCCGGTTAACTTGCACAACGCATTGTTGGTCTAGTTTATGCAATATTACTTGCTCCTGTACTTTGTTTACTTTTGCATTAAAAAGTATTTAAAATTGAATTACCACATTGTATCATATTAGTCTTGCTTCATAATATCAATCATCCGTTATAAAACCAGGTGGGCATGGATGGTGAGCTGATTCGGTGGTTCAATGGCACCTTGTCCGTCGGACTAGGCTACACACGCTCGGAACTGACGCACATCGGATCATGTTGTCGGAAAATTTTATAGCCAAGCTCTCAAATTTGGTCCGTCGGATATTCCGACGGAAACAGTGCAAATGGAGCCCACATACTGTCGGAATATCCGACAACATGGTCCGATCTGACATTTTCCATTGGAATATCCAACCGTGTGTACAAAGGCTAAGAGGTCACGTTTTGGCATGAAATCATTCATGCTCTGTGAATCCAGCACTGGTAACATATGGAATTCGATACTTTACATCGGGAAAGGAACCAAGTTCAATGAAAGATTCAGTAATTATGGAATGGCACTGCTGAATTAGGGCTACTGTGTAACCACAGATAATTTTTACAGTTCTCCAGAACTCTGAGTTCCTTTTACAGCATAAGACGGGTGCATATGGGACCGTTAGAGCTAACTGGCGTGACATGCCACCAACCTTTGGCAATAAAAACCTCAAGGCAGGAGAAATAGATGCCTGTCAGAAAGGCAAAATGATGGCACCGAGATGGCACGACAAAAAAGATGTGTGCCTAATGAGTACAATTCACAACACCTCTACTGTCATGGTACACACAAAAGATGGAAAGGACGTAATGAAACCCCAAGTCATGATGGACTACAACCATACTATGGGAGGTGTTGACCGAGCTGACCAGGCCATGACTTTTTACCCAGCCATGAGAAAGCAACAAAAAAAATATTACAAAAAAATCTTCAGGCACCTTCTGGAGCAATGCCCGTGGAATGCTTTCATTCTTCTAAAAAAAAAAAAAAAAAAAAGAGTGACAACTGACAAGCCTGTTGTTCATGCGGACTTTGTTTGGAAAGTTGCCAAACTTATATTTCTCAAGCACCAAACACCAACGACTGTAAATAGATCTGGATGTCATGCTGCTGGCGTTGTGAACCCAGAACGCCTGACTGCTCAGCACTTTATGGACCACATTCCATCAACGGAAAAGAAGGCAACACCCACAAGGATGTGTGTGGTTTGCTGCTCTAAGCTTGACGACACTGGAAGGAAAATCAGAAAAAAACAGGTTCTACTGTCCTGACTGTGACGTTGGACTTTGTGCTGTACCATGTTTTAAAATTTTCCATATCCGGGACGTTTACTGAAGCAATATGACTACCAATATTGCACCCTTGTTTGGCAAAAAAAAAAAATGTCAGTGTTTTTGATTATATTATTTACTAAAATTTATTGAATAAAAATTATTATTACTATTATATTATTATTTGTTATTATTTATAGTTATTTATTATATTATAATTTATGATTTTGTGTTTCAAAGTTTATCATACCCGAGATGTCTACTAGACTCTGGTTTGGACAGTTTATAGTGAGTTGTTCCTAATTCCTGAGAATTACAGGCCTACAATATACAATGCCAAATTTTCATGTAAAATAAGGGTACCGCTTTCAGCACCTAAAATCTGAAATAATCATAACACCAGGGAGGTTAATAGTGAATTGTGAGGTAAATCTATTTGTGTAGTACACATCAAAGTTAAATTATTCTTTCCTTCTGTAACTTTAAGAGATCGCAGAGATCCTTTTATGCCCGGAATAATCAAATCTACAACAGTAATCGTAACCTTCACTTTGACTTGAGCTAAACTTCATGCTATCTGAGAATTCCATACTCTAGTTACATCTCCTTTTTCATCTCCTGTAATTTGTAAATGTTCAGGATCTACAAACTGTAAATAATATTGTGTTAGAAACCAAATATCAGTTTTGGATCCTACCACAGAAGAAGAATGTACCCTAGCACTAGTTACATCACCAGTCCAAGTTGTAAATGAATTTCCTTTTAAAACTATAACCCAGAATCTCATATTTGTTAAATTACACTCATATGTACCAGTCTTATTTTTATGTACATATGATCCTTGCATTTATATAAACTTAATCTTGGATCCTATTCTGGCACATATTTCAATAGTGTTACTATGTAAAAAAATAAAAATCCATACAAGTAACCCCATATCTAGTACAAGCATATCCATATATGTCATTGCTTGTGTCAGAGTAACTGTCTTTCGGAACATGTCTCTTATTTCTGGATAGTTACAAGTCTCTTTTATGCAGAATGTTTTCTTCTGTTGGGCTGGAAAAAGTAAAGTAAGTTTTTATGAAGAAAAAATGTCATTAATGGAAAAAGGAGTCCTGAGATGACAAATTTTCTCCCTTTTATGTATTTTCTTTCTTTCCAATGTTTTATTAATTTATTCTTGGAGCTTGTTGTTCCTCCATGTTTGATTATCAGATGCCATATCTTCAAAAGAAAAGCAGTATCATTATCTTGGCATAAACAATTTGCAATGATCAGTATGAACCCATATTTTTTGTTGTCTCCGTGCATTTTTCACAGAATTGAGAGGCCTTCGGACTTGTATCATTACACCTACTGTATCCAAAATCTCATAAGGACCTTCCCAATTATTTTGCCATGGTCCAATTTTTCGAAAGGTTTTAATCATGACTTATCCACCAAATTTTGAGGTGTGTGGAGGAATAATTTTCTGCATGCGAGAAGCTGCATGTTGCAAAATGGTGTTCAGATTGTCTTGCAACATTTGTAACCATTTGATTTTCTCAATTGCTTCTTTTGCAGAGTAGAGAAAAAAGGTTCATGTGGGAACACAAGAGGCATTTTTATACCTGTCATTGGTTCAAATGGACTATATTGAGTAGATGAGGATGTTGTACTTTGTATGCTCATCAGAACAAAAGGAACAGCATCTACCCATGTACTTCCTTTGTCTAATAAAATTTTTGTAATCCTGGATTTGATAGTCCTGTTCATTCTTTCAACAATACCTGCAGATCGTGGATAGTATGGAACATGAAATCTTTGTTGGATACCCAGAATTTTGTACACTGCTTGGACTACTTTACCTGTAAAATGCATTCCTGTATCCGAACTGAGGTCCATTGGGATCCTTCAAGTTGGAAAAACATGATTAACTAACATTCTTGCAGTGGTCAGTGCATCATCTGTACGGTTAGGTAAGATTTCAGCCCACTTTGAAAAGACATCTACGACTATGAGTGCAAACCTGAATCCATTTTTTCCTCTAGGCAATGGTCCTATATAGTCAATTTGTAATGTAGACCATGGACCAATAGCTGGAGGAATTCTTTGTGAGGGAGGTTTTTGTCCCTTTGGTCTGGGATTCACTTGGGCACAAATAAGACAAGATTGAATTACATTGTCTACAGTTTCCTCCATTTTTTCCCAGTAAAAATTTTCTTTGAATCTCTAGCAATTTCTGCTTTCCTACATGGCCTAAGCTTTCATGATTATATTTTGTGAACTCTTCTTGTAAATATTTTGGTATTACAGAACGCAGAAGCCCATTTGAATCATAACACAATATCCTGTTTTCACAAATAAAGGGAGATTTTAAATCAACCTGAGAAGCAGATAAGGAATGATCCATTTTCTGCTCATCTGCAAAAGACTGGACCTGTGTATCAGTCTTTCTGACTACATTCACTGAAACTGGTTCAGATGGAATATCTGACTGCTCATTAACAGCTGCTTCTTTTGCTAATGTGTCAGCTGCCCTGTTACCAATGCTTAATTCAGCATTCTCTTTCTTATGAGCTGGTACCTTCACAATTGCATAGACACAAGGCTTTTTCTCTGCAAGTGTAAAAATTGATTCTTTATGTGACAAAACTTTGTTTAAAGTGTCTACAAAACCTCTTCTTTTTCAAATTGGCAAATAGTCAGTAAGAGAACACACAACATATGAACTGTCACTATAAATTGCTAGTGGACCTCGGTTCTCTTCCTTGTCTACTGTCAACACTGTTTCCACGGCTAAAAGTTCTGCTTTTTGCACTGAAGAGTGTGCTGGAAGTCTGTGTTGTATGGCATATCCTCTTTTAGGAAACCATATTGCATAGCCTGAAAAATATTCCCCTGAAATACAGTAACGTGAACCATCCACAAACACTGGTACATCAGTCTTCTCTGCTCCTATGAGAAACAGAGGAGAATAGGCATCCTGGACTTCACATAAACACTCATGTTCTAATCCATTATATTCCATCAATTGAGGGAGTACGTATCTGGCATTATGTTCAACCTGGATCTGTTTAGGTGATAAAGTCAACAACCATTGTGAAAATCTTGGATTTGAAACACATTGAATATTTTTCTCAAGGAGAAATTTTACGATGGAATGCGGTGTTTGTAAGGTAATTTGGTTAAATCCTACAATGTGCTCAGTTGCCTTCTGCATAGTGAACTGCTACCAATTGTTTTACGCATGTGTCAAAACCTCTCTCAACTGGGGTTAAAATCCTAGAGAAGTATACCAGAATTCTCAGATTTCCTCATTGCAATTGAAGCAACACGGAAGAAATAGCATTTTCAAACGTATGCACCTGCAAAGCAAATGGTACTTGCCTTTTTACTGTCGCTAGGGCTGGAGCTGTTTTCAAATCTTTTTTCAAAGATTCAAAAGCCTTTTGCTGTACTTCTGTCCAAGATCGTACAAACTTTTTGCCTAATGACTCAATGTACTGTCCGAAAAAAATCACTAATCCTAGGAATTGTCTCAGTGCTTTAAATGTTGTTGGTACAGGAAGTGCAGCAATAGCATTAATCCTTTCTTGCAGAGGTTGATGTTTGCCCGGACTGCTTTGAATACCGAGAAACTTGACCTCGCGTTTCATGAGCTGAACTTTACCAGTATTTAGCTTGAGACCTGCATCTAGTAGCAGATCAAACAATTCTGATAAAAGTATTAAATGCTCTTCCTCACTTTCTGATAACAACGAGATATCATCCACATACTGCAAAATACAGTCTGGCATAGAAAATTTTGATAAGGCCGCGTACACACGCGGGGACTGTTCGCTCAACTTTGTCCGCTGAACAGTGTTTCGGCGGACAGTCCGCTCGTGTGTGGGCTTTCAGCGGACAGTTTCAGCGAACAGTCCGCTGAACAAAGTTTTTCGGAATTTCCCAAAAACTGTCCGCTGAAACTTTGTTTGAGCGGACAGTCCCCTCGTGTGTAGGCTTGTTCGTCAAACTAAGTTCCGCGCATACTCAGAAAGAATTTACAGGGCGGAAGCGCTCGGTCTTGTAAAACTAGTGTTCGTATTGAAGCTAGCATATTCGTCATGCTGCTAATTTTGTGTTTTTTTAATATAGCCCGTTCTTTTCTTCTTTGTAATGCAAGAAAAGTGAAGTAGCTTTGCTGCTTATATTCACACAGAGTTATACTACATGTTTTTATTCATCCTCATCCTATGATTAATCTTCCAATTGTAGAAAAAATATATTCCAAATTAAAAAACAAAAAAAAAACCCTCTAAAAAAAAAAATAATAAAAAAATTATATATATATATATATATATATATATATATATATATATATATATATATATATATATATATATATATGTCTATCTTAAAAAAAAAAAAATTATATATATATTTATATTTCTGAAAAAAAATAAATATAGAATTTATCTATTACTATATATTTTTGGAATTACTATTATCATATATTTTTTTTTCTTTTTTTTTGGCCAAGCAGGACTATGCAAGTAGAGATAGATAGCTAGATAGCTAGATAGCTAGATAGCTAGATAGATAGATAGATAGATAGATAGATAGATAGATAGATAGATAGATAGATAGATAGATAGATAGATAGATAGATAGATAGATAGATAGATAGATAGATACCCAAACCAGCATTTTAGCTTACACATGATTGCATGTTCAAAATCAGCAGAGCCTCCCCTCATTTCAAATGTTAAGCCTCAAATTTACAGCGACTGCACTTCCAAGTGCACTTGCAGTGCTTTAAAAATTGCACTTGAAGTTAGCATATTTACATGAACGTGTGTTTTGTAAATAACCCCCAGAGTCTTTTGACATGTATCTGCCTACTCACAAATAAACGTTGTTTTTTAATCCAAAATTATACAAAAATATTTAAAAAAAAATAAAAGAAAAAAAACATACAAGATTTTTTGGAAATAATAAATTTTTATTTTTCCTCAGAACCAAAATAAATCAAGAGGGAGGCAACACTGGAGACAATTTTGACGTTTGTGAAGCCTTTTGTCCCCCAGGCACACATCAAGTGAGTGGACACCAAAATTCCGAACCTGCGTAGCATGTACATAGGGAGCACAACCAGGTCCTAGAATCCCAAAGACCAGGAACAGCAGCAGATGAGATCTATGTCCCCAGACTGTGGTACTACAACAGCCTGCGTCTTCTTTCAGAGCAGACTGAAGCCAGGCAGTCACTTGCGACTCTTCCGTCTAGCCTTCCCTCCACGCGTCGCTGGAGGCTGTGCCTCTGGTGGTGAAGTTGTGGTAGGAGGAGGAGGAGGAGGAGGAGGAGTAGGGTCTGTGTTGTAAAGCTTAGTGGTGGGTGTGAGCTCAACCTTCAGACCCCGTTGGATGGCATCAAAAAAGATTGCTTCACACAAGTTTCACTGTGGTTTGTCCATTTCTTGTAGCTTACTAGCCAGATAAGTGGCATAGGCCTCCTCCGGATTGGGGGGTTTTGACAAAATTTGTGTGGCTTGGCGTATAAGCACCAAGGACTCCTCCTCGGTACGGCCCATCCTCCTGGGCCTTTTGCTGGCTAGGCGGAGGGGAGGGACCTGGCTTTCAGTCCGACTCCTGCTGGGCCCAGCTAGCTCTTGTGTGTGGCTGGTCCCGGCCTCCTCCTCCATACCACTGGTCCCGGCCTCCTCCTGGGTGAGCTCATCCTGTGTAAAAAAACAAAGAAATCAATAAATAAAATATGTCTATATTTAGAAATCATCAATCACTAACAATTTTACAGTTCTCACTTGCAAATACATTTGTCTTGAAATACAAAAGGCTATCATTATGACACCATCATTTTTCCATCAGTTCACCAAGATTTGAGCCACATTTGTGTAAACTACTGTATCCTTCTATCTAATTTAATTTGTGATGAAATCCTAGATTTGGAAGCAATTCAAACATTGAACTTGACATCATTAATATTTGAGCAATCCAAACTTTAGAAACTAAAATATACCTGGCTCCAGCTGGGCGCATCAACTTCGTCCAGCAAGGAAGGGTCTGGATCTTCCAGGGATGGCTCATCTGAGGCGGAGGGAAGGGTGGAGGGACGGGTAGACGGAAGAGTCGAAAGTGACGGCCTGGCTTCTGACGTGTCATCCAGAAAACGCAGCCTGTCATAATACCACAGCTTGGGTACATAGACCTGACCTGCTGCTGATCCTGATGTTTGGGACACTAGGATCTTTCTTTGCTCCCGCCTATACACGCTACGCAGGTTCTTAATTTTGGCGTTCACAAAGTCAGTGTCTGCCTGGGGGACTCAGGTTTTCACAAACGCCAAAACTGTCTCCAGTGTCTTCTTCCGGGCAGCACGGCTTGAATATTGGGGGTGTTTTGTATCCCAAAGATTGTTGTGCGACTCCACTAAATCGAGAAATGTTGAGAGGAAGGCCTCCTCCGTAAAGGGGTCTGCAGTATACCTTTGCATTTTCTGAAAAACAAAAAACAAAACAAAAAAACAAAAAATAAAAAAAATAAAAAAAAAATAAAGTCAGACCAAATGCACACTATATTGTGACAATGTAATGTAGGTGAGACACACACTACTACACACGCTACCCCCCACACACACACACACTACCCCCCCCCCCACACACACACTACCCCCCCCCCTACACACACACACACACACACACACACACACACACACTACCCCCACCCCCCCCCCTATACACCCACCTCCACCCCCACACTACCACACAAAACACCAACCCCACTCAACCACCAACCCACATAAAAATCAATTAAACATCAATAAGAATAAAATTAAATATGCACATCCCTAACGCAGGCTTTAAATTAAACGAAAATAAAACGATAACTATCTTACCGTCACGTGTAGCACTCGCTGCTTCCGTTCGGACAAGCGTACGGCCTAGTGGTAACGCTTTATACACAGCGCATGATGCGCTCAGGCTCCGCCTGCGTCGCCCGCCCCTGACGTTCCTTGCGTCCGTGTTTCCCCGCCCCTTTTACCCTCGTTCCGCTGTGGGTGAATGAGAGGAGAAAATGGCGGACGCAAATTCTATGAGCAGCGTGAGCAGCGCGGAGGAAAGCCATGGGCCCCATGCTTCCGGAGGAAGGAGGAGATATAAGGCCACCAATATGGCCTTTGAAGAGATGGTGGAGATGGTGGCTATCTTAAAAAGGGAGGATTATGATGGGGAACGTGGCCCTTACCCAAAACCTAATGTCCGGAAAAGCGCCATCTTGGATGAGGTAGTCACAGCCTTGGAGACGAAATTTGGGGTACGAAGAGGAAAGGACCAGCTGCGGAAACGATGGTCGAAAATCAAGTCCAGGGAGCCGGACCAATATTTCCACATCAAAAAGGTCCTGAAAAAAAGTGAGTAAACTCCGCGATTTGATTGTAATCGTTCGTGTAGATAGTGTATGTAAATCTGGCGGATTTTATTGTTATCGTTCGTGTATGTAGTGTATGAAACTGGCGGATTTTAACTTGTTCGTTCGTGTAGGTAGTGTATGTAAATCTGGCGGATGTTATCGTAATCGTTCGTGTGGGTAGTGCATGAAACTGGCGGATTTGATCGTAATCGTTCGTGTAGGTAGTGTATGTAAATCTGGCGGATTTGATCGTTCGTGTAGTTAATAGTTCGTGTAATGAGCGCATATGGTTGTTCGTATATGTGGGCGTAAATAGCATGAATTTGTGTATGGTGTAAATTTATCTGGTGTTGAATTAGATTTTAATTAGTTATTATTTTTTTTGTATTGTTCATGATAAACTGAATTGTCATGCTCAGTTTATAGGATATAAATTTTTATTAAAGTTTCATAAATTTATTCAGTGCAATGTAGACTCAATTAAAAAAAAATGAGATAGATAGAAAAAATGCTGGTTCAACATCTGGACTAGGAAACTTTTATAAGTGTAGTTTGGGCCATCATAGAACATTTTTGACATAATCACACACAGGTACTCCAGGCGATGATTCGAGTGTGTCCGTCTGTGAAACTTGGACAAAAGATATACAGTATCACAGTTTGGTTAAAGGCTAGGTTCACATTGCTGCAATGTACGAGATCAAATGTGATTTGCACCGCACTGCAGTGCAAATCACATGTGATCTCTGTGTGATGCGATTTCAGCCATGCATATAGTATGGCTGAATTTGCATCGCATCTGGACCAAACTTGTACATGGCCCTTTTTTTAGTCCACAGCCGAATCGGATCACATGGGTGTTCACACCATGTGGTCCGATTCCTGTCCGAGTTTAAAGATTGCGCTGTGAAATGAGAACTAATTTGGAGGTGTCAATCAAACTTTACACTGATACTCCCAGCAGGTCACATAGGGCAGTGCGAACTGCGCATGCGATGTGTGAAACCACAGTAGATTTGCAGCAGTCTGAACACAGCCTAACTAAAAAAAAGTCATTTTAAGGATGTATTAAACTAGGAGCTTGTAATAACCAGCTAATAATTGTACACCACTTCAAACCAATGTTTCATATTCAAATTTCGGAACTCAAATATCACCATGCTTACAAGTATTTATTTATTTATTTATTTATTTCTTTTCATTTTCATAGGGGAACAACAACTCAGACAAGAGGCGGAGCAGCCCAGGACCCCCCGACCTCACCAGCCTGATTGGGCAATTAGCCCCAGCCCCAGCCGCGCGTCGCTATTGGAGCTGCCCAGCCCAGTGTCGGAGAGGGAGCAGCCAAGCTCGGTATCCTCCGCTGGACCAAGCTCCGTAGCTCCACTGGATGAGCCCAGCCCAGGGCTAGATGTGGAGGAGGAAGAACAGGTGGAGTTACACACCCCACAAAGTGAAAGTGAGTGTCTGACAACCCAGCTTAAGGTAAACAATTAATGGCTGTATATTTTAACCAATTTTTTATCTACACATGTTTTTAGGTGATGATCTGGTGGTGGTAGGAGAAGCTGCCGAGCCATTTTCAGCGGACAGTGCCCACAGGCTGATAGGGCAGATCATGGCCTGGAATGCCAGGATCGACTTAATGGAGAGCAACATCCAGGCCATGCAACAACAAATCCTGGCCACGCAACAACAAATCCTGGCCATTCAACAACAGCTGGTCCCTATGAGGCAGGAAATGAAGGACATGATCGATGTTTTAGGGAGAATATAAGCCCCTTTTCCCCTAAAACACAATCGATCATGTTCTTCATTTCCTTGCCAAAAAGTTTTTAATGTTTTTACTTGATTTTTAGAGGCCAAATTTTGAAGATGCACACGGTGTGTCAACATGTGCTATGTGCCATCAGAGGATCGCAATGGACGCATTTGGTGTTTGCAAACCCTTCCTCTAACTAGTATGTGAGAGGAAGGGATTGCACACACCAAACACGTCCATTGATCACTCATGATGGTACATAGCACATGTTGACATTACCAATTTTTGGTGTGCATCTTCAAAATTTGGCTTTACCCCTTGTTTTATGTAAATAGTTAAAAATCTGATTTTATTTTTTTATTGTTGTGATAATTGCATTTTTTATCTATCTATATATTTCTATGTTTACCAAAAAAGAAAAAAAAACAAAACAAAAAAAAAAAGAATTTATAAAAAAAAAAATATATATAATTTTTTTTTTTTTAAAAACCCAATTTCCCCCAAAAAAAAAAAGGAATTTATATAAAAAAATAAAAAAAAAAGACACAAAAACCAAAAAAAATCTAAATAAGAGGCACTGGTTTGAATGTGCACTATTAAAAAATCATTAAAAAAAAGGTGTGTGTGTGTGTGTCTACTTCTTTCAATGCACAATACCAGTTTGGGAAGTCATTTTGTGTTTTCTGTCACAAAGGGCCTTATTTCCTATTGTCAAAAACCACTTTGCTATACAAATGCACTAGGACAGGAATATGCAATTAGTGGAAATCCAGCTGTTGCAGAACTACAAGTCCCATGAAGCATAGCAAGACTGACAGCCACAAGCATGAGACCCAGAGGCATGATTGACTTGTAGTTTTGCACCAGCCGGAGGTTGGCCAATTGCATATCCCTGAATTAGGAGAATGTAGGATACAAGCAACGTGAAAAGCAAACAAGAACCAAACTTCAAAATTTGAACAGACAAGACATATTTCCAGAAAAATACATTTTTATTGGTCAGCTGCCATTGGAATAGCCCCCCTACCATTAAAATAGCTGACATAGCGGTCACGCACCTCACGTGCTGTTTGGGGGGCTAAGCCAGGAAGGGCATGATCCAGCCCTGTCAGTTCTGGAAGCCTGAGTCCGGCCTCAGGCCCAATAGGCTGCAGGTACTGGTTACCTGAAAATTTCCTTAGAAAATTGTGCAGAATGCAGCAGCACAGAATCACATAGTTCAGTTTATATTCCGCAAGGTTGATGGCTGTCAGTAACAGACGGAACCGGCTGGCCATAATGTCAAAGGCACTCCCCACAACCCTTCTTGCTCTGGCCAGCCGGTAATTAAAAACCCTCCTCTCCGGGGTGAGGGTCCTTTGGGGGAAGGGTTTCATAAGATGTTCACTCAGACCGAACGCTTCATCAGCCAGAAACACAAACGGTAGACCCTCCACATTCTCGGCATCTGGTGGCAAGTCCAGGCCACCAGTGATAAGACGGTGGCAGAACTCGGTCTGCCTAAAGACTCCTCCGTCAGACATCTGGCCGTTCTTCCCCACATCCACATAAAGAAAGTCACATTGTGCCGACACCACCGCCATTAACACCACACTATGGAACCCCTTATAATTCCAATAGTAGGACCCCGAATGGGGTGGGGGCACAATCCTCACATGATTCCCTTTGATCGCCCCTCCGCAGTTGGGAAAGTCCCAACGGGCAGCGAATTGGGAAGCCACAGTCTGCCATTCCTGTGGTGTGGAAGGACACTGGGAAGTCAAACACAGGGAAAAAAAAAAATAGTAATTAAATAAAAACAATTCATAACAACTAAAACACCAAGCCCCAATATAGCACGAACTCGTTCCCGAGTACGTCCACTCTCCATGGCTTTCAAACGGTCGGATGGACAGACAAGCTCAACTGAACGCACTGAAGAACAGCTAGACCTATGAAGAACGACCTGAAACCCAGAAACGAGCGGACCAGAAGCGCCTAATAACAGGTACAACTGATCCACGCGTACCGAAAGACAGATATAAACCTCACAGGTAGACTGCGCCGTAGTGAACGGACAAATTAAGCTGAAGTCTGTAAAGCGCGAATCTTCTCTAACCAAACTTCTACTAACGCAAAGTCAGCAGAAGGAGCTCAAAGGGTGCTTTGCTGTGTCTTGGACTTCCTATTTCTAGTCCCGTCGTACGTGACGTACGTCATCGCGCACGGTTTCAGCGGACTGTTTGTTCGTCGTGTGTGGCCAAGTCCGTCCATGCTAATTTTGAGCGGACTGTCCGCTGAAACTGTTTGACGAACAAAGTTGAGCGAACAGTCCCCGCGTCTGTACGCGGCCTAAGACTTTCGCTAAGGCTTGATGAAATACACTAGGACAGTGATGGCGAACCTTGGCACCCCAGATGTTTTGGAACTACATTTCCCATGATGCTCATGCACTCTGCAGTGTAGTTGAGAATAATGGGAAATGTAGTTTCCAGACATCTGGGGTGCCAAGGTTCGCCATCACTGCACTAGGACTTATATGCAGGCCTTGCAGAAGACGATTGAAAGTATATTGTTGATTAGGGATGAGCTTCGTGTTCGAGTCGAACATACGTTCGACTCAAACATCGGCTTCGCCCGTTCGGCGAATTCCTAACGTTATGGGCTGTTCGCGCCAAATTTGTGTGGCGCTCACGGCCCACAATGCACTGCGAGGGCGCAGTGCATTGCTGGCTCATGATTGGCCAAGCATGCACTGTGACCCCGCATGCTTGGCCAATCACAGCGCCAGCAGCGAGGAGAGCCATGATTGGCCACAGGCAGGATGCCTGTGGCCAATCATAGCTCAGGCTGTGTAGTACATGCCCCACACTATATAAGGCCGCCAGCGCGGCGGCCTTGTGTAGTGTGTTGGCGTCTGCAGCAGTTAGTGGGTGTTCTGTGTACCTTCAACACAGTATACACCGATCGTTATCAGCCGATTTTTCGTTCTTGCTCTTCTGTAGTGGTTGTTGTCTGCGTGCCCTGACCGCAGTATACACTGCTATATTCACCTATATAGCTAGCGATATATCTATCCTTTATAATAGAGCTTGCAGTCAGCGGTAGGAGCTTGTGCGTGCTGTCTGCATGCTCTGAACCCAGTATACACCGCTATATCCACCTATATAGCAAACTATCTTGCTTGTTTTAAATAGAGCTTGCAGTCAGCGGTAGGAGCTTGTGCGTGCTGTCTGCGTGCTCTGAACCCAGTATACACCACTATATCCACCTATATAGCAAACTATCTTGCTCGTTTTAAATAGAGCTTGCAGTCAGCGGTAGGAGCTTGTGCGTGCTGTCTGCGTGCTCTGAACCCAGTATACACCGCTATATCCACCTATATAGCAAACTATCTTGCTCGTTTTAAATAGAGCTTGCAGTCAGCGGTAGGAGCTTGTGCGTGCTGTCTGCGTGCTCTGAACCCAGTATACACCGCTATATCCACCTATATAGCAAACTATCTTGCTTGTTTTAAATAGAGCTTGCAGTCAGCGATAGGAGCTTGTGCGTGCTGTCTGCGTGCTCTGAACCCAGTATACACTGCTATATCCACCTATATAGCAAACTATCTTGCTCGTTTTAAATAGAGCTTGCAGTCAGCGGTAGGAGCTTGTGCGTGCTGTCTGCGTACTCTGAACCCAGTATACACTGCTATATCCACCTATATAGCAAACTATCTTGCTCGTTTTAAATAGAGCTTGCAGCCAGCGATAGAAGCTTGTGCATGCTGTCTGCGTGCTCTGAACCCAGCACACACCTGGAGAGGCTTTCCAAGAGAACAGACGTGCGTGGAGGAGCTCTGTGGAGAACCACGGCTGTCCTGGACATCCGGCCTCATGGCATCGGCCAGCCCAGGCCCAGGGCCTCTTTCCCGGAATGGGTCTCAGACAACCCCCCCTGGGGTGAGGGACCTCTCCAGGGAGGAAAAGTTGTTCCTGGTCACACAGTCTGAGCTAATGGACTGGACCTGGGCCCAGCCGGGAGAGGACCCAAGCAAGCTCCAGAAGAGGAGAGAGAGGGTAAAAACCCTAATACAGAAGGCCGTGGCAGCCTATGTACAGCGCTCGGAGCGACTGGCCGACCTACGAAATCGCAGGGACCGCTCAGCCAGCAGCAAGCGTGGTGAATATAGGGAGACCATAGATGGCCTGAAGCATGAATGTAGGGACCTCTGGCGGCTGCTGGGCGGTCTCTGCGAACGTGGAAAGGGTGAGAGAAGGTTTTTGACAGAGGTGAAGAAAGAACTTCTAAAGGCCAGCCAGGAAGGAACCCAGGCGGTGAGACGAGGAAGTATCCCCCTGACGTCCCCGCTGAAACTCTCACCTGATGCAACAGTGCCACAGACCCCAGTGGAAGCAGCGTTTTCCGGTGACAACCAATCCATGGCCTGTCAGGAAAGTATGACCCCCGGAGCTGTCAGTGCAGAGGGTCCCCGGATTCCTGTGTTAACACCTGCTATGCCTATGGCCGCAGTCCAGGAGGATCCGAGTAGGGTACCCGATGAAGCACGTAAAAGCTCCGGTGGAATTGCAAGTCACAGTCAGCGGAACAAAAAACTGATGGTGGTCCTCACCAGAGAGCCGTCGGAGGGGCCAGTGAAGGCCGATGGTCAGAGGTCCCCAGCGGATAGTGCAGTCCGACCCCCCTCCGGGGCCCCCCCGGTGACCTTGATGACTCCCGCCAGACCCATAGTGGTGCGAGGAAAACCGGCCATAATAGCGGCCCCCGCCGCGGCCGCATGGAGAGAGGGGGAGGTGCTGATGGGAACAGACACATGTGCAGTCTTGGATAGACAATGTGGACAAGCATCTCCGGCTGACACTGGGAGGAGTGGTGGGATGGGGGCGGGTGCGTCACTTCCTGTTCCGGGTGACGAGACAGGAAGTGACCTCATCGACTTCCGGGAACGGGAAGTGATGTCAGCGGTGACCCCGGAAGTCCCGGGAGGGCCTAAAACGGAGGTGGGGACACCGGAGATTCAGCTAGGGGGGCCGTTGGTGTCGCTCGTTGGGGGAGGGGAGGCGGTGGTGTCGGAGACCTCCCTGGAGGTAACAGCCCTAGAGTCCTCTGGGGGATTTCTTCCAGCGGGACAAGTATGCTGGGGTGAGTCCCCGATGGGGGATTCGAGGAACGAGTGCTCTGCCCTGGAATTCATATGGGGTTTGGAGGGGTCACAGGAGCGGGGTCCTGTAGAAATGGAGGTGGCTCCCCCTCAGGATCATATGGCTGTAGGGGGTACTGCTCCTTCCCCCGCGGTAAGGAGTGAGATGCTGGTTGGTAGGGATGCGGTGGTTAGAGGTTCTGAGCCAGGGAGTCCGGTCTGTCAGGGGTCTGGCCCTTCCCCCACAGACCCAGTTTTCATCTTGGGCACACAGGAGGAGGCAAACCTCTTAGGTGCCCTGAAGGCTGGGCGCTCGTTTGCACAGGTGGCAGGTTCCTTTGTCCCCCTGGGTCCCCTGTACAGCCAGTTTGGCGCCCAGAATTTCCGGGCTCCCCCTGGGGATCAGCCCCAGGGTGCGCAGGCCTGGACGAGGGGTACGGGGGGCCCTGAGAGGCGCAGACGGAATGTGGTGCAGCTCAGGTGGGAAGGGACGTCTGCATGTCCCAGCAGGGGTCAGGTCATCGACTATCTGCTGGGGCTGCGCTTTAAAGTTTCGGACTTATTTGCAGTCATACATCCCACAAACTCGAAGGAGTTTGATGTAAGTTTCGTCTCCTTGGTCTCCATGGAACTTTTCCTGACCCTGTACGAGCTCGTCAGGAAGTCGGATCCATGGAAAAGTTTCCGGGTGATACCTCTTTCGAGGCAGGAGGAGGTAAAGAATGTGACTGTACTGGTCAGGAATGAGTCCCTCCCACCTGAGGACATCGCGACCTGGCTGGCGACCTGGCTACGGGCAGCTCCAGACAGGGCTGAGGAAAAGTTTGGATGAGCGCGGGGTCTGGACAGGTGCGTGGTTGGTCAGGATCCGGCTCAAGCGCCACAACAATACCGTGGCGCATGTACCTGGCAGCGCCTTCATAGGTAGAGACCGGATCCTGGTCTTCTACCCTGGACAGCCCCGTCGCTGTTTCAAATGCGGCAGTCCCGCACACCTCAGCGTGGACTGCACAATTCCCCGCTGTGTGAGGTGTAATGGCTTCGGCCACTCACCTGAGGGTTGCAGGCTTATTGTCTGCAACCTCTGTGGAGAAATGGGACACCCCTTCAGTCGGTGCCCCAAGGCTTTCAGGGGGTGCCAGGCTGAGGGGGGTGCCCCAGGCCCGGAGGGTGAGGGGGTCCCTAGAAGAAGTGGGGATCCCAACCCCTCAGGGTCACAGAGGGAGGGTTCCCCCCTCCCTCAAAGTGTCAGACCCCCCAGGCGCGGATCAAGGACAGGAACTGGCGTAGTGAGGGAGCCGGCGAGTTCTCCAGCCCCGTCTGACCCTGTGTCAGATGGGGCAACGGCAACAAAAACACCTGGGAAGCCGGCCAAGGCGAAAAAGCCCTCGCCCAAAAATCACCCTCCCCCTGTTTCCCCCCGTCCTTCTCCCTTTCCCCTGCCCCCCCCCTTCCCCTCTCCCCCCTGGTCTCCCCCCTCCCAGCTTCCCCTTCTTCTCCTTTTCCCCTTTCCCCCCCCTCCCTTCAGTAATTAAATCTGCGGGTAAACCGCATCCTCCCCTGGACCAGGCAGCTATACTAATGCCCCCTCCGGCCTCTTTGGTGGTCGTGAGTGGTCGGCAGGCTGATGCAGGAGGGGTGACCCCGATGGACATCTCAGGGGCCGGTAAGGGGGTTAATAAGAGAATTAAGGAGATCTCCAGTGGGAGGTCCGATGAAGAGAGTGGGAGGGAACCTCCCAAAGTGGAATGGGAGAAGAAAACCAAAAAGAAGAGGAAGAGGAAGGTTTCGGGGAAGGAGGGTGGTGAGGACCCCCAACCCAGTACTTCAGGGGCAGGGGGGGCTCCTCATTGGCCCTATGGAATAGATACGGGATCCTTTCCTCCTCGGACTCCGAGGAGGATTGATTCTTTTTAGAAATGTAAAATAGAGAGGAACGTAAAATTCAATCACTAAGGATGGCTGTACCCGCTCCAATATGCCTTGCGACCATTAATGTCGCAAGTGTGCGTTCTGCGGCGGCTAGATTTTCAGCCTTTGATTTTCTCGGCCGGGTTGAAGCCGACATTTTGTTTTTGCAAGAGACCTGGCTTGCATCTGTGGCAGAGATGCACCTAGCAAAGAGGGAGTGGAGACATGGGCCCTCCCTCTGGTCTCTTGCGGCTGAGCCCTGCAGTGGTGTTGCGGTCCTTTTTAAGACTGGTTCGGTGGTTTGTCGACGAGTGATTGAATTAGAAATCGGTAGGTGTTTGATTGTGGACGCAGTCGTGAGAGGGGAATCCCTCCGCCTTATCAATTTTTATGGACCTCAGTCCCAGAGGGGGAGGAAGGACCTTCTCACGCTGCTGAAACCATACCTGTTTACATCCCAGCAGGTGGTCTTTGGTGGTGACTTTAACATGGTCACCAGGTCAAAGGACCGGGCAGGCACCTCAGGCCCTCTGGGATATGATTGTATCTTTTTGAATAGAATAGTGAGGGAAGCTGGGTTGGTGGATGTGCACGTTCGCCACTTCCCCAACCTCACTGGTTTCACATATTCCAGAGGTAGTTGGAGTAGGTTAGATAGGTTTTTTTTGAAGGGGGACTCGTCCTTTGCAGCTCCTGCGCTACATGCGGTTGAGTTCTCTGATCACCGTATGGTGTCGGTCACTCTGAATGTGGCGGACACCTCTCAGAAAGGAAGGGGCCTGTGGCGACTAAACGGGTCGCTACTTGAGGACCCTGAAATCAGATCGGCCTATGAGGACTTCTTTTTAGAACAACCAGGAATGGTGGGAAGTGGTGAAGAAGAGGTCGGAGGGCTTCTTCCGGATAGTCTCGGGCCGTCGGGCTGCATCCCGGTATCAGGCCTACCAGAAGTTACGCAGGCAGCTAGATCGCTTGGTTTCTGATGGTGGCCCTCAGGACCAGATCTCGGATCTGAAGCTCCAGATGAAGGAGTGTCAGTATGACCGTCTCGCCTCCCTGGTGCTGGAGAGGGATTACGGGAAGTTCTCCAACCCGGATCCCTACAAAAGCTGTGGGGACACGGTGAGTAGGAAGGTCATACATGGACTGAGAGATCCCTCGGGTTCCCTGGTAAGGTCCAAGCCGGGCATCTTTGGGATCATCAGAGCCCATTTTTTAGACATCCTTCGGAAGAAGCTGTTGGATCTGAGGAGAGCCAAGGAATTTCTTGATGGGACTCCACTTGAAGTGAGGTCTGACCCCCCGGACTCCTTGGTGGAAGAGATCTCAGTGGCCGAAATTGAGCAGGCTATTGACTCATTGTCTCTAAAAAAGTCGCCAGGGCCTGATGGGCTCACGGCAGAATTTTATAAAGCCTTTAAGAGCCTTTTGGCTCCTTGTTTGAGGGAGGTGTTCAGTGAGTGTTTGGCGTCTGGCCTGCTCCCTCCCTCGATGAGAAGGTTGGCTTTGATCCTTCTGTCCAAGGGGAAGGATCCGTCCGTGGTAGAGAATTGGCGCCCTATCGCCCTCCTCTCCACGGATAGAAAGATTTTGGCAAAGATTTTGTTTACGCGTATGTCTGCTGTTGCAGGCGAGCTATTGTCTGCCGCCCAGCACTGCACAGTTCCCGGCCGCAGCACCTTTAGTGCAGTCCTTAACGTCCGGGAGGCTGTGGAGAGGTGCAGGGCAACGGGTGATGGGCGGTATCTGCTGGGATTAGATCAGACGAAAGCTTTTGATCGGGTAGACCACGAGTACCTCTGGCTTCTCCTGGGTAGATACGGCTTGCCTGATCAATTTATTGATTGGCTTAGGACTTTGTACAGAGGGGCCGAGAGCTTCCCTCTGGTTAATGGTTGGGTGGGTCCTACCTTTCCGGTGGACTCTGGTGTTAGGCAGGGCTGTCCGCTGAGTCCCCTGCTCTATGTCTTCGCAGTCGACCCTTTCGTAAGAAGGCTAGACTGTGGGCAGCTGAGGGGGGTCCTGATGGAGCCCGGCAGTGGCCCGGATAAGGCGGTAAGGGTAGTGGCCTACGCGGACGACATCTCGGTGGTGGTGGCTAGCCGAGAGGCGTCTGGTTCGTTGGTCAACTGGGACAAGAGTGAAGCTCTCTGGTTGGGAAGGGAGGGTGAGCAGTTCGCCCTCCCGGACGTTTTTCCCCCGCCCCGGCCAGAAGTTAAGATCTTAGGCATTTATTTCGGCCAGGGTGATTATCCCAAGCTAAATTGGGAGCGCAGGTTGGTAAGTGCCACCCAGAAAGTCAATGCCTGGAAAGGCTGGAAGCTGTCATTGAGGGAAAGGGTGAGCCTGGTTAAAACCTATTTGCTTCCTGAGTTCCTCTATGTCAGCTACGTATGTCTGTTGCCAGAGTCACTCTATGCGGGGGTCGGCGGTCTGTTTTTTCTGCTTTTGTGGGGAAACAGACTGAACTTGATAAAAAGGGAGGTCACGTATCGACGGAGAGGGGAGGGCGGTTTGGACATGATCAACCCCACGGTTTTCTTTACTGTGGTGTTCTTGAAGTTCAATCTGCAATCCATTTTTGTGGACGAGCCCTCTCTGTGGGAACGTTCATGTAAGAATTGGTTCCTGGTGTTCCTGAGCAGGTGGGAGGGGGGCGGCCGCCCGGGTGACCTTCGGAGGTCCCATGGGTACCTTCCCGCCTATGTCCCAACCGCCCTGAAGGTACTAAGGCGGTGGAGGATAACGGCCTTAGAGGTAGGCTCCCTGGGCCGGCGAGAGCTGTACCAGAGGGTCATGGCCTCGGACGTTTTGAGACCACTGGCCTTAAGGGACTGTCCAGACAGGGTTCTCAGGGAGGGACTAGCCCTCCTGAATTCTAAGAGAATTCCTGCCAAGTTCTGGGATCTCGCATGGAGGGCGTTCCATGGTCGACTCTATGTGAGATCGAACTTGAAGTACCGGAGCCCAGAGGACAGAGGCTGTCCTCGCCCTGAGTGTGGTGGGGTACTAGAGACCATGGACCACTTTTTGGTCGAGTGCCCTTTCAACTTGGGGGTTCTGGGGGAGGTTGGAGATGCCATTGGCTATCCCCGTCTCCGGGCCCTTGCCTATTCTGAGAGGGTGTACGGTGACTTCAGAGCCCTGAGGGGTTTTGTGTTATCATCACTGTTTTTAGTTAGTGTCATATGCCTTTACTACACTTGGCACGCTCGGTGTTTAGTGTCCACTAGGGGCAAGTTCCTGCCCATGCATGAGGTGGCGGGTGATATCATTCGGGAATTGGGTAAGGTGAGGTTTCTTGAGGGGGAAAGAATGGGTAGGGAAAGGTGTGCTAGGTTGTGGAGAGGGTTCTCTTTCCGGCCACCTTGATGATCTCCCCCTTCTTTTCCTTAGGTGGGGGTCTGTCTGTCCTTTCACCCCTTTTTCTTAGCTTTTGGGCAACTTAATTTTAAAAACATGGTATGCACCGTCAGTTTCGTTACGTTCCTGCCTATAAGGGTTTGTAATATAAATGTAGTTTGAATAATGATATGTTTTTTTTTTTGTTTTTTTGTTTTTTTTTTCCTTCCCAGATGATCATGGGATTAAGGATCGCCTGATATGGGCAGTTTGAATAGATCCTGTCTGTCTAAAAACATTTATGCAAGTTGTTCTTTAGTTCTTTTTTGCTCAAGTATGAGTTTTTCTTAAGTTCTTGATTATGTAAATCAGTAGCAGTTTTATTTTAATAAAAATTTCCACCTATATAGCAAACTATCTTGCTCGTTTTAAATAGAGCTTGCAGTCAGCGGTAGGAGCTTGTGCGTGCTGTCTGCGTGCTCTGAACCCAATATACACCGCTATATCCACCTATATAGCAAACTATCTTGCTCGTTTTAAATAGAGCTTGCAGTCAGCGGTAGGAGCTTGTGCGTGCTGTCTGCGTGCTCTGAACCCAGTATACACTGCTATATCCACCTATATAGCAAACTATCTTGCTCATTTTAAATAGAGCTTTCAGTCAGCGGTAAGAGCTTGTGCGTGCTGTCTGCGTGCTCTGAACCCAGCACACAGGAGAGGCTTCCCAGGAGAGCAGACGTACGTGGAGGAGCTCTGTGGAGAACCGCAGCTGTCTTGGACATCCGGCCTTATGGCGTCGGCCAGCCCAGGCTCGGGGCCCTCTTCCCGGCCTGGGGCTACAGCTCATCCCCCTGGTGGAAAGGAAGGCCTCTCCAGGGAGGAACGATTGTTTTTATCCACCCAAGTGGAGTTAAGCGACTGGACCCGGGCACAGCCGGGTGAAGACGGCTTGAAGCTGCAAAGGCGCAGGGTCAGGGTGAAAACCCTGATCCAGAAGGCAGTGGAGGTATACGGCAAGAAGATGGAAAGGCTGACGGCTCTCAGGAACTCCAGAGACCGTTCAGGAATCAAGAAGAGAGCAGAGTACAGAGATACCATAGAAGATCTTAAAGCTGAATGCAAAGACCTCTGGCAGCTCCTGGGCGGTCTCTGTGAGAGAGGAGTAGGAGAGAGAGGATTCCTGCTTGAAATAAAACGGGAACTCCTGAGAATGAGCCAGGAGGGCTCCCAAGCAGTAAGGAGGGGAACGCAGAAGAGCTTACCCAAGCCGGCTGTGGAAGACCCTTCGGCAAGTGTGGAGGAAGAGAGAAGCCAGCATCCCGGTACAGACATCAGTGAGGACGGTGCCCCCCTTGGAGCAGTAAGCACGGAGGGTCCCCGGGTCCATGTAAGTCCGCCTGCCCAGTCCGTGATTGGGGCAAGGGTTGACCCGGGTAGGGTACCCGGTGAAGTGTTGGGAGGCTCCAGGGGAGAGGGAAGAGCAGGAAGTGTGGAGTGCCAAGGGAAAAAACTGGTAGTAGTCCTCACCCGGAGCCATCTGGAAGGGCCGGTACAACCTGTTGTCAGCAAGTCCGCGGCTGATGGTGCAGCACAGGCCCCCCCAGTGATCCAGGGTGATCCGTCGGTCCCCTATGCGGTGCGAGGGTTGCCGGCCATAATGGCGGCCCCCGCCGCGGCCGCACGTGGTGAGGGGATGGAGTCTGTGGCGCCAATGGCGTCTGTGGCGTCTGTGAAAACATGTGTGGAAAGGAGATCTTCTTCCGCTGCGGACACCATAGCGGGACATGTCGCGGGAAGATCCGCGTCATTTCCGGCGCAGAGGGCCGCGTCCGGAAGTGGCTCCCGCGGACCGGAAGTGACTGACAATGCGTCCCCGGAAGTGCAGGAAATGTCCGAAAAGACTGTGGAGTCACCACATGATACTGCCCACGGCCTCTCGGTCGGGGCGGAAGGAATGGACGAGGGTTTGGGAGACCCACTGGGTACTATCTCGGAGGGGCAGGGGGAATCCCCTGGTGTGGATCTCCCGGCCAGGCAGGGGAGCTGGGGTGAATCCCCTATGGGAGAGTTGGGAGCGGAATGCCCCGCACTGAAATTTATAAGGGAGCTAGAGGGATCCCAGCGGGAGGAGGTGATGGAAGATGCCTCCCCCCAGGGTCCTGCAGTAGAGGTGGCTAGTGCCCCGCCCCCCATGGAAAGGGTGAGGAGGAAAGTAAGTGTCACAGGTGGGCCAGAGGGTGGGAAAACAGCATCAGCTCAGCCTGGGCCTTCCGGCCTGGTTCACGGGGAGCCTGACCCTTCCCCCGCAGGCCCCAATGTCATCTTGGGCACGCAAGCCGAGGCTAACCTCCTGAGTGCCCTGAAAACTGGACGTTCGTTTGCCCAGGTGGCAGGTACGTCTGTGCCCCTAAGGCCCCTGTACGGCCAGTTTGGTGCCCAGAACTTCAGGGCCCCCCCCGAGGAGCAGTTCCAAGGGGCGAATGCCTGGTCCAGGGGTACAGGGGGTCCCGAAAGGCGCAGGCGCAACGTGGTGCAGCTCAGGTGGGAGGGAGCGACCGCTTGTCCCAGCAGGGGTCAAGTGATTGATTACCTGTTGGAGCTTCGGTTTAAGGTTTCAGACCTGTTCGCAGTGATACATCCTGCGAACTCGAAAGAGTTCGATATTAGCTTTGTCTCCGTGGTCTCCATGGAGCTTTTCCTGACCCTCTACGAGATTGTCGGGAGGTCTGAACCATGGAAAAGTTTCCGGGTAGTGCCTCTCTCGAGGCAGGAGGAAATTAAAAACATCACTGTGCTGGTCAGGAACGAGTCTCTCCCGCCTGAGGACATCACCACCTGGCTGGCGCGGTACGGACAGCTCCAGTCAGGGCTGAGGAAGAGCCTTGACGAGCGCGGGGTCTGGACGGGTGCGTGGCAGGTCAGGATCCGGCTCAAGCGCCAGGGCAACACCGTGGCGCACGTTCCCGGTAGCGCGTTTATCGGGCGAGACCGGATCCTGGTCTTCTACCCCGGCCAGCCCCGTAGGTGTTTCAAGTGCGGCAGTCCTGCACACCTCAGTGCAGACTGCACAATGCCTCGGTGCGTGAGATGTAATGGCTTCGGCCATTCATCTGATGGTTGCAGACTGATAGTCTGCAACCTCTGCGGGGAAATGGGGCACCCCTTCAGCCGTTGCCCCAAGGCTTTCCGGGGGCATCAGGCGGACGGGGCTGCCCCAGGCCCAGGGGGTGATGGTGACCCTAGACAAAGTGGAGCCCCCAATCCCCCAGAGCCACAGAGGGAGGATCCCCCCCTCCCTCAAAGGGTTAGGCCCCCCAGGCGTGAGCAGGGGGCGGGTAGGGTGGTTGAAGATCCAATAGGTGGTTGCCCAGTAGACCCCCCGGCCCAGCCTGGGTCAAGGAGGGATGGGGTAGTGACAGGTAGACCGGCTGATAAGCCGGTAAAAGCCAATAAATCATCCATTAAAAAGCCTCAGACCCCCCCCCTCCCCCCCCTCCCCCAGCTCCCCGTGCTCCCGGCTCCTCCCCTGCCCCCCCCCCCGGCCCATCCCTCCCCCTCGTACTAAGCTTCCTCCCCCCCCTTCCCATCCCCCATCCCCTGTGTCCTTGGATACAACCCCCCCAAGCCTAGGCCTGGCTGTTAACCCTATGCCCCCCCCAGATTCTTCTGGGGTGGGTGCCAAATGCCAAGCTTACCTGGCAGCAGAAAATCCTTCAGAGACCCCTATGGACACTACTGGTCCTGGGAAAGGGGCAAATAAACGGCCCAAGGACCTATCAAGTGGTAGATCGGACGGAGAGAGTGGGAGGGAGCCCCTACATATTGAGTGGGAAAAAAAGAAAACAAAGAAAAAGAAGAGAAGGAGCCCGGGGAAGGAGGGCGGCGGGGGTTCTCAGCCTGAAACCAGTTCGGGGGCGGGAGGGGGTCCCTCGCTTGCCCTCTGGAACCGGTTTGGGGTCCTCTCCTCGGACTCCGAGGAGGATTAATGTTATGATCATGGGATTAAGGATCGTCTGATATGGGCAGTTTGAATAGATCCTGTCTGTCCAAAAGCATTTATGCAAGTTGTTCTTTAGTTCTTTTTTGCTCAAGTATGAGTTTTTCTTAAGTTCTTGATTATGTAAATCAGTAGCAGTTTTATTTTAATAAAAATTTCCACCTATATAGCAAACTATCTTGCTCGTTTTAAATAGAGCTTGCAGTCAGCGGTAGGAGCTTGTGCGTGCTGTCTGCGTGCTCTGAACCCAGTATACACTGCTATATCCACCTATATAGCAAACTATCTTGCTCATTTTAAATAGAGCTTTCAGTCAGCGGTAAGAGCTTGTGCGTGCTGTCTGCGTGCTCTGAACCCAGTATACACCGCTATATCCACCTATATAGCAAACTATCTTACTCATTTTAAATAGAGCTTGCAGTCAGCGGTAGGAGCTTGTGCGTGCTGGCTGCGTGCTCTGAGCTCTGAGGACTTCCAGAGTGGTGGAGGAGGACAGGGAGCTGATGGCGTCGGTCAGCCCAGGCCAGGGGCCTGTTTCTCGGCCTGAGGAAAAGCGTGGAGCCCTGAAGCTCCTGGAGTTCGTTGAGGAGGAGAGGCTGTACTTGGAAAACCAGCTTGACTTGGTTGACTGGTCTCTGAGACAGCCAGGAGAAGACGTGGAGAAATCTGCGGAGAGGATAAGAAAAGCCCAGAGCTTAATGGTAAAGGCTTCTCGCTGTTACTGCGAAAAAATGAAAGTTTTGGCCGAGCTGAGGAATAGACGCGACAGATCAGGTATCAAGAAGAGAACAGAATTCAAGCCTGTCATAGATGGACTGAAAGAGCAGTGTAACATGCTTGGTGAGCTTTTATCAAATCTAATTGACAGTGCCTCAAGCGAAAAGGACTTTCTGTTGAGAATAGATAAAGTTATGAGAGTGGCGTGCGATGAGGGCTCTCAAGCGGTAAGACGCCGCAACCAGCGTCTATCACAGGCGGCGGAGCCCATGAGAGAGGCGGAGGAACCCACAAGTGAGAGTGCACAGACAGATGGAGGAGAAAAGCAGAAGGTTGTGTCCCCGGAAAAGATAAGGACCAAGGCAAAGACAGAAGGTGACATGAGAGACTCTATCCCAGTGACTAAGGGCTTAGGTAGCGCTACAGTGGGTCCCGGCAAGCCTAGTGGTTCTCAGCCTGTTGCCAGGGCTGCAGACCCGGTGGTAGCTGTGGACGCCAGTGGTGCAGTGCCAAGCCAAGGTCAGAGAGGAAAGCAGAGTTTAGTGGTACAGCTGGAAAGACTGATGGAGATTAAAAAAGCCACGGACTTACCTTGTAAATCCCCAGTGAACCCAGCCGGTGTTTGCGGGCAGGGCATGCCGTCAGCTGAGTTGTCGGCTGCCACTGCTGCAACCCGGTCACAGGGTAAGGGGAAGGAGCTCCAGGGTAAGGGTGGACAAAAGACTCAGGTCAGCCTGGCTACCTCTGTAGTAAACACAGCGGTGTCCAGTAGTGAAGTAATGGCGGGACAGCATGGAGGGACGCCGTCTTCCCATGCTGACACTAAGAATCGTTTGGCGGGAGAATTTGGCGGGGCTTCTGTAAGGAGGAAAGCTGCGGTCGCGCCGGAAGTGACGCCAGGGCCGGAAGCGGAAGTTGGCCGTGTGAAGAACGTCCGGTCGGCAGCTTCCGGTATAGCATCCGAACGGGAGAACGTTCGTTCGTCCGCGTGAAGAACGTTCGTTTGGCAGCTTCCGTATCCGAACGGGAGGAAAATGAGTTTATGGAAATCTCGGACAATCTACCCCCTAGACAAGTGTCAGCATGGGGTGATTGTCCCATGGGGGATGTGGATGAGGCTGATGATCCAGCATTGGTGTTTATTAAAGGCTTGGAAGGGTCACAAAATGTGCAAGTGGACTCGTGTGGGGCTCATGAGACTGCAGAGGAGTCGGATGGCCTGGATGCCCTTCTCCGTGACCAATCGCTAAGTGGTCTGGCGGAGGGTCTCCCGGAGGTCCAGCAAGGGGGTATGGAGTTGGAGGAAGGTATTCGGGGCTTGGAAGCTGGGGTGGCTCATCCGGATCCTAAAGAAGGGGTTTCTGCCCCAGGATCTGTTTTGAGGGGTTCACCGGAGGCCAGGCTCCTGAATGCCTTGGGAGAAAGGCGTTCTTACGCAAATGTCGCAGGGGCGAATGTGTCTCTGGGCCACCTGTATGACCAGTTTGGGGCTGGTAATTTCCGTGCTCCCCCGGCTGGTCAACCTTCTGGGGCCAGTTCGTGGTCTCGGGGTGCGGGTGGCCCGGAGCGCAAGCGCCGTAATGTTGTACAGTTAAGGTGGGAGGGGGAAGGTCAGTGCCCTAGTAGGGGCCAGGTGGTTGACATGATTTTATCACTGGGAATTAAAGTTTGTGAAATTTTTGCGGTCATCCACCCTGCAGGGTCGCATGATTTTGATTTGAGTTTCACAAACCTAGTGGTGATGGAGATTTTTATCACCTCTTTTGGGTTGATCAAGGGGACTGATCCCTGGAAGGGTTTCAGGATCATCCCCTTGAGTCGGCAAGAAGATGTGAAAGCCCTCACTATTCTGGTGAGGAACGAAAGTCTGCCCCCGGAGGACATCTCAACTTGGCTGAGTAGGCACGGCCAATTGCAGTGTCCCCTAAATAAGTGCCTGGATGAGCGGGGAGTTTGGACCGGGGCTTGGAACACCAGGATTCGGTTACGGAGAGCCGGTAATACGGTGGCACATGTTCCCGGTAGTGCATTTATCGGGAGGGACCGAATCCTGGTGTTCTATCCAGGACAACCCCGGAGATGTTTTAAGTGTGGGTGTCCAACCCACCTAAGCGCAGATTGCACAGTTGTTAGGTGCATAAAGTGCAACAAATTTGGCCACTCAAGCGATGCATGTGGCCTTATCTGTTGTAATCTGTGTGGCCAAATGGGTCACCCATTTAGCAGGTGCCCTAAGGCCTACAGAGGTGATGTTCCACCTGGTGGTCAACCCAGGGGGGAGGGACCTCCCCCTGGGCCCACAGGGGGAAGTGCTCAGGATAATCAAAATGTGGCGGGGAAAACCAAGGAAGCACCCCCTAGGGGAACTGATGCTGAGGTGACCCCCGATGCTAGCAAAGTACCCAGGGGTCAAGGCCCGTCTGTTAGCGAAACCCCAATGGAAGGTGTAGTCGGTCCCACTAATGAAGGTCCCTTAGGGAAGAGTCTTCCTGCTACTTCTCCTCGTGCTGGGGGTGCTCCATGTAGCAGAGCGTCTCGTCGTGGGCTAAGCCCGGCGGAGGAGAAAAGAGGGAGAGTGGTGAGGAGGAGGTCAGCAAGGAGGAAACCGGCACGGGTAAGCTCCTCGCGGAGTAGGAGTCCTCTCAGATCCCCCAGTCCGGTTCCTTCCTCTCCATGTCGCCTTTCGGGTAAAGGAGTTGAGTCTTCGGCCTCCTCGGTGTCTGGAGACGAACATGGATACAGTAAAATAGTGAGTAGGTCTGTTGAAACGGCTCAAGGGGAAGTAGCGCAAGAAGTCCCGAGGGATGATGGTGGTCCTGATCCTAATAGTGGTGGTAAAGTTCTTGTTAGGAAGAAAAAGAAAAAGAAAGAACGTTATGAGTGGGACAAGGTTCTTGACAGGATGTCAGATGACCAAGTGCGTGATTTGGTTATGTCCCCCCTGTGTAGGCAAAGTGTTGCTAAATAATTAAGTTGTAGTATTGTTTAGGTTTGTTTGTAAAGTGATTTGTAAAGTTTGTTTGTAATGTGTTATATTGGTAGCAGTCATTATCAATAAAAAATATCCACCTATATAGCAAACTATCTTACTCATTTTAAATAGAGCTTGCAGTCAGCGGTAGGAGCTTGTGCGTGCTGTCTGCGTGCTCTGAACCCAGTATACACCGCTATAACCACCTATATAGCAAACTATCTTACTCGTTTTAAATAGAGCTTGCAGTCAGCAGTAGGAGCTTGTGCGTGCTGTCTGCATGCTCTGAACCCAGTATACACCGCTACATCCACCTATATAGCAAGCTATCTTGCTCGTTTTAAATAGAGCTTGCAGTCAGCGGTAGGAGCTTGTGCGTGCTCTGAACCCAGTATACACCGCTATATCCACCTATATAGCAAACTATCTTGCTCGTTTTAAATAGAGCTTGCAGTCAGCGGTAGGAGCTTGTGCGTTCTGTCTGCGTGCTCTGAACCCAGTATACACCGCTATATCCACCTATATAGCAAACTATCTTGCTTGTTTTAAATAGAGCTTGCAGTCAGCGGTAGGAGCTTGTGCGTGCTGTCTGCGTGCTCTGAGCCCAGTATATACCGCTATATCCACCTATATAGCAAACTATCTTGCTCGTTTTAAATAGAGCTTGCAGTCAGCGGTAGGAGCTTGTGCGTGCTATCTGCGTGCTCTGAACCCAGTATACACTGCTATATCCACCTATATAGCAAACTATCTTGCTCGTTTTAAATAGAGCTTGCAGTCAGCGGTAGGAGCTTGTGCGTGCTGTCTGCGTGCTCTGAACCCAATATACACTGCTATATCCACCTATATAGCAAACTATCTTGCTCGTTTTAAATAGACCTTGCAGTCAGCGGTAGGAGCTTATGCGTGCTGTCTGCGTGCTCTGAACTCAGTATACACCGCTATATCCACCTACATAGCTCTTCTCTATTTGAGCCATCTGCCATCTGCAGGAGTTAGTGGAAGTTGTGTGTGCCTCCAGCACAATATACACTACCCAATTGCTGTTTCTCCCAACTCCCTTCAGGCCATTACCATGTCTGGAAGGCCAGCAAGGAGAGGCAGACAGGCGCAAGCCGATAAAAGGGCAAGCAGGCTCTGTCTAGAGACAACAGTGCTGGTCGTGGACGCGGTGCATCGTCATCATCAGCACGTGGCCATGGGGCACGCTTGTCCTTCTTTTTGGCAGCTGGACATGTTGAGCCGCAACATGCCAATGACTTGGTAGAGTGGATGACCAAGCCCTCTTCATCCTCCTCATCCTCTCTCACCCAGGCTCAGGGTACTAGCAAAGCAGCTGCCAACGCATTGTCTTCCCTCCTCTCAATGTCATCATCAGTGACTCCTTCCCTAGACCCACCACGTCCTCCTGAGGAGTCTCCTGAACTCTTTGAGCACAGTGTTGGGTATATGCTCCAGGAGGATGCCCAGTGTTTTGTAGGCTCTGATGATGATACTCAGCTAGAGGAAGGCAGTAGCGTGAATGCAGAGAGAGGGGATGCTCAAGAAGGACATCAATCCGGCAGTCATGTTCCACAAGCTGCAGCATACTGCCAGGTTTTCTCCAGCGATGAAGAGGGAGGGGATGATGAGGGCACTGACTCCACGTGGGTGCCTGGTAGGAGAGATGAGGAGGAGGAGGAGGCACATGTCCAACGAGGCAGGATGCCCTCCGGGGGCCAGCTTAGGGACAGCACACCGACTGAATCACACCGCAGAGCTCCGCCTGTGCAGGGCGCTGCCTCTGCGCGTTATTCTAAAAGTTCTTTGGTGTGGGCCTTTTTTGAGACAAGTGCATCAGATCGCACAGCTGCTATTTGCAACATATGTCTCAAGCGTATCTCGCGTGGCCAAAACATCAGCCGCTTGGGCACCACATGCTTGACCAGACATATGTTGACCTGCCATGTAGCTCGTTGGCAAGCGTACCTCAAAGACCCACACCAAAGAACAAAGCGGACCTCTCCTTGCTCCTCATCAGCTGGGATCTCCAACCCCACTAGACCTTCAGTCCTCTCTGAAACGAAATGAAATGAAGGTGTACAATTAGGTGTCTCACAGCCAAGTGCTTCCAGGCACTCTGCTAGCAGTACACCCATGTCCGATTATAGCAGGCAAATGTCCCTGCCCCAGCTGCCGGACCGGCGAAAGAAGTTCACTCCCAGCCATCCACATGCCCAGCGGTTGAACTCTAGCTTGGCTAAATTGCTAGCACTTCAACTGCTGCCTTTTCAGTTGGTAGACTCGGCCCCCTTCCGTGAGTTTGTACAATGTGCAGTTCCTCAGTGGCAGGTCCCCAAACACCACTTTTTCTCACGGAAGGCGATTCCGGCTCTCTACCGGCATGTGGAAGGCAATGTCCTTGCCTCGCTGGACAAGGTGGTCAGCGGTAAGGTGCATATTACTGCTGACTCATGGTCCATCAGGCATGGACAGGGACGTTACCTGTCTTTCACGGCCCATTGGGTCACTCTTCTGGCAGCTGGGAAGGATGCAGGACAAGGTGCAGTAGTGTTGGAGGTTGTTCCGCCACCACGCCTCCAAAATGCTACTATTGGTTGTGAAACACCTCTCTCCTCCACCCCCTCCTCTTCTTCTTCCTCCATGGCCTCTTCAGGTGCTCTGTCCTCAGAACCAGCGGTCCTCCGTAGGCGTTCCAGGGGCTACGCAAGTACGCAGGCAAAACGATGCCATGCCTGCTTGCGCTGGTTTGTTTGGGGGACAGGGACCAGACTGGCGCGGATGTTTTGTCAGCTCTGCAGGGGCAGGCCGAGAGGTGGTTGACGCCACGCCAGCTTAAGCCAGGAATGGTGGTTTGCGACAAAGGCACCAACCTCCTTATCTTGCCATCGCAGAGGGTGCAGAGGATGAGACATCTCCGGGAGGCCTTGCAGAAAGGTCTGTGCAATGCGTTCCCAGAGACTGGGAGGTTACAAACTCCTGGTCCTGGACAACGTGTTGCTGAGGCATCGGTCAGAAGGAGCGGTGGAGAAGGTGGCCGTCTGACCGATGCTTTCAGACAATTTTTTAGTCTGCAGCCCCAAGGTATGATCGGTTTCAGCAACCATCGCCAGCGTCTGATTTACATGGTGCAGGAATACCTAGGGGCAAGGTCAGACTTGGACACCTTTCCCACCGAAAATCCTCTGGCTTACTGGGTCTTGAGGATGGATCACTGGCCAGAGCTTGAACAGGAGGCAATTGAGCTACTGGCCTGTCCTGCATCCAGCGTTCTTTCGGAACGCACCTTCAGTGCTGCTGGTGGCTTTGTTACCGATCACAGGGTGCGCCTGTCCACCGAATCAGTTGATCGACTGACCTTCATCAAGATGAATCAGTCTTGGATCACTCACAGCTACCAAGCACCTGAAGCTGATGTAACCGAATAATTTTTTTTGAAATTTCACATCCCTTCAAGACTGCCTATGCTGATGCTGAGTGACTGTCCTGTTATGTTGATTGTCTATCCTCTTCCTCCTCCGCTGATATGTTGGAAGAACATTTCTGGTTCTGGGTGATGCCATCAGCCCAATTATTCTGCCCCTGTTTAACAGGGGCGCTTAATTACAATTTTTGAGGCAATGCTTTGCAGCAGGGCTAATTCCTGCACTACAACTAGAGTATATGGGAGAGGTTGCAGTGTGGTGGCACCAGCACCAGTGCCTAAGGCCCAATTTTTCTGCCCCTGTTTAACAGGGGCTTTTAATTACAATTTTTGATGCAATGCTTTGCAGCAGGGCTAATTCCTGCACTAAAACTAGAGTATATGGGAGAGGTTGCAGTGTCGTGGCACCAGCACCAGTGCCTAAGGCCCAATTTTTCTGCCCCTGTTTAACAGGGGCGTTTAATTACCATTTTTGATGCAATGCTTTGCAGCAGGGCTAATTCCTGCACTAAAACTAGAGTATATGGGAGAGGTTGCAGTGTCGTGGCACCAGCACCAGTGCCTAAGGCCCAATTTCTCTGCCTCTGTTTAACAGGGGCTTTTAATTACAATTTTTGATGCAATGCTTTGCAGCAGGGCTAATTCCTGCACTAAAACTAGAGTATATGGGAGAGGTTGCAGTGTCGTGGCACCAGCACCAGTGCCTAAGGCCCAATTTTTCTGCCCCTGTTTAACAGGGGTGTTTAATTACAATTTTTGATGCAATGCTTTGCAGCAGGGCTAATTCCTGCACTAAAACTAGAATATATGGGAGAGGTTGCAGTGTCATGGCACCAGCACCAGTGCCTAAGGCCCAATTTTTCTGCCCCTGTTTAACAGGGTCGTTTAATTACAATTTTTGATGCAATGCTTTGCAGCAGGGCTAATTCCTGCACTAAAACTAGAGTATATGGGAGAGGTTGCAGTGTCGTGGCACCAGCACCAGTGCCTAAGGCCCAATTTTTCTGCCCCTGTTTAACAGGGACATGTAATTACAATTCTTGATATAATATTTCACAGGAGGGCCCGTTCCTGTGCCCACCCAGAGTAACTGTGAGGACTTATAGTGTTGTGGCACCAGCACCACAACCACCAAAGGTCAATTTTTCTACCACTGTTCAACAATGGCATGTAATTACAATTCTTGATATAATCGTTCACAGCAGGGCGCTCCAGCGCCCACCAAGAGTCACTTTGAGGGCTTACAATGTTGTGGCAAAACCAACACCTTGTTCCGCCATTTCTGCAGAGCATATAGGGCAGGCCCCTACTTTCAAACATCCAACTTACAAACATCTCCTACTTGCAAACGGAAGGAGACAACAGCAAGTGAGATGAAAAAAGATGGACGACAAAACAAATTATACAGGGGTGATAACCCTTCCCTATGTTTTCCAAAAAGCTCAAAAATCGTTTTTTTTGACTGGAGCTACACTTTAAAAATGTACCAGTTGAAAATTACAAACAGATTCAACTTAACACAACAAACCTACACAGTCCCTGTCTTGTTTGCACCGCCTGTATACTGCTGTTCTGAATATATAGGGCCTGGGGGCCACACACATTTCCTTTTTTTAATATGGGTACGGGGTTCCCCTTAATATGCGTTCAAGACCCAAAGGGGCTGGTAATGGGCAGGGAGGGCTACCCATGCCATTTTTCTCAATGATTTTCAACCATATTGCAGGAACCAGATATAACATTAAAACCGCAAGCAGTTTTAAATGATGTTATTTCCGTTAAATGTCATTTTGTGCAGGGACTGTTATAAACACGGGAAACACGTGGCATTTCACAGGCATACTACAGACACCCCCCAGGCATGATATTTAAAGGAATATTTCACTTTTTTTTTCACTTTAATCGTCATTAAAATCAGTGCTCCCGCCAAAACGGCCATTTTTAAAACTTTTTTTTGTATTGACCCATGTCCCCTGGGGCAAGAGCCAGGTCCCCAAATCCTTTTTAGGACAGTATCTTGCATATTAGCCATTAAAATTAGCACTTTTAATTTCGAACGTTCGAGTCCCATAGACTTCAATGGGGTTCTAACGTTTGTACGAATTTGGGGTCCGTTCGAAAGTTCTGGTGCGCACCGAACCGGGGGGTGTTCGGCTCATCCCTACTGTTGATTCATGAATGAGAATGCAAACTTGTATTGACAAATCTTCGTCAAAGAAATCGAGAAAAATATGTTTGCCACATCAAGCACAGAGAACACTTTAGCTTTAGCGTCAATTCGAGACATTATATCAAGTGTTTCTGCAACCATCGGGGCACAATTTGGGGTATATTTATTCAGCATTCTGAGGTCTACCAGAAGCCTGAAAGAACTAGGGTCATCTCATTTAGGTACTACCCATAACGAATTGTTTGTCACTGAATTTGTTTTCCTAATAATACCCTGTTACAAAAGTTATTTTAGGACAATAGATATCGGTTCAATAGACTCTTCTGAGCTGGTGGATCCCGCCTTTGCTCGTCTACCTCAATGTCTTTTTTTTAATTTAAAAGGATTTTATTGAGCACAGCAGACCGAACAACATACAACAATAAGAAACCATGTACATGCTTATTGACAGACTTATACTTGTATATAACAAGGAACTTTGCTGGAACCACAACATTCACATGTACACAGGGAGAGTTTTACAGAAACAACCGTCTTACTTGCCGACCTCTACAGGGATCGAACACAGCTGCTAAAATCCCCATAAAGAAAGCTGTCACAGACTGCTGAGATCCAATATGTTTTTTTATTAATTATAGGTAGGAAATAAAGCTATTAGAGGAATAAAGTGCATAGGGATACAGGAAAATAGAGCGAAAAGAATTTGGACCGACTCCGGTCCTGATCAGAAAGGAACGGGAGACAGAGGAAAGGAAGATAAGGGGAAAAAAAAGGGGGGGGGAAATTCCCTCCCCCCCCGGCAGCCAACCACCAAGGTTCACTCCAGGGGGCACTCTAAACTACCCGACTCGCCACAGGAGATGCCAGGTCCTTGTATTCCTGCAAAAATCGGAATTGGTACCAATAAAACCACGTTTTATTATGTTTCTCCTCCTTCCGGTGGACCGCCGCTGTCAATTGCTCCATCCGGCCTATTTCGCTCACCACAGTCTGCCACTGGCCCATTGGGGGGGGGTCCTCCCTCTTCCAATTTAGAGGTACACAGATTCTCGCTGTGTTCAGCAGGTGAATCATGAGTAAGTTCCTATATCTCCTTCTCAGCATTGGGGTAAGATTGAGGAGACACTGGGCTGGATCATCTGCTAGGGCTATATCCATTAACTTCAGGATCACTCGGCGCACATTCTCCCAAAAAGGTCGAATGCGCGGGTAGGACCAGAATACATGCAGCAGTGAACCCTCCCACCTTATGGCATCTCCAGCAGGCGGAGGACACCGATGGGTAGATTCTATGCAGAAGTGTGGTGACCCTATACCACCTAGCCAACAGCTTGTACCCTGCCTCCTGGAATCTCGTGGCAATAGAGGAACGTTGAGCAAAATACAGGACCCTCTCTCTCTGTTCCTTCGTAAAGGTCCTTCTCAAATCCAGTTCCCACCTCCCCAAGTACGGAGGGGGTGCCCCATCTGGGGGGGCAACTACCAACTTGTACAGTACCGATAATAAGTGGCGGGCCGGGGCGAGGTCCAGACATAGCTCCTCAAAAGCAGACAGGGAGTGGACTCGATCAGGTTGAAAATGCGAGGAGGTCAAAAAGTGTCTAATCTGGATGGCCCTCCACCTGTCCAGGGGAGGGTCCAGCATCGACTGAATTTCTTCAACCGAGAGCCACTGTCACCGTGACAAAAGTCCAGCAACCTATATCTGTTAGACTCTGTGAACTCCCTAAATCTCCTACTTGACTTACTAGCGGGGAAGTCCTGCGCACCAATCCCCGGGGACAACGGGGAGGGTTCCTGGGGGCTCACTCTTACCAATTTCGAGTTGGCTAAAACTGATAGTGTGTTCCCTATCAATGGGTGATTTTTTAAAGTTGCCGGGAGGCTCGAGGTTTGCCACACCAGGGTCGGCAATGGGAATAGAGACAACGCCTGCTCCACTTCCACCCACTCCTTTTCCGTGGAATGTTTAACCCAATCTAGGGCTCCGGTACAATGCACCGCCTGGTGATATTTGACCGGGTCCGGGAAGCCTATGCCTCCTTGATCCTTCGGCAGAGTCATGGTTCTATACGCAATTCGTTTTATTCTATATCCCCACAGGAAATTAAAAAATTCCCCCCTCACCGTCCTAAGAAAATGGGGAGGCACCACCACCGGTAGCGTTTGCAGGAGGTACAAAGGGGGTATAGTTTTCCTGAAAGGTTGACGCGAGGGAGGGGGTCAGATATATCCCCAGGTATTTGATTTTGTTTTTGGCCCATGCAAAGGGAAAATTACACCGCATGGTGTTCAGGGTTTCACTAGGGAGGTTAACATTCAGTGCTTGCGATTTGTGTACATTCATTTTAGAATTGGAAAGGGCAGAGTACGATCTGAGTGCCTTCAATAAATTTGGTATAGACGTGACCGGGTTGGTCACAAAAAATAAAAGATCATCGGCGTATGCCGCTACTTTATGGTGACTATTTCCTATCCCGATGCCCTGGATATTCTGATCCTGTCCAATATGCGCCAATAAGAGCTCCAATGTCAAGATAAAAATCAGGGGTGAGAGCAGGCACCCCTGCCGCGTCCCATTGCTAAGGCTAAAAGGTTTGGTAATTGCCTCGTTAGCCCTGACTGCTGCCACCCATTTGCCCATGTGTGGTCCCAGTCCCAGGTATTCCAACGTACGGCGCATAAAGTGCCAGTTGACCCGGTCGAAGGCCTTCTCCGCGTCTGCTGAAATCAGCAACAGGGGAGTATTCCTCGACCGGGGCAAGTGGATAAGGTTTAAGGCTCTAACCGTATCCTCCCTTGCCTCTCTGGATGGCACAAAGCCAACCTGGTCGAAGTGGACTAGTTTCGGTATAAAGGCGATCAAACGATTCGCCAAGATCTTAGTAAAGATCTTAAGGTCCACATTCAACAAGGATATAGGATGGTAGTTTGCGCAGTCCATTGCGTCTTTACCCTACTTGGGGATCAGAACCACATGTGCAAAGAGGGAGTCTCTCGGCAGGGGAGTACCATCTAAGAGTGCATTATAGGCTTGGAGAAACCTGGCAATTAGCAGACGGGCAAAGGTCTTATAGTACAGGAGCGGGAATCCGTCCAGTCCCGGGGTCTTCCTCACCTCCATACTTTGAATAGCAGTCGTGACTTCTAGTTCCGTAATAGGACCCTCCATTTCCTCCCTCTCCTGCTGAGACAGCTTGGGGATAGGGATGGCCGAACGGTTTGCCCGGCGGTCGATTCGCGGCGAAATTCGGCTGTTCGCCGTCCGCCCGATCGGCAGACTATTGCCGCCGTTCGCCCGGCGGACTTCCGTGTTTAATGTGTAAAAGAACTTTGACCTATTATGACACATCCATCATGGGGTACAGGACAGCCAATTGAGACAGCACATGGACACTTGGACATTCCCGCTAACTTATAAATAGACCCGATCCGGCGGCCATTTTACATTCTTTCTTCTGTCACTATAGGGAGAGGTTGCTGTGTGGAGCAGGCAGAGATTGCAGTGACCCAAATCGCTAGCTATTTGGTCCACAAAAGTTCTTTTCAGGACTGGTATAGGTGTTAGGTGTAGTTCAGGATATAGGTTTGAGGCACTGCTGTGCTACTGATTGTTGCAGCAGCCTGTCTTTTTTCAGTGTAGAGAGAGGGACAGGACGCTGTGTGCTGCAGGGACAGTCAGTTTAATCATTAGCTGTTACTATTAGGTCCACAAAAGTGCTATTCAAGTTATTGTTCCAGCAGCCTGTGTTTTGTTAGTTTAAATAGGGACAGGCAGGAAGCTGTGTGTGAGGCAGTGAGGGTCAGTTTAATCATTAGCTGTTACTATTAGGTCCACAAAGGTTCTTTTCAGGACGGGTATGGTAATAGGCTTGTACACATATAATATTCTTTCTTCCAAATATAGAAAGAATATTATACTTGACTGCTGCCCTTCTGCTGCAGTAGTCCTTTATCAGTATAGGGACTGAGGTACAGTCTGCTAATCATTCACAACCTACTTGTTCCACAAAGGTCCTTATAAGGACTGGTAAGGTATAGGGTACTACAGTACATAGGGTTGAGTGAGGTACAGTCTGCTATTCCTTAAGGACTGGTATAGGTCCACAATATATAGGGTTGAGGTGCACTACTGCTGACTGCTGCACTTCTGCTGCAGTAGTCCTTTATCAGTATAGGGACTGAGGTACAGTCTGCTAATCATTCACAACCTACTTGTTCCACAAAGGTCCTTATAAGGACTGGAAGGTATAGGGTACTACAGAACATAGGGTTGAGTGAGGTACAGTCTGCTATTCCTTAAGGACTGGTATAGGTCCACAATATATAGGGTTGAGGTGCACTACTGCTGACTGCTGCACTTCTGCTTTAGTAGTCCTTTATCAGTAAAGGGACTGAAGTACAGTCTGCTAATCATTCACAACCTACTTGTTCCACAAATGTCCTTATAAGGACTGATAAGGTATAGGGTACTACAGTACATAGGGTTGAGTGAGGTACAGTCAGCTATTCCTTAAGGACTGGTATAGGTCCACAATATATAGGGTTGAGGTGCACTACTGCTGACTGATGCCCTATACTGCAGCAGTCCTTTATCAGTATAGGGACTGAGGTACAGTCTGCTAATCATTCACAACCTACTAGTTCCACAAAGGTCCTTATAAGGACTGGTAAGGTATAGGGTACTACAGTACATAGGGTTGAGTGAGGTACAGTCTGCTATTCCTTAAGGACTGGTATAGGTCCACAATATATAGGGTTGAGGTGCACTACTGCTGACTGCTGCCCTTCTGCTGCAGTAGTCCTTTATCAGTATAGGGACTGAGGTAAAGTCTGCTAATCATTCACAACCTACTTGTTCCACAAAGGTCCTTATAAGGACTGATAAGGTATAGGGTACTACAGTACATAGGGTTGAGTGAGGTACAGTCAGCTATTCCTTAAGGACTGGTATAGGTCCACAATATATAGGGTTGAGGTGCACTACTGCTGACTGATGCCCTTCTGCTGCAGCAGTCCTTTATCAGTATAGGGACTGAGGTACAGTCTGCTAATCATTCACAACCTACTAGTTCCACAAAGGTCCTAATAAGGACTGGTAAGGTATAGGGTACTACAGTACATAGGGTTAAGTGAGGTACAGTCTGCTATTCCTTAAGGACTGGTATAGGTCCACAATATATAGGGTTGAGGTGCACTACTGCTGACTGCTGCACTTCTGCTGCAGTAGTCCTTTATCAGTATAGGGACTGAGGTACAGTCTGCTAATCATTCACAACCTACTTGTTCCACAAAGGTCCTTATAAGGACTGGTAAGGTATAGGGTACTACAGTACATAGGGTTGAGTGAGGTACAGTCTGCTATTCCTTAAGAACTGGTATAGGTCCACAATATATAGGGTTGAGGTGCACTACTGCTGACTGATGCTCTATACTGCAGCATTCCTTTATCAGTATAGGGACTGAGGTACAGTCTGCTAATCATTCACAACCTACTAGTTCCACAAAGGTCCCTATAAGGACTGGTAAGGTATAGGGTACTACAGTACATAGGGTTGAGTGAGGTACAGTCTGCTATTCCTTAAGGACTGGTATAGGTCCACAATAGTGATGGCCGAACGGTTCGCCCGGCGGTCGTTTCGCGGCGAATTTCCGACTTTCGCCGTCCGCGGGTTCGAACGCCTTTTTCCGTCGTTCGCCCCGGCGGACTTACGTGTTTAATGTATACAAGAACTTTAACCTTTCGTGACACGTTTATCATGTGTTACAGGACAACCAATTGAGACATGACAGCTCATGGACACTTGGACATTCCCCCTAACCTATAAATACACCCGATCCGGTGGCCATTTTACATTCTTTCTTCTGTCACTGTAGGGAAAGGATCCTGTGTGGAGTAGGGACAGAGAAAACGCTAGCTATTTGGTACACAAAAGTTCTTTTCAGGACTGGTATAGGTGTTAGGTCAGCAGCCTGAGTTTCTTTTGTCAGTTTAGATAAAGGGACAGAGCGCTGTATGCTGCTATTTTAGGGACAGCTCAGCCAGATTAGTCTTTCTTCATCATCATCATCATCATCATCATTAGCTGTTACTATCAGGTCCACAAAAGAGCTGTTCCAGCTAATCGTTCCAGCCTACTCTTTTTTGCCAATTTGTATAGGGACAGGCAGGAAGCAGTGTGTCAGGCAGTGAGGATAATTTTAAAGACTTGCTGTTACTATTAGTTCCACAAAGGTTCTTTTCAGGACTGGTATCAGTGGTACGGTAATAGGCTTGTACACGTATAATATTCTTTCTTCCAAATATAGAAAGAATATTATACTTGACTGCTGCCCTTCTGCTGCAGTCTGCTAATCATTCACAACTCACTTGTTCCACAAAGCTCTTTATCAGGACTGGTAACTTGGTCTGTCTAGGGTGCTACGGTACATAGGCTTGGGTGCGGTACAGTCTGCTGTTCTGTAAGGACCGCTATCGGTCCACAATACATAGGGTTGCCGTGCACTACTGCTGACCGCTGCCCTATACTGCAGCAGTCCTTCATTGGTATAGGGACTGACGTACAGTCTGCTAATCACTAACACACAACCTGCTTGGTCCACAAAAGTTCTTATAAGGACTGGTAACTTGGTATAGGGTGCTACGGTACATAGGCCTGAGTGCGTTACAGTCTGCTGTTCTGTAAGGACCGCTATCGGTCCACAATACATAGGGTTGCCGTGCACTACTGCTGACCGCTGCCCTATACTGCAGCAGTCCTTCAGCGGTATAGGGACTGACGCACAGTCTGCTAAACACTAACACACAACCTGCTTGGTCCACAAAAGTTTTTATAAGGACTGGTAACTTGGTATAGGGTGCTACGGTACATAGGCCTGAGTGCAGTACAGTCTGCTGTTCTGTAAGGACCGCTATCGGTCCACAATACATAGGGTTGCCGTGCACTACTGCTGACCGCTGCCCTATACTGCAGCAGTCCTTCATTGGTATAGGGACTGACGTACAGTCTGCTAATCACTAACACACAACCTGCTTGGTCCACAAAAGTTCTTATAAGGACTGGTAACTTGGTATAGGGTGCTACGGTACATAGGCCTGAGTGCGTTACAGTCTGCTGTTCTGTAAGGACCGCTATCGGTCCACAATACATAGGGTTGCCGTGCACTACTGCTGACCGCTGCCCTATACTGCAGCAGTCCTTCATTGGTATAGGGACTGACGTACAGTCTGCTAATCACTAACACACAACCTGCTTGTTCCACAAAAGTTCTTATAAGGACTGGTAACTTGGTATAGGGTGCTACGGTACATAGGCCTGAGTGCGTTACAGTCTGCTGTTCTGTAAGGACCGCTATCGGTCCACAATACATAGGGTTGCCGTGCACTACTGCTGACCGCTGCCCTATACTGCAGCAGTCCTTCATTGGTATAGGGACTGACGTACAGTCTGCTAATCACTAACACACAACCTGCTTGGTCCACAAAAGTTCTTATAAGGACTGGTAACTTGGTATAGGGTGCTACGGTACATAGGCCTGAGTGCGTTACAGTCTGCTGTTCTGTAAGGACCGCTATCGGTCCACAATACATAGGGTTGCCGTGCACTACTGCTGACCGCTGCCCTATACTGCAGCAGTCCTTCAGCGGTATAGGGACTGACGCACAGTCTGCTAAACACTAACACACAACCTGCTTGGTCCACAAAAGTTTTTATAAGGACTGGTAACTTGGTATAGGGTGCTACGGTACATAGGCCTGAGTGCGTTACAGTCTGCTGTTCTGTAAGGACCGCTATCGGTCCACAATACATAGGGTTGCCGTGCACTACTGCTGACCGCTGCCCTATACTGCAGCAGTCCTTCATTGGTATAGGGACTGACGTACAGTCTGCTAATCACTAACACACAACCTGCTTGGTCCACAAAAGTTCTTATAAGGACTGGTAACTTGGTATAGGGTGCTACGGTACATAGGCCTGAGTGCGTTACAGTCTGCTGTTCTGTAAGGACCGCTATCGGTCCACAATACATAGGGTTGCCGTGCACTACTGCTGACCGCTGCCCTATACTGCAGCAGTCCTTCAGCGGTATAGGGACTGACGCACAGTCTGCTAAACACTAACACACAACCTGCTTGGTCCACAAAAGTTCTTATAAGGACTGGTAACTTGGTATAGGGTGCTACGGTACATAGGCCTGAGTGCAGTACAGTCTGCTGTTCTGTAAGGACCGCTATCGGTCCACAATACATAGGGTTGCCGTGCACTACTGCTGACCGCTGCCCTATACTGCAGCAGTCCTTCATTGGTATAGGGACTGACGTACAGTCTGCTAATCACTAACACACAACCTGCTTGGTCCACAAAAGTTCTTATAAGGACTGGTAACTTGGTATAGGGTGCTACGGTACATAGGCCTGAGTGCGTTACAGTCTGCTGTTCTGTAAGGACCGCTATCGGTCCACAATACATAGGGTTGCCGTGCACTACTGCTGACCGCTGCCCTATACTGCAGCAGTCCTTCATTGGTATAGGGACTGACGTACAGTCTGCTAATCACTAACACACAACCTGCTTGTTCCACAAAAGTTCTTATAAGGACTGGTAACTTGGTATAGGGTGCTACGGTACATAGGCCTGAGTGCGTTACAGTCTGCTGTTCTGTAAGGACCGCTATCGGTCCACAATACATAGGGTTGCCGTGCACTACTGCTGACCGCTGCCCTATACTGCAGCAGTCCTTCATTGGTATAGGGACTGACGTACAGTCTGCTAATCACTAACACACAACCTGCTTGTTCCACAAAAGTTCTTATAAGGACTGGTAACTTGGTATAGGGTGCTACGGTACATAGGCTTGAGTGCGGTACAGTCTGCTGTTCTGTAAGGACCGCTATCGGTCCACAATAGATAGGGTTGACGTGCACCACTGCTGACCGCTGCCCTATACTGCAGCAGTCCTTCAGCGGTATAGGGACTGACGTACAGTCTGCTAAACACTAATACACAACCTGCTTGGTCCACAAAAGTTCTTATAAGGACTGGTAACTTGGTATAGGGTGCTACGGTACATAGGCTTGAGTGCGGTACAGTCTGCTGTTCTGTAAGGACCGCTATCGGTCCACAATAGATAGGGTTGACGTGCACCACTGCTGACCGCTGCCCTATACTGCAGCAGTCCTTCAGCGGTATAGGGACTGACGCACAGTCTGCTAACCACTAACACACAACCTGCTTGGTCCACAAAAGTTTTTATAAGGACTGGTAACTTGGTATAGGGTGCTACGGTACATAGGCCTGAGTGCGTTACAGTCTGCTGTTCTGTAAGGACCGCTATCGGTCCACAATACATAGGGTTGCCGTGCACTACTGCTGACCGCTGCCCTATACTGCAGCAGTCCTTCATTGGTATAGGGACTGACGTACAGTCTGCTAATCACTAACACACAACCTGCTTGGTCCACAAAAGTTCTTATAAGGACTGGTAACTTGGTATAGGGTGCTACGGTACATAGGCCTGAGTGCGTTACAGTCTGCTGTTCTGTAAGGACCGCTATCGGTCCACAATACATAGGGTTGCCGTGCACTACTGCTGACCGCTGCCCTATACTGCAGCAGTCCTTCAGCGGTATAGGGACTGACGCACAGTCTGCTAAACACTAACACACAACCTGCTTGGTCCACAAAAGTTTTTATAAGGACTGGTAACTTGGTATAGGGTGCTACGGTACATAGGCCTGAGTGCAGTACAGTCTGCTGTTCTGTAAGGACCGCTATCGGTCCACAATACATAGGGTTGCCGTGCACTACTGCTGACCGCTGCCCTATACTGCAGCAGTCCTTCATTGGTATAGGGACTGACGTACAGTCTGCTAATCACTAACACACAACCTGCTTGTTCCACAAAAGTTCTTATAAGGACTGGTAACTTGGTATAGGGTGCTACGGTACATAGGCTTGAGTGCGGTACAGTCTGCTGTTCTGTAAGGACCGCTATCGGTCCACAATAGATAGGGTTGACGTGCACCACTGCTGACCGCTGCCCTATACTGCAGCAGTCCTTCAGCGGTATAGGGACTGACGTACAGTCTGCTAAACACTAATACACAACCTGCTTGGTCCACAAAAGTTCTTATAAGGACTGGTAACTTGGTATAGGGTGCTACGGTACATAGGCTTGAGTGCGGTACAGTCTGCTGTTCTGTAAGGACCGCTATCGGTCCACAATAGATAGGGTTGACGTGCACCACTGCTGACCGCTGCCCTATACTGCAGCAGTCCTTCAGCGGTATAGGGACTGACGCACAGTCTGCTAAACACTAACACACAACCTGCTTGGTCCACAAAAGTTTTTATAAGGACTGGTAACTTGGTATAGGGTGCTACGGTACATAGGCCTGAGTGCGTTACAGTCTGCTGTTCTGTAAGGACCGCTATCGGTCCACAATACATAGGGTTGCCGTGCACTACTGCTGACCGCTGCCCTATACTGCAGCAGTCCTTCATTGGTATAGGGACTGACGTACAGTCTGCTAATCACTAACACACAACCTGCTTGGTCCACAAAAGTTCTTATAAGGACTGGTAACTTGGTATAGGGTGCTACGGTACATAGGCCTGAGTGCGTTACAGTCTGCTGTTCTGTAAGGACCGCTATCGGTCCACAATACATAGGGTTGCCGTGCACTACTGCTGACCGCTGCCCTATACTGCAGCAGTCCTTCAGCGGTATAGGGACTGACGCACAGTCTGCTAAACACTAACACACAACCTGCTTGGTCCACAAAAGTTCTTATAAGGACTGGTAACTTGGTATAGGGTGCTACGGTACATAGGCTTGAGTGCGGTACAGTCTGCTGTTCTGTAAGGACCGCTATCGGTCCACAATAGATAGGGTTGACGTGCACCACTGCTGACCGCTGCCCTATACTGCAGCAGTCCTTCAGCGGTATAGGGACTGACGTACAGTCTGCTAAACACTAATACACAACCTGCTTGGTCCACAAAAGTTCTTATAAGGACTGGTAACTTGGTATAGGGTGCTACGGTACATAGGCTTGAGTGCGGTACAGTCTGCTGTTCTGTAAGGACCGCTATAGGTCCACAATAGATAGGGTTGACGTGCACCACTGCTGACCGCTCACCTATACTGCAGCAGTCCTTCAGCGGTATAGGGACTAAGAGTTTTGTCACAGGGTCATTTAAAAAATGACATGCAGAGGAAGAGGCAGGCCCTTCCGCAGGGGTGGTAGGGGTAGGGCAGGAGCAACAGGCTTGAGCCAAAGTGGGAAGTTGCAGAAGGTGCGTTCAATTACTTTAAAGGATGCACCAGACTTGGTTGAGTGGCTCGCTCAGCCTTACTCTTCTGCACCCTCCTCATCCTCTCGATCTGCACCCTCTTCTTCACTCTCTGCTATGTGCACCCCCAAAGACACTACCACCAACAACACGACCACCACCACCACCACCACATACCTTCCGCTTGAGTCACTGGAATTATTTTCCGATCCATATCAAGAGGACATTTCTGATGCGCAGCCACTCTTGGTATTGGATCAGGAAGAGGAGGTAGCAACAAGCGCTACTCAGCAGTCTGACGCCAGTACCCAGATCAGCCCAAGGAGGAGGTTGGTCCCCGGTGTTGCTGCCTACTCTACTTATAGCGGTGGGGAAGGTGACGTTGATGATGACGTGTCTAGTGATGTCACGTGGGTGCCCACAAGAGAGGAAGAGGAGGGGAGTTCAGAGGGAGATATGGACCAGCAGATAGGGAGGAGAAGCAGCAATGACTTACATTGCACAGCAGGGACAAAGCAGACTGCAAATGTATCAGGAGCGAGTCATCGACCATGTACGGTCACATCTGGCGCTCCCAGGACACCGGCACATGGCTCCGCAGTGTGGGCTTTTTTTAACGTGTCCGCTGCTGACAATAGCGTTGCCATCTGCAATCTTTGCAGTCAACGCGTTAGTCGCGGTAAGCCCAATACTCACCTAGGGACGACCGCCTTAAGAAGGCACATGAGCAGCCATCACCGAGCCCAGTGGGAGCAACGGAACACACAAAGCCACACTGCAGGCTCTCACCGTCCAGCCTCGTCTTCTACTTCTCCTTCTCCTCTCTCCTCACAATTGTCCTCCACTCCACCTTCCATCACGCCAAGCTCACATTTTTCTGCAAAAAGGCAGGCTTCCGTGGGCCTAATGTTTGAGCGTAAAAAAATGATGACGCCGGATAACCCTCTTGCCCAACGGTTGGCGGCTGGCTTGTCAGAACTCATAGCCCGCCAACTACTGCCATATAAACTGGTGGACTCGGAGGCCTTTCGCAAATTTGTGGCCATTGGAACACCACAATGGAAGGTCCCAGGAAGGAAGTATTTCTCAGAGAAGGGCATCCCAGAGCTATATGGCCATGTTCAGCGGCAAGTGAATGTATCTCTGGCACACAGTGTCGGTGCCAAGATACATCTGACCACAGACACGTGGTCTAGCAAACACGGGCAGGGAAGGTATATCAGTTTTACTGCCCACTGGGTGAACCTTCTGACGGCCGTCAAGCATGTAACCCGTGGCACCCGTGTAGATTTGGTTTTACCGCCACGGATTGCATGCAGGCCTGACTCTTCTTCTCCTCCTCCTACTCCATCCTCCTCCCTCTCCTCCTCAGCTGCCTCCTCCTTTTCCGCTGCTAGCGTCTCTTCCACTGCACCGCCCAAGCTCCCCAGAACCTATTCCACATGCCAGGTGAGACGTTGCCATGCCGTGCTGCGTCTGTTGTGCCTGGAAGCAAAGAGCCACACTGGCCCGGCACTCCTTTCAGCTTTGCGTTCACAGGCAGATGAGTGGCTAACACCGCTCAATTTGACAGTTGGTAAAGTGGTGTGTGACAACGGTGCCAATCTGCTTAGCGCATTGAAACAGGGCAAAATCACGCACGTGCCGTGCATGGCACACGTCTTAAACTTGGTCGTGCAGCGATTCCTTGTCAAATACCCTGGGGTCCAGGACATCTTGCGGCAGGCAAGGAAAATCTCGGCCCATTTCAGAAGATCTTACACGGCCATGGCTCGCCTTGCTGACATTCAGCGGCGACACCATCTGCCGGTCAGACGTCTTATTTGCGATTGCCCGACGCGATGGAACTCAACCTTCTATATGCTTGATAGGCTGCTCCAGCAGAAACGTGCAGTTAACGTCTACCTGTATGAACTCTGCGAAAGAAACGGTTCTGGGGAGCTGGGTTTTTTTTCACCGCGCCAGTGGCTGCTCATGCGCGACACATGCAGACTTCTGCGGCCATTTGAGGAGATCACCAAACTGGTCAGTCGCAGCCATGGCGCCATCAGTGACATGGTACCTTATGCCTTCTTTCTGGAGCGTGCATTGCGTCGTGTCATTGATCAGGCTGTGGAGGAGCAGGAGCGGGAAGATGAGGAAGTCGCAATGCTGGATGAATTCCCAGGGGGGGCTACTCTATCTGAGACAAGTCAACAACAGGAGTCTGATGAGGAGTCAGAGGAGGATGGTGCCGGGGCGGATGAGCAGGAGCAAGAAGAGCATGCTTTAAACCTTTCTGGGATCCCTGTTGTGCGAGGATGGGGAGAGGAGAATGAAGAGGACGACATTATCCTGGATGATGAGCAGGAGCCAGGCCACCACACCGCTTCCACTTTAGTGCAAATGGGGGCCTTCATGCTCCAGTGTTTTAATAGGGACCCCCGTATAAAAAGCATGAGGGTCAAGGACCAGTACTGGGTGGCAACGTACTTAGACCCCCGGTACAAACACAAAATGGCGGAAATGTTACCGCCGTCGCAGAGGGCTGTCAGAATGCAGCACTTCCAGGCCTTGCTTCGAGAAATGCTGCATTCTGCTTTTGCGTGCGCTGGCAGAGGAGCAATTCCCACTCCCAGAGAAGGATTTGCGGGTACCAATCCAACAGCGCCTGCAAGAAGAGGCCGGTTTGAAGATGTGTTGGTGACTTCGGATATGAGGTCATTCTTTCAGCCGACCCATCGACAGGTGTCATCCGGATCCAGCATCAGGGAACGCCTAGACCGTCAGGTGTCCGACTACATTGGGTTAACGGCCGATGTGGACGCTCTGAGGAGTGATGAACCCCTAGACTACTGGGTGGGCAGGCTTGACCTCTGGCCAGAGCTTGCCCAATTTGCAATCGAACTGTTGGCTTGCCCCTCATCCAGTGTCCTGTCCGAAAGGACGTTCAGCGCAGCAGGGGGGATTGTGACCGATAAGCGTACTCGCCTAGCTCACCACAGTGTTAACTACCTCACATTTCTAAAAATGAATGAGGCATGGATCTCGGAGGAATTCAACACATGTGATCAGTAGACCATGTATATGTCTATAAACAATTTTTGGAATCAAGCACACAGACCTTCTTAATTCATTTGGCTCACTTCCCTGACCCAAAAAAGCACACCGTACTATATGCCCCTACCCTCCTCTTTGAAGAGGTTGAGCGGTGTCATATTTCTACTGGGGCTGCTTATTATGAGGGGTTCCCACCATCCCTGTGCTGTGCTGACTTCCTCCTGGGTGTTCTTATTATGAGGGGCTCCCACCATCCCTGTGCTGTGCTGACTTCCTCCTGGGGGTTCTTATTATGAGGGGATCACACCATCCCTGTGCTGTGCTGACTTCCTCCTGGGGCTGCTTACGGTGCTGCTGTCAGCGCTGTATGTCACGGAGCTGCTGTCAGCGCTGTATGTCACGGAGCTGCTGTCAGCGCTGTATGTCACGGAGCTGCTGTCAGCGCTGTATGTCACGGAGCTGCTGTCAGCGCTGTATGTCACGGAGCTGCTGTCAGCGCTGTATGTCACGGAGCTGCTGTCAGCGCTGTATGTCACGGAGCTGCTGTCAGCGCTGTATGTCACGGAGCTGCTGTCAGCGCTGTATGTCACGGAGCTGCTGTCAGCGCTGTATGTCACGGTGCTGCTGTCAGCGCTGTATGTCACGGAGCTGCTGTCAGCGCTGTATGTCACGGAGCTGCTGTCAGTGCTGTATGTCACGGAGCTGCTGTCAGCGCTGTATGTCACGGAGCTGCTGTCAGCGCTGTATGTCACGGAGCTGCTGTCAGCGCTGTATGTCACGGTGCTGCTGTCAGCGCTGTATGTCACGGAGCTGCTGTCAGCGCTGTATGTCACGGAGCTGCTGTCAGCGCTGTATGTCACGGAGCTGCTGTCAGCGCTGTATGTCACGGAGCTGCTGTCAGCGCTGTATGTCACGGAGCTGCTGTCAGCGCTGTATGTCACGGTGCTGATGTCAGTGCTCTGTATTACGGTGCTGCTGTCAGTGCTCTGTATCTCCTGCACCCTCTTGTTTGCCTACCCTGGTCCCTGACCTTCCCTCTCCTCCATTGCCTTCATTAGCTCCATAGTCCTGAATTGTCAGAACAATTTCCCAAATAAAAAAAAAATGCTTGTAGTTATCGATCCCAAATTCACCTCATACATGTATTATGCTATTGTCCAGGTGGTGGGACTACGTGCTACCCCCTAATAATTACCCCGTGGCCGCAAATTCGACCTAAAGGTTTGCGAAATTCGCCTCCCATTGAAGTCAATGGAGCCCGCGGCGAACGGTCGTTTTCGCGAACGTTTGTGTCCGTTCGCGTTTCGCGTTCGCGAAACGTCCCGTCGGAAGTTCGTCCATCACTAGTCCACAATATATAGGGTTAAGGTGCACTACTGCTGACTGCTGCCCTATACTGCAGCAGTCCTTTATCAGTATAGGGACTGAGGTACAGTCTGCTAATCATTCACAACCTACTAGTTCCACAAAGGTCCTTATAAGGACTGGTAAGGTATAGGGTATTACAGTACATAGGGTTGAGTGAGGTACAGTCTGCTATTCCTTAAGGACTGGTATAGGTCCACAATATATAGGGTTGAGGTGCACTACTGCTGACTGCTGCCCTTCTGCTGCAGTAGTCCTTTATCAGTATAGGGTCTGAGAGTTTTGTCACAGGGTCATTTAAAAAATGACAGGCAGAGGAAGAGGCAGGCCCTTTCACAGGGGTGGTAGGGGTAGGGCAGGAGCAACAGGCTTGAGCCAAAGTGGGAAGTTGCAGAAGGTGCGTTCAATTACTTTAAAGGACGCATCAGACTTGGTTGAGTGGCTCACTCAGCCTTACTCTTCTGCACCCTCCTCATCCTCTCGATCTGCACCCTCTTCTTCACTCTCTGCTATGTGCACCCCAAAAGACACTACCACCAACAACACCACCACCACCACATACCTTCCGCTTGAGTCACAGGAATTATTTTCTGATCCATATCAAGACATTTCTGATGCGCAGCCACTCTTGGTATTGGATCAGGAAGAGGAGGTAGCAACAACCGCCACTCAGCAGTCTGACGACAGTACCCAGATCAGCCCAAGGAGGAGGTTGGTCCCCGGTGTTGCTGCCTACTCCGAGATCTCTACTTATAGCGGTGGGGAAGGTGACGTCGATGATGACGTGTCTAGTGATGTCACGTGGGTGCCCACAAGAGAGGAAGAGGAGGGGAGTTCAGAGGGAGATATGAACCAGCAGATAGGGAGGAGAAGCAGGAATAACTTACATTGCACAGGAGGGACAAAGCAGACTGCTAATGTATCAGGAGCGAGTCATCGACCATGTACGGTCACATCTGGCGCTCCCAGGACACCGGCACATGGCTCCGCAGTGTGGGCTTTTATTAACGTGTCTGCTGCTGACAATAGCGTTGCCATCTGCAATCTTTGCAGTCAATGCATTAGTGGTGGTAAGCCCAACACTCACCTAGGGACGACCGCCTTAAGAAGACACATGAGCAGCCATCACCGAGCCCAGTGGGAGCAATGGAACACACAAAGCCACACTCCAGGCTCTCACCGTCCAGCCTCGTCTTCTACTTCTCCTTCTCCTCTCTCCTCACAATTGTCCTCCACTCCACCTTCCATCACGCCAAGCTCACGTTTTTCTGCAAAAAGGCAGGCTTCCGTGGGCCTAATGTTCGAGCGTAAAAAAATGATGACGCTGGATAACCCTCTTGCCCAACGGTTGACGGCTGGCTTGTCAGAACTCATAGCCCGCCAACTACTGCCATATAAACTGGTGGACTCGGAGGCCTTTCGCAAATTTGTGGCCATTGGAACACCACAATGGAAGGTCCCAGGAAGGAAGTATTTCTCAGAGAAGGGCATCCCAGAGCTATATGGCCATGTTCAGCGGCAAGTGAATGTATCTCTGGCACACAGTGTCGGTGCCAAGATACATCTGACCACAGACACGTGGTATAGCAAACACAGGCAGGGAAGGTATATCACTTTTACTGCCCACTGGGTGAACCTTCTGACAGCCGTCAAGCATTTAACCCGTGGCACCCATGTAGATTTGGTTTTACCACCACGGATTGCATGCAGGCCTGGCTCTTCTTCTCCTCCTCCTCCTACTCAATCCTCCTCCCTCTCCTCCTCGGCTGACTCCTCCTTTTCCGCTGCTAGCGTCTCTTACGCTGCGCCGCCCAAGCTCCCCAGAACCTATTCGACATGCCAGGTGAGACGTTGCCATGCCGTACTGCGTCTGTTGTGCCTGGTAGCCAAGAGCCACACTGGCCCGGCACTCCTTTCAGCTTTGTGTTCACAGGCAGATCAGTGGCTAACACCGCTCAATTTGACAGTTGGTAAAGTGGTGTGTGACAACGGTGTCAATCTGCTTAGCGCATTGAAACAGGGCAAAATGACGCACGTGCCATGCATGGCACACGTCTTAAACTTGGTCGTGCTGCGATTTGTTGTCAAATACCCTGGGGTCCAGGACATCTTGCGGCAGGCAAGGAAAATCTCACCCATTTCAGAAGATCTTACACAGCCATGGCTTGCCTTGCTGACATTCAGCGGCGACACAATCTGCCGGTCAGACGTCTTATTTGCGATTGCCCGACATGATGGAACTCAACCTTCTATATGCTTGATAGGCTGCTCCAGCAGAAACGTGCAGTTAACGTCTACCTGTATGAAGTCTGCGGCAGAACAGGTTCTGGGGAGCTGTGGCTGCTCATGCGCGATGCATGCAGACTACTGTGGCCATTTGAGAAGATCACCAAACTGGTCAGTCACAGCCATGGCACCATCAGTGACATGGTACCTTATGCCTTCTTTATGGAGCGTGCATTGCGTCGTGTCTTTGATCAAGCTGTGGAGGAGCAGGAGCGGGAAGATGAGGAAGTCGCAATGCTGGATGAATTCCCAGGGGGGCTACTCTATCTGGGACAAGTGAACAACAGGAGTCTGAAGAGTAGTCAGAGGAGGATGGTGCCGGGGCGAATGAGTAGGAGCAAGAAGAGCATGCTTTAAACCTTTCTGGGATCCCTGTTGTTGTGCGTGGATGGGGAGAGGAGAATGAAGAGGACGACATTATCCTGGATGATGAGCAGGAGCCAGGCCACCACACCGCTTCCAGTTTAGTGCAAATGGGGGCCTTCATGCTCCAGTGTTTTAATAGGGACCCTCGTATAAAAAGCATAAGGGTCAAGGACCAGTACTGGGTGGCAACGTACTTAAACCCCCGGTACAAAACACAAAATGGCAGAAATGTTACCGCCGTCACAGAGGGCTGGCAGAATGGAGCACTTCCAGGCCTTGCTTTGAGAAATGCTGCATTCTGCTTTTGCGTGCGCTGGCAGAGGAGCAATTCCCACTCCCAGAGAAGAAGTTGCGGGTACCAATCCAACAGCGCCTGCAAGAAGAGGCCGGTTTGAAGATGGTGACTGTTGGTGACTTCGGATATGAGGTCATTCTTTCAGCCGACCCATCGACAGGTGTCATTTGGATCCAGCATCAGGGAACGCCTAGACCGTCAGTTGTCCGACTACATCGGGTTAACGGCCGATGTGGACTCTCTGAGGAGTGATGAACCCCTGGACTACTGGGTGGGCAGGCTTGACCTCTGGCCAGAGCTTGCCCAATTTGCAATCGAACTGTTGGCTTGCCCCTCGTCCAGTGTCTTGTCCGAAAGGACGTTCAGCGCAGCAGGGGGGATCGTGACAGATAAGCGTACTCGCCTAGCTCACGACAGTGTTAACTACCTCACATTTCTAAAAATGAATGAGGCATGGATCTCGGAGGAATTCAACACATGTGACCAGTAGACCATGTATATGTCTATAAATGTTTTTTTTAATCGAGCGCACAGACCTTCTTTCTTCATTTGGCTCACTTCCTTGTCCAAAAAAAGCACACCTTACTATATGCCCGTACCCTCCTGTTTGAAGAGGTTGAGCGGTGTCATATTTCTACTGGGGCTGCTTATTATGAGGGGCTCCCACCATCCCTGTGCTGTGCTGACTTCCTCCTGGGGCTGCTTATTATGAGGGGCTCCCACCATTCCTGTGCTGTGCTGACTTCCTCCTGGGGCTGCTTATTATAAGGGGCTCCCACCATCCCTGTGCTGTGCTGCCTTCCTCCTGGGGCTGCTTATTATGAGGGGCTCCCACCATCCCTGTGCTGTGCTGCCTTCCTCCTGGGGCTGCTTATTATGAGGGGCTCCCATCATCCCTGTGCTGTGCTGACTTCCTCCTTGGGCTGCTTATTATGAGGGGCTCCCACCATCCCTGTGCTGTGCTGACTTCCTCCTGGGGCTGCTTATTATGAGGGGCTCCCACCATCCCTGTGCTGCCTTCCTCCTGGGGCTGCTTATTATGAGGGTCTCCCACCATCCCTGTGCTGACTTCCTCCTGGGTCTGCTTATTATGAGGGGCTCCCAGGACCAATGGTCCCACCCGGAGCGTCAAGCAACAGTACCAACACGCCGTAGGTATAGCACTGTCTCAGATGCAGAAGGAACCGGTTATGGCGGATGTTTTTGCTCTCCTCCAGGAGGTAAATACTGTTTAGCTCTGAATACTACTTTTTCAGACGCGCTGAGTCTGACTTGTATTACTCTAGCGCTGATGGTGTTGAATCATGCTTGGACTATGTCTATCTGTTCCCTGTTTCAGATTGTTATTTAGGTGGTGACACTGCCGCTTGGAAATTTGATCAGAGCGTCAATCTTAGACCACTACTTCCACCATCCAGCGACACATTTGGCATTTTACCCTTGGTTAAGACAAGTTAAACTGTGAATGGTATATGCAAATTGACTCCCCACCATTAACACCTCTATAGCATCTTTTGCCTGCTTACCAGCAAGCTGAAAAATATTTATATACAGCTTTTTAAAATCCTACGGTAAGGGCCGGTTCACACAGCGGGCGATGCGAGGCGACACGACTCGCCTCGCCTCGCTCTCGCAAGTCGCCCCCGTTCTGTACAATGGAACCGTTCTGAGAGGAGCGACTCGAGTCGCTCCGACTCAGAAAAAAGGTTCCTGTACTACTTTTGGGCGACCTCGGGGCGACTTGCATTGACTTCTATACAGAAGTCATTTGCAAGTCGCCGCTGAGGCCGCGGCAGGTCGCGGCGAGGCAAGTCGGAGTCGCCTCGCCTCGCCTGCTGTGTGAACCGGCCCTTAGGTTGCGTTCTCTTCTCTCTTTTTTAAATATATATGTGGATTGGTTTCCCTATGTTGCCAGAATATTAATTATATAACATATATACAATCTTCCTTTGAAAAATTATCCCTAGGGATATGGATCTATATTTTTTACTCAGTAATTACTGGCCTTATATATGGATGTACCAATTAATATTTGCTCCACCTTCTTTAAATTTGCTCGGTAGCTTGATAGGCAATGCATGCTTTATGCTACTCTTATGCATGTTTATGTGCCTGTAGACTTCCATTTTCTCGCTTTGCTCCTGGCTCCCCAGGGGTCTCATGGGAGGTGTGCCCCCCTTTGCTCTTCCGTCTATTCTCACGGCTGGGTCTTGGCGGTTCGGCACTCTTTAAGCATTAGCATGGGTTATATGTGCTAAACACCCAAGTGGTGTTTTCTGTTATTTTCTGTTATGTTTTTAATGATTAATTATGTATTAAAATGATTGTTGTTACATGTTTTCTGATTTGTATATGCACATATATTTTGTAGTGCGAATCGCTCCTGAAGAAGCGCTAAATTAGACATGTCGAGCCATCTTGCTAGTTAAAAATCTGGACTGACACCCCTGACACCATTTTTTGGGATTTTGAACACTTTTCTACTACCGGATACCAAATTAATGCCTTTGTATTTTTGATTGTTGGACTATATGTTACATCATAAGCCTTATTGGAGAATACTAGTGATCAGGCAATATGGGTTACAGCAATACCATGTTTTTTGAAAATAATTGTTGTATACATGTAATTGTTCTATGTGTGTTCATTTTTGACAACTAAATAATAAAATATTTCTAATATTTTTTCTTTTTGAGTACTCATATGCTGTATAAAGTCCATTTAATAGTAGTTTTGTTCTTCTCGCAATCCATATCGGGATGTTGGCACATTAATATTGGTGTGTTCGCAGTGTCACCCTGTTATACATACCGTATATACTCGAGTATAGGTCGATCCGAATATAAGCCGAGGCCCCTAATTTACCACAAAAAAACTGGGAAAACATATTGACTCGTGTATAAGCCGAGGGTGAGACATCCCTGTGTCCATCCCTGTGTCCCGTCCATCCCTGTGTCCATCCCTGTGTCCCGTCCATCCCTGTGTCCATCCCTGTGTCCCGTCCATCGCTGTGTCCCGTCCATCCCTGTGTCCCGTCCATCGCTGTGTCCCATCCATCGCTGTGTCCCGTCCATCGCTGTGTCCCGTCCATCGCTGTGTCCCGTCCATCGCTGTGTCCCTCGCTGTGTCCCTCACTGTGTCCCGTCCATCCCTGTGTCCATCCCTGCCTACCTGTGCCAATCTGCAGCCTCTGTGTGCCATGCCGCACCTCTCCTCCTCGTCTGAGAGACGGCGGCCATTCCACTGTTCAAAAGCCATGCCTCTCTGTCTGTGATAGGCGGAACACTCAATTTCCCAACAGTCAGTGTTCCGCCTATCACGGACATCCTCTCATCCTCGTCCGTAGTATGAGAATGATGGCCGCCGTCTGTCTACCTGATCTCCGTGACTCGAGTATAAGCCGAGGGGGGCACTTTCAGCCTAAAAAAAGGGGCTGAAAATCTCGGTTTATACTCGAGTATATACGGTACTGTCTTTTTATACACTTCTTAATTCTCAAATCCCACTGAGGCAGCGGTGGTCGATCCAGAAGGGCCGAGTCGAAGCCCCTGAACAAACTTACTCACCAATGAATAAGTCGCCAAGAGTCGCTGAAAAAAGACAGCCAAAGCTGATATTTGCTCCTTAATGGTGCTTAAGGCAAGTTTCTGATCCACTCCTCACTGCAAAAACAGCAGGATCCTGGAAACTGAGTATGTGCGTGGATACCACCCCATCTCCTCACACATGCAAATGTAGCTTACCAGACGGTAAAGCGTAAGGAGCGTTTATGGTCTCAAGCTACTGACGGCTCCTCGCCTCCACCGAACACTTTGCCAATCAGGAACAAACGATCCATGTATTGAGGATTCTTATAACGCTCCGCATTTTCATTAGTACCCAATATATACGTTCAGAATATAGAAAGAAAGAAGCTTCCCATAGTGTAAAAAACTTCAGTACTCGTTTAATTATAATAGAAATACACTTACATAAAACCAAGAATGATCGCACATAAAAAACAAGCCAGCCGGCAAAACGAGAGCCCATCCTCCTCTCGTAACACGTGGTGACGTTACAGCATGCCCTCCCATACGCGTTTCGTCATATGTGATGTTTTCAATGGGGAACGGGCCCGCCACAACGCACCACCATTAAATAGGGCCAGACCTCGTTCTGAGACATAGAGGTCCGGCAGATGAACCCATCTTAAGTGTGGGCAAAACATCTATACCTCCCAACGTACTATGAGGGCAAGCCGAAAGAACGTTATAACACGGATGCCTTTCCCCAGCACTGTTCCGCAAAATGTTAGTACCTAAAATCTAATTAGAGGGACCAAAAAAATATTCTTTTTCATATTGTATTTATATTATATCCCATGTCCCGTCCATCGCTGTGTCCCGTCCATCGCTGTGTCCCGTCCATCGCTGTGTCCCTCGCTGTGTCCCCCACTGTGTCCCGTCCATCCCTGTGTCCATCCCTGCCTACCTGTGCCAATCTGCAGCCTCTGTGTGCCATGCCGCACCTCTCCTCCTCGTCTGACAGACGGCGGCCATTCCACTGTTCAAAAGCCGCGCCTCTCTGTCTGTGATAGGCGGAACACTCAATTTCCCAGCAGTCAGTGTTCCGCCTATCACGGACATCCTCTCATCCTCGTCCGTAGTATGAGAATGAGCGGATGTCCGTGATAGGCGGAACACTGACTGCTGGGAAATTGAGTGTTCCGCCTATCACAGACAGGGAGGCGCGGCTTTTGAATAGTGGAATGGCCGCCGTCTGTCTACCTGATCTCCGTGACTCGAGTATAAGCCGAGGGGGGCACTTTCAGCCTAAAAAAAGGGGCTGAAAATCTCGGCTTATACTCGAGTATATACGGTACTGTCTTTTTATACACTTCTTAATTCTCAAATCCCACTGAGGCAGCGGTGGTCGATCCAGAAGCTTATTTCTAGGGCCCCTTTCCCTCAACAAATCTGCTCTATCAAGGTTAGAGACACTTTCCAAGGTAGTGGCCAAAAAACCCCGTTCATACCCTTTTTCCAAAAATCTAGAAGTAAGGACATCTGCTTGAATACAAAATTCCCCTAGGTCAGAGCAGTTACGCCTCAGCCGCATATATTGGCTTTTCGGGACTGCTCTGAGCCAGGGGACATGATGACAACTATCTGTAGGGATAAAAGAATTTCTATCCGTCTCTTTAAAGAAGGTAGAGGGCACAAAAACCCCATCTGTTACAGAGATGTTCAGGTCAAGAAAATTAGATCTGACCTGACTCATCTCGTAGTTCAGTTGAATACCCCTTTGATTGTTATTAAGGGATTGTAAAAAGATTGAAAGATCACACGAGTTACCCTCCCAAATGAGGAGGATGTCATCTATGTATCTTGCCCACAGGACCAACTGTGGAACCTCCTGGGCATAGATGACATCCTGCTCCCACCTGGCCATAAACAAGTTTGCCAGGTTTGGGGCTTATTTAGCCCCCATAGCCACTCCCCTAACCTGTCTATAAAATTGATGATTAAACCAGAAATAGTTATGGGAGGCTGCAAATCTACGTGAAGTCATGAGAAAAACGATTTGTTCTTTAGGGAGATTAGAATCACGATCCAAATATCCCTGGATGGCTTCCATACCATTTTGTGTGGAATGACCATGTATAAGGAGGTAACATCTGCTGTTACCATCCATACTCCTGGTTTAGCAGAAATTGATATTTTTTAAGCCTTGGTTGTTTCAACTATGGATGTGTTTGAATTTAGAGCCACCAAGTTGGTTAACATAGAAGGGGTGTTTGAAGTATATAGAAATGATGAAGGTGACTTGGGTGGAACCTTTATGAGACTAAAAAATCTTATGGTGTCCGAAAATCATACTAAATGGGACATTGCATACTTGGAAACGTATATAAAATCTGCTATGGTTCCAAGGAGTTTGAGGTGGGAGGTAGCCCCCCAAAAGGGTGATATAGAAATAGAGGAATGGTTTAGATACTTTAATCAGGCAGGGGTCTCCTTTCTCCGGTTTTTGGTTGAAAGAAAAACGGCCAAATTGGCCAAATTGGAGGAGGAGATTAAGATCATTAAGAAAAACTTGTCCCCATTAAGGATAGTGATGAATACTGGGAGAGGTCCCAGAACCTATTAAAAGTCCTAGAAAAGGAAGATAGGGAATAGAGGACAAAGAAAAAGAAAAATACAATAGGGATTTAGCTGACTATAATGGTAATGTGGTTTTTGAGTGGCAGAAGAAATTATTGGAGGATCCGTCTAGGCAGAATAATGTTGGTATGTAGATTACACAGCCTACTGTTGATAGCAGTGGTGGGAATATGCAGCCCATCCAATCTACCATCCCTAAACGTACACATTCCATCAATAAGCCCCTACCGAATGGGAATAATCCCAATTATTTCCATCAATCCCCTCGCAGGGGATGGGGTAACAATAGAGGTGCCCCTTCACATCAGGGACCCTCAAGGGCCTATGGACTCCAAAGGTCCAATCAGATCCCATATGAGGGAGGCCAGAGCTATCAAGGTCTACCATATCTATCCAATGGGGGTCCTTTGCCCCGAGGGAGGGGATGGGGTTATCAATATAACCAACGGGGTAAGGGCTCACAGGCTGAGCAACAGGGGGAGTGGAGATATACTAACAACAGGGGTTATGAGCCCAATTCTGCTTCCACCAGTTTTATGGGGGGGCCTCCTGATTGGGAGTTTGGCATCCCTACACAGAATGCCTTTTTCCCATTAAGGGATATGTATGGCCCTATGGGGATTATAACTTCAATCCCCATTCTCAACCTTTGGCAAGTGGAACCACGTTCAATGTGGCTCAACAGCCCACTATGGGTGATTATGGAGGGCAGGGTGCTCCTGGTAGAGGGGGACAGAACAATTGGGGTTTTTCCAAAGCCCCACAGGGCACCAAAAGGTTGGGAGAAATAGGAGAGGAACTCGAGGGGGGAGGTGGGCCCGAGCAGCAAAAAAGACCCAGGGTATAGCGGGCAAAGGGATCTTTATTTTAAGTTCCAAGCCCTTGTCTGATTCGGAGAAACAGATTCTTGATAAGGCTTTGAAATTTGCGCCCCCAAGGGGGCTAAATAAATTTCATACCTTTATGGATATACATAGATTTGTAAGGAAACTTAGTATAAAGAGGTATATGATTAACAATTCAGGATCGGGTATAAGAAATGGAAACATTAGCAATACCAATGAGGACAACAGGGAAGACAATGGGACCACTGAGGTTGTTCACTCAGGGCTTGCGAATGCTTCCCTTTTTAATCCTCCAGGAACACTTGCACCTTCATTGCGAGTGTTTAGAGATTTGGTTCTGAAAGATTTGGACCTTTTAGAAAGTAAAAAGGTTAGAATGAATAAAACATTACAGGAAGGCCTAGAGTCTCTCTGTGATAGGAGAGATCTGGTCATTAGGCCTGCCGATAAAGGGGGGGCTATTGTTGTGTTGAATAGAGAGGCCTATATGATGGAAATGAAGAGAATTGTTAGTGATCAAAACACTTATATTGTTCTACCTTCTGACCCGAAGATCCAATATGTTAAAAAATTTGAAAAAATAGTTACGGAGGGGTATACAGCAGGGATTCTTACTACTGAGGAAAGGTTATATTTGATTCCAAAAGCCCCACGCACTCCTGTGCTATATTATTTGCCTAAATTGCATAAGGATCCTATCTGCCCCCGGGACGTCCTATAGTAAGTGGAATTGATTGATACTTCCTTATGCATGGTCATTCCACACGAATTGGGTATGGAAGCCATCCAGGGATATTTGGATCGTGATTCTAATCTCCCTAAAGAACAAATCGTTTTTCTTATGACTTCACTTAGATTTTCAGCCTCCCATAACTATTTCTGGTTTAATCATCAATTTTATAGACAGGTTAGGGGAGTGGCTATGGGGGTTAAATATGCCCCAAGCCTGGCAAACTTGTTTATGGCCAGGTGGGAGCAGGATGTCATCTATGCCCAGGAGGTTCCACAGTTGGTCCTGTGGGCAAGATACATAGATGACATCCTCCTCCTTTGGGAGGGTAACTCGTGTGATCTTTCAATCCTTTTACAATCCCTTAATAACAATCAAAGCGGTATTCAACTGAACTACGAGATGAGTCAGGTCAGATCTAATTTTCTTGACCTGAACATCTCTGTAAAAGATGGGGTTTTTGTGCCCTCTACCTTCTTTAAAGAGACGGATAGAAATTCTTTTATCCCTACAGATAGTTGTCATCATGTCCCCTGGCTCAGAGCAGTCCCGAAAAGCCAATATATGCGGCTGAGGCGTAACTGCTCTGACCTAGGGGAATTTTGTATTCAAGCAGATGTCCTTACTTCTAGATTTTTGGAAAAAGGGTATGAATGGGGTTTTTTGGCCACTACCTTCGAAAGTGTCTCTAACCTTGATAGAGCAGATTTTTTGAGGGAAAGAGGCACTAGAAATAATGATGACTTTCGAGAGAATGTCCCTTTTGTCACCACTTATTCTTTACAACATAGGAGTATAAAACACTTGGTGAACAAACAGTGACATATTGTCACTGGTGATGCTGTGTTGGGGAATATCCTACTGGTTAGACCTAAAGTGATTTTTAGGGGCGTTCCCTCTTTGAGACACCAATTGGCACCCAATGTATTTGATCCCCCATACGATGGGTAAGGGCTTTTTCGATCAACTAACGGGATATTATAGGTGTGGAAAATGTAGGGTTTGTTCTCTTAATATTTGCACTCACAGGCGCACCACCGCGTTCGCTTCTACAGTAACACGAAGAGAACATACTATCAAACCATGCATTACCTATTCTACAATGGGCGTCGTTTATATGCTGCCGTGCCCGTGTGGACTGCAGTATGTGGGGCGTACCAAGCGCCCCTTACAGGTGCGTTTGAATGAGCACATTACAAATATACTTATAGGGTTCCCCAATCATTCGGTATCCAAACATTATTTGCTCAAACATAATAAAGATCCTTCAAAAACTTTATTTTTGGGCATAGATAAATTTAAACCACACTAGCGAGGAAGCTCACTGGTTAGAGAAATATATAAATCTGAAATGTCCTGGATCCATCGTTTGAAATCCTATGTTCCCTACGGACTCAATATAGATACAGATTTGAACGAATTTATAGATAATTCATAGATTTATTTATTTGTTATATTCTTCTGATATGAATATATGTATTTGATCAGGCCTATTTTTATGAGTATTGTATTTTGTAAACTTCCTCTGAGACATAGAGGTTGGCTTTTTTCAGTAGAGGCCCATGTTTAGAATTTTGGGTGAATATTGATAAAATAGGTGATCTAGTAAATTAATTTTTATTTATTTTTTATTTTTTTATTTTTCATTTATTTATATTTTTTTTATATAATAATCTTTTTGGGTCTTTTCGGTTTGCTGCTCAAAATGGGATTCATATTTTAATGGGTAGTAAGATAAAAAAAAAATATTTGATAATGGGGTGGTATTACTTTGGTTAATGGTATTAATGGTAGGAGGGAGAATGTATAATGTTTGCATATGGCTAACAAAGTAAATTTAAGGGAATTGGGTCACAAATTTATTCCCTATTAGGGTATTTTTATTCACTTTATATATGATATATTTTTGTTTTTTTTATATCATATATACATATATATTAAAAAAATATTTTTTTCCTATCACAAGGTATTTTTTGGGTTTAATATAGCTACAAAATTAGCATTATATTCTTTTGGACACATAGGGATTAATAGATAAATATGAGGGTATCATTAGTATTATATATTTATTGTTTCTCATGGGATATAATATAAATACAATATGAAAAATAATATTTTTTTTGGTCCCTCTAATTAGATTTTAGGTGCTAACATTTGGGGAACAGTGCTGGAGAAAGGCATCCGTGTTATAACGTTCTTTCGGCTTGCCCTCATAGTACGTTGGGAGATATAGATGTTTTGCCCACACTTAAGATGTCTTCATCTGCCGGACCTCTATGTCTCAGAACGAGGTCTGGCCCTATTTAATGGTGGTGCTTTGCGACGGGCCCATTCCCCATTGAAAACATCACATATGACGAAACGCGTATAGTTAAGGGCATGCTGTGACGTCACTACATTTTACGAGAGGAGTACGGGCTCTCGTTTTGCCGGCCGGCTTGTTTTTTATGTGCGATCATTCTTGGTTTTATGTAAGTGTATTTCTATTATAAACAAACGAGTACTGAAGTTTTTTACACTATGGGAAGTTTCTTTGTTTCTATATTCTGAACGTATATATTGGGTACTAATGAAAATGTGGAGCGTCATAAGAATCCTCAATACATGGATCATTTGTTCCTGATTGGCAACGTGTTCGGTGGAGGCGAGGAGCCGTCAGTAGCTTGAGATCATAAACGCTCCTTACGCTTTACCGTCTGGTAAGCGCATTTATTTGTCGGTGGCTGGGCACAGTAGTGATAAGGGAGCGTGGAATCACTGTGCTGCAATCGGCTTTTCTCTTCAATAACACAAATTCTTTATGGACTTTTTCTTATAGTATTGGTTTATTGATTTGTTTTTTATTGGTGTAGTTCTTTTTTTGGCGCAGCTCTCTTTTCCTATTTTTTGTCTATTTTCATGTGTGTGTATCCCACAGTGGAGCAACAGCCTTATATTATCTGAACATTCATTTGTCAATCCTTTCAATTATTCTTTATTTGTATTTGTTTTTTAGATTGATTTTATATTTATTCATTTAAAAAACATTTTTTTCTTATTTGACAAGTAAGAAAACATTTTTTTGGGTCTCAGCGTGGTTTTATTTCTTTTGTTATTTGTTCTGATACTTTTTACCGCAGCAGGGACCTTTATTGATTTTTTAAGAGTTATTTTTTAAGCCTTGATATTTTTTAAGCCTTGGTTGTTTCAACTATGGATGTGTTTGAATTTAGAGCCACCAAGGTAGTTAACATAGAAGGGGTGTTTGAAGTATATAGAAATGATGAAGGTGACTTGGGTGGAACCTTTATGAGACTAAAAAATCTTATGGTGTCCGAAAATCATACTATATGGGACATTGCGTACTTGGAAACATATATAAAATCTGCTATGGTTCCAAGGAGTTTGAGGTGGGAAGTAGCCCCCCAAAAGGGTGATATAGAACTAGAGGAATGGTTTAGATACTTTAATCAGGCAGGGGTCTCCTTTCTCTGGTTTGTGGTTGAAAGAAAAACGGCCAAATTGGCCAAATTGGACGAGGAGATTAAGATCATTAAAGAAAAACTTGTCCCCATTAAGGATAGTGATGAATACCGGGAGAGGTCCCAGAACCTATTAAAAGTCCTAGAAAAGGAAGATAGGGAACAGAGGACAAAGAAAAAGAAAAAATACAATAGGGATTTAGCTGACTATAATGGTAATGTGGTTTTTGAGTGGCAGAAGAAATTATTGGAGGATCCGTCTAGGCAGAATAATGTGGGGATGGAGATTACATAGACTATTGTTGATAGCAGTGGTGGGAATATACAGCCCACCCAATCTACCATCCCTAAACATGCACATTCCATCAATAAGCCCCTACCGAATGGGAATAATCCCAATTATTTCCATCAATCCCCTCGCAGGGGATGGGGTAACAATAGAGGTGCCCCTTCACATCAGGGACCCTCAAGGGCCTATGGACTTCAAAGGTCCAATCATATCCCATATGAGGGAGGCCAGAGCTATCAAGGTCCACCATATCTATCCAATGGGGGTCCTTTGCGCTGAGGGAGGGGATGGAGTTATCAATATAACCAACGGGGTAGGGGCTCACAGGCTGAGCAACAGGGGGGGTGGAGATATACTAACAGGGGTTATGAGCCCAATTCTCCTTCCACCAGTTTTATGGGGGGGCATCCTGATTGAGAGTTTGGCATCCCTACACAGAATGCCTTTTTCCCATTAAGGGATATGTATGGCCCTGATGGGGATTATAACTTCAATCCCAATTCTCAACCTTCGGCAAGTGGAACCACGTTCAATATGGCTCAACAGTGCACTAGGGGTGATTATGGAGGGCAGGGTGCTCCTGGTAGAGGGGGACAGAACAATTGGGGTTTTTCCAAAGCCCCACAGGGCACCAAAAGGTTGGGAGAAAGAGGAGAGGAACTCGAGGGGGGAGGCAGGCCCGAGCAGCAAAAAAGACCCAGGGTATAGCAGGCAAAGGGATCTTTAATTTCAGTTCCAACCCTTGTCTGATTCGGAGAAACAGATTCTTGATAAGGGATTGAAATTTGCACCTCCAAGGGGGCTAAATAAATTTCATACCTTTATGGATATACATAAGGAAGGAAACTTAGTATAAAGAAGTATATGATTAACAATTCAGGATCGGGTATAAGAAATGGAAACATTAGGAATACCAATGAGGACAACAGGGAAGACAATGGGACCACTGAGGTTGTTCACTCAGGGCTTGTGAATGCTTCCCTTTTTAATCCTCCAGGAACACTTGCACCTTCATTGCGAGTGTTTAGAGATTTGGTTCTGAAAGATTTGGACCTTTTAGAAAGTAAAAAGGTTAGAATGAATAAAACATTACAGGAAGGCCTAGAGTCTCTCTGTGATAGGAGAGATCTGGTCATTAGGCCCGCCGATAAAGGGGGGGCTATTGTTGTGTTGGATAGAGAGGCCTATATGATGGAAATGAAGAGAATTGTTAGTGATCAAAACACTTATATTGTTCTACCTTCTGACCCGAAGATCCAATATGTTAAAAAATTAGAAAAAATAAATACGGAGGGGTATACAGCAGGGATTCTTACTACTGAGGAAAGGTTATATTTGATTCCAAAAGCCCCACGCACTCCTGTGCTATATTATTTGCCTAAATTGCATAAGGATCCTATCTGCCCCCCGGGACGTCCTATAGTAAGTGGAATTGATTCCATTACATCCCGGGTGGGCAGATATATTGCTTTTTACTTACAGCCCCTTGTAGGTAAGATGCCCTCTTTTATTAAGGATTCCAGGCACGTGATTTCTGCTAAACCAGGAGTATGGATGGTAACAGCAGATGTTACCTCCTTATACACGGTCATTCCACACGAATTGGGTATGGAAGCCATCCAGGGATATTTGGATCGTGATTCTAATCTCCCTAAAGAACAAATCGTTTTTCTTATGACTTCACTTAGATTTGCAGCCTCCCATAACTATTTCTGGTTTAATCATCAATTTTATAGACAGGTTAGGGGAATGGCTATGGGGGCTAAATATGCCCCAAGCCTGACAAACTTGTTTATGGCCAGGTGGGAGGAGGATGTCATCTATGCCCAGGAGGTTCCACAGTTGGTCCTGTGGGCAAGATACATAGATGACATCCTCCTCATTTGGGAGGGTAACTCGTGTGATCTTTCAATCTTTTTACAAGCCCTTAATAACAATCAAAGGGGTATTCAACTGAACTACGAGATGAGTCAGGTCAGATCTAAATTTCTTGACCTGAACATCTCTGTAAAAGATGGGGTTTTTGTGACCTCTACCTTCTTTAAAGAGACGGATAGAAATTCTTTTATTCCTACAGATAGTTGTCATCATGTCCCCTGGCTCAGAGCAGTCCCGAAAAGCCAATATATGCAGCTGAGGCGTAACTGCTCTGACCTAGGGGAATTTTGTATTCAAGCAGATGTCCTTACTTCTAGATTTTTGGAAAAAGGGTATGAACGGGGTTTTTTGGCCACTACCTTGGAAATTGTTTCTAACCTTGATAGAGCAGATTTGTTGAGGGAAAGGGGCCCTAGAAATAATGATGACTTTGGAGAGAATGTCCCTTTTGTCACCACTTATTCTTTACAACATAGGAGTATAAAACACTTGGTGAAAAAACATTGGCATATTGTCACTGGTGATGCTGTGTTGGGGAATATCCTACCGGTTAGACCTAAAGTGATTTTTAGGGGCGTCCCCTCTTTGAGACACCAATTGGCACCCAATGTAATTGATCCGCCTAAGATGGGTAAGGGCTTTTTCGATCAACTAACGGGATATTATAGGTGTGGAAAATGTAGGGTTTGTTCTCTTAATATTTGCACTCAGAGGCGCACCACCGTGTTCGCTTCTACAGTAACATGAAGGGAACATACTATCAAACCAACATTATTTGCTCAAACATAATAAAGATCCTTCAAAAACTTTATTTTTGGGCATAGATAAATTTAAACCACACTGGCGAGGAAGCTCACCGGTTAGAGAAATATCTAAATCTGAAATGTCCTGGATCTATCGTTTGAAATCCTATGTTCCCTACGGACCCAATATAGATACAGATGTGAACGCATTTATAGATAATTACTAGGTTTATTTATTTGTTATATTCTTCTTATTTGTTATATCCTTCTGATATGAATATATGTATTTGATCTGGCCTATTGATGTCACCACTTGTTACGAGAGGAGGACGGGCTCTCGTTTTGCCAGCCGGCTTGTTTTTTATGTTCGATCATTCTTGGTTTTATGTAAGTGTATTTCTATTATAATTAAACGAGTACTGAAGTTTTTTACTCTATGGGAAGCTTCTTTCTATATTGGGTACTAATGAAAATGTGGAGCGTCATAAGAATCCTCAATACATGGATCGTTTGTTCCTGATTGGCAACGTGTTCGGTGGAGGCGAAGAGCCGTCAGCAGCTTGAGATCATAAACGCTCCTTACGCTTTACCATCTGGTAAGCGCATTTATTTGTCGGTGGCTGGGCACAGTAGTGATAAGTGTGGAATCACTGTGGTGCGATCGGCTTTTCTCTTCAATAACACAAATTCTTTATGGACTTTTTTTCCTATTTTTTGTCTATTTTCATGTGTGTGTATCCCACAGTGGTGCAGCAGCCTTATATTATCTGAACATTCGTCAATCATTGTCAATCCTTTCAATTATTCTTTATTTGTATTTGTTTTTTAGATTGATTTTATATTTATTCATTTAAAAAATAAATCTTATTTGACAAGTAAGAAAACATTTTTTGGGTCTCAGCACGGTTTTATTTCTTTTGTTACATGGAAATGTAGGCCTTCCACGTACGATGATAAATCTTCAGAGAAGATAACTTCCGTGCCCTCAGCATAGTGGAGATTACTGAATCCGACAGACCTCGGTCCCTTAGCACCTGGCTTTTAACAGCCATGCCGTTAAAGTCAGCGACGGTAAAGCAGAATGAAGTATTGGACCTTGTGACAGAAGGTCCTTTCGCATCGGCAGCCACCAGGGAACATCCGCCACCATTCGTACTATGTTGGCGTACCCTGGACGCCGAGGCCAGTCTGGGATCAGAATCATCGGAAACCCCTCAGCCTCCACTCTGCAAAGCAGACATGGTAGAAGTTTTAGTGGTGGGAAGGCATAAATCAGCTGATAATGCCCCCATGGAGGCACCAACACGTCTGCCGAGTCCGCCCAGGGATCTTTTGACCTGGCCACGAACCTCTGTACCTTTCTATTGAGTTGAGAAGCCAGGAGACCCACATCTGGGTGCCTCACTTTAGGCAAAGGAGCGGAAATACATTCAGATGCAGCGACCATTCCCCTTGATCCAGCATCTGATGACTTAAGTAGTCCGCTTGCCAGTTTTCTACGCCCGGAATGTAAACGGCAGACAGAGCCAGCACACACCACTCTGCCTATCGCAGGATGTGAGTGACCTCCAGTGCTGCAGCCAAGCTCCTTGTTCCTCCTTGATATACACCACCGCCATGGTGTCATCCGACTGGATCCTGAACGGATGCCCCTGCAGCCTCTGTGACCATGTGGAGAAGCACCACCTGATCACCCGAAGCTCCAGCACATTTATCGGGAGGCATTCTTCCTGCGTCCAGCGACTCTGGGCCAACTGCATGGCCCAAACTCCCACCCAACCGGTCAGGCTGGTGTCCATTGTGATCACCGTCCAATCAAGAGGAAGGAACGATTTCCCGAACCGAAGGGCCGGTGACCTCAGCCACCAGAGCAGGGAATCCCTGACTAGCTGGCTCACCCTAATTTAACAATCCAGGGTTAACGGAGATTTGTCCCATTTGGACAGGATCTCCTTTTGAAAGCCTCGAGTGTGGAATTGAGCATATGGTACCGCCTTGAAAGTGGCTACCATGAGACCCAAGACTCGCATGCAAAAATGCAGCGATGACCACCTGCGAGACACCAACAACTTCACTGCAGCTTGAAGAGTCTGCAGCTTGTCCGAAGGGAGAAAGACTCTTGCCTCTGAGGAGTCGAGAAGCAAACCCAGGTACCCCAGGCATTGAGTCAGCCCCAACACCAACTTCTGGAGGTTCAGTACCCAACCAAACTACTGAAGAGTTTGCATGGTGATTGCCACATCCTCCCTTAATTCTGAGGCGGAAGTTGCTCTCAGGAGGTTGTCCAGGTAACCCACGATTGTGATACCTCTCTGCCTTAGCAAAGCCAGAATTGGGGCTAGCACCTTGGTGAAGACCCTTTGTGCTGACGCAAGGCCAAAAGGGAGAGCTACAAATTGGTAGTGCTCATCCCTGACCGCAAATCTCAGAAACCACTGATGCTTGACACATATCTGGACATGCAAGTATGCGTCCTTGATGTCCGGGGACACCAGAAAACCCTCCTGTTGGAGTGAAGCAACCACAGAGTGAACTGATCCTGAACCTTTGTACTTTCACAAAGCTGTTGAGGGCCTTGAGATCCAGGATCGGATGGACCCCTTCCTTCTTTGGGACTACAAAAAGATTGGAGTAGAATCCCTGAAACCTTTCCAGTGTTGGTACAGGTACTATCACCCCGCGCTACAGCAGGTCTTATACGGACCCAAACAAGACCTCCCAACGAGCCGGAAGAAGAAGTTGAGGGAAAAAATCTGTTTGGCGGACAAGAAAGAAACTCTATCTTGTAACCTGATGAAACCAGTTCGCAGACCCACTGGTCAGAAAGAAGGAAGGTCCACTGAGCTGCAAACTCCCAAAGGCGACCCCCCACCCAAGAGTCAGGCGGGGTAAACCTTCATGCGGTAAAAGATTTGTTCACAGGCATGTTTGGCTTGCGAAACCAGGGAGAAAAAAGTGTATGAGAATAATCAAAAATTTGCATATATTCAAATATCCCAAAAAACCAAGGGTATTAATAAACTTTCTATAGTATGACAAACACCAACAAGGTATCTCGTGCTACAACCAAAGTGCTAAAAAGTGGCATGTGCTAAAAAAAAGAGCTACATAATATAACCTTACAAATATAGAGTATCAAGGGGAAAACAACAAAAAAAAAAACAGTTATGTAACTCAGGATTACTCCAATCCTCTTGTGATCCACTAAAAATGAATATAAAGGTGCCAGAGTACAAAATTTTTTTTTTTTAACTATGTATACTTATATATATATATATATACATACAAACACACATAAGTTAATTAAATAAAATATAGGAACAAATATGCACCTAAAAACTACCATGGAAACAATCACAAAAATATATAGTACATGCTTAAAAAATATGAATAATAATAGTGATAATATTAATATTATTAAATAATATCCCAAAAATACGATCACCAAGTGAATATTGAATTAATAAATTAAAAATGAAAATTCAATAATATTTAAATTAAAAATAGAGCAGATGAACTTCTTTCAACAAGTGTGCTAGATAGGTGTTCAAAAAAATCCATATATATAAAAAAAATAAAAAAATAAAAATAAAAAGAATTCACCAAGTGAATGTTGGATTATTAAATTAAAAATTGGAATTCAATTAATATTTAACTTAGAAATAGAACAGATGAAATACATTCAACAAGTGTGCTAGATGAAAAAATTAATTAATTAGATAATTTTGATAAATGCTAATCCTCCAGAACAAAAAGGGTTTCACTTGAACATAAAGAAGTTAAATGCAAAAGTCAATCAGCTGTACTTATCCAAGGTGGTAGATATTGAGGGGAATAAATCCCATATAAATCTTCAGAGTGGTGATAAGGATATTCCAGGAACATCTCCACACTTAACCAATCTCAAACCAGATAAGTCACCCAAAACGGGGGGATATCTTATTACCTCCACTCCAGATAGGTTGTTCCATTCAGAGGAAAAAAGAAAACAAACATAGCGCAATATTGCTACAGAGTAAAACACGGAATCAGCGTAAAGAGCCACTCACATTTTAGGATAAGGAACAAGCGCACTGAATAGTCAGATAAAACAGCCTGAGTCTGCAACAGCTGTGCTGCCAGACTCACTCGTGCACTGTCACAGTCTCCTTCTCCCTCACGTGTAGCGTCACCCTCACGTGACTTTCTCAAAGGGTTGCCATTTCTTCAGGAAACTTTCCTCAAAAGGGTAATGCACCGCCATGCGTTTTCGGGACTGAAAAGGCTCGCTGCGGGCTTCCCCTCTCCTTGTAAATAAACTTATCAAAATAAGTTAGGTAAGGAAACACCTTAGCCGTGCAGGCTTGTGGCACCCAAATGGGACCGGCATCTCTATAGATGCCCCCTGCTGTATCCTCCATCTTTAGGGTGTCCCGCACCACTGTGATAAGTGCTTCTACAAGCGCTTTTTCCTGCGCTGACCCGGACATGGAGTCATTCTCACTGTCCGAACGGTCCTGGTCCACATCCTCTGAAATGTCAGAACAGGGGCCACCTGCCACAGTGGGACCCGAGTCTGCATCAGAGCTTTCCCCAGAAGATGGTGGGGGGAGGGGGAGTTTTTTTACCCCCCTTGCACCTGCATGCCGCTTCCACCCTGGCAACAAAGGCCTCCAGGATCGCCGACAGTGTCCATAGGCACAGCAGGTGCAGGGGAACAGGTTGCTATAACAGGTATGTCTGGGGAAGAAGCGCCCGCTTCTGACGCCATGCTGACCCACACTTGCCTGTCACCACTTATGGACCTAAGGCAAGTCACACAAAATGCCCACCCTCCTAGCTACCACAGACTGAGGGCCCCCCCCCGCAGGACTAACCACCCTGACCCAGGTACCGCGCTGTGCTGCTGCTGTCCGCTCTCCCCTGTGTCAGCCACAAGGTGTTCCGTGTAAAACGCACGCTGTTCTAGAAAGAAACAGTCACCCAGCGCTAGAGGCAAAACAAGCCACTAGAAAATGGCTGCCTGCCACCTCACAAAAAAACGTCTGAGGGCGCTGGGAAAATGGCTGCTGGACTTCCAACTGGCTGTGGCTACAGAAAAATGTCCGCAGACCGTGCGGCGACCTCCCCACATGGCGTACACACCAGAACACCCCGCCATGGCCCAGAAACAGGGAAGAGGACGAGCGGACCCCCAACACTTGACTCGGAGCCCCCTGAAGGATCCCTGGCCAGGTACGTGCACCGCACCCCCACATGCTCAGTCACACAGCAGCCCATAGAATGGGGAGGAGGGAAAGGGACAGGGAGAGAAAAAAGGGAAAGTGAGAGACCCCCTAGTTGACCTCCCAGGGAATGCCCAGCTGCTCCCTCCTGCTGAGAAAGGTGGAACCATACTTACCCCTCCTGCAGGGACTGCTGGACGCATACCATGGACAGACCTATCACCCGAACAGTACGGGGTGGTTGTCAGCAGCAGTAGCCCGGTCATATGTGTGCCCCGGAGCATAGAGCTCACAAGCCGCCCCTGGATCAGACGGGGCATGTCGTGGTCTACCCAGTGCATAGCTATGGTCTGCTCACGCTCGATGGCTGTTGATCACAGGTGAGTGAGAGATCACAGGAATCAAAAATGCTGAAAAAATAAGAAATTCCCAGGACCAATGGTCCCACTGGGAGCCAGGTCCTTCTCCTACACTAGGCAGAAAAAAACTGAGCTGTTGGATGCAGTGTGAGGGGTTATAGCCAGTAGGACCGCCCCCTGGGTACTGTGCAGTTTTGCTGTTTTTAACATGTTATGCCTAGTTCTCTCCTGAAGGGGCGATATAACCCTAAGGTCAAGATCAAGATGCTGTGTCCGTCAATGAACAAACGAGAAAAATGAAATTACTAATGAATAAAAAAATCAGAGAGAAGAAGACTGAGGGAAGAGGACATGAGAGGAAGAGCGACAGAGAGAGAGGAAGAGCGAGCGCGCGAGAGGAAGAGCGAGTGAGAGAGAGAGAAGAGAGCGAGAAGAGCGATAGAGACAAGAAGAGCGAGCTTGAGAGAAAGAGCGTGAGAGAGATGAAGAGCGAGCAAGGAAGAGAGAGAAGAGCGAGGTAAGAGTGGGAGAAAGAGAGGCTAGATAACAAAAAAATCAATACAACATAACACAAATCAATCGATCAATTTTTAAGATACACGAGTCAAAAAAATTAACTAAAAATAAAATAAAAACCAATTGTCGAGAGAGAGAAGAGCGAGCGAGCAATAGAGAGAAGAGCGAACAAGAGCAGAGGGTGAGAGAGAGAAGAGCGAGCCAGAGAAGAGAGGAAGAGCAAGAGAGAGAGCGAGGAAGAGCGAGAGAGAGAAAGAGCTAGAGCAAGAGAGAGAGGAAAGAGCGAGTGATAAGAAGAGCTAGAGAAAGAGGGGAAGAGCGAGACAGCAGGAGCAAGAGAGAGAGGGAAATGAAGAGAGAGAGAGGGAGATGAAGAGCGAGAGGGGGGGATGAAGAGTGAGAGCGAGAGAGGGAGAGAGAGAGTGAGAGACGGAGATGAAGAGAGAGAGGGATATGAAGAGCGAGAGGGGGAGATGAAGAGCACGTGAGAGAGAAGAGAAGAGCGAGAGAAAGGAAGAGAAAGAGAGCAAGAGAGAGAGGAAGAGCGAGAGAGACATACCTAAAAACATAAAGGACTATAATGTAGTGCTAAAAAAAAAGAAAAAAAATTGAAAATAAGTAATAAACTCAAGCAGTGTAGTGACAAACACCAAACAGAATATCTTAAAAGTCCCAAGAATTAAATAAATAAGTCTATGTATTCCATGTGAATCACATATGTAGTGGTTCACAAAGTGCATAAACAAAAGGAGGATCCAGAAAGAATCCAAGGTGATAACATCAAAAAGAAGTATGAAAAAAGTGGGTACTCTTACCAGAACCACAGGACTTGTATGTGGGCAACACCAGGTCAAACGGGCATAGATGTATCATCGATTCTACAGGGACTGTATGACAGATTTCCGATGGTCCATCAGCCAATGGAGGGGCTGTGGGTCTTTCGATCAGTAGAAGAGCAGTCAGCACTGTCTCAGGGATTTCAATCTTCCTTCCAGAGATTCCAATCAAAGGAAAAATAGTCTCCGACCAATAATTCAACAACGGAGGAAAAACACATGAAGGGAGTTATATGAAAAACAAAAAGAACAGCAGCTTCCCATAGTATAGGAAAAAAGTGGAATTTGCTGTTTACTGGCATAAAACCAGCATATACAATAAAAACAAATTTAAAAAAGTGATCACATGTTAAAAGGCAATACAGGGAACATAGAACCACGCCCTACGGACCAAAGGACTTCTACTGGGGCATCTAGCTGCTCCCCCATATTGCACAAATATATATAAATAACTATACAAAGTATAACACCAATCAAAGATGGTAATCCACAATTAGTAATAATACATTTGTTAATAGGACGGAATTACTCACATGGTACATTGAGACCCCACCCAGCAATAAAGGAACCAATCACTCACCTTGTACAAAAGTCCCTAGGTGAGTGGCCGGAACCCATAACCTATAAAAATAAGATAGGGGCCAAGGTCTGCGATGGGAAAGCCCGACCTATAGTGTAACTCAACCAATGTCTGACAACAACGCTAGTATGTCTAAAGCCGCGTACACATGATCAAACAATCCGGTGGAAAAGTCAATCCCCCCGTTACCCTTTGAAAAAGTCACGAGGTTGTGACGCAACGCGTCAGGGAAGGAGCTTTGGTGTTGCACTCATCACTTCCGGTCGCGGCCGAGACCGGAAGTCCGGGTTGTGTTACGAAATTCACTGTCATCTGCTTTTATGTAAGTGGAGATTTTTATCTATTAAATCGTTGTTATTGGTTACTACACATGAGAGCCCCCCCTTGTCTTTCTTCCATGCTTCATGTACCACCAACTGTAATTGGATCTATTTGAAGAAACTGAGGAAGGATTGACCGTATGTGTGCAGTGGTATGCTATTGAGGCTGGACGGATAAGGATGGATTAGCATCTGGTTACATACAGTGCCTGTGTACTAGGTATTTGAGGTGAGAGGCTGGGGGAAACTGGTGGTGCACAAGTTTGGCACTGAAGTTGGTCGGTGGACAGTCACGCATTTGGAAGTCACTATACATTTTTTGCATGGACTTTGTTTTATGCTCACTAATCAGTTGCATGGACTTCATTTGAGGAGCACTATTTATTATTGCATTGTTTGCACATTAGTATTTATTCAGCAATTTTTGTATCTTGTACTCTGATATTATTTCACGCAATATTTTTTGATTATTTATGCACATATATTATCTCATTAGATGCAACATTATTTATTGTTTAATATTGCACATTTATCACTTTAGTGAGGTGGATTCACTTTTGCACTATATGTGTTTTGTTATTTTACAAATTTTTTTTTTTTTAGGTAGCGCCGCAATTTATTCAATTTACATAATATTTCTTTGGTGTAGAGATCACTATTTTTTTGCTGGCAGCTTCCACACATTTACACATATTTTTTTAACTTTGTTACCCTTTGAAAAAGTCACGAGGTTGTGACGCAACGCGTCAGGGAAGGAGCTTTGGTGTTGCACTCATCACTTCCGGTCGCGGTCGAGACCGGAAGTCCGGGTTGTGTTACGAAATTCGCTGTCATCTGCTTTTATGTAAGTGGAGATTTTTATCTATTAAATCGTTGTTATTGGTTACTACACATGAGAGCCCCCCATTGTCTTTCTTCCATGCTTTATGTACCACCAACTGTAATTGGATCTATTTGAAGAAACTGAGGAAGGATTGACCGTATGTGTGCAGTGGTATGCTATTGAGGCTGGACGGATAAGGATGGATTAGCATCTGGTTACATACAGTGCCTGTGTACTAGGTATTTGAGGTGAGAGGCTGGGGGAAACTGGTGGTGCACAAGTTTGGCACTGAAGTTGGTCGGTGGACAGTCACGCATTTGGAAGTCACTATACATTTTTTGCATGGACTTTGTTTTATGCTCACTAATCAGTTGCATGGACTTCATTTGAGGAGCACTATTTATTATTGCATTGTTTGCACATTAGTATTTATTCAGCAATTTTTGTATCGTGTACTCTGATATTATTTCACGCAATATTTTTTGATTATTTATGCACATATATTATCTCATTAGATGCAACATTATTTATTGTTTAATATTGCACATTTATCACTTTAGTGAGGTGGATTCACTTTTGCACTATATGTGTTTTGTTATTTTACTAATTTTTTTTTTTTTAGGTAGCGCCGCAATTTATTCAATTTACATAATATTTCTTTGGTGTAGAGATCACTATTTTTTTGCTAGCGGCTTCCACACATTTACACATATTTTTTTAACTTTGTTACCCTTTGAAAAAGTCACGAGGTTGTGACGCAACGCGTCAAGGAAGGAGCTTTGGTGTTGCACTCATCACTTCCGGTCGCGGCCGAGACCGGAAGTCGGGGTTGTGTTACGAAATTCGCTGTCATCTGCTTTTATGTAAGTGGAGATTTTTATCTATTAAATCGTTGTTATTGGTTACTACACATGAGAGCCCCCCATTGTCTTTCTTCCATGCTTTATGTACCACCAACTGTAATTGGATCTATTTGAAGAAACTGAGGAAGGATTGACCGTATGTGTGCAGTGGTATGCTATTGAGGCTGGACGGATAAGGATGGATTAGCATCTGGCTACATACAGTGCCTGTGTACTAGGTATTTGAGGTGAGAGGCTGGGGGAAACTGGTGGTGCACAAGTTTGGCACTGAAGTTGGTCGGTGGACAGTAACGCATTTGGAAGTCACTATACATTTTTTGCATGGACTTTGTTTTATGCTCACTAATCAGTTGCATGGACTTCATTTGAGGAGCACTATTTATTATTGCATTGTTTGCACATTAGTATTTATTCAGCAATTTTTGTATCTTGTACTCTGATAATATTTCACGCAATATTTTTTGATTATTTATGCACATATATTATCTCATTAGATGCAACATTATTTATTGTTTAATATTGCACATTTATCACTTAGGGAGGTGGATTCACTTTTGCACTATATGTGTTTTGTTATTTTACTAATTTTTTTTTTTTTTAGGTAGCGCCGCAATTTATTCAATTTACAGAATATAGAGATTACAACGGGTGACCCTCTTCCGTTAGAAAAAGAGCCAACTATTAAGGACGTGTTATTGGCCGTAAACGCATGTAACATCTCATTGAAAGAACTTTGTAATCAAATGAAGGGAGTGAAGGAGGATCTACTGGTGGTAAGGCAAGACTTACAGAAAGTGGTGGAAAGGACGACAGAACTTGAGATAAGGACTAGTAGATTAGAAGACGACACAACCTTCCTAATTAAAGAAGTAGAAAGCTTGAAGGAGCAGTTTATTGGATATAGAACAAGAATGGATGAAATGGAAAATAGACTCCGGAGGGACAATGTGCGCATAGTGGGTCTTCCTGAAAAAAGCGAGGGTGTAAATCCCGCTGAGTTTATGGAACATTTATTAATTGACTTGTTTGGAAGGGATTCATTTTCAACAACATTTTCCATAGAGAGGGCGCATAGAGTGCCCTTTAGAGCTCCACTTGAGGGGGGTCGCCCTAGGCCATTATTGATGAAATTACTTAATTATAAAGATAAAGTGGTGTTGTTACGGAAAGCAAGGGAAATGGGGAATATATTGTACAAGGGTGTTAGAATCTCATTATATTCAGATTTTTCCCCAGAACTCCAGAGAAAAAAGGGCAGAGTTTTTTCAGGTGAAGCGCAGGTTACAGAAACTTAGGTTGACGTATGCTCTTCTTTACCCTGCAAAGTTACGGATTAATGCATTAGGGTCTACCCAGGCTTTTAGTTCTCCAATGGAAGTGGAAAAATGGATAGAAGAAAATAGAGAAAAATTCTAGTCTTTATGGTTCCTGGTCAGGAGTGTGAGTGTGGTAGGAAGGTAGAAAGGGGGGGGGGGGGGTGAGGTATGTATGGCTTCTTTATTTTATTTTTAATTTTTTTTGTGAGTGGGGGGGAGGGAGGTAATACACGGCGAGAAGGAGTGGAGAAGGTGTATGTGGTATATATGTTGTGAAAATAGTGGAATAAGGTCACTAAGAAGCCCCTTGGGTAACACCTGGGTAGGTGGGGGGGGGGGGGGGGGTGGGAGGGAGGCCGGATGGGAGGGGAGGGAAAAATATGGGGGAGGTTGGGGGAAAAAAATACGTGTTTGCACTAATGAATGGGGCTCAGGAGATAACTCAAATAAAGAAAAGACACAAAATATGGGGAGGTAAAAAACAAGGAAAACGTATTGGTTACACGGGAAAAAATTGTAACAAACAATTATACAGCATAACTCACATTAGGAGATATATAATATATGAAATAGCGGTGATGGTCAGTAAACTTGTTATTTTATTGGGGATCAAGGTTTTTGAAGTTTGGTATAATTTAATAAAGAGGGTAGGGGGGAGATGGAAGGAACTGGGGTATAAGTGGATCTTAGTCTTTGTCTTTTTTAGAAATACTCCCCGCCTCGTTTTTTCTCTCCCTCTCTCCATTTTTTTCCTCCTTTTTTTTTTGTTTACTCTGTAAATGCAGGATGGGAAAATTAAGATAGGCTCCTGGAATGTGGGGACGCAGGTGAAACAAAAAGCGGTGTTTTCCATGATGGAGGGATATGGAGCTGGGTTGGTCTGTCTGCAGGAGACTCACTTAAATAGAGACACAATACAGCGGCTGCAGAATAGAAAATATCAATATCAATACCATTCTGTATACTCGTCATATAGTAGAGGGGTGAGTGTCATGGTAAGAACAGGGTTGAATTTTGCCTGTAAGCGGGTCAGCCTAGATGAAAAGGGTAAATATATCTTCTTATATTGTCTAATTGAGAATAGAGAATGTGTGTTGGCAAATATTTATATCCCCCCACCATTCAAAATGGAAGTGCTGTTTAAATTATATGAATTTCTATTGGGGGTAGATGGAATTCCTATTATAATAGTAGGGGATTTCAATACGGTTTTAGATATTAAAATTGATAGATTTCCAGAAAAGATACTGGTGGAACCAGCTGGGCAGGGGAGGCTGGGTCAGTACCTGGAAGAAGTAGGACTACTGGACTTACGGAGAACGGAGAGTATAGTATAGCTGCCGTTCGGCCTCGCATTCTACGTTGTCCAGGATAGATATGATACTGGGGAATGACCTGGCCCTACAGATGGTGGAAAAGATTGAATATCAGCCTAGGGGGATATCAGATCATTCTCCAGTGATAGTAGCTTTAAAAATGAGAGAACGAAGGGTACAGAAGGTATGGAAATTGAACCCGCTTTGGTTAGAACTAATAAAAAAAGAGACAGAAGAATGTCCAGAGAGAATCCAGTTGGAACTAAAAGAATTTTTAAAAAATAACCGTGGTACAGTAACATCAGGGATACTATGGGACGCTCTGAAAGCATTTCTGAGGGGACTCCTGATCCAATCTATAGCAAAAATTAATAGAAAGTCGAGAGAGCAGGAGGTAAGAATAGGGAGAGAAGTGTTAGAGGTTGAAAGGGACTATATCAGTGACCCTATCCAGGGAAAAGAAAAAATCTGGCTAGATAAACAAGAAGAATTTAGGTTAATGACTTTGAAAAAAGCGAAGTTACAACATATGTTCCATCGTCAAGTCTCCTTTGCAGAAGGGGAAAGTATGGGAAAAATGTTGGCACAATTGGTGAAGAATAATTCTGGTCCATCTTCAATACCGGTGATTAGGACAATGGAGGGAGAGGTTACAACGGAAACTGGGAGTATATGTCAAGTATTTAGAGAATACTATAAAAAACTATATACTGCACAGAAAGTGGAGATGGATGAGCAGATGGAGACATTTTTAGGTCACTTAGAGGTACCATGTTTGAAACAAGAAGAAAGAGAAGAATTGGAAGCCCCAATAACTTTGAAGGAACTTCAGGAAGCAGTTGCGAGCATGTCAAATCAGAAATCGCCTGGGCCGGACGGGCTGCCGATTGAAGTATATAAAAACTATGGCGAGATACTGCTTCTTGAACTTCTGGAGACATTAAGAGGAGTAATTGGGGAGGGTAAATTGCCCCCATCAATGATGGAGGCAGTTATAATCTTGCTGTACAAGGAAGGAAAGGATTCATTAGATGTAGCAGCGTACAGACCAATTTCTCTCCTGTGCACTGATGCAAAGATACTGGCCAAGGTATTAGCAACTAGGCTCAATCGAGTTATAGCAAGATTAATGCACATGGACCAAATAGGGTTCATAGCCAACAGGTCAACCAGCATAAATATTAGGAGAGCCTTTTTGAACCTACAGATCCCAACAGATAATGACACTTCGGGAGCAGTTGTGGCACTAGATGTAACGAAAGCATTTGACAGCGTAGAATGGGGATATATATGGAAAGTATTGGAGAAATTTGGCCTGGGTCCTTCTTTTACTGGTTGAATTAGGATGTTATATGATAAACCCAGCGCAAGACTAAAAATTAATAACGAGCTTTCCGATAAAATAGAGTTGGGGAGAGGGACGAGGCAGGGGTGTCCATTGTCACCCCTACTCTTCGCTCTCGCTATAGAGCCCTTAGCCTGTGCAATTAGAGCAAATCGGGAGATAGTTGGTTTTTTGAGAAAAACTGGGGAGGAAAAAATTGCGCTTTATGCAGACGATATTTTGTTATTTCTGGGTGATATGAGACACTCATTGATAAAAGCAATAGGAATGGTGCAGGAGTTTGGAGGTTTCACAGGGCTGGAGATCAATTGGGAAAAGTCGGAATGTCTCCCTATGGACCCAGCCAGTCAGCAAACAGCCCTGGGAGTCCCCCAAATGTCAATAGTGGATAATTTGAAATATCTTGGAGTAACTCTGACAAAGGATCCCAAGCAATTTATAAGTCATAATTTAGCCCCATTATTAGTTAAGTTTAAACAAAAAATTGCTATATGGAAGCGAATGCCTCTATCGGTGGCTGGCAGATGTAATCTGTTAAAAATGATTTGGATGCCCCAACTTCTATATATACTGCATAATACCCCAATATGGATCAATAGAAGTTGGTTCAATAAGATCGAGATGTTGTTCAGGGAATTAATATGGAAGGGAGGACAGGCCAGATTGCGATTGCGGATGCTCCAGCTACCGGTAGAGGAAGGAGGCTTCGCAGTCCCTTACCCGGAGTGTTATTTCTGGTCATCACATTTACAACAGCTAGGGGGAATTGAAGTGGTGAATGGAGGAACCCCAAATGGGAGACTAGTTTTAACAGGCTCCCCACATAGAACGCTGATTGAGACCTTGGAAGCAGATTCATTCCAGTATAGATGCCCTACAGTAAAAATGATGTTAAAGATATGGGATATAGTTAAAAAAAAATGGGATATAGAGAAATAACAAGGTATACACCTCTCTGGAACAATAGGAAGCTACAAGAAATTTGGCGGGTTGGTAAAATCTTAGAATGGGAAAAATGTGGTATTGAAAGGTTGAACCATTTATATGGAGGCAGGGGTATCAAATCATTTGAAGAACTGCAAAAAGACTTCAAAATATCACAAAACTCATTCTATGCATATATACAAGTGAGACATGCCCTAAAGACCCAGTTTGGAAATTTATTATTAGTATGGGAAGAATTGCCATTGTTACATCTGGTAGCACAAGCAGGACCCACCAAAGGATTAATATCAAAATTTTACTCCCAGTTAGATAAACAGATTAATTGTGAGAGGAAAAGTAGGGTTGAGAAGGGGAAATGGGAGCTAGACGTAGGTAATATAACACAGTCACAGTGGAAAATGATCCTAGAGGCATGCCCAAAGGTCTCGGTTTCCCCCCCCATAAGATATCTCACCTGATGGTGATTAACAGAGCATACTATACCCCCCAGAGATTATTTAGATTTGGTAAAAGAGCAGACGACAGCTGTCCCAGGTGTGGGGGGACGGGAAACTTAATACATATGCTCTGGAAGTGTCCCAAATTATTTCGATATTGGAAAGGAGTAGTAGAGACATTAAGCAGTGTCTTTGGGACCGTGATAGAATTAAATGCTGTGGTGTGTATCTTAGGATATAGAAATGAGAAAGCAGAGAGAAAGGGAGTAACTATTGCAATTCTAAGATGTCTATTTCAAGCCAGAAGGATGATCGCTAGGAGATGGCAATCAAACCTAGCCCCCACAGTAGAAGATTGGGTGAGAACTGTAAACGAATATCTATGTAAGGAGAGAGCAGTATATGCAAAACGAAATAACTTAAAAGAGTTTAATAGAAACTGGCGAGATTGGATAGAGGAGATGCATACCCCAGTATAAACTACAATAACAAAAGGAAGAGGATAAGGGGGGGGGGAGGTGGGAGGGAGTAGGGAAGAGAGGGATAAAGGTATCACTTCAAGAAATTGGTTATAAAGGGAAAGGTGAAAAGAAAAGAAGAGAAATACACGGAAGGGCAAAAGTATAAACATAACACTGGAGGGGAGGGGAGGGGGGGATGAAGGGATAGAAAGGGAGGGAAGGATGGGGGGGTTAATTCAGTAGGAAAAATTAAGGAAGTGAAAAATAGATGAGGAGGGATGATGGGGGGGTTATGGTATTGTTTAGATATCGTTTTCATTTTGTTATCTATTTTCGGAGTATGGATGCATATACATGACTCCCCCCTTCCTTAAATCTCAGACTCTTGAATGGAAGGAACTTGTATTGGATTGTTGGTAATGCTATGTTATTTTTAAAATGACTAAAATGATGTCTGTATAATGTGTAAAATTTAATAAAGATTAATAATTAAAAAAAAAAAAAGTTCGGGTAAGGCCCCCTTCCCCCTTCCCTCCTTTTTTTTAATTTTTTTTTTGAATTATATAAATAAAAAATAAAAAAATAAAAAAAAGAAGGGACATAAAATCGTCCAAAGATGCACAATCGCCCTTCCACAGGAGGAGGATGTCGTCTATGTATCTAGCCCAGAGAACCAATTTTGGTCTCTGGAGAGCATAGACGACATCCTCCTCCCACTTGGCCATGAATAGATAGATTTTAATGAGGAGGGGATTAAGTTCCTGGACTTCCTGGTTGATAGAAAGAAACTGAGGCATTCTGCTTTGGAAAGGGAGATCGGGGATTTAAAAGAGAAACTTACTCCCCATAACACTACCTCTGAATATATCTCCCTTTCTACTTCATTTAGAAACCATTTAGAAAAGGAAGAGAAAGACCAACGCAGCAAAAAACAAAAGAAATATAACCGTGATGTGACGGATTATAAGACCAATTTTGTTTTTGGCTGGCAGAAAAAGATTGGCCCCTTGGCACCACTGCAAGATGATTTACCTGAGATGGAGGTTGTTGATTCTTTGGTACCCATTGTTGATAGGGATGGCCGAACGGTTCGCCCGGCGGTCGTTTCGCGCTGAATTTCGGCTGTTCGCCGTCCGCCCGATCGGCGGACTATTGCCGCCGTTCGACCGGCGGACTTCCGTGTTTACTGTGTAAAAGAACTTTGACCTATGATGACACATCAGCACATGGACACTTGGACATTCCCCCTAACTTATAAATAGACCCGATCCGCTGGCCATTTTACATTCTTTCTTCTGTCACTATAGGGAGAGGTTGCTGTGTGGAGCAGGGAGAGACTGCAGTGACCCAAATCGCTAGCTATTTGGTCCACAAAAGTTTTTTTCAGGACTGGTATAGGTGTTAGGTGTAGTTCAGGATATAGGTTTGAGGCACTGCTGTGCTACTGATTGTTGCAGCAGCCTGTCTTTTGTCAGTGTAGAGAGAGGGACAGGACGCTGTGTGCTGTAGGGACAGTCAGTTTAATTATTAGCTGTTACTATTAGGTCCACAAAAGTGCTATTCAAGTTATTGTTATTGTTCCAGCGGCCTCCTTATAAGGACTGGTAAGGTATAGGGTACTACAGTACATAGGGTTGAGTGAGGTACAGTCTGCTATTCCTTAAGGACTGGTATAGGACCACAATATATAGGGTTGAGGTGCACTACTGCTGACTTCTGCCCTTCTGCTGCAGTAGTCCTTTATCAGTATAGGGACTGAGGTACAGTCTGCTAATCATTCACAACCTACTTGTTCCACAAAGGTCCATATAAGGACTGGTAAGGTAAAGGGTACTACAGTACATAGGGTTGAGTGAGGTACAGTCTGCTATTCCTTAAGGACTGGTATAGGTCCACAATATATAGGGTTGAGGTGCACTACTGCTGACTGCTGCCCTTCTGCTGCAGTAGTCTTTATCAGTATAGGGACTGAGGTACAGTCTGCTAATCATTCACAACCTACTTGTTCCACAAAGGTCCTTATAAGGACTGGTAAGGTATAGGGTACTACAGTAAATAGGGTTGAGTGAGGTACAGTCTGCTATTCCTTAAGGACTGGTATAGGTCCACAATATATAGGGTTGAGGTGCACTACTGCTGACTGCTGCCCTTCTGCTGCAGTAGTCCTTTATCAGTATAGGGACTGAGGTACAGTCTGCAAATCATTCACAACCTTCTTGTTCCACAAAGGTCCTTATAAGGACTGGTAAGGTATAGGGTACTACAGAACATAGGGTTGAGTGAGGTACAGTCTGCTATTCCTTAAGGACTGGTATAGGTCCACAATATATAGGGTTGAGGTGCACTACTGCTGCACTTCTGCTGCAGTAGTTCTTTATCAGTATAGGGACTGAGGTACAGTCTGCTAATTATTCACAACCTACTTGTTCCACAAAGGTCCTTATAAGGACTGGTAAGGTATAGGGTACTACAGTACATAGGGTTGAGTGAGGTACAGTCTGCTATTCCTTAAGGACTGGTATAGGTCCACAATATATAGGGTTGAGGTGCACTACTGCTGCCCTTCTGCTGTAGTAGTCCTTTATCAGTATAGGGACTGAGGTACAGTCTGCTAATCATTCACAACCTACTTGTTCCACAAAGGTCCTTATAAGGACTGGTAAGGTATAGGGTACTACAGTACATAGGGTTGAGTGAGGTACAGTCTGCTATTTCTTAAGGACTGGTATAGGTCCACAATATATAGGGTTGAGGTGCACTACTGCTGACTGCTGCCCTTCTGCTGCAGTAGTCCTTTATCAGTATAGGGACTGAGGTACAGTCTGCTAATCATTCACAACCTACTTGTTCCACAAAGTACCTTATAAGGACTGGCAAGGTATAGGGTACTACAGTACATAGGGTAAAGTGAGGTACAGTCTGCTATTCCTTAAGGACTGGTATAGGTCCACAATATATAGGGTTGAGGTGCACTACTGCTGACTGCTGCCCTTCTGCTGCAGTAGTCCTTTATCAGTATAGGGACTGAGGTACAGTCTGCTAATAATTCACAACCTTCTTGTTCCACAAAGGTCCTTATAAGGACTGGTAAGGTATAGGGTACTACAGTATATAGGGTTGAGTGAGGTACAGTCTGCTATTCCTTAAGGACTGGTATAGGTCCACAATATATAGGGTTGAGGTGCACTACTGGTGACTGCTGCCCTATACTGCAGCAGTCCTTTATCAGTATAGGGACTGAGAGTTTTGTCACAGGGTCATTTAAAAAATGACAGGCAGAGGAAGAGGCAGGCCCTTCCGCAGTGGTGGTAGGGCAGGAGCAACAGGCTTGAGCCAAAGTGGGAAGTTGCAGAAGGTGCGTTCAATTACTTTAAAGGACGCACCAGACTTGGATGAGTGGCTCATTCAGCCTTACTCTTCTGCACCCTCCTCATCCTCTCGATCTGCACCCTCTTCTTCACTCTCTGCTATGTGCACCCCAAAAGACACTACCACCAACAACACCACCACCACCACCACCACATACCTTCCGCTTGAGTCACAGGAATTATTTTCCGATCCATATCAAGACATTTCTGATGCGCAGCCACTCTTGGTATTGGATCAGGAAGAGGAGGTAGCAACAACCACCACTCAGCAGTCTGACGACAGTACCCAGATTAGCCCAAGGAGGAGGTTGGTCCCCAGTGTTGCTGCCTACTCCGAGATCTCTATTTATAGAGGTGGGGAAGGTGACGTCGATGATGACGTGTCTAGTGATGCAACGTGGGTGCCCACAAGAGAGGAAGAGGAGGGGAGTTCAGAGGGAGATATGGACCAGCAGATAGGGAGGAGGAGCGGGAATAACTTACATTGCACAGGAGGGACAAAGCAGACTGCTAATGTATCAGGAGCGAGTCATCGACCATGTACGGTCACCCCTGGAGCTCCCAGGACGCCGCCACATGGCTCCGCATTGTGGGCTTTTTTTAATGTGTCCGCTGCTGACAATAGCATTGCCATCTGCAATCTTTGCAGTCAACTCATTAGTCACGGTAAGCCCAACACTCACCTAGGGACGACCACCTTAAGAAGGCACATGAGCAGCCATCACCGAGCCCAGTGGGAGCAATGGAACCCACAAAGCCACACTCCAGGCTCTCACCGTCCAGCCTCGTCTTCTACTTCTCTCCTCACAATTGTCCTCCACTCCACCTTCCATCACGCCAAGCTCACGTTTTTCTGCAAAAAAGCAGGCTTCCGTGGGCCATATGTTCGAGCGTAAAAAAATGATGACGCCGGATAACCCTCTTGCCCAACGGTTGAAGGCTGGCTTGTCAGAACTGATAGCCCGCCAACTACTGCCATATAAACTGGTGGACTCGGAGGCCTTTCGCAAATTTGTGGTCATTGGAACACCACAATGGAAGGTCCCAGGAAGGAAGTATTTCTCACAGAAGGGCATCCCAGAGCTACATGGCCATGTTTAGCGGCAAGTTAATGTATCTCTGGCACACAGTGTCGGTGCCAAGATACATCTGACCACAGACACTTGGTCTAGCAAACACGGGCAGGGAAGATATGTAACTTTTACTGTCCACTGAGTGAACCTCCTGACGGCCGTCAACCATGTAACCAGGGGCACCCATGTAGATTTGGTTTTATCTCCACAGATTGCATGCAGGTCTACCTCTTCTTCTCCTCCTCCTACTCCATCCTCCTCCCTCTCCTCCTCGGCTGACTCCTGCTTTTCCGCTGCTAGCGTCTCTTCGCCCAAGTTCCCCAGAACCTATTCGACATGGCAGGTGAGATGTTGCCATGTTGTGCTGCATCTGTTGTGCCTGGAAGCCAAGAGCCACACTGGCCCTGCACGCCTTTCAGCTTTGTGTTCAGAGGCAGATCAGTGGCTAACACCGCTCAATTTGACAGTTGGTAAAGTGGTGTGTGACAACGGTGTCAATCTGCTTAGTGCATTGAAACAGGGCAAAATTACACACGTGCCATGCATGGCACACGTCTTAAACTTGGTCGTGCAGCGATTCGTTGTCCAATACCCTGGGGTACAGGACATCTTGTGGCAGGCAAGGAAAATCTCAGCCCATTTCTGAAGATCTTACATGGCCATGGCTCGCCTTGCTGACATTCAGCGGCGACACAATCTGCCGGTCAGACGTCTTATTTGTGATTGCCCGATGCGATGGAACTCAACCTTCTACTTGCTTGATAGGCTGCTCCAGCAGAAACGTGCAGTTAACGACTACCTGTAAGAACTCTGAGGCAGAATAGGTTCTGGGAGATTGTTTTTTTTTCACTGCGGCAGTGGCTGTTCATGAGATCACCAAACTGGTCAGTCGCAGCCATGGCGCCATCAGTGACATGGTACCTTATGCCTTCTTTATGGAGCATGCATTGCGTCGTGTCATTGATCAAGCCGTGGAGGAGCAGGAAGTTGAGGAAGTCGCAATGCTGGATGAATTCCCAGGGGGGGCTACTCTATATGACACAAGTCAACAACAGGAGTCTGAAGAGGAATCAGAGGAGGATGGTGCCGGGGCGGATGAGGAGGAGCAAGAAGAGCATGCTTTAACCCTTTCTGGGATCCCTGTTGTTGTGCGTGGATGGGGAGAGGAGAACAAGGAGGACGACATTATCCTGGATGATGAGCAGGAGCCAGGCCACCACATTGCTTCCAGTTTAGTGCAAATGGGGGCCTTCATACTCTATTGTTTTAACAGGAACCCCGTATAAAAATCAGGGTCAAGGACCAGTACTGGGTGGCAACGTACTTAGACCCCCGGTACAAACACAAAATGGTGGAAATGTTACCACCATCACAGAGGGCTGTCAGAATGGAGCACTTCCAGACCTTGCTTCGAGAAATGCTGCATTCTGCTTTTGCATGCACTGGCAGAGAAGGAATTCCCACTCCCAGAGAAAGAGTTGCGGGTACCAATCCAACAGTGCCTGCAAGAATAAAGCGGTTTGAAGATATGTTGGTGACTTCTGATATGAGGTCATTCTTTCAGCCGACCCATCGACAGGTCTCATCCGGACCCAGCATCAGGGAACACCTAGACCGATAGGTGTCGGACTACATCGGGTTAACGGCCGATGTGGATGCTCTGAGGAGTGATGAACCCATGTACTACTGGGTGGGCAGGCTTGACCTCTGGCCAGAGCTTGCCCAATTTGCACAGCAGGGGGGATCGTGACCAATAAGCGCACTCGCCTAGCTCATGACAGTGTTGACTACCTCACATTTATAAAAATGAATGAGGCATGGATCTCAGAGGAATTCAACACATGCGACCAGTAGACCATGTATATGCATAACTCTATCTAACGATTTATTTAATCGAGCACACGGACCTTTTTTCTACCTTTGGCTCACTTCCTTGTACAAAAAAAGCACACTGTACTATATGCCCATACCCTCCTGTTTGAAGAGGTTAAGCGGTGTCATATTTTTGGGTCCCGCAGCGAGTTGTTGGTATCAGTGCTGCTGTCAGTGCTCTCTATCTCGCGCTGGTGTCAGTGCTCTCTCTCTATCTCGGTGCTGGTGTGGTGTCAGTGCTCTCTATTTCGGTGCTGGTGTGGTCTCAGTGCTCTCTATCACAGTGCTGGTGTCAGTGCTCTCTATCATGGTGCTGGTGTCAGTGCTCTCTATCTCGGGGCTGGTGTCAGTGCTCTCTATCACGGTGCTTGTGTCAGTGCTCTCTATCACGGTGCTGGTGTCAGTGCTCTCTATCTCGGTGCTGGTGTCAGTGCTCTCTATCACGGTGCTGGTGTCAGTGCTCTCTATCACGTTGCTTTTGTGCTGTCAGTGCTCTCTATCTCAGTGCTTGTGTGGTCCCAGTGCTCTCTATCTTGGTGCTGGTGTGGTGTCAGTGCTCTCTATCTCGGTGCTGGTGTGGTCTCAGTGCGCTCTATCACGGTGCTGGTGTCAGTGCTCTCTATCACGGTGCTGGTGTCAGTGCTCTCTATCACGGTGCTGGTGTCAGTGCTCTCTATCTTGAGGCTGGTGTCAGTGCTCTCTATCTCGGTGCTGGTGTGGTGCCAGTGCTCTCTATCTCGGTGCTGGTGTCAGTGCTCTCTATCGCAGTGCCGGTGTCAGTGCTCTCTATCACGGTGCTGGTATCAGTGCTCTCTATCTTGGTGCTGGTGTCAGTGCTCTCTATCTCGGTGCTGGTGACAGTGCTCTCTATCTTGGTGCTGGTGTCAGTGCTCTCTATCACGGTTCTGGTGTCAGTGCTCTCTATCTCGGTGCTGGTGTCAGTGCTCTCTATTTCGGTGCTGGTGTCAGTGCTCTCTATCAAGGTGCTGGTGTCAGTGCTCTCACAGTGCTGCTGTCAGTGCTCTCTATCACGGTGCTGGTGTCAGTGCTCTCTATCACGGTGCTGGTGTCAGTGCTCTCTATCTCAGTGCTGGTGTCAGTGCTCTCTATCACGGTGCTGGTGTCAGTGCTCAGTCTCTATCGTTGTGCTGGTTTCAGACAGTGAGGGAGATAGCAGCGGAGAAGCCAATTAGCAGGTAGTGCCAGCACCATGGCTGAGGATCAGCACTGGACTGGCACCTCCGGACCACCGCAGTGGAGCCCTGCATAAGTGGGGGTAAGGGCCGGGCAGAGGGAGGGGCTCAAGCACAGGTTGGCACACTGGGACACTGGCACAGGACTGCACTGCCCTGACTGTGGCACTGATCATCTCCTGCACCCCCTTCATAGCCTGCCCTGATCTTGCCTCTCCTCCATGGCCTTCATGCCCTCCTGAATTGTCAAAATTTCACAGATTAAAAAAAGAATGCTTGTCGTTTTCGATCCCAGATTCACTTAATACTTTTGTTATGTCAGTGTCCATGTGGTGGGACTATGTGTGCACAGCTAGTAAGTATTTTGTGGCTGAAAATATGACCTGGAGGTTTTTAAGATTCGCCTGCCATTAAAGTCAATGGGGTCCGCCGCGAACCTTGTGGTTCGCAAACTTTTGGCCACGTTCGCAAAGCGTCCCGTCAGAAGTTCGTCCATCACTAAATGAACATCTGACCAATATTAAAAAGGGTAAAACCAATCATAGTGTCCCTCAACACTATCTTGAACACCATGATCGTGATCCGACAGGAACACAGTTTGTCATTATTGACAAATTTTTTCCTCATTGGAGAGGTGAATCTCGATTACAGGGTGTTTCCCGTCTTGAAACCCAGTGGATTTACCATCTTAAAACCTACTCACCGTTTGGCCTAAACGTTGAGTGGGACATCAATTCGTTCATTAAAGCTTAATTAGGAACCTTTCTTAATTTTAAATATTATTTTAAATACATTTTTTTTGTGTGCTGAGTTGGTGGGTTAATATTTATGTAGGGAGTGGTTTTTGCACTTTCCGCTCATTTAGTAATTTTAATATAGATACATCTTTTTCCTCAATCCCTGTGGGTATATGTAGTCATATTTGCCCTTTGATGTAGGGCCATCTGCCTACTATTGCCCACATGTGGTGGCCCCCTTTCTCCTGTTTCTCTGAGTTATATGGCCGTTCTGTAGCACATGCGCACATAAGTGTGTGAAACCATATGATTGATGGTGCCTTGTTATGGGGCATGCGCAGTTGATATAGAGGCTTGTTTTATGCGCATATGTGCCGTTCCCCCATGTTTCTGGTTAGAGGTGCGGAGTCAAGCCTCGTCTGAGGGCTTATTTCTCCGCATTTGATAGCCGGTGCATACGTGCAGTGTTTGTTGACACTGGCGTGTTTACGTCTGTAGTCACTTCCGGGTTTTGTTTGGCAGGAGAGCGAGGCTTGGATTATTAATAACCAAGCCTGGTTTTCGATTACAGTTCCAAATTGAGCCAGGTGCCAATGTGAGGCTTGGATTGTTATTAACCCAGCCTAATTTCCTGTTTAGGGTATATGTCACTTCCAAGTCCAGCTATATACCAGTGCGATGCTTTGAATTGTTTATAACCAAGCCTCGCTTCTGGTCCCTATAACACTTACTATTACTAGCGAACTGTCTTGTGATTGGCTGGACTAGACTTAGACATACTAGCGTTGTTGTCAGACATTGGTTGAGTTACACTATAAGTCGGGTGCACCCATTTTCGCAGGCTTTTTGCCTGATTTCACAGGCTTTCCAGACGCAGGCCTTGGTCCCTATCATATTTTTATAGATTATGGGTTCCGGATACTCACCTGGGGACTTTTGTACAGGGTGAGTGATTGGTTCCTTTATTGCTGGGTGTGGGCTCAATGTACCATGTGAGAAATTTCCTCCTATTAACAAATATATTATTACTAATTGTGGATTACCATCTTTGATTGGTGTTATACTTTGTATAGTTATTTATATATATTTGTGCAATATGGGGGAGCAGCTAGATTCCCCAGTAGAAGTCCTTTGGGACGAAACACGCAGGGCGTGGTTTCTATGTTCCCTGTATTGCCTTTTAACATGTGATCACTTTTTTAAATTTGTTTTTATTGTAAATGCTGGGGACTTTTAAGAAATTCTATTTGGTGTTTGTCACTACACTGTCACTACACTGCTTGAGTTTATTACTTATTTTCTATTTCCATTTTAGCACTACATTATAGTCCTTTATGTATTTTAATTTTTTCACATTCATGTGTAGCAGCTTTGTTCACTTTTATATATGGGTTAGCGCAATATTATTATTCGTATTCACATACATAAAAACATTACAAATTGAATTTATTTTACAAAAAATAACTCAATGAAGTTTGCTTTGCATGGCTTTGAAAAAACAATCAAATCCACTTGCTCTTCAACCTATAAAATAGGAAAAAATATAATAAAATAAAAGATTAATATTTTTTAAATAAATAACATTCAAATAATAATAATAATTAGTATATATATATATATATATATATATATATATATATATATATTTATATATAATCAACATTTTTGGAGAGAGAGAGAGGAAGAGCGAGAGGGAGGGAAGAGCGAGTGAGAGGAAGAGCGAGAGAGAGAGAGAGAAGAGCGAGTGAGGAGGAGAGAGAGAGAGAAGAGCAAGGGGAAAGCGGAAGAGAAAAAGAGGTGAGATAACCAAAAAATCAATGCAACATAACATACAAATTCAAATCAATCGATCAATTTTTAAGATACATAATGAGTCAAAAAATGATCTAAAAAAATGAAGACCGAGCGAGAGAGGAAGAGCAAGAGAGAGAGAGGAAGAGCAAAAGAGAGAGGGAAGAGCGAGCGAGAGGAGAGCTAGAGAGAGAGGGGAAGAGCGAGATAGGAAGAGCGAAAGAGAGAGGGAGATGAAGAGAGAGAGAAGGAGATGAAGAGAGAGAGGGGGGATGAAGAGCGAGAGAGGAAGAGAGAGAGAAGGAGATGAAGAGGGGGATATGAAGAGAGAGAGGAAGAGCGAGAGAAAGAGAGTAAGAATCAGAGAGAGGGAGATGAAGAGAGAAACAAGAAGATAAATAGAGAGAGGGAGATGAAGAGGGAGAGGGGGAGATGAAGAGCGAGAAAGAGAAAGGAAGAGAGAGGGAGATGAAGAGAGAGAGAGGGGGGAGATGAAGAGAGAGAGGGGGAGATGAATAGAGAGAGGGGGAGATGAAGAGAGAGAGGGGGGAGATGCAGACAGAGAGAGGAAGAGTGAGATAAAGAGAGGAAGAGTGAGAGAGAGGGAGATGAAGAGAGAAACAAGGAGATGAAGAGAGAGAGGGAGATGAAGAGCGAGAGGGAGAGATGAAGAGCGAGCAAGAGAAAGGAAGAGCGAGAGAGCAAGAGGGAGAGAGAGGAAGAACAAGAGGGAGAGGAGATGAGGAGAGAGAGAGGGAGAAGAAGAGCGAGAGGGGGAGATGAAGAGCCCGAGAGAGGAAGAGCAAGAGAGAGAGAGGAAGAGCAAAAGAGAGAGGGAAGAGCGAGCGAGAGGAAGAGCTAGAGAGAGAGGAGAAGAGCGAGACAGGAAGAGCGAAAGAGAGAGGGAGATGAAGAGAGAGAGAAGGAGATGAAGAGAGAGAGGGGGGATGAAGAGCGAGAGAGGGAGAGGAAGAGAGAGAGAGGGAGATGAAGAGGGGGATATGAAGAGAGAGAGGAAGAGCGAGAGAAAGAGAGTAAGAATCAGAGAGAGGGTGATGAAGAGAGAAACAAGAAGATGAATAGAGAGAGGGAGATAAAGAGGTAGAGGGGGAGATGAAGAGCGAGAGAGAGAAAGGAAGAGAGAGAGAGAGGGATATGAAGAGAGAGAGAGAGGGAGATGAAGAGAGAGAGAGGGGGAGATGAAGAGAGAGAGGGGGAGATGAAGAGAGAGAGGGGGAGATGAAGAGAGAGAGAGGAAGAGTGAGATAAAGAGTGGAAGAGTGAGAGAGAGAGGGAGATGAAGAGAGAGAGGGAGATGAAGAGCGAGAGGAAGAGATGAAGAGTGAGCAAGATAAAGGAAGAGCGAGAGAGCAAGAGGGAGAGGAGATGAGGAGAGAGAGGGAGAAGAAGAGCGAGAGGGGGAGATGAAGAGTGAGAGAGAGGAAGAGCAAGAGAGAGAGAGGAAGAGCGGGAGAAAGAGTGAGAGAGGAAGAGAGAGAGAGGGAGAAGAAGAGAGAGAGAGGGAGATGGAGGAGAGAGAGAGGGAGATGGAGGAGAGACTGAGAGAGGGAGATGAAGAGCGAGAGGGGGAGATGAAGAGGGGGAGATGAAGAGCGAGAGAGAGGAAGAGTGAGAGAAAGAGAGAGGAAGAGCGAGAGAGTGAGAGGAAGAGTGAGGAAGAGTGAGAGAGAGAAAGAGTGAGAGAGAGAGAAAGAGAGAGAGAGAGAGAGAGAGAGAGGAAGAATGAAAGAGAGAGGGAGATGAAGAGAGAGAGAGGGAGATGAAGAGAGAGAGGGAGATGAAGCGAGAGAGAGGGAGATGAAGAGCGAGAGAGAGGGGAAGAGTGAGAGAAAGCGAGAGAGAGAAAGAGACAGAGAGAACAGAATTAACCCTTACATAAAAACATTGCAAATTTAATTTATCTTACAAAAAATAACTCATATTGAAGTTTGCTTTGCATGGTTTTGAAAAAAATCAAATACACTTGTCTCTTCAATATAAAATAGCAAAAAATAAAATAAAAGATTAATATTTTTAAAATAAATAACATTAAGGTAGTAGGGATGGAGTAATGGTGGAATGGACGAGGGGAAATGATAGAAATGATATTTTCTAACAAACATTTTAGTTATTTTTTTAAATCGATACTTGGCAAATGAGGAAAACAGTTACAATAACCAAAGCGTTCTGACGTTCAGAATCAAATTGAATCTGTAATAGAAAAATAAAAATTAATATAAAAACAAAAATAAAATTATTTAGAAAAAAATTGGATTTTTATAACAGCTTACCTGTAAAATCTTTTTCTTTTGAGGTACATCTTAGTAATTACTGATGGGTTATAGGGTATCACTAGGTGATTGGACACTGGCACACCCTAGACAGGAAGTTCAATCCCGCATATAACCCCTCCTCCTACTGGAGGTACTTCAGTTTTGTAGCAAAGCAATATAAGTGTATTAGAAGAGGGGAGGGACCTCTGTGTCCCGTGATGTACCTCAAAAGAAAAGTATTTTACAGGTAAGCTGTTATAAAAATCCTATTTTCTTTCTCGTACATCACGGGACACAGAGACTCAGTAATTACTGGTGGGATGTCCCAGAGCAATGCTATGTGAGGGAAGGGGAACCACACAACATAGGGTGTACTCAGACCTGAGGACCCTGTACCGCTGCCTGCAGCACACTACGCCCAATGGCGATGTCCTCATGCTTTCTCACATCCACATGATAAAGTTTGGTGAATGTATGGATTGATGACCAGGTTGCGGCCTTGCAGATTTGAGCCATGGAGGCCTGGTGATGCACCGCCCATGAAGTACTAATAGCCCTAGTGGAGTGCGCCTTGAACTGAAAAGGCGGAATCTTTTGCTTCAAACCATAAGCTTGAACAATTACTTGTCAAATCCATTTAGCAATGGTAGATTGTGATGCTGCCTGTCCTCTCTTAGGACCCTCTGGCAATACGTAAAAAAACATCCGTTTTGCGAACCTGAGTAGTCGCTTCCAGATAGGCTTTGACTGCTCTCACTACATCCAACTAATGTAGTGACTTCTCTTCCGTTGTGGTGGAGATTTTGAAATATAATATTTATAACAAGGAGCTCCAAGAGAGCCATTGTGAGGACTTTCTAATTAACTTACTATGCCCCGTTTTGGGCATATATATATGTGTAACATGTATACTAGAATATTTACTATTCTTGGTATCTCAAACACACAAACATGTTGGTCTGCTGTCTGCATAGTAACTAAGTCACCCTATTGTTCATAGAGATGGCCATTTCAGATATAGTAACGGTGAGTAAATAGATAAAGTCGCGCTATGGACAACCCCCTCTTACTGTGACTAAAGTAAATCAAATAAATAAAAAACTGTTACTACACATGTAATATGCCTAAACTGGATAGTACTAGTTTAGGGATATTACACGTGTAGTAATTGTCTGGTCATTAGCAAACCCATCCAGCCATGATAAGTAGGCTACAGTGCTCCACGTATGCTCCACGTATGCATACACAATTACTAAATGCAGGGGATATGTCATTACATAAAATAAAACAGCGACACACCTCCAATACATAGCATACACATCAGAGGAGGAGTAACTAGATCGTAGTATAGGGAATTCCCATATCCAAAATGGCGCGGTCTGATCCGGGCAAGCGCAGTGGAGCACTGCACCCTATTTAAACATGAAGGTGCACCAATATGGCCGCTCCAGCAGATGTCACTCTGACAAAACGCGTAGGGAGTGGCCACGTACGTGCACCTTTCCCATAGCCAGCAGCGGCCGGCGGAGTTTGTTTTCTGTCCGTTCGTATATGCAAATTGTTTTACGAGCAAATGTGAGTAACTCTCTTTTTACAACTAAATAAAAAGCGGTTTTAAAACGTGTTTGCACCATGGATATGTTTCTCTTTCCTCCATGCACATAACAAACGGAGTACATATGAAGTGAAGAGCGAACATTCCCCCAGCGCACCAGCAGCAGCATTCAGCTAGCAGCACAGTGGCTTATACTGTGAAAGCCTGGCCAACCCCACAGGGGTATTTGATCTGGTGAGAGCAATCACATTACCACAATACTGAGTGGCGCACCGGGGAAGAGTGTTTTCTCTCTACATTGAAGATTGGCACCTTTTTTGCACTAGTCACTTTATTCTACTACTACCACCTGAAATATTACAGCATGCGACTTTCCAGTGATTTCTGAATGCAATTTTGAAAAGTTCTTATGCATAAAGACGTTCTTTGGGACTAAACATTTTGCACGATATTTGCATGTTTGTTGAGACTAATTAATTTGCACATTTTTTGATTCTTTTGGATATTTTTTATGAATTTTTATGTATTTTTTATTATCAGCATAAGCATATGTATGGGTCACCGTAGTACTAGCACATATATGCACACACTTGATATACCATAAGAATTTTGATAGCACCGTTATATAAATTAAATTTATATATATTTTTATGCACAGAGCTGCACATGTATTGGGTTTTAGCTCCATAGCCCATTATCTTAATTCTTTATTTCAGATATAGTGCTTTTTCCTGTGCCACAAGTCCTTGAAATACAAATTTATGTTGTATCAAAGAGGGCTGACGGTTGTAAATCAAGAGATAATTAAACAGGTCTTATGTCGGAACTGGCAGGGTTGGTGATCAAAGGAAGTTGCTCACCATATATAGACAGAAAGGCACCGGAAATTTGATGCTTAACTGGGCTTGAAATTATAACCAATCAGAATTGGAGGCAACTTTGAACCAATGAGGTGACCCTGAGTTCTGATTGGTAGGCATGAGGTTTTCTTTTTTGATCAATCGATTTTTATTGATTTTAAAATTAAAGCATATAAGATACACATCGTACAGTAAATAACAAATACGAGTAAACAAAAGATATCTGAGAAAAAAAAATAGACATTCTTATAGACGTACAGTTCATCCATTAATTAAGAGATTAATAATACATTACAGAAACATAAATATAAAATTAGCTGATATATATGATATTATATAAATATAAATATTAGCCTCCCCTAGACACCCCAATGGGTGCTCAGCTGTGTCTTGGGGGAGGGAAATATCGCCAATATTAAGTATTTTTAGTCACTTAAAACTATAATATATCCAAATATAATGCAACAAGCAATTGAAAACACAGTAAAAGTAAATCTAGATATGGTTTAAGATTGTTTCAGAAAATCAGCGGATTTTAACCATCCTTCCCACGGTGACCACCTACGTTTTTCTTTTGGTAAATGATCTGCAATGGAGGCCATCATTAATTCATAGCTGTAGTGTAAGGATACGGTATCCAAAAGTTGATAAACAGTTGGAGGTGTTACTGATTTCCATAATCTGGTTATGGATAGTCTGGCTGCCAGAAAGACATGTGTCATTACATGACAAAAAGGGTATAATATGTCTTCTATAGTTAGGTTCAATATCGCTAACTCAGGTGAAAAAGGAATCTGTATTTGAGTTATGTCTGTTAATATAAGAGTTGAGGAGGAATTAAGAAACTTTCATATTGTTGGGGAAATATTGTATAAAGGAAGTTTGATTTTATTGAGGCATTGTTGTATGAGGGTATATGTAGAGATGTCTGAATGTAGCAAGTTAAATTGTTTTTGTAGAACAGAAAAGGATTGTGTATGTGTACCTATAAGAAGTTGGTTTATGTATTTGATGCCTTTTTGAGACCAATGTTGTAGTGATAGGTCATGTGATAAATGGTGTAAGGATTCGATATGAATCAAATATACCTCAAATATCGATCCCTAATGTATTTATTGGTTTAAAATTTTCCAAGCTTTGGTCATGGCAATCATGGTAGGAGGTAAATCTTTGGCCAATTTAGTCCCCAATGGAGTACTTAGAAGCCAGTCCTTCAATCCGGGACTTAATAGAAAGGTATGTTCAATGTTACTCCAGAGTTTACTTAGAGGATTTTGGAACCATTCTTTAGATTGATCAGTTGTTACTGCTATATAGTAATCTTCGAAATCAATAGATCCTGACCCACCCACCAATTTGTGATTTCTTAATTTGGAATGAGCGCATCTAGGTTTTGTTCTGTACCAGATACATTGGTTGAGTAACCTTTGTAGGGATGTGAAGAAATATTTAGGAATGGGGATAGGTATAGTTCTAAATAGGTAAAGGATTTGAGGTAAATGCATCATTTTGAACGCTGCTAATCTTCCGATCCACAAAAGTTTCAATTTAGTGATCTTCTGGGATTCTGTATGCAATTTATTCAGAAGGGTTTTATAGTTTGACATAAAAGGTGTTTTGTAGATCTTGTGAGTTGTATACCCAAATAAGAAATATTATCTTCAGACCATGTAAAGGGGTATTGGGCTTGTAGGAGGTTTCTGGTGGTAGCATCTAATTTTATATCCAATATATGTGATTTTGTTGTATTTAGTTTGTATAAGGATACCTGACTGAACCTTTCCAATGCTTCACAAACTGTGGCTAATGATGAGATAGGATTTGTTAATATAAGTATTATATCATCCGCAAAAAGACTAATTTTATGAGAGGTGGAACCCAAGGTTATTCCCGTAACCTTACAGTTTTTGCGTATATGTTCAGCCAAGGGTTCCATTGCTAAATTAAAGATTAAAGGTGATAGTGAGCAACCTTGGTGTGTACCATTTGATATGTGAAATGGTTGAGAAAGCATATTGGCGGAAAATACTTGAGCCGATGGATGAGTATATAATGCCATAATGCACTATACATGTAATCCTTGAATCAAAATTTTAATAGGACCTTTTTTAGATATGTCCACTGTACCCGATCGAATGCCTTCTCTGCATCCAAAGAGAGAAGCAGAGAAGGCATTGCTGTAGACTCCACATGGTGAATTAAATCTATCATTCTTCGTGTTGCATCAGGAGCCTGTCTTCCTTTAATGAAGCCAGATTGATCCTTATGTATTAGATCAGGCACAATGGAAACCAGACGTCTAGCTATAGTTTTAGCATACATTTTTAGATCCAGGTTAAGTATGGAAATTGGTCTGAAATTTTGGGGTGAGATTGGATCTTTCCCAGGTTTTGGGAGCGTAACAATAAATGCTGATAATGATTCTGTAGGGAAATTAGAAGCTGATGCAGCTTTATTGAAGAATTTCGTTAGGTGGGGAGTCAGATATGTGGAGAATTGTTTAAAATATTCCTTCGAAAGACCATCGGGACCCGGGGCTTTATTGCTTGGTAATGATGCAATAGTTGCAAGAATTTCTGTGGTAGAAAATGGTGCGTTTAAGTAATTTAATTGGGATTCAGTTAGGGTAGGTAGGTTAATTTGATTAAGAAACTTATCAATTTCTTCCGGAGACGGTTGGTGAGTGGAAGCATCTGTATGAAGATTATAAAGATCACTGTAATAATCACTAAAAGCATTCGCTATATCTTGTGGATTAGATAATTTATCTTTTGAGTGTGGATGGAAGAGATAATGGATTTTAGATTTCGTTTGTATACCTTTAAGTCGCTGAACCAATTTTTTACCAGCTTTGTTAGATGTAGAGTATGATGTGGCTTTAAATTTACGTTGCATGTAATCATATTTGTGTAAAAGGAGAGCTCTAAGTTCCTGTCTGAGCTGCATTAGTTGAGCTAGAGTATTGGATTGTGAGGAAGCTTTGTGTTCAGACTCTAATTTAGCAATTTGGGAGGTAAGGGAATCAATTTGTTGTGTTCTTTTCTTTTTGTAAACCGAACTAAGTTTTATAATAATACCTCTAATAACTGCTTTATGTGCATTTCACACCACGGCAGGATCCGACACTGAATCAACATTTATTTCAAAATATTCTTTCAGGTGATTAGCAATTTCTTTAGAATATACTGGATGTTGTAATATGTAATTATTGGCTCTCCATAGAAAGGAATTCCGTTTGGGGGAGGTATCATCAATGGAAATAGAAATTGTATTGTGGTCAGACTATGTCATGGTGTGGATAGCAGATGAACTAACATTTTGCAATAACCATTTATCTGTAAGAAATATATCAAGTCTGGAATAAGACTTATTTAATTAGACCTACTTATAGTCCTTCTCTGTTCCATGGTAACATCTCCAAACATCGTAAAGATCGAATGAATTTAGTAGTTGACTCAAGGGAGATGGATTTCTTTTTGCAGCTGAAGTAGTGTCCATATGAATATCTGCAACTAGATTGAAATCTCCACATACAAGGAGAAGACCTTGTTTTATCTTGTTGACTTTGGTGAAGATTTTCTTAAGGAAAGTTGCTTGATGTGAGTTAGGAGCATAAAGATTAAGAATTGTATATTTGATTCCATTAATTGTGCAAATTAGAATAATGAAGCGACCATTAGGATCATATATTTCTTGTAGTGAGGTAAAGTCAATGTCTTTGCTTATTGCTATGAGTACGCCTCTATTTTTAGTGGTGAAGGTGGAATGAAAAATATGAGGGAATTTGTTGTTTCGACATAGAAAAGATGACGTAGGAGTCAGATGCGTCTCTTGAACACAAAGAATGTCGCTGTCAAGTTTTTTTGCTGAATGCCAAAGGGATTGTCTCTTGACCGGATGGTTGAGTCCTCTGGCATTTAAGGATAATATTTTAAATGGCATAGTAGCTGAAGTGAATAAGAATAATAAATGAAAAAGGATAACACTTACAGTTAGTAGGTAGACATGTGCAGAGTAAAATATTTCGTTTCGGAATTTCGTTTTCGTCCGAAAACTTAATTTATTTAGTTACTCCCGAAATTCAATTTTTATTTATTTAATTTTGCGTTCAAAAATTGCATTCGTCCGAAAATCCACATGAATTACGGTCGAATCTGTCTTTGAAGGCTTATGGTGTCTGTCGAATGTATAAAGAAGATTCGACGGAGCTAGTATATAGCATACTTTAGAACCCTATTAAAGTCTATGGGACTCCAACGTTCAAAATCTAAAGTGCTCATTTTAAAGACTAATTTGCAAGTTACTGTCCTAAAAAGTGTTTGGGGACCCGGGTCCTGCCCCAGGGAACATGTATCAATGCAAAAAAAAGTTTTAAAATCACTCGCAGCTATTATGAATTGTCGGCTCCGTAAAACAGAGAAAACTCATTGAAAGTCATTGATAAAAAATAAAAAAAAAATAAAGCGTGGGGGTCCCCCAAATTCAATTACCAGGCCCTTCAGGTCTGGTATGGATATTAAGGGGAACCCTGCCTCAAATTTAAGAAAAAATTTGACGTGGGGTTCCCCCTAAATATCCATAATCAGACCCTTCAGGTCTGGTATGGATATTAAGGGGAACCCCGCGTCAAATTTAAAAAAAAATTGCCGTGGGGGTCCCCCTAAAAATCCATACCAGACCCTTTATCCGAGCACGCAACCTGGCAGGTCGCAGGAAAAGAGGGGGGGACGAGAGAGCGGCCTCCCCTCCCTCCTGAACCATACCAGGCCACATGCCCTCAACATTGGGAGGATGCTTTGGGGGTCTGTGACCACTCAAAGCACCTTGTCCCCATGTTGATGAGGACAAGGGCCTCATCCCCACAACCCTGGCCGGTGGTTGTGGGGGTCTGCGGGCGGGGGGCTTATCAGAATCTGGAAGCCCCCTTTAACAAGGGGACCCCCAGATCCTGCCCCCCCCCTGTTTGAAATGGTAAGGGGGTACAAAAGTACCCCTACCATTTCACAAAGAAAGTGTAAAAAATAGTTAAATAAGACAAACACACTTTGAAAAATTCCTTTATTAAAAATAAAAAAAAATAAAAAAAAGATTCCAGCGGTGCTAATCCACTCTTGCTATCCAGCGACGGACGGTCATCTCTCCGGGGTCCAGCGATGGCTCATCTGAATCAGCGCAGCATCCTTCTTCTGTCTCCATGGAGGAGACACTGCAGGGATTCTGGCAGCCTGATGTTTCTTATATACAGAGGGCGGGGCCTCCCATCACCTGACCCCACCCCCTCTGACGCAAGGGGAAACCTGGGGTTCCCCGTGACGTATGGGTGACCCCGCCCCCCTCTGATGTAACGGAAACCTGCCTGTGTTACATCAGAGGGGTGCAGGGTCACCCATACGTCACAGGGAACCCCGGGTTTCCCCTTGCGTCAGAGGGGGGGTGGGGTCAGGTGACGGGTGGCCCCGCCCTCCGTATATAAGAAACGTCAGGCCGCCGGAATCCTTGCAGTGTCTCCTCCGTGGAGACAGAAGAAGGATGGATTCGCTGTGCTGATTCAGATCAGCCATCGCTGGAGAGATGACCGTCCGTCGCTGGATAGCAAGAGTGGATTACCACCGCTGGAATCTTTTTTTAATTTATTTTTTATTTTTAATAAAGGAATTTTTCAAAAGTGTGTTTGTCTTATTTAACTATCTTTTACCCTTTCTTTGTGAAATGGTAGGGGTACTTTTGTACCCCCTTACCATTTCAAACAGGGGGGGGGCGGGATCTGGGGGTCCCCTTGTTAAAGGGGGCTTCCAGATTCTGATAAGCCCCCCGCCCGCAGACCCCCACAACCACCGGCCAGGGTTGTGGGGATGAGGCCCTTGTCCTCATGAACATGAGGACAAGGCGCTTTGAGGGGTCACAGACCCCCAAAGCATCCTCCCAATGTTGAGGGCATGTGGCCTGGTACGGTTCAGGAGGGAGGGGGGGCCGCTCTCTCGTCCCCCCTCTTTTCCTGCGGCCTGCCAGGTTGCGTGCTCGGATAAAGGGTCTGGTATGGATTTTTAGGGGGACCCCCACGTCATTTTTTTTTTAATTTGACGCGGGGTTCCCCTTAACCACTACAGATCCGCGCTATTGCCAAATGATGGCATCAGCGCGGACCTACATTTCCGGGACTACGTCTATTGACGTCGTCCCGGATACGAGCGGCCTGCGCGGCGCGCTCTGTGATCGGCGAGTCCGTGAGACTCGCCTGATCACCGATCCGTGCAAGGGGTCGATCCCGACCCCTTATCACGTGATCAGCTGTCAGCCAATGACAGCTGATCATGTGATAGAACGGAGCCGGTAATCGGCTATTATTCCTCCTCGCGCTGACAGCGCGAGGAGAAAAAAAAAAAGCCGATCACCGGCGGCCGTGATCGGGACATCAGTCCCAATCACGGCCATCAATACAAGGGACCACCTGCCACCTGCCAGTGCCCACCTGCCTCCTGCAGTGCCATCCTGAAGTAAAATAAAATGCAAAAGTAAGTGCCCCCCGTCAGTGCCCCCCGTCAGTGCCCATAGTGCCCACAGTGCCACCCACAGTGCCACCCCACAGTGCCACCCACAGTGCCACCCACAGTGCCACCCAATCTGCCTCAAAGGTGCTGCACCCCAGTGCCGCCCATCAGTGCCCAGCAGTGCCGCCCATCAGTGCCCAGCAGTGCCACCTATCAGAGCCACCTATCAGTGCCACCTATCAGTGCCCATCAGTCCCATCTATCTGTGGTACCTATCAGTGCCCATCCGTGCCACCCATCCGTGCCACCCATCTGTGCCACCCATCCGTGCCATCTTATGTGCCCATCTTTGCCCATCAGTGCCGCCTTATCTGTGCCCATCGGTGCCGCCTTATCTGTGCCTATTAGTGCCGCCTTAACTATGCCTATCAGTGCCCACCAGTGCAGCCCATCAGTGCCCACCAATGCAGCCCATCAGTGCCCACCAATGCAGCCCATCAGTGCCCACCAATGCAGCCATCAGTGCCGCCTAATCAGCGCACTTCAATGAAGGAGAAAAATGACCCGTTTGCAAAATTTTATAACAAACTATTAAAACATGATTTTTTTTTTTTTTGCATCTTTTTTTGTTTGTTTAGCAAAAAATAAAACTCCGAGCTGTAACTAAATACCACCAAAAGAAAGCTCTATTTGTGGGAAAAAAATGATAAAAATTTCATTTGGGTACAGTGTTGTATGCCCGTGCAATTGTCATTCAAAGTGCATCAGCGCTGAAAGCTGAAAATTGGTCTGGGACTGAGGGGGGTTTAAGTGCCCAGTAAGCAAGTGGTTAATATCCATACCAGACCTGAAGGGCCTGGTAATTGAATTTGGGGGACCCCAACGCTTTTTTATTTGTTTATTTATTTATTTTTTATCAATGACTTTCAATGAGTGTTCTCTGTATTACGGAGCCGACAATTCATAATAGCTGCGAGTGATTTTAAAGGACTTTTTTTCCTGCATAAATGACACTTTGTGCAGGGACAGTTCTAAGCACGGGAAACATGAGCCTCTTCACAGGCATACTATAGACACCCCCCCCCCCTAATTTAAAGGAATATTACACTTTTATTGTTTCACTTTAATCATTATTAAAATCACTGCTCCCGAAAAAACTGCCATTTTTAAAACTTTTTTTTGCATTGATACATGTCCCCTGGGGCAGGACCCGGGTCCCCAAACACTTTTTTAGGACAGTAACTTGCAGAATCTTTTCCCTCTGTCAAATCTTTTTTCTCTGTCGAATATTTTCTCTAGATAATCTTGGACTAATAGAGGTAAGGTTAGGCACATTCGACCACAGGTTCTATAGACAGATTGTTATTGTCAGAGTCACATCGAATCTCCTATTCTATATCGAACTGTTGTAACAATGAAAACGAAAATAAAGCATTTATTTATGTCGGATCTTTCGTTTTTCGGATTCTGTGCTTTCGTTATCGTTTGTCAAAACGAAAACGAAAATAGCTGAAATTCGGACTAAAACGAATGCACATGTCTATTAGTAGGTAGTAGGTGGATGATCAAGATTCAGCGTTGTAATAAGTTAATTTGACTGGTATATGAATATGTATCAGAAAATATTGGACCTGGAATGAGAACTGTACTAACACAATCAAAAAAGAAAAAAAAACAACAAGTCGTGAACTTATCAGACACAAATATAACAAAAATGTGGTGGTTTGTGATAAACACAAATTGTCACGATCTGGAGTCAGGCTCAGAGGCCAGTAGCTATAACAGCAGAGCAGATATTCACACAGGTCACCCTGGCTGATGAAACGGGTTCACCTGAGGTGCGGGGTCTAAACACTAATCGGTATTCACCAGAGCTCCCAAAGGTGGAGATGGGCTTGGCTGCATGTTAGTGCCAAGTCGCGGTCCTCAGGATAGCCCCACCAGGAGGTGAGCAAGCCGGGGGTCTGGTAGCAGATATAGCAGGTAGGGATCAAGCAGAAGCGTAGTTGAGAAACAAGCCAAAAATCGGTAACTAATAGTTGCAGGTTGGGATTCAGCAGAAGCGTAGTCCAGGAGCAAGCCAAATGTCGGTAATGAAAGGTAGCGAGGATACGGTCGGCAGCAGGAGAGATAGAAGCAAGATATTGGCTGGTAAAGGCACAATATTCTGGCAACCAGGAAGTGCAGAGACATGGCTTAAATCAGGAAGTTCATGGGAGGAGCAAAGGGTTCAAAGCAAACAAGATTCAAGACAAGATCACTCAAGGAATTGTCCAAGGAGCTGTCCAAGGAGCTGTCCAGCATTCCAAGTGGCTCAGCGAGCAGAGTCACTGCCAAACACACCAGAGGTCCCAGGTTCAAGCCCAGGTCCCAACAGTACTCCCCTCCTCCTAGGATGTCCCCTGGACGTCTTAGGACCAGGTTTCTGAGGAAACCTCTGGTGGAATTCCCTTGTTAATCTAGGGGCATGAACATTCTCCTCAGGCTCCCAAGAATTTTCTTTTGGCCCATATCCTTCCCATTGAACCAAATATTGCAATTTGTTCCTAGAGATCCTGGAGTCAAGAATTTTTCCCACCACAAATTCTTCTTCACCCTGTACCTCGACAGGTGGGGGAGGAGGATGAATTGTTCCAGAAAAAGTATTTTCATGAAATGGTTTGAGTAGTGATATATGAAACACAGGGTGAATCTTCATATTGTCAGGAAGTTTTAGGCGAAAAGTGACCGGGTTGATTTGAGCAGAAATCTCAAAAGGTCCCATAAACTTTTGACCCAACTTAGCACATGGAACTTGAACTTTTAAATTTTTGGTAGATAACCAAACTTTCTCACCTACTTGAAAAGTGGGAATAGACCTACGATGTCTGTCAGCAGCCTTCTTGTAATATTCCTGCGCCTCCTTCAATGTATCAGTCAATTTCTCCTGGATCTCATGTAATGAAGTTAGTCTGTTGGTAACAGCAGGAATTGAAGTTGAGATGGGGAGATCAGGAATAAAAACTGGATGATACCCGGTGTTTAAGAAAAATGGGCTTTGGGATGTGGAACTATGTTTAGAGTTATTATACGCAAACTCTGCCGTAGGAAGGTAGTCCACCCAGTCATCCTGAAGATAACTCACGAAGCATCGAAGGTATTGCTCCAGAGTTTGATTGGTCCTCTCGGTCTGACCATTAGACTGCGGATGAAAAGCCGAGGACAGATTAACTGTTACACCCAAAGCTGAGCAAAAACTTCTCCAAAATTTTGAGGTAAACTGTACCCCTCTGTCAGACACCACATCATCAGGAATTCCATGAAGTTTAAAAACTTCTCTAACCATTACCTCAGCAGTATGTTCGGCGGAGGGTACCCCTTTAACTGGAATAAAATGAGCCATCTTAGTGAGACGGTCAACAACTACCAGAATGGTGGTCATCCCTTTTGAAAGAGGAAGGTCAACCACAAAGTCCATAGAAATTTACCCCCATGGTCTTGATGGAACAGGTAGTGGTAGAAGTAACCCCAGAGGAGAAGATCGAGGTGTCTTATTGTGAGCACAGGTTAGACATGAAGCCACATAACTCTTAACATCTTTCTTGTACCCAGGCCACCAAAAGGAACGTGATAAGAGTTCTTCTGTTTTAGAAACCCCAAAATGACCAGCAAGCTTAGAGTCATGTACCAACCTGAGGGCTTCTACCCGAACTGATTCAGGTACATAGAGGCAATGCGCTTGAGTCCACAAACCATTGTTGTACTTGAGGTTAATGTCCTTAGGAGGATTATTAAGAAGTGGGTCATTCTCATACCCCTCCTTGAGAAGATTAAGAAATGTCTTTGAACTCATGGCCCCTAGAAAGTTCTTTTGAGGCAGGATTGTACATTCAGAGGTGCTTTCCTGGAGAGGCCCAGACAACATCCGTGATAGGGCATCAGCCTTACCATTCCTTGACCCAGGGCGGTATGAAATAACAAAATTAAACCTGGAAAAAGAAAAGGGTCCAACGTGCTTGTCTAGATGACAACCTTTTAGCAGACCTAATAAATTCTAAATTTTTATGATCGTGATAACGGTTACAGGGTGCTTAGCTCCTTCCAGGAGATGCCTCCACTCAGAAAATGCTTCCTTAATTGCCAGCAGCTCCTTGTTTCCAATGTCATAATTCATCTCGGCTGAAGACATCAGTAGAGAGAAATAAGCACAAGGATGAAGCTGCATTTTTTCTCCCATTCGCTGAGAAAGGATAGCTCCCACAGCAGAATTAGAAGCATCAACTTCTACGATGAAAGGTAGTTCTGGATCTGGATGTACCAGTATTGGTGCAAAAGTGAAGAGAGTTTGTGAAGAGAGTTTTCAGTTTACTAAAGGCAGCCTGTGCCTCAGGTGACCACAAAAAGGGCACCACTTTCTTTGTCAACTGTGTGATTGGAGCAATTACCCTAGAGAAATTCCTTATAAATCTTCTGTAAAAGTTGGCAAATCCAACAAATCGCTGTATTTCTTTAACATTCTTAGGGGCGGGCCAATCCACCACAGCTTTGATCTTATCGGGATCCATGCTTACCCCTTCAGAAGAGATTATGTATCCCAAGAACTGGATCTGAGTTTGTTCAAACTCGCATTTCTCTAATTTTATGTAAAGTTGATTTCGCCTTAATCTCTCGAAAACAATACAGACATGCTTGCGGTGTTCTTCTAAAGTATCAGAGAAAATGAGAATGTCATCCAAATATGCTATTACAAACTGATCAAGCAAATCTCGAAAAGCATCATTAATAAAATGTTGAAAAGTTGCAGGAGCATTGCAAAGCCCAAAGGGCATGACCAAAGACTCAAAATGTCCATATCTGGTTCTGAAAGCAGTTTTCCATTCATCTCCGGGACGAATGCGGACAAGGTTGTATGCCCCCCGTAAATCTAATTTGGTAAAGAACTTGGCAGAGCGGAGTCTCTCAAGCATTTCTGGAATCAATGGGAGTGGATAGTGATTCTTAATTGTGATCTTATTTAAATCTCTGTAGTCAATACACGGACGCAGGGTGGAGTCCTTTTTCGTCACGAAGAATAAGGCTGCGCCAGCAGGAGAGGTTGAGTGTCTGATAAAACCCTTCTCAAGATTCTCATTAATCCACTCCCTGAGCACTTTCAGTTCAGGTTCTGATAAAGAATAAAGGCGACCAAATTGTATTTCTGCCCCTGGAAGCAATTCAATGGGACAATCATAAGAGCGATGAGGAGGCAGCTGATCTGCGTTCTTTTTATCACAAATGTCCCGAAACTCAAGATATTGTGGCTTGTTGTATGACTGGATAGTTGCCAAAACTGCTTGTAAATCTTGGGTTGGTGGAGGGCTTATTTGATAGGATTCTTTGCAATGTTTCTTGCAATGGTCAGATGTAAAGCTTAAAGAACGTGTCTCCCAATTGATGGAGGGATTATGGATAGAGAACCAAGGAATGCCCAGGATAATAGGGAACTTGGGTTTCAAAGTTTCAAAGCTGATAGTCTCCTGATGATCAGTTTCAATTAGGAGTTTAAGTGGGATTGTCTCGTGGGTAACAGGGCCTGAAGTCAAAGGTGAGCCATCCACAGTTTCCATATCAATTGGGGCAAGTTTATTTCTTATTTGAATGTTATTACTTTGGGAAAATTCGATGTCGATGAAGTTTCCCCCAGCCCCTGAGTCCAGCATAGCAGAGCAAGGTATTTCATTGCTTTCAACAATAAGCTTTATAGGGATGACAAAATGAGTTGATAAAGAATTAACTTTATTTGCTTCCTGAATCAAAGGAGAGATGGACTAAGAAATTGAGTTTATTTGTTCAGATACTGTAACATCCATTGCTGCAATTGTTCTTTTAAATTTATTGGGACAATTAACTGCGTAATGTCCAGAGTCTCCACAATAAAGACATAAGTTTTCTGAACGTCGTCTTTCTTTCTCCTGAGTAGTAATAGGTCTTTTAATAGCATCCACCTGCATAGGTTCAGGAGTGTCAGAATCAGGAAAACCTCTTGGACCCTTAGGAGGATACTGAGTAGTAGAAAAACGCATGCCACCATTACTGCTTAGGATTCCCAGTCTCTCCTTTCTCCTTTCAGTAAGTCTTTGATCAATTCGAATACATAAATTAATAAAAGCTTCAAGGTCATCAGGACCTTCTACTCTGGCAAGCTCATCTTTTACTTGTTCCGAGAGTCTTTGACGGAACTGACTCTTTTGTGCTGCTGGATTCCAATTGGTATCTGAGATCCAACGTCGGAATTGAGTTGTGTACTCTGCAACAGAGCGTCTTCCCTGCCGTAAATTGTGCAATTTTGCCTCAGCAGTAGCACAGCGGTTAGGATCATCGAAAACTTGGCTCATCGCAGTCACAAAAGAATCAAAATTATCCAGGATGACATCATCTTTCTCCACATAAGGGGAGGCCCAGGCTAAGGCTTCCTCAGTCAGGAGGTTGATAATAAACAGCACCTTTTTCCTGTCAGAAGTGAATGCAGCAGGTTGCATCTGAAAGTATATACGACATTGATTAAGGAATCCTCTATAATGGCGGCGGTCTCCACTAAACTTGAGTGGTAGGGGCATTCGTGCATTAGTTTCTATGGCAGCAGTATCTCGGGCATGAAAATACCGCAATTGTTTGTGTAGATCAAGGATTTCCTCTTGTAGACCTTTCACTTCAATTTGTAACTCAGAAAATTTTTCCTGGTAGTCAACACCAAATGCCTGTAACTCAGCGATTTGAACCCATGTTTTTGGCCAGAATATTCTGTCATGATCTGGAGTCAGGCTCAGAGGCCAGTAGCTATAGCAGCAGAGCAGATATTCACACAGGTCACCCTGGCTGATGACACGGGTTCACCTGAGGTGCGGGGTCTAAACACTAACCAGTATTCACCAGAGCTCCCAAAGCTCCCAAAGGTGGAGATGGGCTTGGCTGCATGTTAGTGCCAGGTCGCGGTCCTCAGGATAGCCCCACCAGGAGGTGAGCAAGCCGGGGGTCTGGTAGCAGATATAGCAGGTAGGGATCAAGCAGAAGCGTAGTTGAGAAACAAGCCAAAAATTGGTAACCAATAGTTGCAGGTTGGGATTCAGCAGAAGCGTAGTCCAGGAGCAAGCCAAATGTCGGTAACGAAAGGTAGCGAGGATACGGTCGGCAGCAGAAGAGATAGAAGCAAGATATTGGCTGGTAAAGGCACAATATTCTGGCAACCAGAATATTGCAGAGACATGGCTTAAATCAGGAAGTTCATGGGAGGAGCAAAGGGTTCAAGGTTCAAGGCAAACAAGATTCAAGACAAGATCACTCAAGGAATTGTCCAAGGAGCTGTCCAAGGAGCTGTCCAGCATTCCAGGTGGCTCAGCAAGCAGAGTCACTGCCAGACACACCAGAGGTCCCAGGTTCAAGCCCGGGTCCTAACACAAATAGAAGCTGGAACTGTTGGAGGAAACAATTAATACCGGTGGAACGGAAGACAGAACTAATTTCCATGAGGGGATATTATATACGATCTAAATGGATCATTTAACCACTTGCCGACCGCCTAACGCCGATCTACGTCATCAGAATGGCACGGGCAGGCATAAGCACGTAGATGTACGTGTTTTGCCTCCCGCGGGTCGGGGGCCCGATCGGGCCCCCGCCCGGTGCCTGCGGCGGTCGGTTTTCGTTCGGGAGCGATCCCGGACGAGGGGACGGCCATTCATTCATGGCCACCCCCTCGCGATCGCTCCCGACGAATGGAAATCCCCGGTGACATCACTTCCTCTCCTGTAATGTAAACACAGGAGAGGAAGTGATGTATTCTCTCCTCCGTGTCGGTATTTTTCGTTCCGACACGGAGGAGAGCGGATCAGTGAGTTGCACCAACACATCCCACACACAGTAGAACATGCCAGGCACACTCACACCCCCCCTTTACCCCCCGATCACCCCCCCAATTACCCCTGCCCCCCAGTCACAGTGACACCAATGTCATTTTTTTTTTTTTTTTTTTTTTTTTTGCATTGGTGTCATTTGTGACTGTAATAACTGTTAGGGCAGTTAGGGTTAGCCCCCTTTAGTTCTAATGTACCCCCCTAACCCCCCCAATAAAGGTTTAACCCCATGATCACCCCCCGTCGCCAGTGTCACTAAGGCTGGGTTCACATTGCAGCGGTTTATGAGAACGAATGTGATTCGCACCGCACTGCAGTGCAAATCACATCCGATCTCTGTGCGATTCGAGTTCAGCCATTCGCCGCACCCGCCGCACCCGCCACACCCGCCGCACCCGCCGCAAATTCGCACGGGACCCTTTTTTTGGCCCGCAGCAGAATCGGATCGCATGGGTGTTCACACCATGCGATCCGAGTTTGCAGATCGCACTGCGATATGCGAACTGATCTGGGGGTGTCAGTAACATTTCACTGACACTCCCAGCAGTTCGCATAGGGCAGTGTGAACTGCCGCCGGGAGGCATGCGATGCGGGAACCCGCCGCGGATTCGCGGCGTTTCCGCATCGCTCCAGTGTGAACCCAGCCTAATAAGCGATCATTTTTCTGATCGCCGTATTAGTGTCACAGGTGACGCTAGTTAGGCAGGTAGGTATTTAGGTTCGCCGCAGCTTTTTATAGCGCTAGGGACCCCCATATACTACCGCATAAAGCCCCCTGATTGCCCCCTAGTTAACCCTTTCACCAGTGATCACCATATAACTGTTACAGGTGACGCTGGTTGGTTAGTTATTTTTTTATAGTTTCAGGGCACCCGCCATTTATTACCTAATAAAGGTTTAACCCCCTGATCACCCGGCAGGTGTCATTTGTGACTAATAACTGTTAGGGCAGTTAGGGTTAGCCCCCTTTAGTTCTAAGGTACCCCCCTAACCCCCCCAATAAAGGTTTAACCCCGTGATCACCCCCCGTCGCCAGTGTCACTAAGGCTGGGTTCACATTGCAGCGGTTTATGAGAACGGATGTGATTCGCACCGCACTGCAGTGCAAATCACATCCGATCTCTGTGCGATTCGAGTTCAGCTATACAGATAGTATGGCTGAATTCGTGTCGCACCCGCCGCACCCGCCGCAAACTCGCACGGGACCCTTTTTTTGGTCCGCAGCAGAATCGGATCGCATGGGTGTTCACACCATGCGATCCAAGTTTGCAGATCGCACTGCGATATGCGAACTGATCTGGGGGTGTCATTAACATTTCACTGACACTCCCAGCAGTTCGCATAGGGCAGTGTGAACTGCCGCCGGGAGGCATGCGATGCGGGAACCCGCCGCGCATTCGTGGCGTTCCCGCATCGCTCCAGTGTGAACCCAGCCTAATAAGCGATCGTTTTTCTGATCGCTGTATTAGTGTCACAGGTGACGCTAGTTAGGCAGGTAGGTATTTAGGTTCGCCGCAGCTTTTTATAGCGCCAGGGACCCCCATATACTACCGCATAAAGCCCCCTGATTGCCCCCTAGTTAACCCTTTCACCAGTGATCACCATATAACTGTTACAGGTGACGCTGGTTGGTTAGTTATTTTTTTATAGTTTCAGGGCACCCGCCATTTATTACCTAGTCTCACTAGTGTACCCCTAAATTTAGGGGTGTCTACTTTCTAAAATGGGGTCATTTGGGGGGGGGGGTTTGTGCCATCTTGGCATTTTATGGCCTTCAAAACTGTAACGCCCTTAGAAAGCCTGAAGGCGGTGCTTGGTTTTTGGGGCCCCGTACGCGGCTAGGCTCCCAAAAAGTCCCACATATGTGGTATCCCCGTACTCAGGAGAAGCAGCAGAATTTATTTTGGGGTGTCATTTCACATATGCCCATGGCATGCGTGAGCAATATATCATTTAGTGACAACTTTGTGAAAAAAAAAAAAAGTTTGTAATTTTCCCGCAACTTGTGGCAAAATATAAAATATTCCATGGACTCAACATGCCTCTCAGCAAATAGCTTGGGGTGTCTACTTTCTAAAATGGGGTCATTTGTGGGGGTTTTGTGCCATCTTGGCATTTTATGGCCTTCAAAACTGTAATAGGTAGTGAGAAGTGAACTCAAAAAATTACGCCCTTAGAAAGCCTGAAGGCGGTGCTTGGTTTTCGGGGCCCCGTACGCGGCTAGGCTCCCAAAAAGTCCCACATATGTGGTATCCCCGTACTCAGGAGAAGCAGCAGAATTTATTTTGGGGTGTCATTTCACATATGCCCATGGCATGCATGAGCAATATATCATTTAGTGACAACTTTGTGAAAAAAAAAAAAAAAAAAAAAAAGTTTGTAATTTTCCCGCAACTTGTGGCAAAATATAAAATATTCCATGGACTCAACATGCCTCTCAGCAAATAGCTTGGGGTGTCTACTTTCTAAAATGGGGTCATTTGTGGGGGTTTTGTGCCATCTTGGCATTTTATGGCCTTCAAAACTGTAATAGGTAGTGAGGCGTGAAATCAAAAATTTACGCCCTTAGAAAGCCTGAAGGCGGTGCTTGGTTTTCGGGGCCCTGTACGCGGCTAGGCTCCCAAAAAGTCCCACATATGTGGTATCCCCGTACTCAGGAGAAGCAGCAGAATTTATTTTGGGGTGTCATTTCACATACGCCCATAGCATGTGTGAGCAATATATCATTTAGTGACAACTTTGTGTAAAAAAAAAAAAAAAATTTTTTTTTTGTCATTATTCAATCGCTTGAGGCAAAAAAATAAAATATTCAATGGGCTCAACATGCCTCTTATCAATTTCCTTAGGGGGTCTACTTTCCAAAATGGGGTCATTTGGGGGGGTTTTGTACTGCCCTGTCATTTTAGCACCTCAAGAAATGAGATAGGCAGTCGTAAACTAAAAGCTGCGTAAATTCCAGAAAACGTACCTTAGTTTGTAGATGTGACAACTTTTGCGCAAACCAATAAATATACAATTATTGACTTTTTTTTTACCAAAGACATGTGGCTGAATACATTTTGTCCTAAATGTATGACTAAAATTGAGTTTATTGGATTTTTCTAATAACAAAAAGTAGAAAATATCATTTTTTTTCAAAATTTGCGGTCTTTTTACGTTTATATCGCAAAAAATAAAAATCGCAGAGGCAATCAAATACCATCAAAAGAAAGCTCTATTTGTGGGAAGAAAAGGACGCAAATTTTGTTTGGGTACAACATTGCATGACCGCGCAATTACCAGTTAAAGCAGCGCAGTGCCAAAGTGTAAAAAGACCTCTGGTCATTTACCAGCAAAATGGTCCGGTCTGAAAGTGGTTAAGAGTCAGATATTTCCATTGGTTGATGGTTCCGGGATTCCTGATTGCGTTGGTAGAGTAGAGGTATACGTTTTGATAAAGAAGGGTCAATTGTTTTGGGGAGATCTAGAATTATCCCCCAATCTTTCAGAAGCTTGATGCCCTTTTGGAGATCATTAACAACATGTGTCGATCCATTTATAGTAATGATCAATGTGGCTGGATATCTCCATTTATATAGGATTTTATGATTATGCATACTCTTAGTTATGGGATTCAAGTCTCTTCTTAGTTGTAGTGTGTGCTTGGAAAGATCAGGGAATATTTGTACACCTTCAAATGGGCGTGGAAGTGGACCCTTAGATCTAGCTTCCTACATAATTTTTTCTTTTACATGGAAAAAATGAATCCACATAAGTACATCTCTCCGTACCGAAGCTGCCAGATGTTGTGGTTTTGCAATTCTGTGTATTCTATCAATTATCAAGTCTCTTGGGTTAATATCAGGTAAAATTGTGCAAATCAAGTCTTTTGCATATTTGGGCAAATCTGGTGTAAAAACACTTTCAGGGATTTAACTTTAATTTGACATTGTTACGTTTGGAACGGTCTTCCAAATCGGCCAACTTAGCACGGACCCATTCCTGTTCATCTTTTTACGTCATCATAGGCGTCAAGGAGATCATTCACTGTATGTGAACATTCTGTCATTCCCCTTTCTATAGTGGAGACTCTATTATCTAATGAGCTCACATCGGTACTTAATTTATGAAATAGGTTTGACAAATTCGACACTAATGAGGAGTGTAGCGAAATTAGCATTTCCTTCAATGTAGTGTCTATAACTGGTTGTCTAGATGTGGGGAATGATTCCATAGGAGATTGTAAGGCCTGGTTAGTTTGTAGAGAACTAGAAGCCTGGGTCTGTAGTACTCGTGGATGAGGCTGTACTATTAATGTATCTATCCTAATTTTTGTTCTGGCTGGGCTATTTAGCAAAGAGTCAGTACTGGTATTTTGAGTAGGGGATTTAGGTATTTCTCCTTTAATTATATTCTCCTGCTGTTCTGAGGAGAGAGCGGTGTAGTGTCCCTGAGGCGCTGAAATGCCGTCGGCGCCATTTTGGATCTCACTGACCTGTTCTTCGGGAGCATACATTAGTGTTGTAAGCTTTTTCGGTCAGTATTCACGCATTCTTTTACGTGACATCGTTACACGGGGTGTCCGTTTGCTACTTGGTAATGTTTTTGGACGGAATCGCGGTCCCGTTTGGATCCAAATCGTTCCGTTATTTCCCCTCACGATGGAGCTCTGTTCTTAAGCGTCCATCTTCCGCACTGGCCGGCCACGCCCCCCGGCATGAGGTTTTCTAACCACATAAAACCAGTCCCTAGAGATGCTAAATCTCGCTCTCTTAAGCTCTCGTGGACTGGACACCTAAGATCATCCCAGTGTGCCCCCCCATAATTATTGGTATACCATAAAACAAAAATCCACGTGGTATTAACATGTACTAAGTAATACATATTAATAATAAGTTGAGCTCAACAATTTCTAGTATTTTAAATAAGTGCACTATTTATGTAATGTAATGTGATGAATATTGGTTTCACACGCTAATGTCTTATTACAGGTATATAACCAGTATTTTGGGGGGTTTTTTTAGGCGAAAAATTGAATGTTTATTACTAAATGTTATTGGTTTTTTATCCCTCAGATTCAATAATTGGGTTTCCTGGCTTACAGAACAAAGAATATCACCGCCTCCATAGACAATTTTTTATTTTTCCTGGTTTCAGCACCATTATCTAGTTGGCGCTTCTATTTGTCAGCCCAATCAGCTGTGTTTTGGACTACCTAGGTGTGTATGGTATGTTCTGATCCAACATGTATGAAGCTCTGGTATGAACAAGTTTTTTTGCTCCACTGATTAGCCATGTTGATACTTGTAGTTCCATGGATTTAACTGGTAAGGGTCAGCAAGTACATGTTATCTCACAAGACTTGTGTTTAAGACTGCTTTACCCCCCTGCTGTCATTATAATTAGTTATACACCCAGCCAGTGCTTTCTTTGTAAGGGTAGCTCTTTGCCTTTGGCTAAGGTATGTTAATGTGCGTAGCTATCTACCCAAACACTCTAGTCTTCTTACTGGTTTTAAAAAAGACTTCTCTAAGTTGAGGACCCAACCTAGGCATTCCAGGTAGTTGATTGTGGTGACCAAATTTTGGTCCAGACGGGCTACTGACCGGTCTATCAAGAGCAAGTCGTCTAGGTATGCTATTATCGTTATACCTTGGGCCCTAAATCTGGCCAGAGGCCAAGATCTTTGTAAACACCAGAGGTACAGCAGCTAGCCCGAAAGGCAGAGCTATGAACTGAAAGTCTACTTCAAAATGCAGGAACTTTTGATGAGCAGGGAAAATCGGAACATGCAGGTACGAATCCTTGATGTCTATTGATGCCAGAAGTTCTCCTCCTTGTAGGATGGAGTTTACCAATCGGATCGATTCCATGCGAAAGGACCGTATCTCCAGGAATCAGTTTAGATCTTTGAGATCTAGAATGGGTCTGACATCTCAGTTTGGCTTCGGTACCATGAAAAGGTTTGAATAAAACCCCATTCCCTGCTCTTGCATGGGAACTACCATGATAACTTTTTTCAACAATAGTCGCTCCAACGCTAGAAGGAGAGACTTCTTTTTCTCTGGGTCTCTGGGTACATTTGATCTGAGGAAACGAGAATTCCCTTCTCGGAATTCTAGTTTGTAACCTAGAGTTATTGTGAAGACCACCCATTTGTCCTGAAATTCCTCCTGCCAGAGCCCTGAGAACTTTAGTAGTCTTCCCCTCACTCGAGTGAGTGGGGGCGCCCCTTCATAAAGAGGTCTTAGCTTTTTATCTTGAAGACCTTCTCCCCAGGACTTCTTTTGTCCCTGTGGTTGACTCTGAGTTTTAACCTTAGAGCCTGATGGAGGAGGCCATCGTGACTGCCTGGAGGCTGATGACCCTGGAACTGGAGAAAGCGCCTGTTTAAAGGAGGAACGTTTACTGCTTTTCTTGACTGGTAAAAGGGTGCTTTTCCCACTAGAGATCCTTTGGATATAATTGTCAACGTCCTCTCCAAACAGTTTTGCACCACCAAAGGGAAATCCCGCCAGGAGTTTCTTACATGGTGATTCGGCTGACCAATTTTTCAGCCACAAGATTCTACGCATGTGTACCAGTGAGAGGTCTGAAGGATAGAATCTCTGATAGCATCAACAGCAAAACACAGAGCCCCTGGAAGGTTAGCTAATCCCAGAGCTTGCTGTTCAGGTAAAGCTTTAAGCACCTGTTTAACATGGTCTCTCAAATATTGACAGACTCCAATTGCTGCCACTGCAGGTTGAGCTACTGAACCTGCCAATGAGAAAATATTTTCTAATAGGAATTTTCTTATCAGTTGGATCCCAAAGCATCTGAGCGTTGTCAACAGGACAACAGGACAAGTCAGGCTTTTGTTTACGGAGGAAATGGCAGCGTCAACTGCCAGTATACCCCACATCTTAGTAAATTTTTCCTCCATTGAATAAAGTGTATAAAACTTTTTAGGAGGAAAAAATTTTTTATCTGGGTGATCCCACTCAGAATAGATAAGCCTTTCCAGCAAACCATGAACAGGAAAAGCATGTGCAGTTTGAGGAGGTTTCAGTGAACACAGAGAAGAAGTGGGTTCTTTAACTGACTCAGGTACGGGTAACTTAAACTTGGAACGGACCAATCCGTATGAATTTGCACCAACATTTTCTCATTCTGAGAAGCTGAAGAGGGCCCTTCTCCACTAGATTCCTCAGAAGTGGAATCATCAGTTCCCTCCCGATCCTCTGAGGGGGATTCCTCTCCTTTATCCCAGAGTTCCTCACTCTGAGGGTCCTGGGTGACACAGGGGGGCCTAGTGCGTTTTCTTCCACTGAGTGAAGATGTGAATAGAGAAGCAGCTGCAGCCCTTGACCCCAACGGTTCTCCCTGGCTAGCCTCCCCGGGTCCTGCAGGGGGGGGGGAGGTGTTGCAGAGGGGGGTCCTCAGAGCCTGAAGGGGACCCCTTAGAGCTCCTATTCTTCGGGGTACTTGTACCTCTTTTACCCATAGTGCAAAGCAACAAAAGGTAGAGGTACCACACATAAAAAATTCACTGACTGCTGAGCCCTGTAGTTTAGCAACTGCCGCCGCTACCTAGACTCAGTCTGATGCCTACGTAAATGCTGCCTGTGTCTCCCACACTCACATTCACCTGTCAGCTCTGTGTCCCTCCATAGGCTGTGTGCATCTGAAAAAGAGTGCATTTTAAAGCCTGTGTAGCCTAGTGCTCCGCCCCCCCTCCTCCGACCACTTCTGCCCCCCACTCGTTTTTAAAAATGAGCGTTTCCCACGTGAGCAGAGGCTCTAACCCTGCTGGCAAGCATGGAGGGGAGGCTGGGACAGAGGAGAGGGAAGGGCTGGTGGATGCAAAGCCTCTGTAATGGTGACGGGGAACGGCGGTGGACGGGGCGGACGGTGGGGTATATTACCGCTCTCTGCCCCCTAATCCATGGAGGGAGAATCCCAGAAGGAAAAAAACCCTTAACTTTATCCTTCCTGGAGCATGGCTGGAGAAGCATAGAGCGTGGACACCAAGCAGACAGATCAGGCTTGAACAGGTATGTGCTCTTGGCAGCCCCCGGTGGCAACTATAGGCATAGCATACATTTACTTAAAAGGAGAAAACCCACTAGAATTAGAAAAATTCTTGAGGAGTCTCCCTTACCATATCCAGCTGGAGGGTCTGAATAGCAGACCCAATCTTTACCTCTCATGGTGGACTCCGTTAGAAAAAAAACTTTTAGAGACTGGGGCCCCCTTGAATATGGGGATCCGCAGTTCTGGGCCCGTAAAGCACCCTGCCAGGAATATGGCTGAAAAAAACAAATACTGGATCCCAGGGTCCAGCTCTTTAAAAAGAGAAGCGTTACAGATAAAACCTTGTTTCTTCGGACACAAGGCCCGGGTACCATCCAATTCGGTCTGGAAAAGACACTTTGAATGGATCCGGTTGCATAGCTGGCCCCAGTAAGGAAATTCCAGCGGAGCTCAGCACAGCACAGCACATCTTTACTTGTGACCAACACCTAAGACACTGGCGGAAAAACTGAGGTACCTCCAGTAGGGGGAGGGGTTATATGGGGGATTGAACTTCCTGTCTAGGGTGTGCCAGTGTCCAATCACCTAATGATACCCTATAACCCACCAGTAATTACTGAGTCTCTGTGTCCCATGATGTACGAGAAAGAAAAAAGGAATAGAAAGACATTTTAAAAAAATAAGTAAAGGCACATACATGATAGAGAAAATAAATAAATGACCAAAAAACAATATGGTAAAAATATTGCAGATATAAAGATAATAAAATAAAAATTTAATTAAAGAAATAAAAATTGTACCAAAAAAGTTAACCGCTTGCCGACCGCCTCAAGCTGATATACATCGACAGAAGGGCTCATACAGGCAGAATCATGTACCTGTACGTGGCCCTTCAAAAGGCGGCCAGCGGGCACGCATGCCCACAGCAAGCTGCGTGGGTTGGGTCCCGGGTCCCATGGACTCGATCGCTGTGAGGATACCCATGATCGCCTCACAGGGAGATGCTAATGTAAACAAGCATCTTCCTATTCTGCCTAGTGACAGTGTCACTGATCTCTGCTCCCTGTAATCGGGAGCAGAGATCAGTGAAATATCACATGTAGCCACGACCCCCCCCACAGTTAGGCCTCTTTCACATGAACGATCCGTTCAGGTTTGCCTGTCAGTTTTTTAGGCGGACCTGAACAGATGCTCCATAGACCTCTACGGAGCGCCTGATGTCAGTGCTGACATGTCCGCTGACATCCGACCCACTCCGATCCGAAAAAGTGTGACGGAGGAGAATCCTATTTTTCCATCTGTCTGCGGATCGGATACGGTCCGTCGTCATCCGATCTCCAATAGGGGAGAGCGGCGCTCTGACAGGTCCATCCCTGCGCAGTGTGCAGAGACGGACCTGTCATCTTCCTGCTCAGCGGGGATCGACGGAGCGATCCCCGCTGAGCAAGCAGATGTTCACACAGGTATCAGTGCATTTGTATTAGGGGTGCACCGATACCGATATCGTGCCGATACTTGCCATTTTCGAGGGTATCGGTACTCGTGAATATGCACCGATACCGGAAGTGACATCAGCTTGGGTGGAGCTCAGGAACTGGATAAGGTGAGGGTGAACAAGAGAAGAGTGCTGGCAGTGAGTGCTGTCCCTCATGACATGTGTTTTTGCTGTTGCTGCGTCTGCTACAAGGCTGCCCCACATGGCGAGTGTCCTCCTTACACCATGTCCCCTCATGGCAGCCGGTGAGTGCTCTTCTCTATTTCTAACTGTTACTTGCTTGCTTTCTACTTATGTGTCCCGTGGCCAGTGATTGCTGTACAGTACTACTAGCTTACATCAACTGCCTAACATGGCGGCCGGCCTGTGTTATAAAAATTTGTAATTTTTCATTTCCTTTTTAAAAATGGTCACATGACCAAAATCAGATATCGGTAATTGGTATCGGCGAGTACATGATGTCAAGTATCAGTACTCGTACTCGGTGTCAAAAAAGTTGCATTGGTGCATCCCTAATTTGTATAGCACTATTGCTGTATAAATTACAATGGTCCCAAAGATGTGTCAAAAATGTCAGATGTATCCGCCATAATGTCGCAGTCATGACAAAAATCGCTGATCGCCACCATTACTAGTAAAAAAAAAATTGATTAATAAAATGAATAAAAATGCCATAAAACTATCCCCTACAGTATATTGTAAATGCTATAACTTTTGCGCAAACCAATCAATAAACGCTTATTGTGATTTTTTTTTTACCAAAAATATGTAGAAGAATACGTATCAGCCTAAACTCAGGAAAGAAAATGTTTTTTATATATTTTTGGGGGATATTTATTATAGCAAAATGTAAAAAATAATCTTTTTTTTTCAAAATTGACGCTCTTTTTTTGTTTATAGCGCAAATACCAACAAAAGAAAGCTCTTTGTGGGAAAAAAAGAATGTCAATTGTGTTTAGGAGCCACATCACATGACCGCGCAATTGTCAGTTAAAGCGACACAGTGTCGAATCGCAAAAAGTCATCTGGTCAGGAAGGGGGTAAATTCTTCTGGGGTTGAACTGGTTAATAAATGTTTAAAATGGTTTAAAAATAAATAAATAAAAAACAGAACACTACATATAACACAATGGGCAACCAGATGTTAATACAACGCTTTAAGCTATTAGCACTTACTTTATGTTGAAGATGAGAAATCAGGGTGCAATTGAGCGAAAAAAATCAACGATGGAGCTCAACACATGTCCTTCTCTGCTGGCTGCTCTGTGCATGGGATGGCAACAAATGGCTTTCTTCCCATTTAAAAGATTGTGCCAAAATATGCCTTTTCCTGCGTCACTTCGGGTTTTGAAGTAACGCGATTACAGCACTCAGAGCTGCCCACTGACTCCTGGGAAATGATGCCACACATCTCCCAGGAGCACTAGCAAACACGGGCGCCGAGGGAGATGATGTCAGGTGCCAGGGAGAGGAAGAGGCAGATTACAAGGCACTCCTTAGTAACAGACAGGAAAAAGTAAGACATTTTTTCCAAATGTTGCTCTGATTTATTGTTGCTGAATACTGCAAAGTAAATTTTATAGGTGGAACTCCACTTTAAGGACAAGTTGGCTGGACCAAGCCTTAAAACTCATTCCACATGTTTCAATGTGGCCATTTTACCGAACGGGAATGGATTTTTTCCAAAAACATTTGTTAACTTTCAAACAGCGGGTATTGGGTACCTAATGACCTGGGAAGACCTTTTGGAAATTTGGAGATGAATTCACGACCACACTTATGCTATTGAAATAGGTGACTTATATTCCCCGATAGGAAGACATGTCGTCCATGAACATGCATATGGTTCTCCCAAAGTTCTATTTATACGCCTTTAATGTATCCCATGGGATCCATGTGGGGGAAACTGGGATAGGGTCATCCTCCAGAGAGAAATGAGGTGGATATCCTCGCTAGAGGCCACCAAGGCCCCTGGTCTGAATGGAGCCACCTTATTCAACTTCTATTTACCCATCTAGGGTTGTTATGCTTTAATATGTATTTATTTAATATATTTGTTAATTGGTTTTCCATCTAGAGACCTGTGTTATGTGTCATGTATGGTGCTGCCTTCTATTCTAGGCACATGATAGGGTCTAGAGATCAGTATTTAGATTTATATTTGTTTTGTTTTTCCACTAGCTGCCATTTATATTTGTTTTTTTTCCACTGGCTCCCCAACCCATTTTTCCCTGGGAGCTGCAATCCCCATTGGTTTTTCCTGATCCCTACCTGTGCACCTGGTGCATTTGCACCCATGGGGAGATCTTCCCCCTATGGTGGAATGTATGGGTGTTTGTTGCAGGAGTTAAGATACTTTTGGCCTTCTTCTGCCCTTGGAGACCAGTGGGATTGGCGTCTTCTTTTCCTTCCCCTAGTGCCACATTCATGACTCCCTGCGCGTGATGTCACAACGCCGGTGTCGCCATTCATGTACACCCACTCCCTGCTGTTATGGGCCTGATTGGCGGTACCCATGTAGGAATGTGAGTACCGCCAATCAGGCCCATAACAGCAGGGAGTGGGTGTGCATGAACGGCAACACTGGCGTTGTGACATCAATGCTCCGGTGTCACTGCACATACACTCGCCGCATGTGTGGGCATGATCAGCGGCGTCGGCTTTTTGTGGTGCAGCTGACATAGCTGCATCGCCACAGGTAGTTGGGAGATATCAGCTGGCCGCATTCTGTGGAGATAAGCAGTTGTGCCTCCCCACGTTTCATGCAAGCCCATTAGTGGATTTTCCACCATGAGGACAGGGGCGGGGCTAACCCAAAGGTTTGGACTAACTTAGCCTAGACCAAGGATTGGTTACAGTGCTGTTTGCCGATCGAACTGACCAGCTGGTGCCGTGTTTGCCTTCCTCCTAGGGTAAGTCCTTTTGAGTTGTAGGTTTGGTGGGTTTTGCACTCTCGTCACATCCACTCTTCATGATGGAACTATTTCGTATTTCAGTGTTCACTATACTCAGTTAGATATTTGCTATTCATTAGACATGTGCATTCATCTTCGACCGAATGCATTTTCTTCTAAATTTTGGCTATTTTTTAAACCAATAACAAACGTGCAGAATCCAAAAACCGAAAGATCCGACATAAACAAATGCTTTATTTTCGCTTTCGTTGCAAAAGTTCAATATAGATAGGAGAGTCGACATGCCGCTGACAATAGCAATCTGTGTCCATCGAACCTGTGGTCGAATGTGCCTAACCTTAGCTCAAAATTATTCTACATAGAGAGAAAAGATTTGACATAGAGAGAAAGGATTCGATATTATAGAGACAATAGCAAAAAAGGTTGAATGTGCCTAACCTAATTCTATTAGTCCAAGATTACTTGACATAAAGAGAAAAGATTCGACATGAAGATTTATGGTCATTTATGGTCAAATGCTCTGCCCGTAGGCTATAGAAGAATTCTAATGTTGGTTGACTAGTAATAACAATTAATAACTATAATTATTACTAGTGTCATACAACATTAGAATTCTACTATAGATTGTAGGCAGAACATTCGACCGGAAATGAACGCTTGAGGCGTCATACAGTTTAGCTGCTCCGTCGAATCTTCTTATGCCGCGTACACACGATCGGAATTCCGGACAGAAAAAGACAGATGAGAGTTTTTCATCGGAAAATGCGACCGTGTGTATTCTCCATCAGAATTTAGCTGTCCGAATTCCCACCAGCCAAAAATTGATAGCATGTTCTCAGTTTTCCCGATGGAAAAACTGTCTTTTGGAAATTCTGATCATGTGTACACGGCATTAGAACATTCGACAGACACCATAAGCCTTCAGTGACAGATTCGACCTTAATTATTTTAGATTTTCGGACTAATGCATTTTTTAACTAAACAAAATAAATAAAAACTAATTTCAGGAGTAACTAAATAAATGTATTTTTCAAACGAAATTCCCCCCCAAAAAAATTTCAGTGTGCACATGTCTACTATTCATTGCAATAATCAGTTTTATTAGATGCACAGACATTTGGTAGAGGGCCCTTCTCTTCCATTGTTCCCTTTCACATGGGTTTTCCCTTTTTATTATTTTGGATTCACGCACACTTGTTTACTGTTATACACAATATTATCACATTCACATTAATTTATTTGTATCATCCAATTATCATTTTTCAATTGTGAGAGATTCATTTCTATTTATTCAATATTTTTATCATGATATATTGGTTTTGGTCAATATTCTGCATAGGAGTTCATGCAGTCAATCACATAGAAATTGGACCATATGTCCTCATTTGCACTACTTTCACTTATGGAGTAAATTAACCCCAACCTCATTATGTAATTATTTTATTTCATCACACCAACACACAAGCACCTTCATTTCACTTTCTCATCCTAGGTAATATTACCTCACTCAGTCACATCCTTAGGGTATTCACATTTCCATTAACTGTTTGTGTAGTTTTCATTCAGTATATTTGTTTGTTTAGGTGTGGGCATTCCCCTCTGTGGGATCGACATCCATCACCTAGGCTCTGGCTCTTGTGCTTCTTGAAATAGATTAATACCTTGCGGCAAAAATTTTTTTTAGAAAATTTAAAAAATGTGAAAAATTTAAATCTGCTATCCCCCATGCTAGATATAAAAATTCTAGTGTGAATGAAGCAAATGTCATGGGGGGTGCTGCATAACGAAATAAATAATAAGACACATCTATATTGAATGACCAAAATCACAGCAAATATCAATAAAATGTGTTGCCTTGAGTGGGACTCGACCACCCAAAACTATATGCGCATCTATATTACAAAATATATATAAATAGTGCATACATCAAAATTAATAAATCAACCATAAATGCTCTGCATGTGCTAATCAAAGCTAATGCTCAATCATAAAGAAAAGTCCAATGTGCAAAATCACAGTCCAGTGTGCAAAATAGGCATCAAAAAGTGCTGCTTCCATTAAAGATGAGCAACGTTCACCGACTGAACTGTACACACAAAAGTGCTCTGTAATGGATGTCTGCTTACCAGAAGTTGTTGACCTTTTTAATTAAAAGAAGGTCAAATACAGCCATTAGCAAGAAATAGCTTGCTGCAATTAACAGAATAAGCCGTGTGGGAAAAAGCCCCTTCCTCTCCACCAATATGGATTAGTGGAGATATATGTAGAAAGGATACAAAAATCGGAATAGTGTGATCCCATTTATTGAATAAAAATAAATATAAAACAAAGGCCAAGTGGCTGTTTACATTATAAAGTGCCTTTGCTGAGGCTGTTCCGCTCTACTCGAGATAGCAACACCGCTCTGCCCGTGCGTGCGTTCCACCACCTGCCGCCGACAACCAGAGCGACCGGATGTGAGGATCAGATCGTGTAACCAGGCGCGCCTCGACGTACGTTTCGTATCACGTCTTCAGATAGAGTGCCTGGTTACTATGTGTGAATGCTTAAATGGAAAAGAGCTTGGCCAATGAGAATTAAGCTAAGGAGTTGCTAGGCAGATTATCAGCCTCAATGCCGGTGTGGTAAAATTTCCTGCGACCTGTGAATTTCGCTCACCCCGTCACTTCCGGTGCGGCTCCGTCACTGTAACAGCTGACGGCGGGCCTTTACTGCGCATGCGCCAAGTCGGTGATATTAACGGCGCATGCGCAAGATCTTTAGTTACGCGGTGGTTAAAAATTATACACGGAGACTTGCGGGTGGGCAGGCGGAGCTGAACAGATGCTTAGAACGTCAGCAGCAGCCCCACCCACCCCACTAACATGCTCCTGAATCTTAAGCGGTGGTTAAAAATGATACACTCAAGTGGGCGGAGACTTGCGGGTGGGCGGGCGGAGCTTATGGTGAAGAAAAATTCAGCTGCTATTAACAGCAATTGCGAATGCGTGGGATCTTTGCTTATGGTGAAGAAAAATTATGGCTTCAGCTGCTATTAACAGCAATCGCACATGTGCGGGATCATTGTTTACTGATCAGAAAAATTATACACTCAAGCACATTCTTATTGGGGATGAAATATGATAGACTCGGGCGGGCGATGGCTTTATTATATCATCGGCAGCACCAATATGTATAATATTTTTTTAATCAGAATATGCAGTGTATTTATTAAATCAGCAGAATATGGGCACAATGTCTGCGTTTGGGGCACAATGCCTGTGTTTGGGGACAGTGTGTGCGTTTGGGGCACAATGCCTGCGTTTGGGGACAGTGTGTGCGTTTGGGGCACAATGCAGCAAACACCACCTCACTGTGACTAGAAATCGCCGCCTCACTGTGCCCAGCAAACACTCCGCTGTGCCCAGCGAACACCGCCTCACCGTTCCCAGTAAACCCTGGCTCACTGTGCCTTTCAAACGCAACCACTGTGCCCATAAATTGCCGCCACTGTGCTATCAAACACAGCCACTGTACCCATCAATTGCTACCAGATTGTCAAGCCGTAGCTGTGCTCCCTGGGGATATGCTGATCACCCATCTGTGCTGCTGGAGGGAGCCCAGACGGGCATAAATGAGGGACCTGCATGTCATGGTAAGTGAGACCATCCCATATCCCACTCCATCTTTCAACAGAACAGGGACCCCTTCCAACCTCCCCCCCTCTGGGGACCCCCTCCCCCCAAGACAGAGACCCCCTTCTCCCCCCTGAGGACAGGGAAACCTTCTCCCCCCTTAGGACAGGGACCACCTTCTCTCCTGAGGACAGGGACCCCCTTCTCTCCTGGGGACAGGGGCCCCCTTCTCTCCTGGGGACAGGGACCCCCTCTCTCCTGGGGACAGGAACTCCATCTCCCCTGGGAACGGGGACTTCATCTCACCTAGGGACCCCATCTGCCCTGGGGATCAGGACCCCACCTCCCCTAAGAACAGGAACCTGATCACCCTGTGTGCGCCAACCTCACTGCCCTGCCAGCCATGTGTCCTGTGTGAGGGCCCTCCTGTGACAGCTCTTATAAGGACTTCACCCCACTGTGTGATCCCCCTACATGACTGATCCCTCTGTGTCCAAAACTTACACGGGGAACCCCTCTGTTTGCTCCCCCTACATGTCTGCATACTCTGACCACCCCCTGTACCATTTCCACATCCACTGACTGCCTCCTGTATCCTGTGCACATGTTCCGACCCCCTCTTGTACCATGTCTGTAGCCTCTAGCCACCTCCTGTGTCCTGTCTGCAATCTCTGACTATCTCTTGTCTTTTAATGTGTCTGCAGTCTCTTAGGGGGAGTCTGGAGAGGAATCAAGAGTGAGAGCACCGCCAGGATTGGGATTACGCGAGGAGTCAGATGTGTATGGACTGTGGAGAAGAGACTATAGAATAAAAACCAGAACCACCAACCTGGAGCCGTCTAACTGAGCCCTGCACGCTGCACTGGAGAGGAGGTCAGTGACAAGAAAGCACTCATATAAAGGTTTCCCATCATCTCAGTAACACCCCCCCCTAGTGTATTCACTCTGCGGAAGGTGGTCTCTGGTCACCAGAGTTCCCCCCCCCCATAACATTTCCCGGCATTCCCCTTTACATCAGAGTCCGCAGGATTCTTCCCCAAGGCAAAGGAAAATGCTACAGAGCATGATCTAAGGAGGAACTCTGATGTAAGGGGTGCTCTGGTCACCAGAGACCACCTTATATCAGAGTCCACTGCATTCCCATTTACATCAGAGTTCCCACTTACATCAGGGTCTGCAGCATTGCCCTTTGCATCAGGGTTCGCAGAGTTCCCCCTGTTAGATTAGAAGGGATGGAGGCCCAGAGGCATGTCCAGAGTACACAGAGGATGCATGGGATAGATTAGAAGGGATGAAGGCCCAGAGACATGTCCAGAGTACACAGAGGATACATGGGATAGATTAGAAGGGATGAAGGCCCAGAGACATGTCCAGAGAACACAGAGGATACATGGGATAGATTAGAAGGGATGAAGGCCCAGAGACATGTCCAGAGAACACAGAGGATACATGGGATAGATTAGAAGGGATGAAGGCCCAGAGACATGTCCAGAGTAGGGATGAGCTTCGTGTTCGAGTCGAACATACGTTCGACTCGAACATCGGCTGTTCGCCCGTTCGGCGAATTCCGAACGTTATGGGCCGTTCGCACCAAATTCGTGTGACGCTCACGGCACACAATGCACTGTGATGGCACAGTGCATTGCTGGCTCATGATTGGCCAAGAATGCACTGTGACCCCACATGCTTGGTCAATCACAGCGCCGGCAGCGAGGAGAGCCATGATTGGCCACAGGCAGGATGCCTGTGGCCAATCATAGCTCAGGCTGTGTAGTACATGCCCCACACTATATAAGGCCGCCAGCGCGGCGGCCTTGTGTAGTGTGTTTGCATCTGTAGCAGTTAGTGGGTGTTCTGTGTACCTTCAACACAGTATATACCGATCGTTATCGGCCGATTTTACGTTCTTGCTCTTCTGTAGTGGTTGTTGTCTGCGTGCCCTGACCGCAGTATACACTGCTATATTCACCTATATATCTAGCGATATATCTATCTTTTATAATAGAGCTTGCAGTCAGTGTTAGGAGATTGTGCGTGCTGTCTGCGTTCTCTGAACCCAGTATACACCGCTATATCCACCTATATAGCTAACTATCTTGCTCGTTTTAAATAGAGCTGTCAGTCAGTGTTAGGAGATTGTGCGTGCTGTCTGCGTGCTCTGAACCCAGTATACACCGCTATATCCACCTATATAGCTAACTATCTTGATCGTTTTAAATAGAGCTGTCAGTCAGTGTTAGGAGATTGTGCGTGCTGTCTGCGTGCTCTGAACGCAGTATACACCGCTATATCCACCGATATAGCTAAATATCTTGCTCGTTTTAAATAGAGCTTTAAGTCAGTGTTAGGAGATTGTGCATGCTGTCTGCGTGCTCTGAACGCAGTATACACTGCTATATCCACCTATATAGCTAACTATCTTGCTTGGTTAGGTTCGCACCAGAACTTTCGAACGGACCCCAAATTCATACGAACAGTAGAACCCCATTGAAGTCTATGGGACTCGAACGTTCGAAATGAAAAGTGTTAATTTTAACGGCTAATATGCAAGATACTGTCCTAAATGGGGTTTGGGGACCTGGCTCCTGCCCCAGGGGACATGGGTCAATGCAAAAAAATCTTTTAAAAACGGCCGTTTTGGCGGGAGCACTGATTTTAAGGACGATTAAAGTGAAAAAAAAAAGTGAAATATTCCTTTAAATATCGTGCCTGGGGGGGTGTCTGTAGTATGCCTGTGAAGTGCCACATGTTTCCCGTGTTTAGAACAGTCCCTGCACAAAATGACATTTAACAGAAATAACATCATTTAAAGCTGCTTGCGGTTTTAATGTTATATCTGGTTCCTGCAATATGGTTGAAAATCATTGAGAAAAATGGCATGGGTAGCCCTCCCTGCCCATTACCAGCCCCTTTGGGTCTTGTACGCATATTAAGGGGAACCCTGTGCCCATATTAAAAAAAGGAAATACGTGTGGTCCCCAGGCCCTATATACTCAGAACAGCAGTATACAGGCGGTGCAACAAAACAGGGACTGTGTAGGTTTGTTGTGTTAAGTTGAATCTGTTTGTAGTTTTCAACTGGTACATTTTTAAAGTGTAGCTCCAGTCAAAAAAACTATTTTTAAGCTTTTTGGAAAACATAGGGAAGGGTTATCACCCCTGTATAATTTGTTTTGCCGTCCGTCTTTTTCAGAGCACGCAGACAGCACGCACAATCTCCTAACACTGACTGACAGCTCTATTTAAAACAAGCAAGATAGTTAGCTATATAGGTGGATATAGCTGTGTATACTGGGTTCAGAGAACGTAGACAGCACGCACAATCTCCTAACACTGACTGCAAGCTCTATTATAAAAGATAGATATATCGCTAGATATATAGGTGAATATAGCGGTGTATACTGCGGTCAGGGCACGCAGACAACAACCACTACAGAAGAGCAAGAACGTAAAATCGGCCGATAACGATATATACTGTGTTGAAGGTACACAGAACACCCACTAACTGCTACAGATGCAAACACACTACACAAGGCCGCCACGCTGGCGGCCTTATATAGTGTGGGGCGTGTACTACACAGCCTGAGCTATGATTGGCCACAGGCATCCTGCCGGAATCCTGCGGACTCTGATGTAAAGGGGAATGTCGGGAAATGTTATGGGGGGGGGGGAACTCTGGTGACCAGAGACCACCTTCCGCAGAGTGAATACACTGGGGGGGGGGTGTTACTGAGATGATGGGAAACCTTTATATGAGTGCCCTCTTGTCACTGACCTCCTCTCCAGTGCAGCGTGCAGGGCTCAGTTAGGCGGCTCCAGGTTGGTGGTTCTGGTTTTTATTCTATAGTCTCTTCTCCACAGTCCATACACATCTGACTCCTCGCGTAATCCCAATCCTGGCGGTGCTCTCACTCTTGATTCCTCTCCAGACTCCCCCTAAGAGACTGCAGACACGTTAAAAGACAAGAGATAGTCAGAGATTGCAGACAGGACACAGGAGGTGGCTAGAGGCTACAGACATGGTACAAGAGGGGGTCGGAACATGTGCACAGGATACAGGAGGCAGTCAGTGGATGTGGAAATGGTACAGGGGGTGGTCAGAGTATGCAGACATGTAGGGGGAGCAAACAGAGGGGTTCCCCGTGTAAGTTTTGGACACAGAGGGATCAGTCATGTAGGGGGATCACACAGTGGGGTGAAGTCCTTATAAGAGCTGTCACAGGAGGGCCCTCACACAGGACACATGGCTGGCAGGGCAGTGAGGTTGGCGCACACAGGGTGATCAGGTTCCTGTTCTTAGGGGAGGTGGGGTCCTGATCCCCAGGGCAGATGGGGTCCCTAGGTGAGATGAAGTCCCCGTTCCCAGGGGAGATGGAGTTCCTGTCCCCAGGAGAGAGGGGGTCCCTGTTCCCAGGAGAGAAGGGGGCCCCTGTCCCCAGGAGAGAAGGGGGTCTCTGTCCTCAGGAGAGAAGGGGGTCCCTGTCCTAAGGGGGGAGAAGGTTTCCCTGTCCTCAGGGGGGAGAAGGGGGTCTCTGTCTTGGGGGGAGGGGGTCCTCAGAGGGGGGGATGGGTTCCCTCTCCTGGGGGGGGGGTTGGAAGGGGGTCCCTGTTCTGGGGAAAGATGGAGTGGGATATGGGATGGTCTCACTTACCATGACATGCAGGTCCCTCATTTATGCCCGTCTGGGCTCCCTCCAGCAGCACAGATGGGTGATCAGCATATCCCCAGGGAGCACAGCTACGGCTTGACAATCTGGCAGCAATTGATGGGTACAGTGGCTGTGTTTGATAGCACAGTGGCGGCAATTTATGGGCACAGTGGTTGTGTTTGAAGGGCACAGTGAGCCAGGGTTTGCTGGGAACGGTGAGGGGCGGTGTTCGCTGGGCACAGCGGGGTGTTTGCTGGGCACAGTGAGGCGGCGATTTCTAGTCACAGTGAGGTGGTGTTTGCCGCATTGTGCCCCAAACGCACACACTGTCCCCAAACGCAGGCATTGTGCCCCAAACGCACACACTGTCCCCAAACACAGGCATTGTGCCCCAAACGCAGACATTGTGCCCATATTCTGCTGATTTAATAAATACACTGCATATTCTGATTAAAAAAATACTATACATATTGGTGCTGCCGATGATATAATAAAGCCATCGCCCGCCCGAGTCTATCAATTTTCATCCCCAATAAGAATGTGCTTGAGTGCATAATTTTTCTGATCAGTAAACAATAATCCCGCGCATGCGCGATTGCTGTTAATAGCAGCTGAAGCCATAATTTTTCTTCACCATAAGCAAAGATCACGTGCATGCGCGATTGCTGTTAATAGCAGCTGAAACCATAATTTTTCTTCACCATAAGCTCCGCCCGCCCACCCGCAAGTCTCCGCCCACTTGAGTGTATCATTTTTAACCACCGTTTAAGATTCAGGGGCATGTTAGTGGGGTGGGCGGGGCCGCTGCTGACGTTCTAAGCATCTGTTCAGCTCCGCCCGCCCACCCGCAAGTCTCCGTGTATAATTTTTAACCACCGCGTAAATAAAGATCTTGCGCATGCGCCGTTAATATCACGGACTTGGCGCATGCGCAGTAAAGGCCCGCCGTCAACTGTTACAGTGACGGAGCCGCACCGGAAGTGACGGGGGGAGCGAAATTCACAGGTCGCAGGAAATTTTACCACACCGGTCATTAGCAACCTAGCATACATAATCCCATAGCCATAACACTAGGTATGAACCCAGTGGACGCTCTAAATACAGACAAGACTTTCCTATGAAACATTCATATCCATTAAAAATATAAAATTATGAATAAAAATAGAAAAGTGAGATTGTGGAGCCTAAATAAAAACTTGGAATACTAATGGTAAAATCCAAAAGATATAAAACATATGGAAAGGCATAAAAAAATGTATATATACATTTACATAGACATACATACATGCAATACATATGCGTAAAAATATTTTAATTTAATAATCATTTTCACGGTGAACGCACGCCGGTTACCACCACGGGCAGAGCGGAGTTGCTATCTCGAGTAGAGTGGAACAGACTCAGTGCCGGGCAAAGGCACTTTTTAATGTAAGCAGCCACTTAGCCTCTGTTTTATATTTATTTTTATTCAATAAATGGGATTACACTATTTTGATTTTTGTATACTTTCTACATATATCTCCGGTCATCCATATTGGTGGAGAGAAAGTGGCTTTTTCCTACACGGCTTGTTCTGTTAATTGCAGCAAGCTATTTCTTGCTAAAAGCTGTATTTGACCTTCTTTTAATTAAAAAGGTCAACAACTTCTGGTAAGCAGACATCCATTACAGAGCACTTTTGAAGGTGAAGGTGGCTCATCTTTAGTGGAAGCAGCACTTTTTGATGCTTACTTTGCACACTGGACTGTGATTTTGCACATTGGACTTTTCTTCATGATTGAGCATTAGCTTTGATTAGCACCTGCAGAGCATTAATGGTTGATTTAGTAATTTTGATGTATGCACTATTTATATATATTTTGAAATATAGATGCGCATATGGTTTTGGGTGGTCGAGTCCCACTCAAGGCAACACATTTTCTTGTGCTTCTTAAGCCCCATACACACTGTCAGATTTTCTGCAGATTTTTTCCTTCAGATTTACCAAAACCACGTAGTAGAAGGGCCTGCCTGATTGCATAGACATTGAAACTCCTAAGGTTTGACCTCATATTATATGGTTTTGGTAAATCTGAAGGAAAAAATCTGCAGAAAATCTGATAGTGTGTATGGGGCTTTATTGGGTTTCATCTCCCCACCCTCACAAGGCTCTTGGGGGAAGACTGGCAGCATTTTTTGAAGTCCTTTCTGATCTTGGGTGGTCACACCCATCGAATACATCTACCTCCTGTTTACCTTATAGCTAGTCACCTATGGGGAACCACTAGGCCAGGGTCCTTTTTTTCATCAATTGTAAGTTGAATATATAAAATATTAGATGTACAGTGGTGTGAAAAAGTGTTTGCCCCCTTCCTCATTTCCTGTTCCTTTGCATGTTTGTCACACTTAAGTGTTTCGGAACATCAAACCAATTTAAACAATAGTCAAGGACAACACAAGTAAACACAAAATGCAATTTGTAAATGAAGGTGTTTATTATTAAAGGTGGAAAAAAATCCAAACCATCATGGCCCTGTGTGAAAAAGTGATTGCCCCCTAAACCTAATAACTGGTTGGGCCACCCTTAGCAGCAACAACTGCAACCAAGCGTTTGCGATAACGTGCAATGAGGCTTTTACAGCGTCCTGGAGGAATTTTGGCCCACTCATCTTTGCAGAATTGTCCTAATTCAGTTACATTAGAGGGTTTTCGAGCATGAACGGCCTTTTTAAGGTCATACCACAACATCTCAATAGGATTCAGGTCAGGACTTTGGCTAGGCCACTCCAAAGTCTTCATTTTGTTTTTCTTCAGCCATTCGGTGGTGGACTTGCTGGTGTGTTTAGGATCATTGTCCTGCTGCAGAACCCAAGTTCGTTTCAGCTTGAGTACACGAACAGATGGTCGGACATTCTCCTTCAGGATCTCTTGGTAGACAGCAGAATTCATAGTTCCTTTTATCACGGCAAGTCTTCCAGGTCCTGAAGCAGCAAAACAGCCCCAGACCATCACACTACCACCACCATATTTTACTGTTGGTATAATGTTCTTTTTATGAAATGCAGTGTTCCTTCTACGCCAGATATACTTGGACACACACCTTCCAAAGAGTTCCACTTTTGTCTCATCGGTCCACAGAATGTTGTCCAAAAAGTCTTGGGGATCATCAAGATGTGTTGTGGAGAAATTGAGACGAGCTTTGATGTTCTTTTTGCTCAGCAGTGGTTTTCTCCTTGGAACTCTGCCATGCAGGCCATTTTTGCCCCGTCTTTTCCTGATGGTGGAGGCATGAACGCTGACCTTACCCCACTCCCCCAGACCCAGATGGGGACCCCCCAGGCGGCTCTTCTCCATCCAGGAGCCCATCCCCCCAGGGCCACGCACAGAGGGATAGCTGGGATATGGAGGCCTATCTCAAAGCCCTCCCCACTAAGCAGGACATTGAATCCTATATTAGCAGACTGGAAAGATCATATGATAGAAAGATGAATGACCTCCGCAAGGATATCGGGCATAGATTGGAAGATATTGAACACACGGTGGAGGAAACGATCTCCAGGTTGTCTGAACAGGACACCATATTACAGGAACACATTAACCAAATCCAGCAGCTATTTTATGGTCTGGATGACCAGGAAAACAGGAGTCGCCACAATAATATCCGCATGCGCGGCTTAACGGAGTCTGTTGAAAACAAAGACTTGGTTGCGGCAGCCATAAAGGTGTTTAACCAATTGCTTAACAAACCTGCGGACTCTCTGATTGAAATTGATCACATTCACAGATTTCTGGGCCCCCGCAACCCGAACTTAGCTTATCCTAGAGATGTTATTTGCTGTGTGCACTTTTTCAATGTCAAGTCGGACATTATGCAAGAGGCCCGGCATCAGGAGACCATCTTGTTCAACGAGACCCCTATCATGTTGCTGACAGACCTGTCCAGGCAAACCCTCCTGATGAGGAAGGCCCTAAAACCAGTTACCAATGCCCTACAAGCCAAACAAATAAAGTATCGCTGGGGGTTCCCTTTCCAGCTCTCCGCAACCCAGAATGGCAACTCTGCGACTTTCCGCACACTGGGGGACCTACCCACCTTCCTTGAAACTTTTGAGCTACCACAACTACGGATCCCAGACTGGCCCCTTCATTCGGCCACACCCGGCCTCCCCCTGTCTTCTGGATGGACAACGGTCACCAAGAAGAAGCGCTCTCGTTCCCGCACTTCTAAATCTCCAACTGGGTGAGACTCCCCCAAACCCACCGGCTGGTCGGGTTTTTGTTTTCTAACTTTACTCGGTCCACAAATCCTTGAGATAATTTGAAGGTTAAAGTGTATGCCGTATTTGTTGCTTCGCACCTCGGAAGCACAGGCTTTATCAGAGTTTGAACCACTTGAATGGTGCTAATTTGCCTTCTAACCTCACATGCCTTAATGCTGCCTTGAAATACTCATTTATTAACCTTATACATTATTATTGTTTGTTCTTATTTATTTTTTATGCGTTTACACATAGACGGGGGCGGGATACTATGTTAACGTCCCACGGTTCCCCCCCTTAGGAATAGCAGAGACTTTGCTGACTCTGTATTTACAATTTCAGTTAGTTCTTCAGGGGACGTCCTTCCTACCAAAATGGACTTTAGAGGGTACATCCACCCAAAACTTTTCATAGTATGTTGCGTGTCACACGAGCTCTAACACCCGAGTGGATTTTACCCCCATGCCCTGTATCGGGGCGCAGCAGGCTCATTTGCACTCACCCTCCTCCCCTCCTACCTAACCTACCTTCCTTTTCCCCCTCTGTTCTACTCAGCACCCTTCTACTTATTCTGTCTATCCAAGCTCTCAGACTACCACTACACACCACACCATCCATGTCCCACCTTATCATGGCGACCCCCATAGAACTTAAGGTATCCCCGCTTAACTGCAGAGGTTTCAACACGCCAGAGAAGGGCAGGCAGATATTACATCATTTCCACAAGACAAAAACTCTAATACTGCTACTACAGGAAACCCATTTCCGCACTGATTCTGTTCCCACTCTTCAGGATAAACACTACACTACGTGGTTTCATAGCACCAACCCCTCGGCTAGGACCAAAGGGGTATCAATAGCATTCCATTGTTCTTTTTCACCCGAGGTATTAGAAGTTGACATAGACCCTAAGGGCAGATTTTTGTTTTCGAAAATTGCCATCCAACAGTTGATTGTCAATTGTCAATTGTCAAACATTGTCAATGTTTATCTTCCGAACCAGGATCAGCTGCACTTCCTCTCCTCCGTGGCGGCCCGCCTGAGGTCCTTCAGCTCACCCAACTTAATATTGGGAGGAGATCTTAATGCTCCACTTGTGCCGAGACTGGATTCCTCTACCGGTAAGTCACACATCACTTCTTCCTGCTTATCTAAAATGCGAGCGATCTTAGCGGATTTGTCTCTAGTTGACACCTGACGACTCTTCCACCCTTCCGAGAGAGACTACACATATTACTCCCCAGCTCACAATTCATACAGCAGGATAAACTATATATTCTTGTCCCAACCACTACTAGACCTGGACCCCCAGTGTGATATAGGCTTAAAGTTGTGGTCAGACCACTCTCCTGTACATGTCACTATAGGTCGCATCCCACAACACACACGTAGAACCACATGGAGACTGAACAATAATCTACTAAACGACAGCGTCTGTACTACAGAGGTGTCGACAGCCATCACTGAATTCATCCGAACACACATTACTGATGAGACCTCCGCTATGAATCAATGGGAAACCCTTAAATGTGTGCTTAGGGGGATTTTCATCCAACACGGGGCCAGACTGAAAAGAGCGCGTACAGAGGACATTAAACGCTTATTTAAACACGATATAAAGAGTAAACCGCGCTATTCAAACAAGATAAAAAAATATTATAAATAAATTCCCTACAAGCAGCAACCCTAATCGTAATACTCCGATAACAGACTAAATAAGTAAAAAAAGTGAGCTGCGCTAAAAAAACTCTAAACAGAAAGAATAAATCTAATCACAAAGATTCATCAATGATCACAAGAAATATTAGTGACAAAAAGGGATACAAATAATTGAATTATATCAGTGAATAATATCTTTTCACCATATAAGTGACAAAAAAATTGTTTTTAAATCAGTGCCCATAATATGATTAGCATAAATTGCATACCCCTTATATATGAATCGTATAAATTATCAGTATTAAAGAAAATAAACCGACACACCCCCAAATTAGTTGTAATGAATGAACAGAAAAAACCAACAAAAAAGAGTATTGAATTGAAGAAAAAAAGAAAAAAAGAAAAAAATCCCAGAAAAAATGTCCAAAGAGCAGTGTTGATTCTTCCAAAGTGAAAATATGGAGTTAACACCCACAATGTTCTGTGATAAAGAAAATCCAAACAATCCTCCACCAGTGAGAAGAGGGGCCGCTTACCAAAATTATAGATCTCAGTGTCAATGAGATCAACAAGGCAAAAGCACAGAAGTTCTGGATGAACCGTCACAGGAGCCACACAGCCTTTATCTCTGATACGAAGCCTCCAGACAAGGAACAAGGGTATCGTGGATCATATAAAAAATCAAAAAGGCACTCGCATAGCGTAAAACCTCTTAGTTTAATGGAATTAAAAAATAAACAGTATTGCACTCACATGTACATAGAAGAATACGATCATATAATAAGAAAAACGAGCCGGCCGGGACTCGTGTGCCGCCCGCACTTCCTAGCTGGGCGTAGAACGCGGAGACGTCAGAACGCCTACCTCCCTACGCGCGTTTCGTTACGTATTTAAACGACTCCACACACTCGAGTCCACGCATAAAAATTCCCTTGACCCGGCAATACTAGTGAAGCTGTCCAACACCCAATGTGACTTACTGCAAATCTTTTCTGACAGGGCGCTTGCAGCTTTCAACAAAGGCCGCTATATCCATTACTCACAAGCGAACAAGTGCGGGAAACACTTGGCCAAGGTCTTGCATCCCAGATAACAGAGGCAAAATATCTCATTTATAGTTTCCACTACTGGAAAAAAAAAGACATAAAAACTCAGAAATCGTTTCTGAATTTAGGGACTATTATTCTTCCCTCTATAACCTTCAACCGCATACTATCAGGGACACGCAGGCCACTATGGCCACGTTGGACTTACAAGGTTATGTGCGGGAAATGGCCCTCCCCACCATAACGCCCAAGGAAGCTGACAATCTAGAACTGCCCCTGAATACCACAGAATTCTTGACTGCGATTAAGGGCCTAAAAACGGGGAAGAGTCCGGGTCCGGATGGGTACACCCCACAGTTTTATAAAACATTTGCGCAACAATTGGCTCCTATTATGACTCGTGAGTTTGAGGGAATAGATGATACCCACCCCCTATCTTCCCACATCCTCCAAGTTCAGATAGTGGTACTACCCAAACCTGGTAAAGATCATTCTCATTGCAGTAACTACAGACCCATTTCCCTCCTTAACGTTGATCTCAAACTTTTTGCCAAAATTCTAGCCACCCGTTTAGCTCCTCTCTTGCCATCTCTAGTGCACAGCGACCAAGTTGGTTTTATCCCGAGCCGGGATGCTCGCGACAACACTACTAAGACATTGCATCTCATTTCATACACCCAACAACACAACATCCCGACGTGTCTCCTGTCGTGCAACGCTGAGAAGGCATTTGACCGTGTCGACTGGTCCTTCCTACGAGCAACACTAATACAAATAGGGATGGGGCCAAAACTACTGTCTAAAGTGATGTCATTATATTCTAATCCCTCTGCAAAGGTGGCAATGAATGGAGACTCCTCGTCGTTCACAATTAGAAACGGCACCAGACAGGGGTGCCCCTTGTCACCCCTGCTGTTCGCGCTCACGTTTGAACATCTCGCACAAGCAATTCGGGCCAATCCTGCCATTCGCGGGATCCCGACCTCCACAGAACCCAGCAAACTCTCATCTCACCATCTGAACCAACCGCATCAGAACTTGTGGTCAACATATGCAGCAGAGTGCATTGACATTCAAAAAGGTAACTTTCTCTTAACGAAGAAAGAGTGTAAAATTGCAACACTACACAGCCACCTGCAAAACTTTGCAGCCTTAACAAGAAGAAAGAGTGTAAAATTGCAACACTACACAGCCACCTGCAAAACTTTGCAGCCAAAGCAGGCATCAGAAGATGCGCTTACATCAACTTTGTAAAAGAGTGAACGGACGACCAAGTCGCCGCCTTACACACCTGAGTGACTGATGCTTGATATCGGAAGGCCCAAGAGGTCCCAATTGCCCTAGTGAAATGGTCCGTGACAGAAAAGTGGGCACACCTGCCCCTTCAAGGTGTAAGCCTGGACCACGATCTGTCTGATCCATCTAGAAATGGTGGACGACGAGACCGCCAGTCCTTTTTTCAGACCAGCTACCGAAACAAACAGAGAATCTGACTTCCAGAAGGGAGCCATGGCAGACAGATATACCCTCAGAACCCGGACCAAGTCCAGGGAATGGAGGGCGACTTGCAAGAAAAGGCCGCCAGTTCTGAAACCCCCCTGGCAGATGTAATGGCCACTAGAAAGACCACTTTCTGAGAGAGCGTTAAAGGAATTTCCCTGATGTTCTTAAACATTGGTTTCTGAAGTGCTGATAGCACCAGATTCAGATCCCATGGAGGTAAGGGTGGACGCACCGGGGGGACTACATGCCGGACCCCTTGTACAAAGGTGCTCACTAAAGAGTGAGACGCTAGGGATCATTGGAAAAAGACAGCCAAGACTGATATCTATCCCTTGATGGTGCTTAAGGCCAACTTCTAGTCTACTACACAATGTAAGAACAGCAGGAACCTGGATACCGAGTAGGTGCGTGGACGCCACCCCATCTCCTCACACATGGAGATATATTCCACGTACGATGGTATATCTTCCGAAAAGATTTGTGTGCCCTCCACATAGTGGAAATCACTGAGTCAGACAGACCTTGGTTCCTTAGCACCTGGCTTTCAACAGCCATGCCATTAAAACCAGTGATGGTAAAGCAGGATGGAGTATTTAACCTTGTGACAGAAGGTCTTCTTGCATCGGTAACCGCCAAGGAGCATCCGCCACCAGGCGTACCAGGTCAATCTGAGGCAAACAGTATCATTGGAATCCCCTCGGCCTCCACTCTGCAGAGCAGACATGGTAACAGCTTTAGCGGATGAAAGGAGTAAATCAGCCAGTACTGCTCCCATGGAGCCACCAAAGTGTCCGCCCAGGTATCTCTTGTCCTGGACACGAACCTACGCACCTTTCGATTGAGCCGAGACGCCAGGAAATCCACATCTGGTGTACTCCACCACAAGCAAAGGAGCCTGAACACCTTCTGATGCACTCTCCTGGGTCCAGCATCTGGCGACTTAGATAGTCCACCTGCCAGTTTTCTACACCCTGGATGTACATGGCTGACAGGACCGGTACGTGCCGTTCTGCCCACCGAAGGATGTGAGCAACCTCCCGTGCTGCAGCCGAGCTTCTTGTTCCTCCTTGATGGTTGACATATGCCACCGTCGTGGTGTTGTCTGACTGGATGCTGATCGGACGCCCTCGAAGTCTCATTGACCATGTGAAGTTCAAGCACATTGATTGGCAACTGCGATTCCTCCCTGGACCCAGGGTCGATTGTACTCCCAGTACTCCACCCCAGTCAGTCAGGCTGACGTCTGTTGAGATCACTGTCCAATGAAGAGGTAGGAACAATTTCCCAGACCGGAGGGCCAGAAATCCCAGCCACCAGAGAAGAGAATCCCTGACTAACTGTTTCACCTGAGTCTGCCGAACCAGAGATAATGGAGATTTGTCCCATTTTGCCAATATCTCCTTCTGCAAGACTCTGGTGTGAAATTGGGCATACGGTACCGCCTCGAAGGAGGCCACCATGAAGCCCAGGACTCGCATGCAGAAGCGCAGCGTCGACCGCCTGCGGTTCATCAACGGCTTCACCGCGGCTCTAAGAGTCTGCAGTTTGTCTGAAGGGAGAAACACTCTCTCGCTTCCACGGAGTCCAGCAGTAAGCCTAGGTACTGCAGGCGCGGAGTCGGCACAAGTACTGACTTTTTGAGCTTCAACACCCACCAAAATTCCTGCAGGGTTTGCATGGTGATCGCCACATCCTCCCATAATTCTAAGGCAGAAGCTGCTCTCAGAAGGAGATCGTCTAGGTAACCCACAATTGCGATCCCACGTTGTCGCAACAATACCTGGGTAAAGACTCAGGGTGCTGAAGCCAAGCCAAAGGGGAGAGCCACAAACTGGTAATGGTCTTCCCCTACTGCAATCGCAGAAACCTCTGATGCCTGGGGCATATAGATATGTGCCGGTATACGTCCTGGATATCCAGAGACGCCAGGGAGTCCCCCTGATGGAGTGAAGTGACTAAGGAGTGAACTGATTCCATTCTGAACCTCTGTACTTTTACAAAGCAATTGAGGGCTTTTAGGTCCAAGATTGGACGTACCCCTTCCTTTTTGGGGACTACAAACAGACTGGAATAGAATCCCTGAAACCTTTCAATTTCTGGAACAGGCACTATCACCCCGCGGTGGAGCAGGTCCCCTACTGCCCCAAACGGGGCCTCTCAGTGAGCTGGGAGTAAGGGTATGCTGGAGGGGAGAAATTTGTTTGATGGCCAAGAGAGGAACTCTATCTTGTAGCCCGATGAAATCAGTTTGCAGACCCATTGGTCAGACAGCCGAAAGGCCCACCAGGCTGCAAACTCCCAAAGGCGAGCCCCCACCCGAGTGACAGGCGGGGGCAAACCTTCATACGGTAGCACTTTTTCTTGATGGCTTCCAAGTCCAGGGACACGTCTATCCCTCAGTAGTCGCCCTGTCGGCCTGGGATCATTTTGCTGAAGTTCTGGATGGAGAAAAAGCCTAGTTTGAGCGGAAAATGAGGGCCCTTGCATGCGGTGTGGCTCCTTACTCTTCCTGGACTGTGAGAACAAAGTGCTCTTCCCACCTGTGACATTCTTAATAATGTCATCCAGTAAGGCTCCAAATAGCCACTCACCAAGGAAATGTAAATCTGTCAAGGCTTTTTTAGATGCCTGGTCCGCAGACCAGCATTTCAGCCAAATTAGGCGCCACAGCACCACTGCTGAAACTGATGCTCTGGAGAGTAAGGGAAGCGTATCCAGGGCAGCGTCACAGACCTACTTATGGCCGTGCACTAACTGGTCTGCTAGTTCCACGCAGACAGGAGAGGACCGCTGCTTCTCCAATTCATGGTGCAATAGTTTTGCCCACTCAGTAAGTGTCTGCAACACCAATGCTGTGGCCAGTACCAGTCGTATCTCTGACCCCACTACCGTAAACACGAACCGGGCCACTGCCTTGGCCTTTCTGTCGGTAGGGTCCTTAAATGCAGGAGTCCCTTCTACTAGGATTGTGGTTACTTTATCAGACCTGGATACCACGACTGGGAAAGCCGACCATTTTTTAAGAAGGCTCTCCTCAGGGGGGGGGGGGGGGGGGTAACGCACCGCCATTCTTTTTGGGACCGAAAAGGTCCGTTGCGGGCTTCCCCATTCCTTGTATATGAACTTATCTAAATAAGTCAGATACGGAAACACCTTTAGCGTATGGGCTGGCTTATGGAACCCAAAAGGGGCCGCTACCTCAGCAGATGATACTGCTGCATCCTGTATTTTCAGGGTACCACGCACAGCTGTGATAAGTGCTCCAACTAGCGCTTTGTCTTGTGCAGAGCAAAAAAAGCTCTGTTCTGAGGTACAGGAACCAGAAAAAAGAGAAAAACCGCGATGAGGCTACAAGAAAATGGTAGGCTGGGTGCCCTGTATGGAGAAAGATCGCAGGTAAAATGGCTGCCGAACTTCGAGAAAATGGCCGCTGACCATGCTTTTCACAGAGACTAAAATGGCAGATGAAAAACTACACAGAGAATGTACACAGATAATGGCGGCAGTCAGCACTATGGCGGTAGCATGTGCAGAGCCCACAGACAGACAGCCCAGGGACACAGACAGCCAGTGCAGCCCCCAATCAAGAATCAGAGCCCCCGGGAGACCCCTGGCTCAGGTACACACACCGCTCAACAGCCCAGTCATGCAGCATCCCCCATGGAGGGGGGGAGGAAAATAGGGACAGGGAGAAAAGAGAGGGAGGAGAGAGACCCCCTAATCGACCTCCAAGGGAATGCCCAGCTGCTCAATCCTGCCGAGGCAGGAAGAGCTGTACTTACCATCCGGATGAACTGGAGGCATCCCATCACCGACCCACACCGAGCAGTATGGGGTGGCTGCGGGCCACTGCACACTGTGACAAAGACATCTGTAGTCCGGTCATATGTCTGCCCGGAGCATTGCGCTCACAGGCCGCCCCTGGAGCCTGAGGAGCATGTCATAGCCGACCCAGCGTGTAGCTAGGGTCTGCACACGCTTGATGGCCAGGCTGGGGAGATTACAAGGATCTATATTATACAGCCTGTCACCCAGCCGGCTATTGATAGAAGAGCACAGGATCTTAAAATCTTGCGCAAAAGGCAAGAATCCAGAAAAAATCCCCAGGACCGATGGTCCTGGCAGAGAGCCTAGGTCCTTCTTCCCTAGGCAGAAAAAACTGAGCTGCAGGAAGCAGGCTGAGGGGTTATTACCAGAGGGACTGCCCCCTGGGCAGAACTGTACAGTTATGTTGTTTTTCACATTTATTACATGTTCTGCCTAGTCCTCTCCTGAAGGTGGCAAAATAACCCTACGGTCAAGATTAATGGAGCTGTGTCCGTCAATGAACGAAAGAGAAAAGGCAATATCCTTATGACCTTTTACATCGATTTGATAGAATCTGGTAAATTTATGGACTGAAGACAGAGTTGCGGCCTTGCAGATCTGAGCCATGGAGGCCTAATGATGCAACGCCCCAAGAGGCACTAACAGTCCTGGTGGAGTGCGCTTTAACCACTTGCTTACTGGGCACTTAAACCCCCCTCAGTCCCAGACCAATTTTCAGCTTTCAGCGCTGATGCACTTTGAGTGACAATTACGCGGTCATACAACACTGTACCCAAATGAATTTTTTATCATTTTTTTCCCACAAATAGAGCTTTCTTTTGGTGGTATTTAGTTACAGCTCGGAGTTTTATTTTTTGCTAAACAAACAAAAAAAGATGCAAAAAAAAAAAATCATGTTTTAATAGTTTGTTATAAAATTTTGCAAACGGGTCATTTTTCTCCTTCATTGAAGTGCGCTGATTAGGCGGCACTGATGGGCTGCATTGGTGGGCACTGATGGGCTGCATTGGTGGGCACTGATGGGCTGCATTGGTGGGCACTGATAGGCTGCACTGGTGGGCACTGATAGGCATAGTTAAGGCGGCACTAATAGGCACAGATAAGGCGGCACCGATGGGCACAGATAAGGCGGCACTGATGGGCAAAGATGGGCACAGATAAGATGGCACGGATGGGTGGCACGGATAAGTGGCACGGATGGGTGGCACGGATGGGCACTGATAGGTACCACAGATAGATGGGACTGATGGGCACTGATAGGTGGCACTGATAGGTGGCTCTGATAGGTGGCACTGCTGGGCACTGATGGGCGGCACTGCTGGGCACTGATGGGCGGCACTGCTGGGCACTGATGGGCGGCACTGGGGTGCAGCACCTGAGGCAGATTTTGGGTGGCACTGTGGGTGGCACTGCTGGGTGGCACTGTGGGTGGCACTGTGGGCACTGCTGGGTGGCACTGTGGGCACTGCTGGGTGGCACTGTGGGCACTATGGGCACTGCTGGGTGGCACTGACAGGGGGGCACTTACTTTATTTCAGGATGGCACTGCGGGTGGCAGGTGGGCACTGGCAGGGGGCAGGTGTCCTTTTAAATTGCTGGCCGTGATCGGGACTGATGTCCCGAACACGGCCGCCGGCGATCGGCTTTTTTTTTTTCTCCTCGCGCTGTCAGCGCGAGGAGGAATACTAGCCGATTACCGGCTCCGTTTTATCACATGATCAGCTGTCATTGGCTGACAGCTGATCACGTGATAAGGGGTCGGGATCGACCCCTTACACGGATCGGTGATCAGGCGAGTCTCACGGACTCGCCGATCACAGAGCGCGCCGCGCGCGCCCCTCAGGGGGCGCGCAGGCCGCTCGTAACCGGGACTACGTCAATAGACGTAGTCCCGAAAATGTGGGTCCGCGCTATTGCCGTCATTTTGCAATAGCGCGGATCCCAAGTGGTTAACATGAAAAGGAGGAATTTTCTTCTTTAGACCATAAGCTTGAACAATCACTTGACAAATGCATTTGGGAATAATAGATTTTAATGCTGCCTGTCCTCATTTAGGACCTTCCGGCAGTACAAACAAAGCATCTGTTGTACAAATCTGAGTGGTCTCCTTTAAATAGACCTTGACCGCTCTCACTACATCACGGTAATGTAGTGACTTCTCTTCCCTAGATCGAGGCTCTGGGAACACAGAAGACAGAACAATATCCTGGTTTAAATGAAAACCTGTCACTACCTTTGGTAGGAATTCAGGATGAGGCCGCAATAGCAACTTATCCTTATGCATGATCAAATATGGCTCTTTACAGAGCCACCAATGGACAGAGACAAGACAGAGCCGCCCTGGTAGAGGATATGGTAACCAAAAAGATTATCTTTCTTGTCAAAAGAACCAAGAGAATATCCCATATAGGCTCAAATGGCTGTTTCTGGAGAGCCAACAAGACTAAATTCAAATCCCAAGGATTCAGGGGTGCCCTGACGGGAAGATTAATCCCCTCCCTGAATAAAGCTACGCACCAGAGAAGCCGAGACCTGGATAGTACTCAAGGCTAGCTTAATTTCCAATATCATTTCCAGGAATTCAAGGATCCTACCTATGACATACTTCCTGGGGTGCTAACCCCTGGATCCACACCAGGAGACATATGCCTTCCAGACCCTATCGTATATGACTCTGGAGGCCAGCTTCCCAGCATTAACCAAAGTAGACACTAATGAAGGAGATAATCCACGGTCCTTTAGAATGTGGGTTTCAATAGCCAAATCATTAAATTTAGCATTTGTAAGGTAGGAATACCGGACCTTGTGCGAGAAGGTCTGGACACAACAGCAGGGTCCAAGGGTCCCTTACTGCCATCTTTATGACCTCGACAAACCAAGATCTTCTGGGCCACCAAAATCACCTCTTTCACTTCCCGCTTGATCCAGCGAAGAAGGTGCGGAAGCAGCAGAACCGGAGGAAACGCATAGATCAGTGAAAACTGATCCCATGGAAAGATCTGTCTGTTTCACATGCCAGCGGATTCCTCGTCCTTGACACAAAGTTGTCGACCTTGTTGTTGACTCTGGACACAAATAAATCCACGTCCCATCTTTGACATATTGACAGAAAAATGTTGGGGTGAAGGGACCATTCTCCCGGAAACAACTGATGGCGACTCAAGTAGTCTGCCTGCCAATTTTCTATCCCTGGAATGAAAATAGCTGATAGACAAGGAATGTTGTTTCTGCCCAAGATAGAACATGATCCACCTCTTTTTGGGCTTCAGGACTCCTCGTGCCCCCTTGGTGATTTATGTAGGCCACAGCCATGGCATTGTCGGACTGAATTCCGACAGGATCATTTCTTAATCTAAGCGTCCAGGCCTCTAGGGCCAGACGAACCACCCGAATTTCTAGAGCATTGATGGGCAAGGTCTTTTCTGACTTATACCATTTTCCCTGGACAGATGCTTCTTTCAGAACTGCTCCTCAACCTAGAAGGCTGGCATCCGTTACCACTTTCCAGGATACTGGTAGAAAGGATTTCCCCCGTTGAAGGTTGCTGGATATCAGCCACCAATCTGACACACCTTGGGGGATAAGTGCATTGGAAAGTCCAAAGCCTGGCCTTTCTTGTTCCAGGTCGACAGAATGGTGTTTTGCAGCAGTCTTGAATGAAACTGCGCATAAGGATGGGCATCGAAGGAGGCCACAATCTTTCCTAACAATTTCATGCACAGCAGAATGGAAGGATTTCTCTTTGTTTTGACAAGTCAAATCAGTTCCTTTATGGAGCGAATTCTTGCCTGGGGTAAGAATACCTTCTTTTGAACGGTATTTATGATCAGCCCCAAGTACTGTAATCTCCTTGACAGCTTTAAGGAGAATTTTTCGAGGTTGAGAATCCAGCCTAGGAATTCTAGGTAGCTTACAGCTGAGATTAAACTTTGGTTTAGACAGGTGACTGATTGATCTACTAAAAGCAGATTGTCTAGGTAGGTTAAAATTGTTATAGCTCGAGCCCTTAATCTGGTTAACGGAGGCGCCAGGATTTTTGTGAACACTCGCGGTGCGGTGGCTAGACCAAACAGCAGAGCCACAAACTGAAAATGACAATTTTCTACCTCGAAGTGTAAAAACTTCTGATGAGAGGGAAATACTGGCATGTGGAGATAGGCATCTTTGATATCAATTGATGTAAAAAATTCCCCTCCTTGTAGAATGGAGACAACCGATCGAAATGACTCCATGCAAAAGGAACTGATATTCAAGTGCCGGTTTAGATCTTTGAGAAGATCGTGAAGAGGTTTGAATAAAACCCTGAACCCTGCTCTTCTGCGGGAACCTCTGATATCACCTTTTAGGATAAGAGATAATCCAGAGCAAGAAAGAGAGAGACTTCCTTTCCCCTGGATCTCTGGGAACGTTTGATTTTAAAAAATGGGGAGACAGGAATTCTCAGAACTCTCGTTTGTAACCTAGAGAAATTGAGGAAGCCACCCATCTGTCTTGACAAAGTTTCTGTCGGATCTTTGAAAATTGTAGAAGCCTTCCCCCCACCCGAGCGATTGGGAGTGCCCCTTCATAAGGAGGCTTTAGTATTTTGCTTTGCGGGCTTCCTGCCCCAAGTCCTCTTTTGGCCATGGGACTGCCCCTGAGGTCTTCCTCTTAAGCTCAACGGGGGAGGCAGATGCTCCTGGCACTGGAGAGCATGTTTAAAGGAGAAATGCTTAAACTTCTTCTTTACTGGTCAAAGAAAATTTTTCCCATTAGAAATCCTTTGGATATGCTTTTTTAAATCATCTCCAAACAACCGTTCACCATGAAATGGGAAACTGGCCAAGAGCTTTTTACACGGCACTCCAGCTGACCAATTTTTCAACCATAGGACTCTGTGTGTATGTACAGTTCCTAGCATAAGCCGGGAGGCTGTAATAATAGAATCTTTCATAGAATCCACCATAAAACATAGTGCTTCTGATATGCCTGGCCTGCTGATCAGGAATAACCTTGAGTATCTCCACAAACTGGCCCTTTATGGACTGAGATACTCCAATCGCCGCAAGAGTCGGCTGCACCACTGAACTTGCAAGAGCAATGTTGTTCTTAAAAAGAAATTCCAACTTTTTATCTATTGGATCCTTCAACATTTGCGCATTATCTACAGGACAAGTGAGGTTTTTATTTACCGAGGAAATTGCAGCATTGATTTCTAGAACCCCCCCATTTCTTATAGAATTCCTCCTCCATAGGATAAAGTATAGAAAACCTTTTTGGAGGAAAAAAACTGCTTATCTAGGTACTCTCATTCAGAATAGATCAGCTTTTTTAGCCATGAATGAATAGCAAAGGCATCCCCAGATTGGTGATCCCAAACCAGAGGTGGGCTCATCAATAGACTGCACTACAGGCAGTGATGGAAGTAACTGAGTTAAAGTAAATGGTGTTACTTAACGCCGTTACTTTAGAGGGTAATGAGTAATCGAATTGATTACTCTTCCCCTCATGGTAACGCCATTCCCATTACTTGGGCGGCGTCACCGCAATTACATCTGCGACCATGGGTGGCGGTAGATGTAATTGCCGTAATGCTGAAATTACATCTAACGCCACTAGGGGCGCAAGGGGCTGGATCCGGAGTGCTCCGTGGCCTCGGCCTTAGGAAAGGCCACGGCTTTGGCCTAGCTCCGGAGCAGCGGCCATTTTGGTGCACCTGTCGGCAGTTTACAATGTGATTGCTCTGTGAAATGACGGAGTGATCACTTGTAAACAAATCAGCGTCATGATGACGCTGATTCCTCTCTCCCCTCTATGTACAGATATGTACAGTGGAGGGGAGAAATCGGATGGCAGTAGCGCTGTGGGCTGCATCTATAGTGCCTACAGCGCTGCTCTGTGACAATTGCAGTCACAGCCATCCCTCCATACCCTGCCAATACTCTGCAATTCCCTGCCAATACTCTGAAATAACCCGCCAATACCCTGCCAATACTCTGCAATACCCTGCCAATACTCTGCAATACCACGCCAACACTCTGCAATAACCCACCAATACCCTGCCAATACTCTGCAATTCCCTGCCAATACTCTGCAATTCCCTGCCAATACTCTTCAAAACCCCACCAATACCCTGCCAATACTCTGCAATTCCCTGCCAATACTCTGCAATAACCTGCCAATACTCTGCAATACCCTGCCAATACTCTGCAATACCCTGCCAATACTCTGTAATTCCCTGCCAATACTCTGCAATACCTTGCAATACTCTGCAGTACCCTGCCAATACCCTGCCAATACTCTGCAATTTCCTGCCAATACTCTGCAATACCCTGCCATTACTCTGCAATACCCTGCAATTCCCTGTTAATACTCTACAATACCCTGCCAATACTCTGCAATACCCCGCCAATACTCTGCAATACCATGCAATACTCTGCAATACCCTGCCGATACTCTGCAATACCCTGCCAATACTATGCAATACCCTAACAATACTCTGCAATACTCTGACAATACTCTGCCATACCCAGCCAATACTCTGCCATACCCAGCCAATACTCTGCAATACCCTGACAATACTCTGCCATACCCAGCCAATACTCTGCCATACCCAGCAAATACTCTGCCATACCCAGCAAATACTCTGCCATACCCTGCTATACTCTGCCATACTCGATAATACCCAGCCATACTCTGCCATACTTGGTAATACCCAGCCATACTCTGCAATATTCGGTAATACCCAGCCATACTCAGCGATACCCAGCAATCCTCAGCCGTACCCATTGCAAATTTAATTATTATCTGCTGATCCGAAAAATGATCCGATCCGTGACTCTGATCCGAGGAACGATCTGATCCATGAGTTTGGGGGGGACAGATGTACAGAGGGGAAACAGATATATGTTTGTGGGGGGGCTGACAGACATGTAGTGGGGTACAGATGGGGAACAGATATATGTGTGGGGGGGAACAGATGTGCAGGGGGGTACAGAGGGGAATTAGACCTGCAGGGGGATACAGAGGGGAAATAGACATGCAGGGGGGAACGCGCCCCTTGCTTAAAGTAATACTAGACCCGCCCCTTAGAATATAAAAAAAAATAACAGTTACTTTGCTGAGTAACTAATTACAGTGCCCTGTGAAAGTATTCGGCCCCCTTGAACTTTTCAACCTTTTGCCACATTTCAAGCTTCAAACATAAAGATATAAAATTTTAAATTTTTTGTGAAGAATCACCAACAAGTGGGACACAATAGTGAAGTGGAACGAAATCTATTGGATATTTTAAACTTTTTTAGCAAATAAAAAACTGAAAAGTGGTGCGTGCAAAATTATTCGGCCCCTTTACTTTCAGTGCAGCAAACTCACTCCAGAAGTTCAGCGAGGATCTCTGAATGATCCAATGTTGTCCTAAATGACTGATGGTGATAAATAGAATCCACCTGTGTGTAATCAAGTCTCTGTATAAATGCACCTGCTCTGTGATAGTCTCAGGGTTCCGTTGAAAGTGCAGAGAGCATCATGAAGACCAAGGAACACACCAGGCAGGTCCGTAATACTGTTGTGGAGAAGTTTAAAGCCGGATTTGGATACAAAAAGATTTCCCAAGCTTTAAACATCCCAAGGAGAACTGTGCAAGCGATCATTTTGAAATGGAAGGAGTATCAGACCACTGCAAATCTACCAAGACCTGGCCGTCCCTCTAAACTTTCAGCTCAGACAAGGAGAAGACTGATCAGAGATGCAGCCAAGAGGCCCATGATCACTCTGGATGAACTGCAGAGAACTACAGCTGAGGTGGGAGAGTCTGTCCATAGGACAACAAACAATTGCAAAATCTGGCCTTTATGGAAGAGTGGCAAGAAGAAAGCCATTTCTCAAAGATATCCATAAAAAGTCTCGTCTAAAGTTTGCCACAAGCCACCTGGAAGACACACCAAACATGTGGAAGAAGGTGCTCTGGTCAGATGAAACCAAAATCAAACTTTTTTCCCACAATGCAAAACGATATGTTTGGCGTAAAGCAACACAGCTCATCACCCTCAACACACCATCCCCACTGTCAAACATGGTGGTGGCAGCATCATGGTTTGGGCCTGCTTTTCTTCAGCAGGGACAGGGAAGATGGTTAAAATTGAAGGGAAGATGGATGCAGCCAAATACAGGACCATTCTGGATGAAAACCTGTTGGAGTCTGCAAAAGACCTGAAACTGGGACGGAGATTTATCTTCCAACAAGACAATGATCCCAAACATACAGCAAAATCTACAAAGGAATGGTTCACAAATAAACGCATCCAGGTGTTAGAATGGCCAAGTCAAAGTCCAGACCTGAATCCAATCGAGAATCTGTGGAAAGAGCTGAAAACTGCTGTTCACAAACACTCTCCATCCAACCTCACTGAGCTCGAGCTGTTTTGCAAGGAAGAATGGGCAAGAATTTCAGTCTCTCGATGTGCAAAACTGATAGAGACATACCCCAAGCGACTTGCAGCTGTAATCGCAGTAAAAGGTGGCTCTACAAAGTATTAACGCACTTTTCATTTTTTTATTAGTTAAAAAAGTTTCAAAAATCCAATAGATTTCGTTCCACTTCACAATTGTGTCCCACTTGTTGGTGATTCTTCACAAAAAATAAAAATTGTATATCTTTATGTTTGAAGCCTGAAATGTGGCAAAAGGTTGAAAAGTTCAAGGGGGCCGAATACTTTCACAAGGCACTGTACTTTTCTAATGTAGTAACTGAGTTACTAATGCAGTTACTTTTTGAGAGAAGTAATTTGTAACTTAACTAATTACTTTTTTAAAGTAAGATGACCAACACTGGCTACAGGCAGCAAAAAAGTTGAACAAACCAATTTAGTAAGGGAGTGTACCAAGTGTCTCTCATATGAGACTGCTCCCTCCATGTTAGGACAGTGTCTTCCTGATCCTTTGAAAGAACTTTATGAACCCCTGCCCCTTGCTCCTCAGCATGAGGATCCGGAGAACTGGACAGGGATCTGCTATGTTTGGACCAACTATGGAAAGCGACCATAGCATCAATCTTCTGTTCCAAATTTGAAATGGTAGAAGAAAAAAAAACCTCCTGAATGCTAATAGGATTTTTTGTACTTTCCGTAAAATCCTTTTCTTTGAAGTACATTGACGGACACAGCTGCTTTAAATCTTGACCGTAGGGTGAGGACTAGGCAGAACATGTAACACATGTAAAAAGAGCAAGACTGCACAGGGGGCGGTCCTTCTGGTAATAACCCCTCAGCCTGCTTCCCGCAGCTCAGTACGTCAATAAGTAGTACAACATAAAATAGGAGGGGTGGGTGCTATGTCCTTTAATGAACTTCAGAGAAAATAATTTTACGGTGAGTACAAAAAATTCTATTTTCTCTTTCGTTTGTTGACGGACAAAGCTCTTTTAAATCTTGACCATAGGGACGTCCCCAAGCCGTGTCAAAATGAGGGCTGTAAACAGCCAAACAACTTCACCCACAACCAAAGGGCACGCCTCAATGGAGGAGTTGCCATCTGAAATGGCCACACCAAAACTTGCGACCCATATATGCATCAAAAATGCGTTTACAACAAAATTGTAATTTTCTTTTAAAACGAAAAAGGTGTAAGTTGCAACTTTTACACAGCCGCCTGCAAAACTTTGCGGCCAAAGCAAGCATCCGAAGATGCGCTTACATCAACTTTGTAGAATTTTGTGAAAGTGTGACCGGATGACCAAGTCGCTGCCTTACACACCTGGGAAACAGACGCTTGATGTCGGAAAGCCCTGGAGGTCCCAATTGCCCTGTGGGAATGGGTCGTGACAGGAAAGGGGGGCACCTGCTCCTTCAAGGTGTAAGCCTGGACCACGATCTGTCTAACCCCCCCGGTAAATGGTGGTCAACGAGACCGCCAGACCTTTTTCCAGACCAGTCACCGAAACAAACAGTCTGACTTCCGGAAGGGAGCCATAGCGGACAGATATACCCTCAGAGCCCAGACCCCGTCCAGGGAATGTAGGGCGACTTCTTTTGGATGTGTCGGCTTAGGACAAAGGGATGGTAATACAATGTCCTCATTGAGATGGAATGCCAAAACCACTTTTGGAAGAAAAGAGGGTTGGGGGCGTTAGAGCTGCCACGACGCATCGACGTAATCGACTACGTCGACTAAGAAAATACGTCGACGTGCGTGCAGGGCGTCGATGCGTCACAGTAGTGGCAGTGCTTAGCATCTACCGCTGCCCTCCGTGCCGCCGTCCCCCCTCTCTTCCCCCCTCCGTGCTGCCGTCCCTAGGGGTGCAACGGATCGTCACTGATCCGTGATCCGAGCGCACATGCCGCGATCCGCAGAGCACTCCGCGGTCTCGGCCTTAGGAGAGGCCGCGGCTTCGGCCTAGCTCCGAAGCGACGGCCATCTTTCTACACCCAGGCATTTACAATGTGATCGCTCCGACGGAGCGATCACGTGTAAACAAATCGGCGTCATGACATGATGCCGGTTTCTCTCTCCCCTCTCTGTACTGAGAGGTCGGATGTAAGCAGCCATCCCTCCATACCCAGCCCGATACAATACTCTGCAATGTCAATGCCAATAATCTGCAATGCCAATACTCTGCCCCGCCAATACTCTGCAATGCCAATGCCAATACTCTGCCCCGACAATACTATGCAATGCCAATGCCAATACTCTGCAATGCCAATGCCAATACTCTGCCCCGCCAATGCCAATACTCTGCAATGCCAATACTCTGCAATGCCAATGCCAATACTCTGCAATGCCAATGCCAATACTCTGCCCCACCAATACTCTGCAATGCCAATACTCTGCAATAGAAAAGAAAAGTAGGTGTCGTTTCCGCTATGCTATTGAGAAAGAGGCTTGGTCCTCGCACTTCGAACGACGGTAAACCAGATACCATTGGCCATTAGACTCTGGCGATATGGGTAATGGTTGCGTGGGTGGGACGCGCGTGTGCATCACTTCCGTCGCGGAATTGTGGGTGAGGCCTGGGCTCTCTATGGAGGAGGAGGCTTGGGCCAATTTTAAGTATATAAGAGAGGCAATATGGCGTGTCACCCATGCCCCGAGACGACGTGAAGTATCACGAAACGCGTAGGGCGGTGTGACATGCTGTTTATTGCCTTGTGAACTGTACCAGCTGGAGAAGGAGAGACCTGTGGAGATTTGCGTACGGCCGACGCTTCCCACTTGTTATGCCATATCTCACTGCTTGATTGTAAGTCTGTTTTTTTAGTTTTTGATCTCTATTAAATAAGCAATTTTACACTATTGGAGCGCCTTTTCTCCCTCTTTTATGGTGGATCCTATAATTTATACATACTGGAGCCCTTTTGAACCATGACCCTGAAGGAGGGTGGAGCTTTGGAGGATTGAGGAGTATATATAGCTTGGCCTGATCCTTTGATATGCGAATTAACTTTTGACATCTGGTAAGGAGCCAATCTTGACCTTTGGTGGTGGTGCACTGTGGCATGTTTCACGATTTGGGAATGTGAAGCAAGGAATTATTTTTGGACACTATAATCAACATGTGGTGTTTGGTATCTGAAAATAATTGACTTCACAAGTTGGATTTGCTTTGAGGATTATCACATAAGGACACATTTAACTGTTATTAAGGACACTTTCGATTGTTCATTTACATGTGTATTTAGGCTCTTTTTCTAACTATTGGAACAGTAGTTTATATACATGTATCCAGGTTTATATTCAATTCACAATTGAAATTTTGTATTATGGGCTATTGGTAATCATGTTTACTATGATTGTCTAATCACTTTGCACTGCATTCATTCATTTTTTATATTCTTTATATACACAGCTCCCCGGTTGGGACATTGGTATCATATGGGAGGTGTGTGTATCTAGTACTGTTAGAAGGGAGTGCGGTTCTTTCTGGTTTAGTTTCAATACTCTGCAATGCCAATACTCTGCAATGTCAATGTCAATGCCAATACCCTGCCCCGCCAATACCCTGCCCCGCCAATACCCTGCAATACAACACCCTGCAATACAATACTCTCAAGGTTATCCAAAGGATTAATTAGCTAATCAAAAAAAAAAACACTAGATTCATTAAAAAATAAAAATAAAAAAAATAATCGGATAGTCGTTGACTAATCGAAAAAATAATCGATAGATTAGTCGACAGACAAATTAATCGTTAGTTGCAGCTCTAGGGGACGTATCCCTGCAGGCAACCAGATAGGGCGACTTGCAAGACAAGGCCGCCAACTCGGAAACCCCCCATAGGTAGGGGTGGTCAAACCGGAGGGACTACATGCCAAAGCCCTTGTACAAAGGTGCTTACCAATGAGTGAATCCACTCCTCGCTGTAAAAACAGCAGGATTCTGGAAACCGAATAAGTGCGCGGACATCACCCCATCTCCTCACACATGGAGCTGTAAGCCTTCCATGTATGATGGTAAATCTTCAGAGAGGAAGATTTCGGTGTCCTCAGCATAGTGTAAGCCTGACAGACCTCGGTCCTTTATTACATGGTTTTGAACAGCCACACCGTTAAAACCAGCAATGGCAAAGCAGGATGGAGTATTTGACCTTGCAATAGGAGGTGTTCTCGCATCGGCAAACCTCCAAGGAGCATCCGCCACCAAGCGTACTAGGTCGGCATACCAGGGACGCCGAGGCCAATCTGGGGTGATCAGTATTACTGGAATCCCCCTCGGCCCCCACTCGGCGTAGCAGACGTGGTAACAGTTTGAGTGGGGGAAAGGCATAAATCAGCCGATACTGCCTCCATGGAGCTACCAACTGTGCACCTTTCGATTGAGCCAAGAGATCCACGTCTCATGTGCCCCACCACAGGCAAAGAAGCCTGAATACCTCTGGATGCAATGATCATTCTCCTGGGTCCGGCATCTGGCGACTTAGGTAGTCCGCGTGCCAGTTTTCTACGTCCGGGATGTAAATGGTGACAGGGCTGGCACGTGTCGCTCTGCCCACTGAAGGATGTGAGCGACCTCCCGTGCTGCAGCTGAGCTCCTTGTTCCTCCTTGATGGTTGACATATGCCACCGCCATGGCGTTGTCGAACTGGATCCTGACTGGACGCCCCTGCAGCCTTGTTCACCATGTGGAGAGGCATAGCCTGATCACTCGAAGTTCGAGCACATTGATCGGCAGCTGGGATTCTTCCTGCGACCAAAGGCCGACTGTTCTCTCAGCACTCCCCCCAACTGGTCGGCTGGCGTCCGTTGTGATCACCATCCAAGGAAGGAACTATCTCCTGGACTGAAGGGCCGGAGACCTCAGCCACCAGAGAAGCGCATCCCCGACTAACTGGCTCATACGAATCTGATGATCCAGGGAAAACTGAGATTTGTCCTATTTGGACAGGATCTCCTTCTGCAAGACTCGAGTGTGAAATTGGGCTTATGGAAGGAGGCTACCATGAGGCCTAGAACTCACATGCAGAAGCGCAGCGACGACCACCTGTGGTTCTTTAACAACTTCACCGCGGCTCGGAGAGTCTACAGCTTGTCTGAAGGAAGAAAAACTCTTGCTTCCACTAAGTCCAGCAGTAAGCCCAGGTACTCCAGGTGTGGAGTCGGCACGAGCACTGACTTTTTTAGGTTCAACACCCAACCAAACTCCTGTAGAGTTTGCATGGTGATCGCCACATCCTCCCTTAATTCTGAGGTGGAAGCTGCTCTCAGAAGGAGGTCGTCTAGGTAACCCACGATTGCGATCCCACGTTGCCTTAACAGTGCCAGAATTGGAGCTAACACTTTAGTAAAGACTCAGGGTGCCGACACAAAGCCAAAAGGGAGAGCTACAAATTGGTAGTGCTCTTCCCCAACTGCAAATCGCAGAAACCTCTGATGCCTGAGGCATATGGGTATATGCAAGTATGCGTCCTGGATATCCAGAGACGCCAGGAAGTCCCCACTGATGGAGCGCAGGGACCATGGAGCAAACTGATTCCAAAATGCTGAAGCTGGGAGGCAAAATGCTGAAGCTGGGAGGCTATGAAGTAAAGTCTTGGCTGTGGTACCGCTAATCCACCCCAATCCCTTGCCCTCTGGAGAATTGATAACTTAATTCTCTGGGTTTTTCCTTTCCATAATAGTCTACGAAATATTGATTCTGTTTTTTTGAACCATTTTAAAGTTATCCATATCGGTGAATTATGGAGTATATATAACAATTGAGGGGTCCAGATCATTTTTATGAGATTTGCATGGCCTACCACCGATAATGGCAATTTGGTCCACGCCATGCTCTTAAGTTTGAATTTGTTAAGAATAGGTGACAAGTTATCCATTAAATAGTTTTCTATTCTAGAGTTTATCATTATTCCCAAGTATTTAAATGATGACACTATTTTAACTTGAGGTGCCTCTTTTAACCTGGACAGACTAGGATTGTCTAAGGGAAGTAGTACGGATTTATCCCAATTAATAATGTAACCAGAAAACGATCCAAATTTTTTTTTATTAAGCCCCATACACACTATCAGTTTTTCTGCTGACTTTTTCCTTCAGATTTACCAAAACCATATAATATGAGGTCAAACCTTAGGAGTTTCCATTTGTATGCAATCAGGCAGGCCCTTCTACTACATGGTTTTGGTAAATCTGAAGGAAAAACTCAGCAGAAAAACTGATGGTGTGTATGGGGCTTTAGTGACACTAAGGAGCTTAAAGAACCTTCTGTATCCCCAAGAAACAGTAATGCATCATCAGCATACAAGGAGATTTTTTCAATCCTCGTTCCTCTAATAAATCCACAAATAGATTCTGCCTGTCGGACGGCCTCGGCCAGTGGTTCAAGGGCCAGTGCGAATAGTAAAGGAGACAGGGGACAGCCCTGTCTTGTTCCTCTGTATAATGGGAAAAATTCTGAAACCGTGCCATTTATTTGCATACATGCCCTCGGAGTGGCATACAGCATCCTGATCCACCTTATAAACTTGTCCCCCAGGCCAAACAAACCCACCTCCCACAGATATGTCCACTCGACACTATCGAAAGCTTTCGCAGCGTCGAGTGACAAAATCGCTCTTTTCCCAATATTATCAGTTGGTATTTGCATATTCAAATAAAGCCTCCTTATATTAATAGCTGTAGACCTTGTTGGGATAAAGCCACATTGGTCACGATGAATCAATCCCTGCATGTGTCTACTTAGTCTTTTAGCCAGAACCCTGGCTAGAATCTTAGTGTCCGAGTTCAACAATGATATCGGGCGGTAGGATTCCGGAGCCAAAGGGTTCTTTCCCGGCTTTGGTAATACAATAATACAAGCATCCCTCAAAGATTCAGGAAGCCTGAATGATTCCAAAGCCTGGTTAAAGCGGGAGTCCGCCGGGACTCCGCGTTTTTTTTTTTTTTTAAAAGCCAGCAGCTACAAATACTGCAGCTGCTGACTTTTAAAATAGTGACACTTACCTGTCCAGCGCGCCCGCGATGTCGGCACCCGGAGCCTTTCGGCTTCATTTCCCGGTTCCCTACTGCGCATGCGCGAATCGCGCTGCGCAATAAGGATGGTCCCTGCTGCCTCTGGGATCTGTGTGTTTCCCAGCAGGCAGCAGGGCACTTGCGGAAAGGGGCGTAATCTACGCCCCTTTCCGCAGAGAGCTATCCCGGAAGTGGGTGCAGAATACCTGTACGGTACAGGTATCTGCACCCACCTCCCCCCTGAAAGGTGCCAATTGTGGCGCCGGAGGGGGGGAGGGTTCCGATGAGCGGAGGTCCACTTTAGGGTGGACCTCCGCTTTAAGGACCTTCAATAATTCTGGAAGCAAAACCTCACCATATTGTTTATATACTTCTGAAGGTAACCCATCAATACCCGGGGCTTTATCATTTGGACTTTCTTCCACTGCCTTAATCAACTCATCCAATGTCAGAGGAGCTCCCAGTTCTTGTTTATCGTTTTCAGAAAGAGAGGGGAGTTTTAAAGGTTCTAAAAATTCTCTCAGTCTTGTCTCGGAACAATTAACTTTATTTTGATATAAATTACTATAAAAATGAACAAAGGATCACATTATTTCCTTCTGGTCATAAGTAATATCTCCCTCCACTGTACGAATAGCAGAAATAATTTTACTATCTTCTTGGATTTGGCTATTACTGATAGCATTCTGCCTGATTTTTCTCCTTCTTCAAAACTGCGACATCTAGACAAAAAGTCAGACCGCGCAGCCTTTTTCATAGAAGTCTGTTTATATAATAATTGTGCATCCTTCCACACCCTACGATTGGAGGTAGTAGGACTCTGAATATACTGAACTTCTTTCTGCTGCGCCTCTGCTGCTAACAGCGATTCCCGTTCTCTACATGCTTTTTTGTAGACGCTTATGGCCTTAACCAATAATCCTCTCAAAAATACCTTCATGGTGTCCCATACTACCTGAGGTGATGTTGAGTTATTATTAATTTGAAAAAATTCAACTAAGGCCAAACTCATTGCATCCCCCTGATGGGGAACTTTAAACCAGAAAGCAGGAACTCTCCAGTTAGACCTAATTTTAGGCTTTATTTTATCTAGTGTTACTACTAACGGTGAATGATCTGATAAATCCCTCGTTAAGTAATAAACATCAGAAACCCAAACAATAGCTGAGTCTGTTCCCAAGAACATATCTAACCTTGATAGGGTCTGAAAAGTACCAGAGCAACAAGAATATTCTTTAGAAGATGGATTCCTAAGCCGCTATATGTCATACAGTCCAAGCTCTTGAGTATAATTGTAGAATGTAGTATTCACATTAGGGCCTTCTGGATATCTATTAATGCTGGGATTGCATACATTATTGAAGTCCCCCATAATAAACATGGGGGTCCCTGGATTATCAACCGATATCATCCCTATCTGTCGCATAACTTCACTGTTATATGGAGGAGGGATATAAATAGACCCCAAAATACATTGCGTAGAAAACAGTGTACATACCAGCAAAAAAAAACCTACCCTGTGGATCTATCCTTGCTTGCTTGCAGGAAAACTGGACCTTTGAGGAAATTAATATACTTGTTCCTCTTGCGTAAGCTGAATATACTGAATGGTATTGAGTGGTATACTTTTTATTCTGTAATAAGCTAACAGTATCTTTAGTTAAATGTGTTTCCTGCAAGCAAACAATCAACGGGTCATGCTGGACCAGTTTATTGAACATAGCACGCTTTTTAATAGGGTTCTTAATCCCTCTAATATTCCATGACCATATTCTGATCTTATTAGCCATTATTAATTATATATACACATGACATGGTGCCCATATTGTCCACGTGATCCCCAAAATACGATAAATCATACAACAGTAAGTCATTATACGGTCTTCCTCCATTTGAAGAGTTACAGACCTGACCAGCCCAACATTCAGTTGATTTCTTAAGCATGTCATACTGTAATAGGCATAAACAAAATAATACAACAACATCAAGCAGTAACATGTAAATTGTCGCCCATACACACACACACACAAAAAACAAAAAAGAAGACAAAAGAAACAAGAAAAACAGAAAAAAAACAAAAAACAAAAAAAACAAACATTGTTTCCCGCAGGAAGGTGTATACAGGGGAGAAGGAAAAAAAACATCCAGGCTTGAGCCCTAATGAGGAGGAGTTCTTGTACTATTGCTAGTACAAAAGCAAAAGCAGGGGCTCCCGCCTATATAAAAAAAAATATATATAAAAGAGGAGGGATAAGGGAAGGAAGAGAATTTATTTTTTTTATGTGTGAGACTTTTACACAGCCTTGCCACATACAGAGGCTCAACATTGAAGTAGCACCGTCAGGTGTTCTAGGAGCATAAATTACACACATAAATTCCTGCCAACCTATCACATTGTTGAAGGCACTTCATATTTCTAACACATAGCATGTACTGTACATACCAATTACAAACCAAAATACATTCTGCTGAGCAAAGGGTAAAGAAAAGATTACGTGCAGTTTTAGTAGTGCAGTGGTCCACAGAGGAGAGCATCGGTCCAGGCAGCAGGCAGGAACATGGACAGCGACAGCAAATCAGGGAGCAGGCAGGAATAGTCAGTACAGGTAGAGATGTTGTCAGCATAGCCAATGCATTGGTCCAGATAGCAGGCAGGGATGTGGTCAGCAGAAGCAAAAGGATCAAAGGATCGTCCATCCAGCAGGCAATACTGTCCATAGTTAGTACATGCAGCAAGCAGAGGTATGGTCAGCACAGCCAGAGTATTTATCCAGGGAGTAGGCAGGACCATCGAGCTTAGGGCTTCTCCCACCCAAATCACTTTGAAGCCTCCGGACAACCAGACCCTGTTCCAGTCCAAGGGGCAGGCAAAAACATGGTCAACAGGCCGAGGTCAGTGCAGGTAAAAGGCAGAAATAGACGGTAGGCAGAGGCATAGTCGATACAGTCCAGGGTCAGTTCATGTGAAAGGCAGAAACATGGCAGATAAACAATGCAGACGGTAGACAGAGGCATAATCAAGAAACAGGCCAGGGTCAGTTCAAATGGAAGACAATGATATGGTTGGTTGAGGCAGGGAAATATTCATGAGGGAAATTGAAAATGGGTAAATGGCAGTATTAGAAATATGGGCTAATGCCACTCCCATGCACATGCGTGGGAGGGCGGGATTCTGACGTGACGTGATGGGGGAGGAGCCTGAGGTGGCGTCTGTGAGGGTGCACGGAGAGGCATTCGGTGCCAGCAGCAGCATCGGAAGTTCGGGAACCGGCCAGATGGGAGAGAGCCGTCCGGACACCGATGCCGGTGCTAGCGGAGGTTACCACAGCCACCTGAGCCCCATCTGCATTCCGCCCACCTGCTGCCCGCCGCCTGAGAAAATCCAGACGATCGCAGCAGTGAGGAGGAAGGTGAGAGTAGCTTGTTTGTATTTTATCCGGCGAGCAGAGATCAGCTGGAATTGAATTGAATTGAAGCTTGAACCTCTCCGGAGTCCTCCCTCCCTCTCCTCTCCCCCCCCCCTCACCCCCTCCCCAGGATGTGAACTTGAGAGGTGTTGAGGGATCGAGGGGGATACTACAGCTGATAAGAAAGCCAAGGAGAAGGATTGGTCTATGGGACTGATATTGAGGAGTTTGAGGAGGAAAGATTTGAAGGTTTTGAAGAGCCTGATGAGCCTGGTAAAAATATTAATTAAAAAACAGAGGCTAAACGGCAGCATGCTGGTATGTTAAACCCCACCTCTCTCCTCATTAATAGCCTGATGTGAGTAATTCTCAGGTAAATCGTTAACAGTATAAGATCAGACTAACATATGGAGTATGAACTGCTGAACTGTCTAATACCTGCTGAACTGTTGTTGGATGAGAAAATTACTTTCTAGAAGGGCTTTGTTTGGAGTATGAACTGCTTAACTTTTGATGCCTGCTTATGAACTGCTGTCGGATGAGAAATCTACTCATTAGAAGGGCTGGATATGGAATAAGGATTGCTTAACTGTTTAATGCCTGCCTATGAACTTCCCATGTCCTGTTGTTGGATGAGCAATTTATTTACTAGAAGGGCCTTGATTCTAAAAAAAAATATAAAAAAAAATGTGTTGTAGCTGAGAGATGGCAGAGTGCGAAATAGCCGGAGATAGCTGGAGATATTAAAGGAGCCAAGTTATAAAGTGTCCCATTTTTTTTTTTAAACGGGAAATGTTTTGATATTGAAGGCTCAATAGACGCTGGCTATATCTGATTAAAAAAGGTTCCTCTATCTATCTATCGGTGTACGACGACTGTAAACTGTAAATTGTAAACTATAAACCAAGACGTATCACAGGAAGTTCACTATAAAATCTTTTCTTTAAATATAAACTGAAATAGAAAAAAATTTCTGTCCCCTAGACAAAATAGTATGTGGTGAAGTGCAAAGAGCAGTTAAAGTGCGGTAAAGCGGACATAAATTACTTTTGTTAAAGGGAAGGAGGAAGGAAAGGGGGAAAAAAACTATAACATTTAGTCCCCTGACTCTGGAGTGTTGTTTTTTTTTTTTCTTCTCCTCTCCCTGAGTCAGAGGATAGAATAAAGGAGTAAAATATGTGAGGCCATTCCCAAAGAAGAGCTGAACCCAAGGGAGAGCCTAAGCACAAGCGCAAGCACAATCCAGAAGTATTTAACAACTATGGAGGGAAACCCCAAAAGTCCAGGAGTAGAAAAAAAAAAACCTCAGGGGACAAAAGTAGCTAAGAAAGATCTAGCTAAACAAAAGGGGACCCAGGGGATAAAGAGAGTGGGGAAGTAGAAAGAGAGAGAGCAATGGAAATAAGTGCAAGAGAAGAACAGAGAAGCCTATCTCAAATGCCTACTAAAATGGAGATGTTTGAAATGTTTGAGAAGTTGGAAAATTCAATAAAAAGTGAAATAACAAATGTTAGAATGGATATGAGTCATCTCCTGAGGAGAGTAGAGAAAGTAGAAGAAAAAACGGAAAAACAGGCAAAAGAGATAGTCGAATTAAAGGGATATTGCATATAAATTGGAGGACCACGAAAACCAGAATAGGTGCCAGAACTTAAGAGTGCGAGCCCTGCCAGAACAGGATGGAGAAAACCATGGAGGAAACAATGCAAACAATATTTAACCCCCTACTGGGCCGAGATGAAGAGGAGAAGTTAAAAATCAATAGAGTACATCGGATTAGAAAACCTATTCCATCAATATGAAGACAAAGCCAAAATATGGAGTAACCTCAGAGGAAGAGCACCGATACAGTACAAACAAGCAACACTGCAAGTGTTTACAGATTTGTTGGGGGGAACGTTAGCCGGAGAAGAAAACTAAAACCATTATTAGCACAATTAACGGAGTTGAATATAAAATACAGTTGTGGGTTTCCGGCAGAATTGGTAGTGCATAAAGAAGGAAGAACAGTAAGACTAAAGTTTTAGGATGAACTACAAGACTTTTGTAAAAAATTTGAGATTCTGGTCTAGAGGTCGACCGATATGGGTTTTTCTCTGGCCGCTGCCGATGCCGATATTTAGAAATCATGGCGGCCGATAGCCGATATATGATGCCGATTTTCTTTGGGCCGATATGTTAGGCCGATTTTATTTTATTTATTTATTTTTTTCCTTTTTTTTTTTTTTAATCCCCCTTGATCTAACACCTTTCCCACTGGGGCGTTTTTCAGGCGCTTTTGGGCTAAAAATAGCGCCTGTAAAGTGCCTGCAAAATGGCTCCCCTGCAGTCTGTGTGAAAGACAGAGTGCTTTCACACTGAGGCGATGCGCTGGCAGGATCTTAAAAAAAGTCCTACAAGCAGCACGTTTGGAGTGGTGTATACTGCTCCTCCACCACTCCTGCCCATTGATATGAATGGGCACCACTGCCGAAGCGCATGCAATGCGATTTGGCAGCAGTGCTTCATGGGCGCATTTAACCTCTTCCTTGGCCGCTAGCTGGGTTATATGTGCCCCACTAGCAGCCAAATAGCACCGCTAAAATGATGGTAAAGAGCCGCTAAAACTTGCGTTTTACCATCAACGCCTGCCCGCTCCAGTGTGAAAGCAGCCTTCATAAGTGATACAGAAAATTTCTTACATTTAAACATTTATTAAACAAAACAAACCTCCAATCAGTTTACTTGTATGTATGATTTAGATAAAAAAAAAAAAACCTATATATTAAATAAAAACAGGTAGTCAAAACTTTTGGACGAAAAAAAAAATGGGCTAACTTTACTGTTTTTATTTTATTTTTATTTTTTAAATAGTGTATTTTTTTCCCAAAAAAATGCATTTGAAAGACCTCTGTGCCAATTCCCTGTGACATAAAATATTGCAACAACCACTATTTTATTCCCTAGGATCTCTGCTAAAAAAATATATATAATTTTTTGGGGGGTCTAAGTGATTTTCTGGCAGAAAATACAGGATTTTTACTTGTAAGCAACAAGTGTCAGAAAGGATTTAGTCTTTAAATGGTTAAACTGAGAACTTCTACACACAGAGATGATTTCATTCATTCAAGTGTAAACATTGTATCTTTCTGTTCTTTTCTTGGCAGCCTGCCCAGAGAGGAGGAAGACGTTTCTATGACGACTCAGGCAACTTACACTGACTTCTATTACAGAAGTCATTTCAAAGTCCCGCTGTAGTTCTAAATCGGCTTTTTATCAGCACAATCGGCCGATGCCGATTAATTAAAAAACGGCAAATAACGGCCGATATATCAGCCGGACGATATATCGGTCGACCTCTATTCTGGTCCCAACTCTCCTCAGATGAGAGGACAAGATGGAGAAATAGTGACTAGCAGGGAGATGGAAGGAACTATTCATTATGTATGACTACTGTTAATTTTCTGACATATAATGTTAGAGGGCTGAATTCACCTGTAAAGAGACATAAGGTATTACAGGAGATCCAGCAGTATGGGGCAGGGATTATTTTTCTACAAGAAACGCATTTAAGTCATAAGTCTAGGATTAGACTGTACTCTCCACGATACCCAAACTGGTACTATGCTGAATCAATGTCAAATAAAACAAAAGGGGTAGCTATAGGCTTGGAGAAGGAGATTTGTTTTACTCTGGAGGATAGATTGAGCGACCCGGAGGGAAGATACCTCTTTCTAAGGATTAAATTATGGGGAGTGGAGTACACTATAGCTAATATATATAGCCCCAATAGAGGACCCACAATTTTTTTTGAGGGAAATACTTAATAAACTTTGGGAGTTTGAGAGGGGGATCGTCATTATAGCTGGGGACTTGAATTTCTGTATGGATCCCGAACAAGATAGTACGTCCCTTGTACAGAGGATAAGAAATATACAGCTGAAAGCAATAAAACGCCAGCTACATCAGCTCCAATTAATTGATATATGGAGAATTAAACACCTGAGAATATAGAATTATTCGTTTTATTCCCCTGTGCACGGGACATACACTAGGATAGATTACTGGTTGGTGGAGCATAGGTTATTAGACTCTGTGATATCTACCAAAGAAATTAGATCTATATCCGATCATGCCCCGGCGGTAATGAAAATTATGATCTCTGGAGTACAGAAGCAGCCATTTACTTGGAACCTTAATGAGGAATTATTGGATGTAAGGGGGGAAGAATTAATAAAGCGAGAATTAGAGACTTTTTTCCAGATAAATGATACAGGGGAGGTAGCAGAGAATATAATCTGAAAAAAGGAAAGATCTAAAAAAAGAAAGGAATTAATAGAGGACATCTTTAGACTAGAGCAATCCCATAAAAAAGAGAAAAGGAATAACAGAGGACAAGACAGTGAATCGCAATGTAAATTAATTACTAAAAGAGAGTTGAAAGAATTAATAGAATTAGAAACAAAGAAAATTTACTTTAAGATAGCAAAAGAAAGATACTAATGGGGGAATAAAAATAGTAAAAACCTAGCCAGAATATTGAGGGAAAAAAAGGTCTATAAATTATATAGAGAAAATCCTAGATAAAGCAGGGGCCCTGGTATATAATACTAAAGATATAGCAGAAATATTTCGAAAATATTATAAGCAGTTATATTCAGTGAAACAATTACAAATAGGTCAAGCAGAGTTTAATAGAAGAGGAAAAATTAAGGAATATATTGCACAGGCTAAAGTCCCTATTTTGTCGGAGGAGGTAGTGCAGGAATTGGAGAAACCGATAACAGTACAAGAGGTAAACCAGGCAGTAATGGGATCAGTAGGAAGAAAAAGCCCCGGGCCGGATGGCTTTATAATAGAATATTTTAAAAAATTTAGGGAAATCTTAGCCCCGAAACTCTGTTCATATTTCAGTGGGTTGGGTAAGGGATATAGGCTGAGCAAGGAAGCTTTGAGAGCGACAATTACAACAGTGCTAAAAGAAGGTAAAGAAAATACAATCTGCTCTAATTATAGACCAATGAACATAGATACGAAATTGTTCTCTAAAGTAGTAGCTATGAGGATAAAAAAGCTAATGCCGAGTTTGGTACATCCTGACCAATCCGGTTTTGTGGAAGGGAGAGAAAGTAAGGACAACCGGGTAAGAACATTGCTTCTTCTTCAGAGAATGAGGGAGAGCGGAATCCCCAGTCTGCTCCTGTCGATTGATGCAGAAAAAGCGTTCGACCGAGTAGACTGGGGATTCATGATGGGTACCTTGGAGGCAATGGATTTTGGCCCCAGAGTGTTAGAATGGATCGAGGTATTGTATAGAAGTCCAACGGCGGCGATAAGGATAAATAGAGTATTATCTTCTCCCTTTGAATTGCTTAACGGAACAAGGCAGGGATGTCCGCTATCTCCTCTCCTATTAGTTTTGGCACTGGAGCCGTTATTGACGACAATAAGAAACAACCCTGATATAGGAGGGGTTAGGGTAGGAGAGGAGATACATAAATTAGCTGCATTTGCAGATGATGTACTATTTTATGTCTCAGAACCCCCGAATCTCTATGCCCAACCTATTGAGAGTTCTAAAAGAATATGGAGAGTTATCCAATTTTAATATAAATATAGGTAAGTCAGAAATACTGAACATTAATATACCCCCAAAAGAAGAGCAGAATCTTCAATTGGAATTCCCTTTCTTATGGAAGAACACAGGAATTAAATAGATACTAGGGTGGTAGTTACGGCGCTCACCTGTTGTTAATTGAATTTGCGGGCAAACCCGCCTACTAATGCTTGTGCCTAATTATTTGCAGGAGTAAGTGTAAAAAGAGAAATAAATTGAAATTAAAGTGAAAAAATATAATGCATTAAGTGCTGTATTAACAATACCTCTCCCAAGGAAAATTTTTTTTTTTTTTTTATATGAAAAACAAATAAAATAAAATAAGAAAGATGAATGTGTATATTTCTACCCCTATGAAATATGCAAAAAGATGCTCAAATAAACCCCTTATTGCAATAATTAAAGTGCTTATATAAATTTATATATGCAAAAAGATGCTAAAACAAACCCCTTATTGCAATATTAAAGTGCTAATATAAGTTTGTGCAAACCATACAAGAAAAAGTGCTACGTACTTAACAAAGTACCATAATAACAATGTCGGCTATGCAAAAAGTGTCACGTGCTCCTAAAATTGCCACAGTACATAAATCCAGTCTATTTTGTTCATAGAATCGCTATATAGAGGCATGCGATTTTTTCAAAATCGCTAAATGGAAGTATGTGATTAACCACTTGACCACTGGGCACTTAAACACCCTTAATAACCAGACCAATTTTCAGCTTTCGGTGCTCTCGCATTTTGAATGACAATTACTCAGTCATGCAACACTGGACCTATATGAAATTTTTGTCCTTTTTTTCACACAAATAGAGCTTTCTTTTGGTGGTATTTAATCACCGCTGGGTTTTTTATTTTTTGTGCTATAAAGGAAAAAATACAGAAAATTCTGTAAAAAAATGAATTTTTCTTTGTTTCTGTTAGAAAATTTAGCAGATTAGTAATTTTTTCTTCATAAATTTTGGCCAAAATTTATACTACTACATATCTTTGGTAAAAATAAGTACAAATTGGTGGATATTATTTGGTCTTTGTGAAAGTTATAGAGTCCACAAGCTATGGTGCCAATATCTGAAAATTGATCACACCTGAAGTACTGACGGCCTATTTCAATTCTTGAGACCCTAACATGCCAGAAAAGTACAAATACCCCCCAAATGACCCCTTTTTGGAAAGAAGACATTCCAAGGTATTTAGTAAGAGGCATGATGAGTTTTTTGAAGTTGTCATTTTTTCCCACAATTCTTTGCAAAATCAAGATTTTTTTTACTTTTTTTTTTTTCACAAAATTGTCATATTATCAGGTTATTTCTCACACACAGCATATGCATACCACAAATTACACCCCAAAACACATTCTGCTATTACTCCCGAGTATGGCGATACCACATGTGTGAGACTTTTACACAGTGTGGCCACATACAGAGGCCCAAAATGCAGGGAGCGCCATCAGGTGTTCTGGAGCACCCCGGCCAATTCTGACATTTCTCTCCTACATGTAAAAATCATCATTTATTTGCTAGAAAATTACATAGAACTCCAAAACATTATATATGTTTTTTTAGCAAACACCCTGGAGAATACAATGGTGGTCTTTGCAACTTTTTATCTCACACGGTATTTGCGCAGTAATTTTTCGAATACTTTTTTTGGGAAAAAAAAACAGTTTTGGGCTTAAAAAAAAAAAAAACACAGTAAAGTTAGCCCAATTTTTCCATAATGTGAAAGATGAACTTACGTTGAGTAAATAGATACCTAATATGTCACTCTTCAAAATTGCACACGCTCGTGGAATGGCGCCAAACGTCGCTACTTAAAAATCCCCATAGGCGACGATTTAATTTTTTTTTACTGGTTATATGTTTTGAGTTACAGAGGAGGTCTAGGGCTCTCGCTCTAACGTTCGCAGCGATACCTCACATGTGTGGTTTGAACACAGTTTTCATATGTGGGCGGGACTTACGTATGCGTTCGCTTCTGCATGCGAGCACATGGGGACAGGGGCGCTTTAAAAAAGAAATTTTTTTTTATTGTTCATTTTACTTTATTTATTTTAGTTTGACATTTTTTTCCCCAAAAATAATTTTTTTGATCCCTTTGTAAACATCCCTTGTAATAGGAATATGGCATGACAGGTCCTCTTTACAGTGAGATGTGGGGTCAATAAGACCCCACATCTCACCTCTAAGCTGGGAAGCCTGAAAAAAAAAAAAGATTCTGTCTTTGATCGTATTAGCGATTCGGTAGAAGCACCGGAGGGCGGCGGGAGGGGGGGGGGATGTCTATGGCTGGGTATTGCAGGGTATCACCGACTATGGCTGGGTATCTCAGAGTATGGCTGGGTATCTCAGAGTATGGCGTTGCAGAGTATTGCATTGCAGGGTATTGGCGGGTGTTGCAGAGCATTGCAGGGTATTGGCGGGTGTTGCAGAGCATTGCAGAGTGTTGCAGGGTATTGGCGGGTGTTGCAGAGTGTTGCAGGGTATTGCAGAGTGTTGCAGGGTATTGCAGAGTGTTGCAGGGCATTGCGGAGTGTTGCAGGGCATTGCGGAGTGTTGCAGGGCGTTGCGGAGTGTTGCAGGGTGTTGCGGAGTGTTGCAAGGTGTTGCGGAGTGTTGCAAGGTGTTGCGGAGTGTTGCAGGGTATTGCGGAGTGTTGCAGGGTATTGCGGAGCATGCAGGGCATTGCGGAGTGTTGCAGGGCAATGCAGAGTAATGCAGAGTGTTGCAGGGTAATGCAGAGTAATGCAGAGTAATGGGGGTATTGCAGAGTAATGCAGAGTAATGGGGGTATTGCAGAGTAATGCAGAGTAATGGCAGGGTATTGCAGAGTGTTGGCAGGGAATCGAGGGGTTAATTTTCGGTGAGCAGCGATGTGGGCACTGCAGATGCAGCCCACATCGCTGCTGACACCGATCTCTTCCCCCTCCGCTGTACCGATCGGTACAGAGAGGGGGAGGGAGGAACCGGCGTCATATCATGACGCCGGTTTGTTTACAAGTGATCACTCCGTCATTTGACGGAGCGATCACGTGGTAAACGGCCGCGCTAAGCGGCCGTTTACCGTGATTCGTGATGCGCCGGGTCCACTGGACCCAGCGGCAACGGATGCACTCGTGTGCGCGCCCCAGGGGGCGCGCGAGAGCAGATTTCTGGGAGGCCGTTAATTAACGGCCTCTCAGAGTTAAACAACCGCCCTGAAGCCGTTAATCGGCAATGGGCGGTTGTTAAGTGGTTAATTGCACATTTGAAGTTGGTAAAAAACCCACGGCAGAAGAACAGTAATGCTCAAATTAGAAAGTTCTGCTAAAAGAAAGTGCCAGTGTGCTTCCTGGGTTACAACCGGTGCGACTTCCGTGTGTAAAACAAATGACCGCACTCACCAGCTCCCTCTCCCCATAAGGGGTTAGTGCGCCTTCACAGTGTGAGCCCCTGTGCCGCTTTGCAGAGCTGATCTGGTTGACATCCAGTAATTTCAATAATGTATCCTCATTGGAAGCAAAAAAAGGGCAGACATAGTGTAATCCAGTTTATAATTGCGTTTTATTGAATGCATAAAATATTACTCACACAGTAGAAGGTAAAAAAATGCGTCTCTGTTTATCCAGGTCACAGCTTATTTTAAATCCGCCGCTGCCGCTGTACGAGAGTGTATTCACCTTAGGCCACGCCCTATGCGTTTTGTCATTGGACGTCATCTGGAGCGGCAATCTTGGTGCTCCACTCTCTTTATATAGGATGTACTGTCATTACGGCGCATGCGCGAGCGCATAAACGCCATTTTCCTTACTGGAATAGGAAGTTTTAATGCCACAATGGGCTAGTAATTGAGTGGCGCTTGCGCAAACCACCAACCATCCTCCTCTATGAAGAGAGAAAGGCAGGTATAAAAACATCCGGTGTGTCATTATTTAAAGAGCGGCTTGTTATTTTTGGTGCAGCAGAGGTGAATACAAAAAGGTTACATACATATCAAATGGAACAGAAAACATATATAATTAAAATAAAATGAATTAAAAATGTGTGATTTGAATTAAAGTTAAACATAAATTAAAAATTAAAAATTGAAATACAGGATCCCCATTAGAAATTTCCATGAATATAAATATGAGAAAACCCTGACTAAATAAAACTAAAAATAAAAATAAAAATAAAAATAAAAATGAAATAAAAATGGCGGTCATAATGATTGAGGAAGTTGGGGAGAGATGTAAAACCCAAAGGATACATAAGAAATATACAAAAGTTATGGAGAAATATATCAAATATATACGATAACACACTATGGTGTCCCCTATTGTGCAAGCGGGACACTGTGATTTGCAAGCGGGAGGACAATTCATACCAAAAAAATATTTTTTGTTATATTCATGTAGGCTGAGTGTTAACAGTAATATCGGAAGTTGCAAAAAAGAAAAAAGAAGAAGGAGGAGCCACTAGTCAGATATTTATCTTTTATGTTGCTCATGTTGTATATTTTGTGTTTTGTAAATTGTATATTTTATATTGGGGGAATTAAGATGTCCATATTAGTATCATAGACCTATTCTTAGATATTACCTATTATATGATCTTGTTTCTATTTGATGCTTCTATTTCTTAATTTCCATTATTATTCAATGAGCAAGAAAAAGAAAAAGAAAAAGAAAAAAGTAAAAAAATACAAACTAGTATATTGTATGTAGTAGGAATATTTTTAAAGTGGATATTTTTTATCTCACTAGTATACTACATTTGGGCTAATAGAAAGGGTTGCCTTCAATCTTATTCTCCAAAGAGAATTTGGAAAAAATATATTAATAAAAGTATATTAATAAAAATAGTGAAAAATGGAGGAAAAAATCCAGGGAGAAGGGCTAGTAATTGGTTAAAAAACAGTTGAGATCCAGATCTATATTTAGGCCTACTGGTTGCAACGTGTCTAAGAGGAATATCCATTTTGTCTCGTTCTTAGAGATTTTTATTCTTCTATCTTCACCTCTCCAGTGACCTTTGATTTTGTCAATGCCATAGAAGGTCATGAGATTGGGATCTCGATTGTGGTGCTCTCTAAAGTGTCTAGAGACACTATGGTTGTGTAAACCTTTTTTGATATTTTTTATATGTTCCCTGATTCTTATGTGCAGCTGTTGTGTGGTCCTGCCGACATACTGTTTGCAAGGACACTCTATCACATAAGTTACATGAGTGCTATTGCATGTGATCAGTTCATTGATTTTATATTTCCTCCCATTTGAAGAGGATACAAACTGGGTTACTTTCTTCTGAGTAGTTTTTGAGCTGGTTTTGCAAGGGAGACATCTTCCACATTTAAAAAAACCTTTCAGGTTTTTAAATGGGAGGAAATATAAAATCAATGAACTGATCACATGCAATAGCACTCATGTAACTTATGTGATAGAGTGTCTTTGCCGAAAACAGTATGTCGGCAGGACCACACGACAGCTGCACATAAGAATCAGGGAACATATAAAAAATATCAAAAAAGGTTTACACAACCATAGTGTCTCTAGACACTTTAGAGAGCACCACAATCGAGATCCCAATCTCATGACCTTCTATGGCATTGACAAAATCAAAGGTCACTGGAGAGGTGAAGATAGAAAAATAAAAATCTCTAGTAGTAGCAGTAGGCCTAAATATAGATCTGGATCTGGATCTCAACTGTTTTTTAACCAATTACTAGCCCTTTTCCCTGGATTTTTTCCTCCATTTTTTCCTCCATTTTTCACTATTTTTATTAATATACTTTTATTAATATATTTTTTCCAAATTCTCTTTGGAGAATAAGATTGAAGGCAACCCTTTCTATTAGTCCAAATGTAGTATACTAGTGAGATAAAAAATATCCACTTTAAAAATATTCCTACTACATACAATATACTAGTTTGTATTTTTTTACTTTTTTATTTTTATTTTTCTTGACCATTGAATAATAACGGAAATTAAGAAATAGAAGCATCAAATAGAAACAAGATCATATAATAGATAATATCTAAGAATAGGTCTATGATACTAATATGGACATGGTAATTCCCCCAATATAAAATATACAATTTACAAAACACAAAATATACAACATGAGCAACATAAAAGATAAATATCTGACTAGTGGCTCCTCCTTCTTCTTTTTTCCAACTTCCGATATTACTGTTAACACTCAGCCTACATGAATATAACAAAAAATATTTTTTTGGTATGAATTGACCTCCCGCTTGCAAATCACAGTGTCCCGCTTGCACAATAGGGGACACCATAGTGTGTTATCATATATATTTTATATATTTCTCCATAACTTTATATATTTCTTATATATCCTTTGGGTTTTACATCTCTCCCCAACTTCCTCAATCATTATGACCGCCATTTTTATTTCATTTTCATTTTTAGTTTTAGTTTTAGTTTTATTTTTAGTTTTATTTAGTCAGTGTTTTCTCATATTTATATTCATGGAAATTTCTAATGGGGATCCTGTATTTCAATTTTTAATTTTTAATTTATGTTTAACTTTAATTCAAATCACACATTTTTAATTCATTTTATTTTAATTATATATGTTTTCTGTTCCATTTGATATGTATGTAACCTTTTTTTATTCACCTCCGCTTCACCAAAAATAACAAGCTGCTCTTTAACCACGTTCAGACCGGACCAATTTGCTGGTCAAAGACCAGACCACTTTTTGCGATTCGGCACTGCGTCGCTTTAACTGACTATTGCGCGGTCGTGCGACGTGGCTCCCAAACAAAATTGACGTCCTTTTTTTCCCCACAAATAGAGCTTTCTTTTGGTGGTATTTGATCACCCCTGCGGTTTTTATTTTTTGCGCTATAAACAAAAATAGACCGACAATTTTGAAAAAAACGCATTATTTTTTACTTTTTGTTATAATAAATATCCCCCAAAAATATATTAAAAAAAACATTTTTTTCCCTCAGTTTAGGCCGATATGTATTCTTCTACATATTTTTGGTAAAAAAAATCGCAATAAGCGATTATTGATTGGTTTGCGCAAAAGTTATAGCGTTTACAAAATAGGGATAGTTTTATAGCATTTTTATTAATAATTTTTTATTATTTTTTTTTTACTAGTAATGGCGGCGATCGGCGATTTTTATTGTGACTGCGACATTGTGGGGGACCCATCAGACATTTTTGACACATTTTTGGGACCATTGTCATTTATACAGTAATCACTGCTATATAAATGCAGTGATTCCTGTGTAAATGACACTGGCAGTGAAGGGGTTAACCAGTGGGTGGCAGTGTAGGGGTTAAGTGTTCCTAGGGGTGGGTTACTAACTGTGGGGGGGTTGGGCTTTCATTTAGTGAACACTGATCTCTGCTCCAATCACATGGAGCAGAGATCAGCGTCACTAGTTGCTAGGCAGAATGGAGAAATGCTGTTTACAACAGCATTTCTTCATTTGGCCGCTCCGTGAGACGATCGCGGGTATGCCCGCGACAATCGAGTCCGCGGGTCCCGCGACCGGACTCACGGAGGTCCCGACCAGCGCGGGAGCGCGCCGCCGGTGGCGCGCACCCGATTGCAGGACGGCAAATTTAAATGGACGTACATGTACGCCCAATTCCCTGCCCATGCCATTCTGTCGAGGTACATCGTCGTGCGCTGGTCGGCAAGTGGTTAAATAATGACACACCGGATGTTTTTATTCCTGCCTTTCTCTCTTTATAGAGGAGGATGGTTGGTGGTTTGCGCAAGCGCCACTCAATTACTAGCCCATTGTGGCATTAAAACTTCCTATTCCAATAAGGAAAATGGCGTTTATGCGCTCGCGCATGTGCCGTAATGACAGTACACGCTATATAAAGAGAGTGGAGCACCAAGATGGCCTCTCCAGACGACCAATGACGAAACGCGTAGGGCATGGCCTAAGGTGAATACACTCTCGTACAGCGGCGGCGGATTTTAAATAAGCTGTGACGTGGATAAACAGAGACGCTGTTTTTTACCTTCTACTGTGTGAGTAATATTTTATGCATTCAATAAAACGCAATTATAAACTGGATTACACTATGTCTGCCCTTTTTTTGCTTCCAATAAGGATAAATTATTGAAATTACTGGATGTCAACCAGATCAGCTCTGCAAAGCGGCACAGGGGCTCACACTGTGAAGGCGCACTAACCCCTTATGGGGAGAGGGAGCTGGTGAGTGCGGTCATTTGTTTTACACACGGAAGTCGCACCGGTTGTAACCCAGGAATTCACTAACACGGAAGCACACTGGCACTTTCTTTTAACAGAACTTTCTAATTTGAGCATTACTGTTCTTCTGCCGTGTTTTTTTTTACCAACTTCAAATGTGCAATTAATCGCATACTTCCATTTAGCGATTTTGAGAAAATCGCATGCCTCTATCTAGCGAAAATAGACTGGATTTATGTACTGTGGCAATTTTAGGAGCACGTGACACTTTTTGCATAGCCGACATTGTTATTATGGCACTTTGTTAAGCACGTAGCACTTTTTCTTGTATGGTTTGCACAAACTTATATTAGCACTTTAATATTGCAATAAGGGGTTTGTTTTAGCATCTTTTTGCATATATAAATTTATATAAGCACTTTAATTATTGCAATAAGGGGTTTGTTTGAGCATCTTTTTGCATATTTCATAGGGGTAGAAATATACACATTCATCTTTCTTATTTTATTTTATTTGTTTTTCATATAAAAAATTTTTTTTCCTTGGGAGAGGTATTGTTAATACAGCACTTAATGCATTATATTTTTTCACTTTTATTTCAATTTATTTCTATTTTTACACTTACTCCTGCAAATAATTAGACACAAGCATTAGCAGGTTTGCCCGCAAATTCGATTAACAACAGGTGAGCGCCGTAACTACCACCCTAGTATCTATTTATGTCTTTCACCTTTTAGGTGCATATATTAGGTAGTGGCAGCCCCTTTCACCATAATACACAGCTCGTTTGCATATTGTCTTTTTTATCTTTGGTATTATTTAGTGGTCTACTGGTTTTGTTCTATTAGAACAGTCCAGGGTCCTTAGCTCACCTTTACCCCCTTTTTCACAGGAATTAAATACTTAGGAATTAAGCTTACATCATCTATCGGAGAGATATATAAGGAGAATTATATTCCACTGCTAGATGATCTTAAAGAAGAAATAAGGAGAATAACAATAAAGCCCCTGTCTTGGCTTGGTAGAATAAACGCTCTAAAAATGGTAATATTACCTAGAATACTGTATAAATTTCAGATGCTCTGGGTTTATACTCCCCCTGCATACGTCAGAATTATTAGAAACTTAATTTCAAAATTCATCTGGAAAAATAAGAAACCCAGAATATCCCTAAAGATGTTGCAAAAGGATAAGGACCAGGGAGGAGTAAGTGTGCCAGATTTTAAAAAATATTAGGAGGCTGTGATACTAACTAGGGTGGTAGAATGGACTACACAGAATAGCAAAAAAAGGTGGGTGGGAATAGAACACTACATGTCAGACGCAAACTTGGGGAAAATTATTTGGTTATCACCACAATATCGAGCACTAGGGCGAAACACACCTATAATAACCACTAATGCGATTAGGATATGGGATGAAATGCACAAATACAATAAATGGAAATATAACTCTCCATTGATATACTTAAAAGAGAATGATTTTTTTCCACCTGGCAAAAGGGAATGGAGAGGGAATTGGATAAAAGCGGAAAATGTTCAGCTTAGACACATAATACACAGAGGGAAAATATTAGCACAGGAAAAGTTAAAGAGGAGAAAAGAAATGTTTGAATAAAATGAGTGTCGAGATCTCCAGCTCAGGCATTTGGTCTCGGCCCTACCGGGCCCTCTGAGAGGCGGAGAAGAACTGACAGCCTTGGAGCATATGTGTGATGGAAAAATGGTACAAATAGGAACCTCTCAGATATATAAGATTTTGACGTGGGAGGATGAGCTGGAGGTACCGCCATATATTAAAAAATGGGAGGGGGAAATAGGTCCACGAAATGAGAAACAAGAGACAGGGAAAATACTGAAACTGGCCTATAGCTCCTCAGTCAACATAAGAATGAAGGAAACAAACTATCAGTGTTTAGTGAGATGGTACGGAACACCAGACATTGTAGCAAAATATCAAAGTGGGCAATCTGGTGAGTGTTGGAGGGGATGTGGCCCACTTGTGGTGGAACTGTCCAAAGATTGAAAGGGAGGAAGAAGGGGATAGAGAACCCCAGATAAAATGGGAAAGATGGAAAACATTTAAATCAATGAGGATATATAGCGACGTTTATGGGTTATAGGGATATTTTTAAGGGGGGGGAGGAGGAGAAAGTAAGGTTTAAAGTATAAAGAGATAGAGAAATAGAAAATAGGAAATAGACATCTTAAGATCACGTGTGGGCGAGTTAGGGTCTATGGGATACAGGTAGAGAATATTTGATATAGCCCTATACGTGTTATGTTTTTTTATGTTGTTGTATATTCCTATGGATATGACTCTGTCTCTGAATTTTATTCCAACTTTTTTGTAATGATAAAAATAGACTTAAATAAAGAATTTAAAAAAAAAGAAATATGGGCTAATAGTTTTCCACAGTGTGATATCACCTGAAGCATTGTCCGATTAAAGGCCAGGTTGGGAGGGACAGTCGGGACAATGGAAGCTGCTGTCTCTCCTAATTCCTCTTTTGGTGTAAATCCCACATTTTTTTGGTGTCGTCTTCCGAATCCTGATGGTGGAATGTGGTCTGGAAAATGACGCTCATGTAGTCTGCTGACAGAATCTGAGTGAATGCTTTCGGGGAGGAATCTTGTTGGTAGATCAGGGAAGTGACAATGTCTTCAATAAACTTTATGAAGGTGGTGGGTGTTTCTGTTGATTTTTGGTAGATGATGAAAAAATTTAAAAGGGCCAAATGATAAAAGTAAATTGCAATTTTTTTTTTGTACCAAAAAAGGGATTTTCTTGTTGAAAGATAGGGCTGCAACATCTGGTCATTTAAATCCACTCACCCCATGAATTTATTATAATTGCTAATACAGGAAGGCTTGCGAACATGACTGCGTCTTCTGTGAAGTTCCACCGAGGTGTCATCGTCGATGGTGGACATCATGTACACATCTTTCCTATCCCTTCACTTCACAGCCAACACTTCCTCATTCCTCAAGCTTCCCGATTACCCCCTTTGAGTGGTTGTGGCGACAAGATGCTGTGGAAAGCTCTTTTCGGTTTTTCCTTGTTGTACCACAAGCCAAAGTTTTTTTTTTAGGTACAGGTGGCGGAGAAGGGGCTAGTGCAATAGTTGTCCATATAAATATGATACCCCTTTTGGAGGAGTGGGAATGCCAACTCCGAAACGATCTTTCCACTTATTCCCATGTAGGATGGACACACAGGGGGCTGGAGCTGGGAATCTTTGCCTTCGTACACGTGAAATGAGTGCACATAACCGGTGGCGCTTTTGCAGAGCTTGTTGAGCTTCAAGCCATACCTCACTCTCTTACTGGGGATATATTACTTGATTCCCAGCCGGCCTCTGAAATGCAACAGGGATTCGTCCACACATACGTTTTTGTCAGGGACATAAAGTTTGCAAAACTTCTTGGAAAACATTTTTATTAGGGGGTGAATTTTATATAGTTCATCAAAGTTTGGGTGGTTTTGGGGGGGGGGGGCACTGTGAGTTGTTACTAAAGTGCAGGAAGCGCATTATAAGTTCGTATCGGGACCTGGACATGAATGATAAAAAAACTGGCATATGATGGATGGGTTTGGTCAACCAACCCCAGCTCCAGCGGGCATAGCTGGAGCTGGGGTTGGTTGCAACAAATTGTTGTGCAAAAAGGTTGGTTTGGTCCACGATGCCTTGAGCCAATTTGTCGGGGGAAAGGATATTTAAAAAATCCATTTGGGAAAAACCCGCAGTGTTGACCTGCACACCTGGCTGTGCTGTAAAAGGGGGGATCGTGGCTGACCCTATGGTAGAAGGCAGCCACAATGCATTTGCCAAGCCTTCTGGAAGCTGGGATTGGGCCCTAATTCTTTGGCGTGCACTGGGCCTTTCCTCCTGGGGTCTAGCAGCTCTTGTACCGGGCCTCTCCTCCTGGGATATATCGCTGTTGGCACTGCTGGTAGCTGCCTGGTGTTCAGACCGTCTTCTTTTAGGACGGACTGCTTCCTCCTCCAATTTGGATCCTGATGTGCTGCCTTCAGGGGGCTCATATTCCGAAACAGAACTGAGCAGTGAGAGCTCCCCGTTGCTCTCATCGGTCAGACTGAGTATTTGGTATGCCACTTCTGGGGTGTACACCTTTCTGGACATAGTGACTGTAGGTACTCTGGTAGCAGGAACTCTGGTGGCAGGTGGTGAGGTGGCGGGTATTCTGGTGAGGTGGCAGCTACTCAGGTGGCGTGTACTCTGATGGCAGGTGGCGGGGTGGCTGGTATTCTGGTGAGGTGGCAGGTACTCTGGTGGCAGGTGGTGAGGTGGCGGGTACTCTGGTGGCAGGTGGTGAGGTGTCGGGTACTCTGGTGGCAGGCACTCTGGTAGTACTCTGGTGGCAGGTGGTGAGGTGGCGGGTACTCTGGTGGCAGGTGGTGAGAGGTGACAGGTATTCTGGTGGCGGGTACTCTGGTGGTGGGTACTCTGGTAGTAATCTGGTTGCAGGTGGCGAGGTGGCGGGTATTCCGGTGGCAGATGGTGAGGTGACAGGTACTCTGGTGGCAGGTACTCTGGTAGCAGGTACTCTGGTGGCAGATGGTGAGGTGGCTGGTACTCTGGTGGTGGGTACTCTGGTGGCAGGTGGCAAGGTGGCAGGTACTCTGGAGGCAGCTACTCTGGTGAGGTGACAGGTACTCTTTATTTAAGGGGGGCAATCTGGGCACAGTAAAATATATACTGGGGTACAGTAATGGTAACTCACTGTTAGCTGATCTCCTCCTCACACTGGATCGGTGTGTGAAGAGGAGAACCCAGCAACAGGAGTTACACACCTTTTGTTTACATTTAGTGACAGGCTGTCATTGGACACAGCCAGTCACTAAATAGCCAATTTCATTGGCTTTTTACACTGATGACACTACACATGCAGTGCTGGCTAGTGACGGATCACAGCCGGTAAAGCTGCTCCGCTGATTGCCGCCGCCACTTCAATACCCCCATTGGGGAACGGCTGTGTCCCCAGGGACATACCGGATCCCTGATCGCCGCTCTGCAGGCCCCCGGGGGCCTGCAGTAGCGGCGGAAAGCCGAGGACGTCATATGACGCCCACCCAGGATGGGAGATCCCATCTGTGGAAGTCATTTGACTATGGCTGGGTATTGAAGTGGTTAAAGTCCACCACTAGGGTTTGGAAATTGCTGTCCATTATAATCTTGTGACAGGAAAGGGAGGCGCCTGCCCCTTCAAGGCATAAGCCTGGACCACAATCTGTCTGATCCACCTGGAAATGGTGGACGACGAGACCGGCATCCCTTTTTTCGGACCAGCTACCGAATCAAACAGAGAGTCTGACTTCCGGAAGGGAGCCGTGGCAGACGGATATACCCTTAGAGCCGGGACCACGTTCAGGGAATGGAGGGCCACCTCCTTAGGATGTGTCGGTTTAGGACACAGAGATGGTAACACAATGTCTTCACTGACGTGAAAGGCTGAAACCACCTTCGGAAGGTTGCGGACGCAACACCACCTTATCCTTGTGCATAACAAGATATGGCGACTTGCAAGAAAAGGCCATCGGGTTTCGAAAACCCTCCTGGCTAATGTAATGGCCACCAGTAAGACCACTTTCTGAGAAAGAGTCAACAAGGGAATTTCCCCTATGTTCTCAAACGGCGGTTTCTGAAGCGCCGATAGCACAAGGTTCAGATCCCAGGGAGGCAAGGGTGGTTGCACCTGAAGGACCACATTCTGGGCCCCTTGTACAAAGGTGCTCACTAGAGAGTAAGACGCCAGGGGTCATTGGAAAAAGACAGCCAAGGCTGATATCTGTTCCTTAAAGAGGAAGTAAACCCTTACAAACGACTTTGACCTACAGGTAAGCCTAGATTAAGGCTTACCTCTAGGTCCAAGAAATATCTCCTAAACCTATATGGTTTAGGAGATATTCGCCCGAAAACGGGCACCGCTGTCTACGGCGCATGCGCCGTAGACAGCGGCGCGCAGGCGCACTAAACGCGGCAGTTCCAAGAATGGAGCTGCCGCATTTGTCGACTCCCGTGCGCATGCGCGGGAGTGACGTCATCGTGGCTTTGCCGAATGACAGCGGCGGAGCTGCGAGACGCCACTCCCGTGCGCATGCGCGGGAGTGACGTCATCGCGGCTTCGCCGCTGTCATTCGGCGGAGCTGCGAGACGCCACAAGCAAGATGGATGCGGCGGACTACAGGGGACAGCGGCGACTTCGCTGGCTCCTGTGTCAGGTAAGTGACACATAATGGGCTACTATGCGATGCATAGTAGTCCATTATGCTTTACCTTTGCAGGGAAAAAAATAGGAAGTAAACTCATCAGGGTTTACTTCCTCTTTAATAGTGCCTAAAGCCAGTTTCTGTTTTACTCCTCGCTGTAGGAACAGCACGATCCTGGAAACAGAATAGGTGTGCGGACGCCACCCCATCTCCTCACACATGGAGATATGAGCCTTCCAAGTACGATGGTATATTTTCCGAGAAGATTTTCGTGCCCTCAACACCGAGAAATCACCGAGTCAGACAGGCCTCAGTTCCTTAGCACCTGGCTCTCAACAGCCATGCCCTTAAAACCAGCGATGGCAAGGCAGGATGGAGAATAGAACCTTGAGACAGGTGGTCTTCTCGCATCGGTAGCCGCCAAGGAGCGTCCACAACCAGGCATACTACAGTGTACCAGGGATGCCGAGGCCAATCTGGGGCAATCAGTATCACTGGAATCCCCTTGGCCTCCACTCTGCGGAGCAGACATGGTAACAGTTTTAGTGGAGGAAAGGGGTAGATCAGTTGGTACTGAGCCCATGGAGCCACCAACACGTCTGGCGCATCCGCCCAAGGATCTTTTGTTCTGGACACGAATTTCGGCACTTTCCGATTGAGCTGAGAGGCCAGGAGATCCACGTCTGGTTTGCCCCACCGCAGGCTGGCCCAGAAGCCTGAACACCTCCGGATGCAACGACCTGTCAGAAACCATGAATCAGGCTGGGACAGAAGTACAATTAAATCACACTTGTTTATTAATAAAAATAAAAAGGTTATTAGAAAAAGCGTAGTTAAGCATAGCCAGAGTCCAGTAACCAGATCAGGTAGTCGGCCTGGCAGAAGTCAGGGATCCAAGTAAAGCACAGCAAGCAGGATAAGGAGCCAAAAGGGATGTCAGCAAGCCAGTCTTTAAACAAACCGCAGGAGATGGTTTCTAGTGATGTGACCAAGGCGAAGGCAGAGGTGAAGTGAGCTGGAAGACTTTAAGTAGGCAGTTCAGACAAGCATCATCAGGAACAGCTGGTAACTGTGGAGAGAGAAGAGAGCTGGCAATTAGCCGACAGCTGAGCGGCCAGCCCAGAGAAGGAAGGGCTAAGCCAGCCCTGACAGTACCCCCTCCTCAATGACCCCTCTCCCTCGGAGGGTCACCGGGCTTGAGGGGAACCGTCTATGGAACTCGTGGAGGAGGACAGTGGCTTGTACTTCAGAGGAGGAAACCCAGGAGCATTCCTCCAGACCGTACCCCTTCCAATGCACCAGGTACTGTATGAGCCCACGGAACCTACGGGAGTCAACAATGGATTGTACCTCATACTCCTCATGGTTTTCAACCTGAATAGGGTGAGGACGTGGCACCGAGGTGGTAAATCGGTTACAGACCAACGGTTTCAATAAGGAGACATGAAACACATTTGAGATGTGCATACTAGGAGGAAGGTCCAACGCGTAAGCCACTGGGTTAATCCTGCGAAGGATACGGAAAGGCCCAATAAACCAAGGTGCAAACTTCAGTGAGGGAACACAAAGCCGGAGGTTGCGAGATGACAGCCAGACCCTGTCCCCAACCTGGTAGGAAGGCGCAGGCAGGCGTCTTCTGTCAGCATGGAGTCTGTACCTATCATTAGCATGACGCAAAGCCTCCTGGACTTGTACCCAAGTGGAACAAAGACCACGGAGGAATACTCTGCGGAACAAACGAGTCAGGCAACATGGAAGGTTGGAAACCATGATTCGCCATAAATGGAGACAATCGGGAGGCAGAATTCAAGGCACTGTTGTGAGCAAACTCTGCCCAAGGTAATAGGTCCGACCAGTTGTTATGATGGTCAGAAATATAGCAACGTAGGAATTGCTCCAAGGACTGATTGGCACGTTCTGCGGCCCCATTAGACTGCGGGTGAAACAGAAGAGAACGCAATCTGGATTCCCAACTGTGCACAAAAGGCTTGCCAGAACCGGGAGAAAAACTGACTGCCCCTGTCCGAGACAATCACCTTGGGTAGCCCATGTAAGTAAAAGATCTCCCGAGCAAAAATGGAAGCCAGTTCCTTAGAGGTGGGCAACTTCTTAAGTGGAATACGATGGCACATCCTTGAGAACCGGTCAACCACCATAAGGATAACAGTGTTGCCTTGGGAGTTGGGCAACTCCACAATGAAATCCATAGACAGGTGAGTCCAGGGCCTCTCTCAATTGGGTATGGGTTGTAGGAGGCCCACTGGAAGGTGTCGTGGATTCTTACTCTGAGCACACACAGGACAGGCAGCTACGAAGGCAGTAACATCAGCCAAAAGACTAGGCCACCAGAATTGTTGGGAAATGGCCCAAATGAGTTGATTCTTCCTAGGATGGCAAGCTGCCTTGGGAGAATGGTAAGTCTGGAGCACAGCAGTACAGAGACTCTCAGGGACAAAGCAGCAGTCACAAGGTTTATCAGGAGGAGCATGGACCTGGGCAGCAAGAATTTTGTCACCCAAAGGAGAAGTAAGACTGGTGCGAACCGTAGCCAAGATACGATCAGGAGGAATCATAGGAACCGGAACCGACTCCGACTTGGAAGTGGAGTAAAATTGTTGTGACAAGGCATCAGCCCTTACATTCTTAGTACCGGGTAAGAATGAGACAATGTAATTAAAGCTCGACAAGAAAAGAGCCCATAGCTCCCTTCTGGGAGAGATTGGCTTAGCCTCAGACAAGAATGGCAGATTCTTATGGTCGGTAAGAATAAGAACAGGCACAGTGGTACCTTCAAGGAAATGTCTCCATTCTTTCAGGGCTAAAATGATCGCCAACAGCTCTCTGTCACCAATCTCATAATTGCACTCAGCAGGTGACAATTTCTTGGAAAAGTAGCCACACGGATGCATAGCGCTCTCAGACCAGCAGTGGAAATGACATAGCCCAGGAATGTAACCTGTTCACGATGGAACTCGCACTTCTCCCGTTTCCATTAGAGATTGTTCTCTCTTAGATTCTGAAGCACACGATAGACATCTGTGTGGTGGCTCTCCAGGGACTTGGAAAATATGAGGATATCATCGAGATAAACCACCACACACAACTGCAACAAATCTCGGAGGACATTGTTAATAAATTCATGGAAAACTGCCGGGTATTACAAAGGCCAAAAGGCATTACCAGGTATTCATAATGGCCTGTTCTGGTATTAAACGCAGTTTTCCCCTCGTCGCCCTCCTTAATGCACACAAGATTGTATGCTCCTCTCAAGTCAAGCTTCGTGAAAACCATTGCTCCCTTGAGGGGGTCAAATAACTCTGTAATCAATGGAATCGGGTAGGCATTCTTAATCTTATTTCACAATTGAGACCCCTATAATCTATACAAGGTCTCAGTTCACCACTCTTCTTTTTCACAAAGAAGAAACCAGCACCAGCAGGAGACAAGGATTTGCGGATGAAACCTGGAGAAAGTGCGCCAGCAACATACTCCATGGCCTTATCCTCCAAGACTGACAAAGGGTAAACCCGGCCACGAGGAGGTATGGCACCAGGATGGAGGTCAATTGTACAATCACAATTCTGGTGTGGAGGCAAACTGCCGGCTTGACCTTTATCAAAGACATCGCTATAATCACGGTACTCCTCCGGCAGGGAGGAGAGTGAAGAGATGCACAGGACCTTGGATACCTTCAGGAAGCATGTCTCACTGCATTGTGGTGACCAGGAGAGAACCTCAGCATGGAGCCAATCAAAAGAGGGGTTGTGCCTCTGGAGGATAAGGAATAACCAGCGGAAACCTGGGTGAGGAAATAACTTGGAATTGGATTATCTCGTGGTGAAGAGCCCCTATGGCCATGGACAACGGAACCGTCTCATGAGTCACATGGGCAGGCTGTAAAGGTCTCTCATCAAGAGCCTCAATGGCAAGTGGAGTGTCACGCAGCTGCAGAGGAATCGAGTGCTGCAAAACAAATGCAGCATCAATGAACAGGCCTGCAGCCCCAGAGTCGATTAGAGCCTGTATCTCGATGGACGACTCAGCCCAAGAAAGGGTGACCAAAACCTGGGGCTTATCCTTCTGGATAACTGGGGATGAAACAACGCCACCTAAGGTATGTCCATGACAGGACCTCAAGGTTCAGGCATTCCCTGGACGGGTAGGACAAGACTTCAAAAAGTGACCTGCCTGGCCACAATAAAGGCACAATCTCTCCCTCCTCCTAAAGGCTCTCTCATGCGCAGAGAGACGCATGAAGCCAGAGTGCATGGGTTCATCTTCACTGACCAACTCGGTACCAGGAGACATGGGAGGTGAGGGAGGCATGGGTGGGACTACAAAGCTCAGAGGCAAACATACAGGAGGCTTCCGCAAGTGCTCTTTAACCTCCCTTGCGGTATGATTCATTCTGGTTTTAGGTGCTGAAAGTGGTACAATTATTTTGCATGGAAATTTGGCGTTTTATATTGTAGTCCTGCAATTCTTAGGAATAACTCTCTTAAATCTGTTCAAACCAGAGTCTAGTAGACATCCCGGGTATGATAACGTTTATAATATAATAAAGAATAATAAAAATTATTCAATAATGTAATCAAATCCTAAAACACTGAAAAAGGCACTTTTTGGTTGCTATGGACAGTCTCCAAATTTCAGGCAGAAAAAAACGTATTTATAATATTTCCGGTTGCCAAGAATGCGGTGACGTAAGCCGCGTACAGCGGCACTAGAAAAAGGAAGTTCAGCACCACGTCCGGCACCCTTTGGGCTCCTTCTGCTGATCTCGTGTCTATCGCGTGTTAGTAGAAGTTTGGTGAGAGACGATTCGCACTTTTCAGATTTGTGATTCAATTCGGTACTGCTCTTCAGTTTCTGCTTGTCCTTGCGTATCTGATAATCAGTGCGTGTAGTCAGTAAGCATTAGTTTCTCATTGTGGACTATATCTTGGTATAGTATGCTTTGATTTGCATTGCTTATTGTCTGCTTGTTTCTGCTATTCAGGTCGTTCTTTCAGGCATTGCGGTTTATCAGTGCTTTCTGTTTTCCGTTCTGACCAGCCGACCATTTTCAAACCATGTTTCGTGTGCGTACTCGTCGTAGAGTTTGTGCTGTGCAGGGGCTTCTTGTTGGGGTTCTTACTTTGATACAAGCCCGGTCCATGAACAGGGAGGGGAGGCGTTTGTGGACCAAGAATTGGTTGCGCCAGCGTGACCAGTTCTTGCACATGCCTTTGCTCCGTGAGATCCGGGAGAATAATCCTGATGATTTCAGGAATTATCTCTGGATGACGGACCCCGTTTTTCACCGTCTGCTGGCTTTGCTGTCCCCTTATATAACCAGGCAGGATACCTGCATGCAGCAAGCCATCACTCCGGATCAGAGGCTCATCGTCACGTTGCGCTGCTTGGCGACAGGGAGAAGCCTTCAGGACCTGAAGTTCTCTACAGGCATCTCCCCCCAGGCTCTGGGGATCATTATTCCAGAGACCTGTTCTGCCATCATTCAGGTCCTGCAGAAGGACTATATGAAGGTAAGTTTTATCCTTTAACATCACATTCTATGTATTTAATGATTGCTAATGTCTTGCATTTTTTCCTCATTCCCTAATTACCATGATTGCAATATGCTCTAATTCATATGCTGTGCCCCTTTGTCCTCATGCATATTTTCCTCACTAAACCCCATCATGCTCTTCTTGGCCCATAAAACTATAGTCTAGTCACTTACCATTGTCTTTTGTCAGCTTCATAGTATTGCTTTCCCCTAAACACCCACTAAAATGTGTACAAATGTTCTGTGTGTGCTTCAATTCACGCAGAGTGACTTTTTTTGGGGGTTATGCCAAACTCATTAGGAACCCCCCTCCCCCCAACAGCTAGGTCAGCTGATAGCAATCCTCTATCTGCTGACTTTACCAAACCCAATACACACTCTACCTACCTTTTTGATGGTCACAGTTATGGAGGAGTTCACCAAAGCATGTAGTGCAAGGGCCTGCCTCAATACTTTCAAATTTTTCCCCTATTATTATCTTGATATGTAATAGCAGAATGTCAAAATGTGATTTCATTTTTTCCAAGTTCTGAGCGAGATGAGGTGACAGTCTCTTCTTCAGATAATCTTATTATGTTGTGGGTCTGCTACACACACACCTTGTTTTTGTTAATTAATGTATGTAGTGCATTACGGACCAAAATCTTGTTCATTTTCAGCACCATGGCAGAAATATGTGGGGTCATGAAAATGGCATGATTGTGAAAATTAACACATCACTGTGGGTGTTATTAACTAAAGGCACATCCACTATGCACTACAAGTGCACTGCAAAAGTGCACCTGAAACTGCACTTGTAGTGCAAAGTGGAGTTGCCTTTAGTAAATAACACCCATTGTCACGAAAACAACAATTTTACTCCAAATACTGCTTTTGGGCATTGAAAAAGGAAGCCACACATGGTTGATTTTTTAATCAATGCACACTCACATGCGCTTTTAGAAAAGGGTTTTACAACAAACCAACATATTGGGTGTATCAAAAGCATTATTTAAGGTCATTTTTGGGTAACTTGGTGTTTTTGTGTAAACAGGCATGTATCAAAGCGTAACATACAGAACACAGGAACTTACAAAGTTCAACTTTGAAAAGTGAAGACAATATCAGACATGAGTATGTACAAACTGGGCTGATATTGCCTTTATCACATGGGGTGTCACCCCAGGATCAATATGATAAAACTTGGACAACATGGAACTCATTTATGCACTCAGAGGAAGGGAAGAATCTGTTAGGGAATATAGTGGAGGATTGAGTCTGCACGTCTTTGAATGTGTCTGAATTCCTACGAGTGCTCAGAAAATACTGAGCCTGTAAAGAGCTTTGGGAATAGTGTTGGAAAGAACCTACCTCCCATATGGGGGTGAGGGATTAGGAAGAGGAGAAGGGAAGAGGGGGGGGGGGGGTTTAGTATAGATTATGAGTTGGGTTAAGGGGTATAAAAAGATAAAACGGAAGGGAGGTTTAAGATAGATCTGGACCTATAGTAGGGGAGGATAAGAATTATAATAGGTAGGGATGGAAAGAGATAGATAAGCAGAGTGGATAAGAAATAAATATATATAAATTGAAGGATACAAGTGAAGGTAGAATAACTATGTTCAATCTATAAAATGTTAAGAGAAGAATGGAACATGTTACATAGGAGAGTCTCTGGAAGTGAGTGTCCCTCACTGATGAGTACTTTGGGCAATGTAGCAGGAAGTGGTCCTCATCCTCCAGGACCCCCTGGTCACATTGCTGGCACAGTCTACTCTCCCTGGGCTTGTAGGTCTGTCTCTGTTGTCCTAACTGGATTTCCAGGCTGTGGGCGCTCAGTCTGTACAGGCTCAGGGTCTGTCTGTCTTTGGGGTCTTGTAGCACCTCCAGGTATGGGGCCAGTTTGTATTCTCTCTGTAAAGACTAGTAAACAGTTAGTTTTTTGGAGTTTGTTATTTCGTTTCTCCATTCTCCAACATATTTTTCTTTGTAGTCATTCATTATGTTTTTTATTTGAGATTTTGTCAGGCCGCATTGTTGAGAGTTTGGAATAGACAAGGTGATGAGTTGTTGCAGAAAACATGGTTTGGACTGGTCCTTACTGTCCAGTAAGGCTTTATGGTGGTATGAGTTGGGACTGCTGTTTTGTAGGTGGTCCCAGTATGATAGCGCTCTCTTCTGTACTGCGAGAGGTAAAGGAAATCTGCCCAACTCAGATCGGCAAGCACTGTTGGAGGTGCTCCGATGGACTTGGAGGAGATGTTTACAGAATTCTATGGCTGGCTTGAAACTTCCTTATTTGTTAATTTCGAGGGTATGTGTAGCTGTTAGTTTCATCAACAGTGCAATTGTTTAATTTAAAGGGAGGGCTCTTTGTTTGTTTTGCATTTTTCTTTTGGAACACCATGATTTTTGTTTTGCTTGAGTTGATTGGTAGTGCCCATGTGGCGCTGTATTTTTCTAGCACTTCCAGGCTGTCTTGTAGGCCTTTCTCTGTTGGTGACAGAAGTAGGAGGTCATCCGCATACAGCAGGAACTTCACCTCAGTGTCATGTAGACTCAGTCCTGGTGCTGGGGAGGACTCTAGGACTGCAGCCAGTTCATTGATGTAGATGTTGAAGAGGGTTGGACTTAGGCTGCAGCCCTGTCTGACTCCTCAGGCCTGCCGGAAATGTTCGGTTCTTTTCCCATTCACCTTTACGCTGCAGCTGTTCTCAGTGTATGAACTCTTAATAACATCATATGTTTTCCCTCCTATTCCACTCTCCAATAGTTTGAGGAACAGGCCTGGGTGCCACACTGAGTTGAATGCCTTCTTAAAGTCCACAAAGCAGGCAAATATCTTTCGCTGTTTTGTATTGTGGACATGGTTCTTGATGAGGCTGTGCAGGGTGTAGATGTGGTCTGTAGTGCGATGGTTTGGCATGAACCCTGCCTGACTTCTGCTGAGGACATTGTGTTGTGTGAGGAAGTTGAGGATCCGTTTGTTGAGGATACTTCTCTCTCGCTCTCTTCTCTCTCACTCTCTTCTCTCTCTCTCCTCCTCTCTCTCTCTCCCCCTTCTCTCCTCTCCGCTCTCGCTCCTCTCTCTCTCTGTCTCTCTCCCTCTTTCTCGCCTCTCTCCCTCTCTTCTCTCTCCCTCTCTTCTGTGTCGCTCTCTTCTCTCTCTCTCTCCTATCTCGCTCTCTCTCTCCTCCTCTCTCCCACTCTCTTCTCTCCCTCCTCTCTCCCTCCCTCTTCTCTCCCCTCTCTTCTCTCTCTCTCTCCCCCCTCTCTCCTCCCCCTTCTCTCCTCTCCGCTCTCGCTCGCTCACTCTCCCCTCTCTCTTTCTCTTCTCTCTCCCTCTCTTTTCTCTCCCTGTCTTGCTCTCTTCTCTCTCGCTCTCTTTACTCTCCCTCTCTCGCTCTCTCTCTCTTCTCTCCCTCTCTTCTCTCTCCCTCTCTTCTCTTCTCTCTCCCTCTCTCCTCTCCCCTCCCCCTCTCCTCTCCGCTCTCTCACTCCTCTCTCTCTCTTCTCTCCCCCTCTCTTGCTCTCTTCTCTCTCTTCTCTTTCGCTCTCTCCTGTCTCGCTCTCTTCTCTCTCCCTCTCTCTCTTCTCTCTCCTCCTCTCTCCCTCTCTTCTCTCTCTCTCCTTCTCTTCTCTCTCCTCTCCCCTCTCTCCCTCTCTTCTCCCTCCCTCTCCTCTCTCTTTCTCTTTTCAAAGACAAGTGTTTTAGTATCTTTTCAAAAACATACAATTCTTTTTTGTAATGTACAGTTTTCATGTGTTTGGAAGTTTGTCTCATGCTCTCTCAATGTCTCCTCCTCTCTCCCTCCCCCTTCTCTCCTCCTCTCTCTCTTCTCTCCCCTCTCTCCTCTCTCTCTCTCCCCCCTCTCTTCTCCCTCTTCTCTCCTCTCCGCTCTCGCTCCTCTCTCTCTCTTCTCTCCCTCTCTTCTCTCTCCCTCCCCCTCTCTCTCCCTTCTCTCCTCTCTCGCTCACTCTCTCTCTCGCTCCTCTCTCTCTATCCCTCTCTTCTCTCCCTCCTCTCTCCCTCTCTTCTCTCCCCTCCCCCCTCTCTCCTCCCCCTTCTCTCCTCTCTCTCTCCCTCTCCCTTTCTCTCCCTCTCCTCTCCCCTCTCTTCTCTCTCTCGCTCTCCCTCTCTCTTCTCTCCCCCTCTCTTCTCTCTCCCTCTCTCTTCTCTCCTCTCTCCCCCTCTCTTCTCTCTCCCTCTCTTCTCTCTCGCCCTCTTCTGTCTCTTCTCTCTCGCCCTCTTCTCTCTCGCTCTCTTCTGTCTCGCTCTCTTCTCTCTCCCTCTCTTCTCTCTCACTCTCTTCTCTCTCCCTCTCGCTCGCTCTCTTCTCTCTCCCTCTCTCTCCTCCTCTCTCTCTTCTCTCCCCTCTCCCTCTCTCTTCTCTCCCCCTCTCTCTCGCTCGCTCGCTCTCCCTCTTCTCTCCCCTCTCTCCTCCCCCCCTCTCTCTCCCCCTTCTCTCCTCTCCTCTCTCGCTCTCTCTTCCGCTCCTCTCTCTCCCTTATCTCTCTCCTCCCCCTCCCTCTCCCCTCTCTCCTCTCCTCTCTCGCTCCTCTCTCCCTCTCCCCTCTCTCTCTCGCTCATCTCTCCCTCTCTTCTCCCCTCTCCCTCGCTCTCTTCTCTCTCCCTCTCTCTCTTCTCTCTCACTCTCTCTCTTCTCCTCTCTCTCCCTCTCTTCTCTCTCCCTCTCCTCTCGCTCTTTTCTCTCTCGCTCTCTTCTCTTCTCTCTCGCTCTCTTCTCTTTCACTCTCTTCTCTCTCCCTCTCTCGCTCGCTCTCTTCTCTCTCCCTCTCTCCTCTCCCTCTCTCTTCTCTAGCTCTCTTCTCTCCCCCTCTCTTCTCTCCCTCTCTTCTCTCCCTCTCTTCTCTCTCCCCTCTCCCTCTCTCGCTGTCTTCTCTTTCGCTCTCTTCTATCTCCCTCTCTCTTCTCTCTCCCTCTCTTCTCTCTCTCGCCCTCTCTTCTCTCTCTCGCCCTCTCTCTCCCTCCCTCCTCTCCCCCTTTCTCTCATCTCCGCTCTCGCTTGCTCTTTCGCTCCTCTCTCCCTCTCTTCTCCCCCTCCCTCTCTCTCCCCCCTCTCTCCTCCCCCTTCTCTCCTCTCTCGCTCCTCTCTCTCCCTTTCTTCTCTCCCTCTCTTCTCTCTCCCTCTCTTTCGCTCGCTCTCTTCTCTCTCCCTCTCTCTCTTCTCTCTCACTCGCTCTCCTCTCTTCTTCTCTCCTCTCTCCCCCTCTCGCTCTCCCTCTCTTCTCTCTCCCTCTCTCGCTCTCTTCTCTTCTCTCTTGCTCTGTTCTCTTTCGCTCTCTTCTCTCTCGCTCTCTTCTCTCTCGCTCTCTTCTCGCTCGCTCTCTTCTCTCTCCCTCGCTCGCTCTCTTCTCTCTCCCTCTCTTCTCTCGCTCTCACGCTCTCTTCTCTCGCTCTCACGCTCTCTTCTCTCGCTCGCTCTCTCTCTTCTCCCTCTCTCCTCTGTTCTCTCTCCCTCTCTCGCTGTCTTCTCTTTCGCTCTCTTCTCTCTTGCTCTCTTCTCTCCCTTCTCTGTCCCTCTCTCTTCTCTCTCCTCCTCTCGCTGTCTTCTCTTTCGCTCTCTTCTCTTTCTCTCTTCTCTCTCTCTCTCGTCTTTTCTCTCTCTCCCCTCCCTCTCCTCTCTCTGTCTCGCTCCTCTCCCCCCTCTCTCTCTCCCTCTCTTCTCTCTCCCTCCCCCTCTCTCTCTTTTCAAAAACAAGTGTTTTTGTATCATTTCAAAAACATCCAAATTATTTTTGTATTGTACAGTTTTCAAATGTTATGAAGTTTGTCTCATGCTCTCTCAATGTCTCCTCTCTCTCTCACTCTCTCCCTGCTTGTTCAAAGACAATTGTTTTTGTATTCTTTCAGAGACAAATTTTTTATAAATGTATAACAATTTTTTTGTACAATCCGTCCATTGTTTGTTCTGCACATATTCATGTTTTATTTCAATTAAATAAAGAATTTAGTGTATTTTTTTGGTCTCTTTGTTTTTTCTTGTCAAATATATAAGATTTTATTTTAAAAATATTATTTAGATAAGTAGTCTCTATAAATAAGTCAATACAAGAGTTTGTGGGAATAGCTTGGTAAAGACTTGGGGTGCTGAAGCCAAGCCAAAGGGGAGAGCCACAAACTGTTAGTGGGCTTCCCCTAATGCAAATCGCAGAAACCTCTGATGCCTGAGGCATATGGGTATGTGTAGGTATGCGTGCTGGATGTCCAAAGAAGCCAGAGAGTCCCCCTGATGGAGTGCAGCAACAACTGAGTAAACTGATTCCATTCAGAACCTCTGTACTTTTACAAAGCAATTGAGGGCTTTCAGGTCCAAGATTGTAGTCCCCAAAAAAGGAAGGGGTATGTCCAAACAGTTTGGAGTAGAACTACTGAAACCTTTCCGATTCCGGAACAGGCACTATCACCCCCGTGGCTTAGCAGGTCCCTTACTGCCCCCAACAGGGCCTCCCTGCGAACTGGGAATAAGGGTATGCCGGAGGGAAAGAATCTGTTTGGTAGCCAAGAGAGAAATTATCTTGTAGCCCGATGAAATCAGTTTGCAGACCCATTGGTCGGACAGCCGAGAGGCCCACCGGGCTGCAAACTCCCAAAGGCATCCCCCCCACCCGAGTGATGGGCTGGGGCAAACCTTCATGCAGAAGCATTTTCGCTTGCTGACTTGTTAGGCTTGTGAGTCCAGGGACGCTTAAGTCCCTCAGTAGTCACCCTGTCGGACTGGAAGCGTTTAGCCGAAGTCCCAGGAGGATGAAAAAGCCTCTTTTGAGCGGAAAAAAAGGGCCATTGCCTGCAGCGTGGCTCCTTACTCTTCCTGGCCTGTGGGAGCAATGCGCTCTTCCCACCTGTGACATTCTTAATAATGTCATCCAATGAGGCTCCAAATTGCCGCTCATCAAAGCTTTTTTGGATGCCTGGTCCGCAGACCAGCATTTTAACCAAATCAGGCGCCACAGCACCACTGCTGACACTGAAGCCCTGGAGAGTAAGGGAAGTGTATCCAGGCCATGTCACAAACGTACTTAAGCACTAACTGGTCTGCTAATCCCACACAGACAGGAGTGGCCTGCTGCTCCTCCAATTCACGGTGCAAAGGTTTTGCCCATTCAGTAAGTGTTTGCGACACTAGTGCTGTGGCCAGTACTGGTCGTATTGCTGACCCCACAAACGTAAACAAGGAACGGGCCACTGCCTCGGCCTTCCTGTCGGTAGGGTCCTTAAATGCAGGAGTCCCCTCTACTGGGATTGTGGTTACTTTGTTTAACCTGGATACTCGGGGGTCCACGAGCCGACCATTTTTTAAGAAGGCTCTCCTCAAAGGAGTAGTGCACCGCCATTCTTTTAGGGACCGAGAAGGTCCGTTACGGGCTTCCCCATTCCTTATATATGAACTTATCTAAATAGGTCAAATACGGAAACACCTTTTTTTTTAAAGATATTTTTATTGGATTTATCACAAACCAACATACATACAAAAAGAAAAACAAAAAACAACAACAGATAGCCATAGAGCACACTCGGTCAGTCACTAGCATATGGCGGCAATCATCAGGCTCATACAATTAAAAATAAATGGTGATAAAGCAATCTAACAATAAGTATCTTAGTAAATAGTTTCAGCTAGCAATCAATTCTTAGTAGCTGCGGCGGCAGTCTAAAATTAGTATGTTGTGCAGTGACACGGCCCATAAGCAATCTGTAGTATGTACTTGTTTATTTGGAGAAGGTCAGGGGGCTAACAACCACCTATCCCAAATTTTATGAAACGTTTTTTTACTTTTCCTAAGCCAAAAAGTTTGTATAGCGGTATAGCATCATTAACCAATTTCAACCAAAGGATTTTTAGAGAGGTCTGTGCACCCTTCCATGATAGCAGTATAGCTTTTCTGACATAGAAATAGAGAATGCGTAGAAGTCTCTTGGCATGTGGGGATAACTGTATGTCACCAAATATGCCCAGAAGCCCGTTCTTAGGATGAACAATGTTAGGGAGGCCTATAGCTGAGGAGATGAAAGAACCTACTTCTACCCAGTAATCCCAAACCACAGGACAGGACCAGAAACAATGTAAAAAGTCGGCATTTTGGCCACAGCCACGAAAGCATCATGCTGTAGGCATTAAACCCATTTTATGTAATCTAGCCAGTGTAATGTGAGATTGATGAAAGATCTTTAGCTGTATGATACAATCCTGTGATGCGATAACTGAGGTCTTGTACGTTTCACTAAACTCTGTCCAGTCGTCCTCTGTTAGCGATATGTCCATGGAGGTCCATCTGGCCTGGGCCTTACTAAATCTGTGATTAAAATCAGTCATTAGAACAATGTAGTAAGCAGAAAAAAGTTTAGTGGGGTCAGGCTGTCTCAGCAGTTTCTCAAGTGGGGGTTGGTCAGTAGGGTCGTTCAGGGAGCCAAACTGAGTTTGGATAGCGTGTCTGAGTTGGTAATAATAGAACAGGTATGAACGTGGTAAGTCAAAGTCAAGTCTCAACTGCTGAAAAGATTTAAAGCCCTGTGCACTGTATAAGTGGCAAAGATATTTTACCCCCTTGGAATACCAGGGGTTAGGGTCAGGTAGGGAGTACAGCTCCCGTAGGGTGGGATTAAACCATATGGGGTTATTAGAGGATGTCGACCATGTATACCGAGAAATTTTTGTAGTGATGTATCGAAAAATTTAAAGGGATGTAGCCTACATGGCGGTGCCTGCCTCTATAGACAATGCTGTGAAGAGTTTCCATGGAAGATGCAATGGCTCCCTCTGTAGTGGTACAGGCATTCGCTGAGACTGGTTGCAGCCAGTCATGAATATGTACCAACTGAGACGCTAAATAGTATAGGAAGAAATTTGGAAACACCAAGCCCACCAAATGTGATGGCAACCTTAGCGTCTCGAGTGGCACTCTAGGGGAACCGCCATTCCACAGAAACGTGGTACAAATTGTGTCTATACGTTAGAAGACAGATTTAGGTATTTTGCAAGGGGAGTTAGGCAGAATATATAGCAATTTTGGTAGGTAGATCATTTTAAGTACATTTGCCCTCCCCATAAGCTCTAGAGGCAAGTCCATCCATTGTTTAGTCTGCTCCTGTAAGCAAATCAATAGTGGGTCTAGGTTATTGGTGGTATATGTGGATAGGGGCATTTGTACTAGAACCCCAAAGTATCTGAAGGAGCACACCACCTGTAGTCTGGAGTCTGGATGAATCTGAGAAATCGCAGACGAGTCCAAGGGAAAAAGACTGGACTTGTCCCAATTCACCCGGAAGCCTGAGAAATCCCTGAATTTATATAAAAAAATAAAAAAAAACTGGGCATAAAGCTCAGAACAACTAAGAAAGAATCTCGAAAAAGAGAATTTCCTAATAGTTCAGTGGGAACAGGGACTATTGCGGTATCATATGTTAGTCAGAGAGATCAATAAAATTCAATCATATTTTATTATAAATTAATCCACATAGAAAAATGACAAACAAACATTTACATAACAAAACCAAGATATATTCAATCCAATAAAAGGACGGAATAGGTTCAAAAATAATTTTAACATTAATTTCCAAACAAAGGGATTTTTTATGGGAGTGCAGAGTTGACGTATAAATCCGACCGGTTTCGCGGCACTAGAAACGCCGCTTCCTCAGGGAACGTCACTTTACAAATCTAATATATGCAAAGAAATATAATTTTTAATAAATACAATAGATAAAGAATTTTGTAGCCATAAATACAAAAAAAAACAGTACAATAAAGAAACAAAATTGATAATCATAATCCAGACATAATAGTTCATTAATAAAAACAATGATAGATCATGACTCACCCCTGGAGCTCCCAACCCCTCAACAACCAAGCGACCAACTTCGAGACCCCCTCAATTCAGGGTGCCCCATCTGGGGGCGGACACGGGGGGTATGTAATAGGTAGAGAGACTCTAGACAGCAAATAAGGGGACTAGAAAAAAATGGATAAAATAGTCCATTTAAAAAATATACAATATGTGAAAAATATGTCAAAGACCATGGGCTGAAGAGAAAGAGTTAAACTTATTAATAGATAGATAGATAGATGGAATCTATCACACCAAAGAAAGCACCCAGTGGTCCATGGTCTGTACAGCTAAGTGCAACTCAAAAAGGTATGGCCATTAAGCAAAACCTACCCCCACTCTGTCTGGTTGCTAGACAATGAATTGTATAGTATGGGCCCCGGCAAGTCTTCAATAAGAAGTACCAACAAGTTCAGTAGTAGATTTACTCTGGTTAAAAGTTTAAAAAATATAAAGACAATCAGCAAAGGACCTAACTCTATAGTTGGAAAATGACAAAAGGCAACACAGGGGTGTAGTGGGAGCTTTACCTTTAAGTCAGTAGCCATGAGCGTGTGTCCCATCAATACCGGCGTCGCTCTAAGAATCAAAATTCCAAGCGCGCCTTTTATACCCCCAACCCGGAAGTAGTCAGAGCGCAGATGTGCGCTCCTTATCCATGTCCCTCCATCACAGCGCAGGCGCGAGATCGCTCGTGCGCGGAGAAAAAGGGTCCCCCATTTCCCTGAGGAAGCGGCGTTTCTAGTGCCGCGAAACCGGTCGGATTTATACGTCAACTCTGCACTCCCGTAAAAAATCCCTTTGTTTGGAAATTAATGTTAAAATTATTTTTGAACCTATTCCGTCCTTTTATTGGATTGAATATATCTTGGTTTTGTTATGTAAATGTTTGTTTGTCATTTTTCTATATGGATTAATTTATAATAAAATATGATTGAATTTTATTGATCTCTTTGACTAACATATGATACCGCAATAGTCCCTGTTCCCACTGAACTATTAGGAAATTCTCTTTTTCGAGTTTCTTTCTTAGTTGTTCTGAGCTTTATGCCCAGTTTTTTTTTTTTATATATACATTATTTGGGACGATGGTATCTCGGTGAATTTTGAGGCTGTCATACTATCTACAAATCCCCAAATTTATTAATCTCAGCTAACAATGACTGGAGTGACACGTTGGTGTCAGCAAGGTACACGAAGGTGTCATCCGCATAAAGTGAAACTCGCTCCTCTATGGAGGCAACAGGGAGACCTTTAATGGTTGTAGAGAAATGGATGCGATCTGCTAATGGCTTCATGGCCAGGGCAAACAGGAGTGGGGACAGTGGGCACCCCTGCCTTGTGCCCCTAGTTATTGAGAGAGGAGGAAGGGGGCTCTCAGTGGATCAAAAGATTCTAGTGTGGTGGTCTCATCCCTGATACATTTTGAACAAAAAAATCCCCCTATATAAATGGGATTATAAGTGACCACCAACACCACACACAAATCAAAAACATGAATATTTTATTAACAAATACAGAACAAAAGATACACATAAATACATTAAAACCAGAGGGACTACTAAGCAAACAGTGTCCCAATGGTGTAGCAAAATGTTATAAACACATAATTACATTAAAAAAAACAACCAATAAATATTAATCATACTCTAAGCTGATGACCCCACATCCGACGCATTTCTAGTTGCTGAAAACTTTCCTCAGGGGCGAAGAGCAAAAAGTTGGGTGGTAAGTTGATAATTCTGAGATATTAAATCAAAGATAGATGTATTGGGACCATTACATACAAATTCCTGTCATTGGTTTGTGTGGCTTTGTCCCAGACTGGTATTTGGCCATGGCTACTCCCCTTTTGGTCCACCCTTCCCAATCTACTGTGTAAAGAAAGAACGGGTTGCACAAATCTGTAGGTGCCTCAATCCTCATATACAAAAGGTTTTACTCAAAATAAGCAAAAAGCCTCAATAGGCTCAAGATTTGCAAAGAGAATGTGCCCGCAGGAGAGACTGAAGGCAGGGGCTCGGCAATGCGGCCCATAGATTAATTGACAAGTCACAGAGTATTTCCATGTATGTGGCAAAGGGATGTGACTTGTCAATCTCTTCAACCGTGATAGGTGCCTCCAACTCAGTGCTCCGTTCAATCGAGAGAGACGGAAGAGAAATGTCCACTAGGTAGTCATTCAGTTGAGGTTCGGTGTAGTCAGCTCTGGAGGTGTATAAATCTTTATAGAAGTTTAAAAAAGCCTCCATGATATCCCCAGGGGTGTCACGGACTTGGCCCTGTATAGTAAGTATACGTGGGATAGATATGGGGGGGTTGGCCCGGTCTGGTTAGATATGCCAAGAGACGTCCAGCTTTGTTACCGTGCTCAAATGATTTCTGAGCAGCATGTAACGGATGGGTCCACTGTTCCCAGATTGTCTTTCCAGTAGCCCGTGATACCCTTCCTGCACTCTCCCTGCACCACCTCATCCTCCAGCCAGTAAGAATTCAAATGCCAGATAGCAGGGCCCGAGCCCGGGTGGATGGCAAGGTCCACAGAAAGAGGAGCGTGATCCGAGACACCCCTGGGCAGGTATGAAACTGCAGAAACAACGGGAAGAGTGTCTGCCGGGGCAAAGGCCAAATCAATCTGAGACATGGTGCGGAAGGAGTCTGAGTGACAAGAGTACTGGCTCCCGTCTGGGTGCTTCCAGTGCCACACCTCTGTAAGGTCATAAACCTGCATCAGATCTAGAAAAGAGGGAAATGGCCTTCCCCCACCCACCAAGCGGTGCCTAGCTGGGTCCAGTATGGCATTAAAGTCACCCACATAAAGTAGAGGCCCAGGGGTCTAGTCAGCAATTGAAGTGACAATTTGGATAAAATTTCCACTGAAAAAGGGGGAGGAATATAAACGTTTATGAGAGTAAATGTCACAGAGGAGATTTGTAAGGTAAGTATAATAAATCTCCCACCTGGATCTGACATGACTTGTAGGGTTTCATCTGGGAGGGATGTAGCTAGTAATATGGAGACCCCCCTGGAATAATTTGTAGGGGTGGTGTGATATGATTGAGCCAGTCATGAGCGTTTAAGAGCTCTCACCTTAGTACCAGTGAGGTGGGTCTCTTGGAGGTATATAATATGGGGATGACTTTTTTTAGGACTGAGAAAATCATGGACCGCTTCTGGGGTGCGTTCATACCTCTAGTGTTCCATGACACTATCCTTAACTTGATGCTGACCGCCGGCTGTCAAATGACGGCCAGGCGGCGCACCTATTGCGGCGGGAGGCTGTCATATGACGGCCTCCCGTTTAAACAGGGAATGCGCGCGATCGTGCGCGCGCATCCCTGTTTCTTTGGTGGCGGCGTGTCACGGAGACACCGCTCGCCAACGAAGGGGGTGAACAGCCATTGGGTATGGCTGTTTACCACGTGATCGGCCGTGATGAAGTCACGGCCGATCACAGATGGTCACACCCCCACTGTGCACGGCGCATGCGTATCTGTCACGGTCCATCAGAGTATCCGAGTATCTGTCACGGTCCATCAGAGTACCCGAGTACCTGTCACAGCCCATCTGAGTACCCGAGTACCTGTCACAGCCCATCTGAGTACCCGAGTACCTGTCACAGCCCATCTGAGTATCCGAGTACCTGTCACAGCCCATCTGAGTACCCGAGTACCTGTCACAGCCCATCTGAGTATCCGAGTACCTGTCACAGCCCATCTGAGTACCCGAGTACCTGTCCCAGTCCATCTGAGTACCCGAGTACCTGTCCCAGTCCATCTGAGTACCCGAGTACCTGTCCCAGTCCATCTGAGTACCCGAGTACCTGTCCCAGTCCATCTGAGTACCCGAGTACCTGTCACAGTTCATCTGAGTACCCGTCACAGTTCATCTTAGTACCCGAGTACCTGTCACAGTCCATATGAGTACCTGTCACCGCCCTTCAGAGTACCCAAATACCAGTCACCAAGCCATCAGAGTACCTGTCACCAGGCCATCAGAGTACCCGAGTACCTGTCACCAGGCCATCAGAGTACCCGAGTACCTGTCACCAGGCCATCAGAGTACCTGTCACCAGGCCATCAGAGTACCAGAGGACCTATTTGCAGCCCATGTCTCATAGAATACACGTTGGGGTGTTTGCTTTCCAAAATGGGGTCATTTTGTGGGTAATTTCACTGTCCTGGTGGTCCAGGACCTTCAAAAGTGTGATGGGTAGGAATGAAATGAGATGTGTCATTTATGCTCCTAGAACACCTGAACATACTACTTCAATGTTCGGCCTCTCTATGTGACCAGGCTGTGTAAAAGTCCTACACATGTGGTATCGCCATACTCGGGAGGAGTAGCAGAATATATTTTGGGGTGTAATTTTTGCTATATACATGCTATGTGTTAGAAATATCTTATAAATAGACAATTTTGTGTAAAAGAAAAATGCGTTAATTTTTTTCCACATATTCCAAAAACTTCTGGAAAAGAATTAACCATTCAAAAGACTCATTATGCCTCACAGATTATACGTTGGGGTGTTTGCTTTCCAAAATGGGGTCATTTTATGGCAAATTCCATTTTCCTGGTACTCCAGGGCCTTCAAAAGTGTAATAGGTGGTTGAGAAATGAGATGCGTCATTTTTGCTCGTAGAACGTCTGAAGGTACTACATCAATGTTGGTGCTCTGTATGTGGCCAGGCTGTATAAAAGTCTCATACATGTGGTATCGCCGTACTCAGGAAGAGTAGCAGAATGTATTTTGGGGTGTAATTTGTTGTATGCATATGCTGTGTGTGAGAAATAACCTGATAATATGACAATTTTGTAAAAAAAAAAAATAATAAAAAAAAATCTTCATTTTGCAAAGAATTGTGGGAAAAAATGACAACTTTAAAAAACTCACCATGCTACTTAATACCTTGGAATGTCTACTTTGTAAAAAGGGGTCATTTGGGTGGTATTTGTACTTTCCTGACTTGTTAGTGTCTCAAGAAATGAGATACACCTGATGTACTGAAGGCCTGATCAGAAGTGATCAATTTTCAGCGATTGGCACCATAGTTTGTAGACTCGATAACTTTCACAAAGACCAAATAATATACACTAATGTGGGTTATTTTTACCAAAGATATGTAGCAGTATAAATTTTGGCCAAAATTTATGAAGAAAAATTACTAATTAGCAAAAAATTATGACAGAAACAAAGAAAAAGGCATTTTTTTTCACAAAATTTACGTTTTATTTTATTTATAGCACAAAGAATAAAAAACCCACTAGTGATTAAATACCACTAAAAGAAAGCTCTATTTGTGTGGAAAAAAGGACGCAAGTTTAATATGGATACAGTGTTGGATGACCGAGTAATTGTCATTCAAACTGTGAGAGCGCTGAAAGCTGAAAATTGGTCTGGTCAGGAAGGGGGTGTAACTGCACTGTACTGAAGTGGTTAAGGGTTTCGCCATTCTAAGTTATACATTGCATCATAGTCATATAGAAGTATAAGTGCAATCATGTCTAAAACCTGGTCGTATCACCCTGAACATATTCAAGCAAATCTACAGTATATTGCATATGATTGTCTCCATATAGGTATAAGCTGTTAATGAATATGACAGAGCAAACCAATAGACCGCCCTGTGCAGAAACTTTGAAAAATACAGAAAATGAAAAAATAGTTAGTAAAAAATATAAAAAAGAAGCAAAAATTGAACCCCTGTAGAAAACCTCTAGCCCCCCACCCCACTCGGCCATCCCCAACTTAGTGAACCTTGGATCCCTGAACCTAGAAAACCCCTCTAATGTCAAAGGGGGTCCAAACTGTTCCGTGGCCTCGCCACTAACTGGTGAGGGGGTAACGTGGAGAGCTGTGCGGCTCCCAACTGGAAGCTAAAAGAAAAGGGAGAAAAGACATCATGTCCTGGTCCAGGATGTGTTTCACACGGATACAGGGGTATATGAATCAGTTGGCCAAAAAAGAAAAGCAGGTACATTGAAGGATAGTTCTGGGTTCAGGAGAAGGTCTGGAACACATATAAACTGTGTCTCCTGTTGCTCAGGGGAGATGTCCGGATAATCACTGAGTATATGTGCAGGGTGGTAAAGGCGACCAATTATAGTGGTATAGTCACAGCACAACGTAGTTTCATAGTTTCATAGTTAGGTTGAATAAAGACACCAGTCCATCCAGTTCAACCTCAGTGTCTACAATTGTCCCTATCCCTGTACATTGCACACTCGCATTGGTCCCTACCCTCAAGGAGCCCACAATCCAAGGCCCCCATTCATATACTAGGGCCAATTTTGGACAGAAGCCAATTAACCTACCTGCATGTCTTTGGATTGTGCGAGGAAACCGGAGTATCTGGAGGAAACCCACGCAGGCACAGGGAGAACATGCAAACTCCAGGCAGGTAGTGTCGTGGTTGGGATTTGAACCAGCGACCTTCTTACTGCTAGGTGAGAGTGCTAACCACTACACCACTGTGCTGCCCACTAGAGAGAAGAGTTTAGATTCATAGTAGGAATGCAGTCAGTAAGCTGGATTTAAGGAACAAGTGTTGCTGTCAGTTACCTCTGCGTCTGGATGTGGGTCCATAGCGGTCGTTCAGCCACACCATGGCTTCCTTAGGGTTAGTGTAAAAGTGGGCTTTACCTTCGTGGATAATGCGCAGCTTGGCTGGGAAAAGCATGGCGTATGACAGTCCCTCAGTACGTAGACGGGAATTCATGGCTGAGAAGGAGATACGTTGGCGCTGGACTTCAGCTGAGAAATCAGGATAAATCGATATGTTGTTACCATTATATTTGAGCGGGCCCTTCTCCCTTGCCAGGTGTAGAATGGCTACCTTGTCCTGGAAGTCGAGGATGCATGCAATAATGGAGCGTGGAGGGGTTCCCTCTGGAGGAGGCCAGGGAGGGGTGCGGTGTGCCCGTTCAATCTCATAAGAGAACGAAGGTGTGTCAGAGCCGAAAATGTCTCTCAGTAAATACATTTTTCAGGGTGGGAGCCTTCCGCTCGTTCTGGGAACCCGACAAAACAAAGATTGTTCCTGTGCGAACGATTCTCTAAATCATCGATTTTGGCACGAAGGGCTGCCATTTCCCCAGAAGTATCATGCATATTAACTGAGAGTGGGTGCACAGTGTCTTCTAGGGAGCTAATGCGTTCCTCCATGTCACCAGTTCTATCACGTAGGTTCTGGACATCCTGCTTCAGGAGTGAGAAATCCATACGTATAGAGGCTATTTGATTAGAGAGTGAGGCCTTGCAATCCTGTATAGCCAGCATAATGGTGGCCAGTGTAGGTTCATTAGGGGGAGAAACCTCTTCCTGGCCATTTTCAACAAGTTGCTGGGAATCCTGTGATAGCTCATTGTCCTGCAATAGCTGGGGGTCCTGTGCTAGCTTGGAGTTGGTTTGTGAGTAAGAAATAGCTGAATGTGGAGCACTCAACCCCTTAGCTGAACTCCGTTTTGCAGAGGATGCCTGCAGCATGTCCGGCCTGTGAGCCGGCGCCATCTTCCGGCCATTCGGTCCGCCGTGGATGGGGGCCAGGGCGGCCCTATTTTACCATCGCAGCCAGCCTGCTGTGTGCCCACCACGGTGGGGAATATTTTGAGACGTTTGGTGAGATCGGACACAGGATAACAGTAGGATGGCAGTTGGGAGCCGGAGCGGTGTTTCTATGCAGCCGCTCGCTCCACCATCAGGCCACGCCCCCATACGGAAACACCTTAAGTGCAGGGGCTGGCTTGCGGGACCCAAAAGGGGCCGCTACTTCAGCAGAGGATCTTGCTGTATCCTGAATTTTCAGGGTATCATGCACAGCTGTGATAAGTGCTCCAACTAAAGCTTTGTCTTGCGCGGACCCGGACAGGGAATCATCCTCACTGTTCGATTGGTCCTGGTCAGCATCATCTGATAGTTACATAGTTAGTCAGGTTGAAAAAAAGACACAAGTCTATCCAGTTCAACCTTAAAAACAAATAAATAAAATAAAAAATTATCGTACAATCCAATATACACAATTTTATGCCCACAATTGATCCAGAGGAAGGCAAAAAAAAAAAAAACAGCAGAGCATGCTCCAATTTGCTACAGCAGGGGAAAAAAATTCCTTCCTGATCCCAGAAGAGGCAATCGAATTTTCCCTGGATCAACTTTACCTATAAATGTTAGTACCCAGTTATATTATGTATATTCAGGAAAGTATCCAGGCCTTTCTTAACCACTTCAATACAGGGCACTTAAACACCTTCCTGCCCAGACCAATTTTGAGCTTTCAGCGCTGTCGCACTTTGAATGACAATTGCGCGGTCATGCTACACTGTACCCAAATGAAATTTTTATAATCTTTTTCCCACAAATAGAGCTTTCTTTTGGTGGTATTTGATCACCTCTACGGTTTTTATTTTTTGCGCTACAAATAAAAAAATACCGAAAATTTTGAAAAAAAAATGTTTTTTTTTGTTTCAGTTTCAAAACTTTGTAAATAAGTACGTTTTCTCCTTCACTGATGGGCACTGATGGGGCTACACTGATGGGCACTGATAAGGCGGCACTGATGGGCGACATGGACGGACACTGATAGGTGGCACAAATTGGCACTGATAGCTGGCACGGATGGGCGGCACGGATAGGCGGCACAGGTGGGCACTCATAGGCGGCACAGGTGGGCACTCATAGGCGGCACAGGTGGGCACTCATAGGCGGCATCGGTGTTATACTATAGTAATGGATGCCAATCAGTGCCAAACAATAATGCATGCCAATCAGTGATGCCCATTGTGGGCACTGATTGGCACCCATTGTGCTGACTGGCATCCCTGGTGGTCTAGGGAGGATTATGACCTTTATTACCTTTTCCTTGGTGGTCTGGTGGCGTCCCTGGTGGTCCAGTGTGGGCATCCTCGGGGGGGCTGTGCTGATAATCGATCAGCACAGACCCCCCTGTCAGAGGAGCAGCCGATCGGCTCTCCTCTACTCGCGTCTGACAGACGCGAGTGAGGGAAAGCCGATCACCGGCTCTTTCCATTTACACTGTGATCAGCCATGATTGGACACGGCTGATCACATGGTAAACAGTCTCCGTCGGAGACTCTTTACCGAGATCGTAGTTGCCGGGTGTCAGACTGACACCCCGCAACAACGATCGCCGCGATGCGCGCCCCCGGGGGCGCACAGCGGCTCATAATCCTGATCATGTCATATGACGTCCGGTCAGGATTATGAAACCACTTTGCAGCCGTCAATTGCCTATAGGGCGGGCGGCAAGTGGTTAAAGCAATCTACCGAGCTGGCCAGAACCACCTCTGGTGGGAGTCTATTCCACATATTCACAGCTTACTGTGAAGAAACCTTTCCGTATTTGAAGATTAAATCTCTTTTCCTCTAGACGTAAAGAGTGCCCCGGGTCCTCTGAGTTGACCGTACAGAGAATAACTCAACGCCAAGTTCACTATATGGACCCCTTATATATTTGAACATGTTGATCATATCCCCCTTATTCTCCTCTTCTCAAGAGTGAATAAATGTAGTTCCTCTAATCTTTCCTCATATCTGAGCTCATCTATGCCTCTTATCAGTTTGGTTACCCTTCTATGCACTTTCTCCAGTTCCCCGATATCCTTTTTGAGAACTGGTGCCCAAAACTGAACTGCATATTCCAGGTGAGGTCTTACTAATGATTTGAACAGGGGCAAAATTACATCTCTCTCTCTGGAGTCCATACCTCTCTTAATACAAGAAAGGACTTTGCTCGCTTTGGAAACCCCCAGATCCTTCCCCCAGTTGTACTCACCCTAGCATGTATGATGCATGCATATTCTTAGCCCCCAAGTGCATAACTTTACATTTATCAACATTAAACCTCATCTGCCACAGTCGCCCAATTAGACAGTGTATTAAGGTCGGCTTGTAAATTGCAGACATCCTGTAAGGACGTTATTCCACCGCATATCTTGGTGTCATCTGCAAAGACAGAAATGTTACTTTTGATCCCAGACCCAATATCATTTATAAAGATGTTAAAAAGTAAGGGTCCCAACACTGAACCTTGGGGTACACCACTGATAACCTTAGACCATTCAGAGTAAGAATCATTCATCCCTACTCTCTGAATTCTGTCTTTTAGCCAATTTTCTATCCATTTACAAACTGATATTTCCAAACCTGTAGACTTTCCCTTACACATGAGCCGTGTGTGGGGAACTGTATCGAACGCTTTTGCAAAATCCAAGTATACCACGTCCACCGCCACCCCTCTGTCCAAGGTTTTACTTACCTCCTCATATAAAGAAATCAGGTTTGTCTGACAACTTCTGTCTTTCATGAATCCATGCTGTCTGTTGCTTAAAGTGTTTTTGTTCAGCAAAAACTCGTCGATGTGGTCTTTTATTAAACGCGCTAGTATCTTCCCAGCTATAGAAGTTAAGCTAACAGGTCTATAGTTACTTGGTAAAGACTTTGATCCCTTTTTAAATATAGGCACCACGTTCGCCCTGCGCCAATCCAGTGGGACTATTCCCGTCATTAATGAGTCCCTAAAAATTAGATACAATGGCTCTGAAATTACAGAGCTCAATTCTTTTAGGATCCGTGGGTGGATTCCATCAGGGCCAGGTGCTTTATCCACCTTTATTCTGTCTAAATATTTCTGGACCATATCACTTTTGAGCCATTGTGGATCATTTGGGGCTGTGTCACTATCACCCCCATTATGGACATGCGCTCCCCCATGCTCTTCTCATCTGATCTATCACAGCAGGGGCCTCCAGTCCTTGCGGGGCCCGAACCTGAGTCAGAGCTCTCCCCGGAGGACGGGGGCAGGGGCCGCTTTTTACCACTTTTGTGCCCCGCACACCACCTCCATCCTGGCAAGGAACGTTTCAAGGAGGGCGGTCCCTCAGGCTACAGGCTACAATCCCCCACACTCTGCACTAGCAGCCTCAGTACGTCAACAAGCAGTACAACATAAAGAGAAAAAGGAGGGGTGGGTGCTGTGACGGTCAGTGAATTACAGAGAAAAGGATTTTACGGCGAGTACAAAAAATCCTATTTTCTATTATATTCACTGACCGACACAGCTCCTCTGTAACAAAATGGGACGTCCCTAAGCAGTGCCAAATGAGGGGTGGGAAAAAAACAGCATAAAACTTCATACACCATGGCAAGTGGGAACTAGGGAAACTATACCCACACAAAAAAACAGCAGTGCGTGAAAAAAAAAAACACCACACACAACAGGGTACCCTCGACAGGCGTGATCCCCAAGACCGCAGCGAATGCGGAAGTAATGCAAACAGTGCCTTAAAGTAACAGTACTGTGTTTTTATCAAAAACTAGGAAAAAACATGAATTGCATAGTCAATTGCAACTACACGGCCACCTGCAAAACTTTGCGGCCAAAACAGGCATCACCCGATGCACCGACGTCTACCTTGTAGAACTTGGTAAATGTATAGAATCTGTTCGCCGCTTTACACACTTGAGCAACAAATGCTTGGTGTCGGAAAGCCCAAGACGTTCCTATTGCCCTTGTGGAGTGGGCCGTGACTGGAAAGGGGGGCACCTGCCCCTTCAAGGCGTAGGCTTGTACTACAATCTGTCTGATCCACCTGGAAATGGTGACCGACAAGACCGGCATGCCCTTATTTGGACCAGCCACCGAAACAAACAGTGAGTCTGACTTCCGAAAGGGAGCCGTGGCAGACAAATACACCTTCAGAGCTCTAACCACATCTAGAGTGTGAAGGGCCACGTCCTTAGGGTGCTTCGGCTTAGGACACAGAGAAGGTAATACAATGTCCTCATTGATATGAAAAACCAAGACCACTTTCTGTAGGAAGGACGGTTGCAGACGCACCACCACCTTATCCCTGTGTATAACCAGATAGGGCGAATTGCAGGACAAGGTCGCCAGTTCCGAAACCCTCCTGCCACTAGGAATACCACTTTCTGGGAAAGAGTCAACAAGGGATATTTTCAAAATAGTGGTCTTTGAAGCGCCGACAACACCAGGTTCAAATCGCAGGGGGGTAATGGTGGACGCACTGGAGGGAATACGTGTCGTACCCCCTAGACAAAGGTACTCACTAAGGAGTGCGATGCCAGGGGTCGTTGAAAAAAAGACAGCTAAGGCTTAAATTTGTCCTTTGATGGTGGTTAATGCCAATCTCTGGTCAACTCCTTGCTGAAGAAAAAGCAGAATCCTGGATATGGCAAAGGAGCGCAGATACCATCCTTTCTCCTCACACATGGAGATGTAGGCCTTCCAGGTACGATGGTATATCTTCCGAGAAGAAAATTTCCATGCCCTTAACATAGTTGGAATCACCGAGTCCGACAGACCCCGGTTCCTCAACACCTGGCTCTCAATAGCCACGCTGTTAAAACCAGCGATGGTAAAGCAGGATAGAGAATTGGAAATTGACACAGGAGGTCCTCTCACAAAGGCAGTCGCCAGGGAGCGTCTGCCACCAGACGCACCAGGTCTGCATACCAAGAAGGCTGAGGCCAATCTGGGGCAACCAGTATTACCTGCATCTCCTCAGCTTCAAGTCTGCGAAGCAGACGTGGTAACAGTTTCAGTGGAGGAAAGGCGTAGATCAGCTGGTACTGATCCCACGGAGCCACCAGTGTGTCTGACACGTCTGCCCATGGTTCTCTTGACCTGGACACGAATCTTGGCACCTTCCTATTGAGATGGGAGGCCAGTAGATCCACATCTGGTGTGCCCCACTTCAGGCACAGCAGCCTGAACATCTCCGGATGCAATGCCCATTCTCCTGGGTCCAGCATCTGTTGACTCAGATAGTCCGCCTGCCAGTTCTCCACTCCCGGGATGTAAATGGCCGATAGGGCTGGTATGTGTCGCTCTGCCCACTGAAGTATGTGAGCGACCTCCCGTACAGCGGCTGAGCTTCTTGTTCCCCCTTGGGGATTTACGTACGCCACAGCCGTGGTGTTGTGTGACTGTATCCTGATTGGATGTCCCTGAAGTCTCATCGACCATGTGTGGAGACACAGCCTGATCGCTCTCAGTTCGAGCAGATTGATCGGCAACTCGGATTCTTCCGTCGACCAGAGGCCCTGAGCCGACTGAACCCCCATTACTCCACCCCAGCCGGATAGACTGACGTCCGTTGTGATCACCGTTCATTTCAGAGGAAGGAACGATTTTCCGGACTGAATCACCGGGGAAGCGGGGACCTCAACCCCCAGATCAGTGAATCCCTGACTGACTGGCTCACCTGGATCTGTCGATTTAGGGACAACTGAGATTTGTCCCATTTTGACAAGATCTCCTTCTGCAGAACTCTGGTGTGGAACTGGGCGTAAGATACTGCCTCGAAGGGGGCTATTATGAGTCCCAGTACTCGCATACAAAACCGGAGCGATGACCACTTGCGGTTCATCAGTAGTTTGACAGCGGATCTGAGAGTCTGCAATTTGTCTGAAGGGAGAAAAACTCTTGCTTCCCTGGAGGCCAACAGCAAACCTAGGTACTCCAGACGCTAGGTTGGCATGAGCACTGACTTTTTTAGGTTCAACAGCCACCCAAAATCTTGCAGGGTCTGCATGGTGATTGCCATATTCTCCTCTAATTCTGAGGCAGAAGATGCCCTCAGGAGGAGATCGTCTAGGTATCCCATGATCGCGATCCCACGTTGCAGTGATGCCAAAACTGGAGCCAGAACCTTGGTAAAGACTCGGGGGGCTGATGCCAGACCAAAAGGAAGAGCCACAACTTGGTAATGGGCTTCCCCGACTGCAAAACGCAGAAAATTTTGATGCCGGAGGCATATGGGTATGTGCAGGTACGCATCCTGGATGTCTAAGGATGCCAGGGAGTCCCCTTGATGGAGCGCAGCGACTACTGAGCGAACGGATTCCATTCTGAACCTCTGCACTTTTACAAAGTGTTCGAGGGCTTTTATGTCCAAGATTGGACGTACCCCTTCCTTCTTGGGAACCACAAACAGATTTGAGTAGAATCCCTGGAAGCGTTCCGAGTCCGGAACCGGTACAATCACCCCGCCATTCAGCAAATCCCTTACCGCCCTCAACAGGGCCTCCCGGCAAACCGGGGATACGGGTATGCTGGAGGGGAAGAATCTGTTTAGCGGCCAAGAGAGAAACTCTATCTTGTAGCCTGTGGAAATCAGATCGCAGACCCATTGGTCGGATAACCAGGAGGACCACCGGGCTGCAAATTCCCTGATGGCGACCCCCCACCCAGAGACATGGGTGGGGGCAAACCTTCATGCGGTAGCACTTTTGTTCGCAGGCTTATTAGGCTTGCGGTTCCAAGGACGTTTTTGACCGTCCATGGGCATCCTGTCGGGCTGGGGACGTTTTGTCGAAGCTCCTGTCGGACGAAAAAGCCGTTTGTGAGCGGAGAAAGAGGGCCCTTGTCTACGGCGTGGCTCTTTAGCTTTCTTGGCCTGTGGGAGCAGTGTACTCTAACCACCCATGGCATTTTTAATAAGGTCATCTAGCGAGGCTCCAAAGAGCCGGTCGCCAAGGAAAGGAAGATCCGTCAGGGCTTTTTTAGATGCCTGGTCAGCATTAAGCACCTCAGCACCACGGCTGACACTGAAGCCCTGGATAACAGTGGGAGAGTATCCAGGGCCGCGTCAGACGTACTTAAGGCCTTGCACTAGTTGGTCTGCTAGTTCCACGCAGACAGGGGAAGCCTGTTGCTCTCCCAATTCGCGGTGCAAAAGTTTTGTCCACTCAGTCAGTGTCTGTGACACAAGTGCGGATGCCAGTACAGGTCGCACTGCTGACCCCACAACCGTAAACATGGAACGTGTCACTGCCTCAGCCTTCCTGTCCGTGTAATCCTTGAATGCAGGAGTCCCCTCAACCGGGATCGTGGTTACTTTATCCTGGATACTGGGGGGGGGGGGGGGTCCATGACCGGAGGAGCCGAATATTTCTTGAGAAGGCTTTCCTCAAAGGGGTAATGCACTGCCATGTATTTGGGGGCCGAAAAGGTCCGTTGCGGACGACCCCATTCCTTGTAAATGAACTTGTCAAAATAAGTCAGATGAACATGCTGGCTTGCAGGACCCAAAAGGTACAGGTACATCAGCAGAGGGATCTGCTGGCTCCTGAATCTTCAGGGTATCACACACAGCTGTGATAAGTGCTCCAACAAGCGCTTTGTCACGCACGGACCCAGACGGGGACTCATCCTCACTGTCCAGACGGTCCTGGTCAGCGTCATCTGTCAAGACAGAGCAGGGGTCACCGGCCTCAGCAGGACCCGAGTCTGTGTCAGAACTCTCCCCAGAGGACAGGGGGGGGGCAGGGGCCGCTTTTTAGCACCTTTCTTCCCATGCACCACATATCTTGGCAACGAACAAATTGAGGACAGCCGTCAGGGTGGCCATGGGACTGCGCCATCCGCAGGTGACCCAGTTGCAATTGCCTGGATTTCCGGGGAAGAAACACCAGTTTCTGAAGCCATGCTGACCCTACCCTGTCTGCCACCCGAAGGGGACTTAGGACAGTGACAGTCCCACCCTCCTTGCTGCCGCTGACTGAGGGTTTCTAGCCCGCCGGACTCACCACCCTGAGGAGTTCTGCGCTGTTTACAGCAGTGCCTGTAGACCCCTAGTGCTCCCAGATGCAGAGGGACCAAAGCTGTGTCGTGGCAGTCCGTCAGAACGATCGATGAAAGATCGCTGAGCGATCTGAAAAACTTGCTCAGACTACATAGAAGGCTGTCCACCTCTCTGTAATAACAAACAGGAAGCTGAGGGCACATGAAGCTGCTGCTAGAGCACAAAAAACATAGTCCGGCTTCAAGAAAATGCCCGCCAGTGTTCTGAATAGGGAATCACCGGGAAAATGGCCGCTTGAAGCCCAGAAGCATGCTGTCCTTTGCCCACACTGAAAATGGCCACCAGCCAGTGCCATGAGAGACAGAAATAAACATGTGGCAGAGACACAGAGCTGAACCGACAAGGGGCAAACCTCACAGGCACCTCCAGGGAGTTTAAGCACTCAGGATCCAGGCACCCACAGTCAGCCAGAACCCAGGTGAGAGCCCAGGGGCACACACACACCGCTCAGTAGCCATGCACAGCCCCCCTCCGTGAGGGGGGGAAGGAGGGGAGATAGGGACAGGGGAGAGAAGAGAGGGGGATGAGGGGGCCCCCGAATCGACCTCCCAGGGAATGCCCAGCTGCTCAACCCTGCCGAGACCGGGAGAGCTGTACTTACCAGTCCTGAAGAGCTGGGAGACATTCCATTACAGCCAACGCCTGATCAGTACATGGAAGGTTACTGGCCCGGCGTACTGTGACGCAGACATCAGTAGCCCGGTCATATGTATGCCACGGAACATAAAAGCTCACGACCACCTCTGGAGCTGAGGTATGTTGTGGCCTGCCGAGCCGTAGCTGCAACCTGCACATGCTCGATGGCCGGACTGGGGAGACTACAAGGATAAGTGAACCAGCCTGTTCCCCAGCCAGCTGTTGATAGAAGATCACAGGATCATTCATCTTGTGCAAAAAGCCAAGCTTCTGCATTAAAAAAACACGGACCTATGGGCCCGCAGGGTTCCTAGGTCTATCACTAGGCAAAATAAAACTGAGGCTGTTAGTGTAGAGCAGGGATATGCAATTAGCGGACCTCCAGCTGTTGCAGAACTATAAATCCCATGAGGCATAGCAAGACTTTGACAGCCACAAGCATAACACTCAGAGGCAGAGGCATGATGGGACTTGTAGTTTTGCAACAGCTGGAGGTCCGCTAATTGCATATCCCTGGTGTAGAGTGTGGGGGATTGTATTTAAAAGAGAAAAACAATCAGCGCACACATGTATAATACGATAAACAAATTTGCAAGCTGAGCACCAAAAGGAGCAATACCAAGAACACCTTAATCAAAAGTCAATAAATATAAATAGTGCAGCGCAAAAATACAAAAGTCCACGTGTATTGATCTTATATGACACCACAAAGAACATGTAGAGTGAGAACACCACGTGGAACAGCCGCTGATTACTTGTATGTGACAAACAGCACAAACAGCACCAGGAGTCAGATATTCTAATCTGTCCAATAAATCAGTTTTTAACCCACCCAAAAACGATCATAGGCATGTAGAGGTATTTAAAAATATGGTGGCCAGTGACCTTGATACCATGAAAATTAAAAAGACACTTGATCCTTTATTTCTCAAAAAAGGCATTGCTTCCTTGGAAAAAAACAAGGATCTGGTCGTTCGCCCTGCCGATAAGGGGGGTGGACTGGTAGTCATGAACAAAGTATTTTACAAGGAAGAAATGGATAGGTTACTTGCGGATCGCTCTACCTATCAAGTCCTTAATAAGGATCCAGTTTTTCAATATAAAAATGAACTACATGCCCTATTACAGCATGGGAAGGGTACCGGGGTTCTGAATAAAAAAGAATCTCTCTACCTGGACCCAAGTGCTTGCAGAAGACCAATTGTTTATTTCTTACCCAAAATCCATAAGGATGCTCAGAAGCCTCAGGGCCGACCCATAGTCAATGGTATAGACTCAGTTACTGCCCGTTTGGGTCAGTATATTGACCTCTTTCTGAAACCACTAGTATGTAAAACTGTAGCATGCCTTAAGGACACCAAACATGCCATACAGATTATTGAGTCGACGCCTGCTAGTGACAGGTGTCTTCTGGTTACAGCCGACGTCGGCTCCCTGTATTCCATTATCAGCCATCAAGAGGCTATTCTTGCAGCTAGATGGGCCCTGGAAGGGTCTGACTTAGTGGCATCACAGAGGGAATTTCTCCTAGAAGCCCTGGATTTTTGTTTAACTAAAAACTATTTTTGGTATGATCATAAATTTTATGCACAAGTCCAGGGAGTTGCTATGGGTGCTCGTTTTGCGCCCAGTGTCGCAAATCTCTTTATGGCGTTGTGGGAGGAAGACACTATTTTTAAGAATAGACCCTCACAATTGAAATGTTACCAACGGTATATAGACGATCTGATTATGGTGTGGGAAGGTGACCTTTTGAGCCTGGAAATGTTTATGTCCAGGCTCAATGGGAACACCAAGAATATTAAACTCACCTGGAATGCAGATCCCTTAAGTATTACTTTTTTTCGATTTGAAAATCTTCAAGGAAGGCCCTTGCTTCAGAACCAAAAATTACTTTAAACCGACGGACAGGAATGGATACATACCAACAGACAGTTGTCATCATCGCTCTTGGCTATGTAACATTCCTAGGGGTCAGTTTATCCGGTTGAGGCGGAATTGTTCTCGTTTGGAGGACTATTCCGCACAATCGAACATCCTGGCCAAACGTTTTTTGCAGAAGGGATACAATCCAGAAATCATAGATAATCAAAAACGTGATATAGGTGGCCTAGACAGAGCGGCTTTGGTCGCTGATCTCCCTAAAATTAGCGATGAGTGTCGCAAAAAACCTATGAACAATGACTTTAGGTTGATCCTGGATTATAATATTCAACACAGAAAATTTGAGAAAATCATCATGAAACACTGGGATATTTTAAAGAAAGACCGTATTTTAGGCCCAGTTCTACCACCCCGACCGAGATTTATTTATAAAAAAGCTCCCACTTTGAGGAATATACTGGCACCGAGTGTAGTTGACCCGCCTGTCACGAAGGAAAATGGGATTTTTTCCTTTCTCACAGGGTTCTATGCATGTGGCAAATGTCCTGCCTGTAAACACTGTAAATTCAATATAAAGAGACGCAAGCAATTTATGGCTTCTGCCACAGAGACAACGTATCCAATTAAAAGTCTTATCACCTGTAACACTGAAGGGGTTGTTTACATGCTTGAATGTGATTGTGGTCTCCAATATATAGGGAGGACCTCTAGGTCCCTTGGAGTCCGCGTCGCAGAGCATGTAAACAACATCAAAAAAGGCTTACGTTCCCACAATGTTTCCAAACATTTCAGATATTCCCATGATAGAGACCCCCGATGCCTCAAGTTCTGGGGTGTTGAAAAAGTGAAGAAACATTGGAGGGGAGGTAATTTCATTCGAAGCCTGAGTCAACGCGAATCTTTTTGGATCCACGAGACCAGGGTTCTTATTCCGGGAGGACTGAACGTCGATTTCGACTTAAATTGTTTTATTTCTGATAAATGATTATGTTAAGTTCTGATGTATGATTTTTGACGGCGGGTGAAATGTCCATTGGTTTTTTTATTAAAGAAATATGGTATTTTTATTAAAGAAATATGGTATTTTTATTAAAGAAATATGGTATTTTTATTAAAGAAATATGCTATTTTTCTTTAAAAAAATTGGCATTTTTATGAAAATGGTATATATTTGCCTAAAATATATATATAATATTATATATTATATAATTTTTAATGCATATAGATTACATTAACCATTTGGTAATGGTAATTCTTTAGTAAGTTACACGCAATGGGTTGTTCCTGCTGCGTTGTCCTTTTTGTTTTTTAGTAATTTTTTAGTTTTATTATGGGAGTGTTTTGTGTGTGGATGCTTGGCTTTAAGTGTCCCCATATGCAAAGTAAGTTTTTTCTGGCTACAATATGGCGGCGGTCTTCCGTTTCCGGCCACCGCCGTCTGATTAGGCTGCAGGCTTACCATGGCAACGGATCACTACATAAATACGAGGGTGACGCTGTATAGCTCCACCCACCGCTGACGAAGTCCGTGATAGGACGTAACGTCACCCGCCGTCTAATCTATGTTGTTGCTTTCTGCTTCATACAATTTTTTCCTTTTAATGTATCTGGTGCTGTACCTGTTCCAGCCATTGACCTGATATCATTTGTGGAACACTACTGACATCTAGTGGTGTTAAGTCGTACTGTCAGCCAGTTATTGGTATTTAGCTAATTCATTTGACCATATTGTGGACCTTGATACTGAAGGATTTTTTCACATTTTGTCTGTGTTATATAAAAAATCCTTTTTACTTTTTTAATAAAGGGATCTATTTACTGCTACACTTAGATCGCCTTCTTGTACGTTTTCCTTTTTTGCTCCCGGATTTTTGTTTATGCAAACGCACCCACCGACATCTGGAGTGAATTCATTTTTCGTCCCCGGAGTTGGCTGCAAGTAACCTAAAGATCTGGCGTACTGCTGTATCTGTATGTGGAAATATCGAACCCTGCACACGGGGAGTGTGAACATGCGCATTTGACCATCTGAACACTCAGAGGTCCAACTGAGCTGGTAAGCGTTCACTACTACTGGGGGAAGGAGTGTCACATACAAGTAATCAGCGGCTGTGTCCACGTGGTGTTCTCACTCTACATGTTCTTTGTGGTGTCATATAAGATCAATACACGTGGACTTTTGTATTTTTGCGCTGCACTATTTATATTTATTGACTTGTGGGGGATTGTAGCCTGAGGGACCACCCCCCTGGGCAGAACTAAGTGTTCTGAAGTGTTGTATTACAACTTTGCCTAGAATCTCCTAGCAATAAGGGCTAACAACCCATTTTGTTACAGAATGGAGCTGTGTCGGTCGGTGAATATAAGAAAAATTTTGTTTGATTTAAATAGTTTTATTAGTGATTTTTAGGTCTTAACCTCTCCCGTATTAATAAAGAGATTGTTATGTTTTTTTTCCTCTCTCTCTTGCCTATGATAATATGTACATATGGAATTTACGATATTGCGACATCATTTCCAGAGTCCAATATATAGTTATTTTTTTTAGATTTTTTTAATATATGGTAAGCAGTTTTTCCCTTATTTTTAATAACCCAGTAATTTTATGGATTTATTATATATTGCCTATTTTAGAATGTTTAATTAAGTCGGACATAAAATAATTTTTTCTAGTAAACTAGATTATATCCCTGCTGGTATATATAACCTATGTATATTTTCCAACATCGAGATGTCCAGATAACTATAAAAGACTGTTTTCTTGTGACATCCTCTGCTGACACCAGCAATATAGAAGACTTTGTAATCATTTCATATGAATTTTGTACCAAATGTTGTATGTATTTCCATTTATCTAGTTTCAATAATGTACACCAGAGCTTGAATTTTAAAATCATTGTGGTTACAATGCTTTTTGGGTTAATAAAGTAATCTTATTTTTATCTAACATTGTCTCTCATTGCTGTTCTAAACTTATATATCTTATATTGTAAAGCGCTGCGTAAATTGCTGGCGCTATATAAATCCTGAATAATAATAATAATACCCCAAGGGGAATTTATTGTATATTTTGTATAATTCTATTCGGGGTGTGCAGCCAGCTCAAAATTAGTATTCCTTATGCACTTTCTCTTTACATGGTTTTGTATATATGTGGGTGCTGTAGACACCGAAGGATCACCAACACTTTGAACTACTTATCTGGTTGCTGTGATCACTGTTTGCTTTGTTGAAGCACTTCGTTTGCACACTGCACTTTGACTGATCAATTGTTCACCGTTGTGTGTTTTGAATTTTTTTTTTTATCATTTTACTTTATTTTTATCACCACATGCTTTATTTATTTTTTTATTTAATATTTGTTTTAATTTGGGATTAGTAGCATATTGATTCTTTCAACTTTATCACATCATCACGTGTTTATATGTCAGTATTGGTTTACACTGGCTTTGTTTGTAGTATTGATATATTACTAATTAATTGATTGAATATTTGTCTATATATTGATCATTGATTTATTTAATATTGAGTTGCACACTGGAAATCTATTTACTCATCTAATATTTATTAGCACATTGGCACTTTAAACTTGATTAGTATATTGTAGCATTTTTTGCACATATCACCTTACAAGTGATTTTTTTTAATTATTGGGAGCGCAACACCATCACTTTTTAAATTTTATTATCACTTAGTGGTTTAAGGTGGCAAGGAATTACATTTTAATTATTTTTTTCAGTTTTTTTATCACTTTATGATTATATGAGTAAAGTAAAATTCAGAGATTTAAGGTTTCCCCCTAAGACAGGATAATGTGGCGAGAATATCACATAGGCAAAAAGTCACTCTATACTTATAGCACAAAATAAGATACAATACAATATGACACAGGGGTTAAGGGAGGAGTTGTAGTTAATTACAAAATTCCCCCTAATTTTTTCTATTATAAAAGTTCTTTTTTTTTTTACCCCCCCCCCCCCCCCCTCCTCTAGGATAAGCTCACATGTATGTGGAAGTAGATCTATAGGGCATAGAGGTTGGGTCTTTAGTAGAGATAAAGATTTGAGGAAACCCCCATTGATAGACCAAAGTAGGAGAAATGGAGGAAGTGGAAGAAGTTTTTATTTAGAGGTATTTTGACCCTCACATGTTAAACTATATATTTTATTGAATCCAGATTGCTTCTTGTTCCTCTCCTATATCCACAACTTCCATTTTTTTTCTTAAATTTTTCCTCTCCTATGTATTTCAGATATAAATGAAATAAGAGCAACAATGATGTTGATATTGAAATTGTGTTAAACTGGTAAAAGATACTTTATTTTTTATTTTTGCTGGAGGGCAAAAGTAGGGACCCTCACAGCTCGGACATCTCAGACCACTCTCCCAGTTAGGCCTTCGCCTATATGGTCCAGTAAGACCAGAAGATGGTGCTTTCCTGAGGGTAATTAGTGGAGAATAGTTCCCTTCCCCCCCCCCTCCCCCCCTTTTTTAATCTCCCTCCCCTTATTCCTAAAATGGCGCTGGATAGTATAGTAGTGATATCCCTGAATGCTAAGGGTCTTAACATACCCGAGAAACGACGTATGCTACTACATGATCTGAAACATATCCGTGTTGATATAGCTTTTATTCAAGAGACACATTTCAAGACAGACAGACTTCAATATCTCCACAACAGATTTTACCCGTTGACATACCATGCTACTAATTTGATGGCTAAATCAAAAGGGGTCTCGATATTAATTTCTAGTAAAATACACTGGCACCATCAAATATTGATAGACCCTACGGGACAATATATTTATATAAAGGGCCTCCTGGGGAACAAGCAGATAACACTGGCAACAACCTATACTCCCAATGAAAAGCAGGCCTCTTTTCTAGATGAGGCATTAGAGAAGCTTTTACATTTTGCAAAGGGGCAGTTGATACTAGGAGGGGATTTTAATACACTTTTGATACCATCAACAGATACCTCCACAGGGGTATCATCTATCCCTCCTAGCCAACTGAAACATACTGCAAAATAATTTCACAAAGTTCAATTGATTGACCTATTGCAACATTCTGGGGAACGAGATTACTCATTTTATTCACCCGCACATAAAATCTATACCAGGATAGATTTTTTGATTCCCCATACTTGTTTACATGCAGTCTGGGCTACATCCATAGGAAATATTATATGGTCAGACCATGCCCCTGCATTCCTGACTTATTATCTGGCAGGAACTCAAACATCGCTATTGGTGACTTAACGAAAGTCTTTTACAGATACCAGAAGTCTTAGAGGATGTGACTAGAGCCGACATTGTACTTTCAGATAAATGTCCTACCAAACTGTGACCCAGGAATTTTATGGGAAGCACAAAAGTTCTTAGAGGTGTTTTTATTAAGCATGGGGCTCGTATTAAACGAGAACAAATGAAACAGCTGACTGAATTACTAGATAAATTAGCGATTGTGGAATATAGTCATAAACGTGCTCCTAATAAGACTCTGGAAACAGACTTGGTGGTACTGAGGAAACAAATTACCGACTTGCTTCACTACAAGGCGAAAGCAGTGTTACAGTTTTGCCGTAAGGTGAATTATGAATCGAGTGATAAATGTGGGAAAGTATTGACAAGAAAAGTGAGAGAACAAACAGTCAACATATATCCCCCAAGTTGTGAATGGGAACAGGCAAAAAGTAAATTTTACCAACGCATATCTCCCAGGAATATAAAGAATTCTATTTACACCTATATGATCTAGCATTACCTACTGTATATAGCCTCAATCTGCTATAGATGAATATATTTAAACATCTCAAATGCTGTGCTTAGCCCATGTGATATGTATGAAACTAGATGCCCCCATAACATTGTTGGAACGTCAACAAACATTGGGGTCTATGAAATCAGGGAAGGTCCCGGGCCAGTTTACTGTACAATACTATAAAATGCTATTTGAAATATTAGGTCCACGCTTGATTAATTTATTTAGTTCGATCAACTCTGGATCTTCATTTGCTAGGGATACTCTGGGAGCCCACATTACTGTAAAATATATAAAGACCCTACTGTATGCTGTAGCTATAGGCCTATCTCACTTTTGAACGTAGACCTAAAGCTCTCTACTAAAATCTTGGCTACCTGGCTGTCAAACCATTTAAAAAAAATTAATCCACTTAGATCAGGTTGGATTCATCCCGACATGTGGAGCGAGGGAAAGAACTTAAGTGCTGAATAGGGATAAGCCGAACACCCCCCGGTTCGGTTCGCACCAGAACTTTCAGACGGACTGAAAATTTGTGCGAACTTTAGAACTCCATTGAAGTCTATTGGACTCGAACGTTCGAAATAAAAAGTGCAAATTTTTTTGGCTAATATGCAAGATATTGTCCTAAAAAGGGTTTGGGGACCTGGGTCAATGGCAAAATTGTTTTTAAAAAAAGGAAGTTTTTTTCAGGAACACTGATTTTAATGACGATTAAAGTGAAAAAAACTTGAAATATTCCTTTAACCACTTAACAACCGGCCCATAGCCGAATGATGGCTACAGGGCGGTTGTTTAACTCTGAGAGGCCTTCATATGACATCCTCCCAGAATTCCACTCTCAAGCGCACACTCAAGAGCATCCATGACCATCGGGTCCGCAGGACCCGGCACATCGCGGCCGTTTACAACGTGATCGCTCCGTCAAATGACAGACCGATCATTTGTAAACAAACCTGTTATGGCGCCGGTTCCTCCCACCCCTCTCTGTACCGATCGGTACAGCGGAGGGGGAAGAAATCAGTGTTAGCAGCGCTGTGGCCTGCATCTGCAGTGCCCACAGTGCTGCTCACCGAAAATTAATTCCTCAATTCCCTGCCAATACTCTGCAATACCCAATACCCTGCCAATACTCTGCAATACCCTGCCAATACTCTGCCATTTTTTTTATTTTATTTCAGGCTTCCCAGCCTAGAGGTGAGATGCGGGGTCTTATTGACCCCATATCTCACTGTAAAAAGGACCTGTCATGCCATATTCCTATTACAAGGGAGGTTTACATTCCTTGTAATAGGAATAAAAGTGATCAAAAAATGTATTTTTGGGGAAAATATGTCAAACCCAAATAAATAACGTAAAATGAACAAAAAAATAATAATATTTAAAGCGCCCCTGTCCCCATGTGCTCGCATGCAGAAGCGAACACATACGTAAGTCCCGCCCACATATGAAAACGGTGTTCAAACCATACATGTGAGGTATCGCTGTGAACGTTAGAGCGAGAGCAATAATTTTGGCCCTAGACCTCCTCTGTAACTCAAAACATGTAACCAGTAAAAAAATGTAAAGCGTTGCCTATGGGGATTTTTAAGTAGCGACGTTTGGCGCCATTCCATGAGCGTGTGCAATTTTGAAGAGTGACATGTTAGGTATCTATTTACTCAGTGTAACTTCATCTTTCACATTATGCAAAAAATTGGGCTAATTTTACTGTTTTTTTAAGCACAAAACTGCTTTTTTTCCCCCCCAAAAAAAAATTGCTGGGCAAACACCGTGCGTGATAAAAAGTTGCAACGACCACCAATGTATTCTCTAGGGTCTTTGCTAAAAAAAAAAAAAAAACATATATAATGTTTTGGGGTTCTATGTAATTTTCTAGCAAATAAATGATGATTTTTATATGTAGGAGAGAAATGTCAAATGTTATTTTATTTTTTTTAATGGGATATTTATTATGACAAAAAGTAAAAAATATAGTTTTTTTCAAAATTGTCGCTTTTTTTATAGCGCAAAAAATAAAAACCGCAGGTGTGATCAAATACCACCAAAATAAAGCTCTATTTGTAGGAAAATAAAGGACATCAATTTTGTTTGGGTGCAACGTCGCACGACCGCGCAATTGTCAGTTAAAGCGACGCAAGGTGCCAAACCGCAAAAAGTGCTCTGGTATGGAACGGGGTAGAATCCTCCGGGCCTGAAGTGGTTAAATATCGTGCCTGGGGGGTGTCTATAGTATGCCTGTGAAGTGGCACATGCTTGCCATGTTTAGAACAGTCCCTGCACAAATTGACATTTAACGGAAAAAAAGTCACTTAAAACTGCTTGTGGTTTTAATGTAATATCTGGTTTCGGCAATATGGATGAAAATCATTGAGAAAAAAGGCATGGGTAGCCCCCCGCCCATTACCAGCCCCTTTGGGTCTTGTATGGATATTAAGGAGAACCCCGTACCCAAATTAAAAAACGGAAAGGCGTGGGGACCCTAGGCCCTATATACTCAGAACAGCAGTATACAGGCGGTGCAAACAATGTGTTTGCTGTGTTAAGTAGAAACTGTTTGTAATTTTGAACTGGTACATTTTAAAAGTGTAGCTCCAATCAAAAAATCTATTTTTAAGATTCTTGGAAAACATAGGGAAGGGTTATCACCCCTGTATAATTTTTTGGGCCACCCATCTTTTTCAGCTCACTTCCTGTTGTCTCCTTCCGTTTGCAAGTAGGAGACATTTGTAATTTGGATGTTTGAAAGTAGGGGCCTGCCCTGTATGCTCTGCAGAAATGGCGGAACAAGGTGTTGGTGTTGCCACAACACTGTAAGCCCTCAAAGTGACTCTTGGTGGGCGCTGGAGCGTCCTGCTGTGAACAATTATATCAAGAATTGTAATAACATGCCATTGTTGAACAGTGGTAAAAAAATTGGGCCTTTGGTGGTGGTGCTGATGCCAAAACACTATAAGTACTCACAGTTACTATTGGTGGGCACAGTAACGGGCCCTGCTGTGAAATATTATATCAAGGGGGCTGAAAAATTGGGCCTTAGGCACTGCTTGCTGGTGCCACAAAACTGCAACCTCTCCCATATGCTCTATTTGGAGTGCAGGAATGAGCCCTGCTGCAAAGCATTGCATCAAAAATTGTAATTACATGCCCCTGTTAAGCAGGGGCTGAAAAATTGGGCTGGTGGCATCACCCAGAACGAAAAATGTTCTTCCAAGATATCAGCGGGATCATTAAGGAAGAAGAGGATAGTCAGTCAACATAACAGGACAGTCAGTCAGCATCAGCATAGGCAGTCTTGAAGGGATGTGACATTTCCCCAAAAAAATGATGTAGTTACATCAGCTTCAGGTGCTTGGTAGCTGGTGGTGATCTAAGACCGATTCATCTTTATGAAGGTCAGCCAATCAACTGACAGGCGCGCCCTGTGATCGGTAACAAAGCCACCAGCAGCACTGAAGGTGCGGTCGGAAAGAACGCTGGATGCAGGACCGGCCAGTAGCTCAATTGCATACTGTGCAAGCTCTGGCCAGTGATTCATCCTCAAGATCCAGTAAGCCAGAGGATTTTCGGTGGGAAAGGTGTCCAAGTCTGACCTTGCCCCTAGGTATTCCTGCACCATGTAAATTAGACGCTGGCGATGGTTGCTGAAACCGATCATACCTTGGGGCTGCGGACTAAAAAAATTGTCTGAACGCATCGGTCAGACGGCCACCTTCTCCACCGCTCCTTCTGTGACTGACTGAAGCCTCAGCAACACGTTGTCCAGGACCAGTTTGTAACCTCCCAGTCTCTGGAAACGTGTCGCACAGACCTTTCTGCAAGGCCTCCAAGAGATGTGTCATCCTCTGCAACCTTACCCTTGTACCGTGGATCAAGGAGAGTGGCCAGCCAGTAATGGTCCCTCTCCTTGATCTGAAGAGTACGAGGATCCTTCCGCAGGCTTTGCAGGATCACGGAGGCCATGTAGCATAGGTTAGCTGAGGCATTCGGTGCGGAGCCCTCAGGGTCACTAAGGACAACATGATCCGCAGACACCTCCTCCCACCAACATACAAGTCCACGGGTTTCTTGGGACTGTAAATCATCCCTACAAGACTGCTGCTGCTGATGCGGAGTGCCAGGCTCCACCTCCATGCTGACACAATCCTCCTCCTCCTGTGTGATGGGTGGGACAGCAGGGACACTGTCTGGATAAAGGGGGCCTTGAGAGGCAAGGAAGTCTTCCTCTTCCTGCCTCTGTTCTGCATCAAGTGCCCTGGCCGTTATTCCATGCAGCGTATGCTCCAACACTGATGCATGCACTGTCACTGCTCACCATCCTTGTGGCCTCCTCAAACAGTGACAGGACAGTGCATGCATCCCTGATCATGTCCCACTGGTGTGGTGAGAAAAAAAACTGAGCTCCCCTGACCCTGTCCTGGTGCCGTAGTTGCACAGGTACTCATTGATGGCCCACTGCTGCATGTGCAGCCGCTGCAGCATGGCCAACGTTGAGTTCCACCTGGTGGGCATGTCACATTTAAGGCGGTTCTTGGGCAGGTTCAACTCCTTTTGGAGCTCAGTCAGCCGAGGACTGGCATTAAATGATCAAAGGAAATTCACACAGACTTTCCTGGCTTGCTGCAGGACATCCTGTAAGCCCGGGTACCTGCCCAAGAACCGCTGCACCACAAGGTTAAGGACGTGAGGCACACAGGGAACATGGGTGAGTTGTCCCTGGCAGAGGGCGGAGAGGAGGTTGGTGCCATTGTCGCAAACCACCATTCCTGGCTTAAGCTGGCGTGGCGTCAACCACCTCTCGGCCTGCCCCTGCAGAGATGGCAAAATATCTGCCCCAGTGTGGCTCCTGTCCCCCAAGCAAACCAGTGCAAGCACGGCATGGCATCTTTTTGCCTGCGTACTTGCGTAGCCCCTTGAATGCCTATGGAGCACCACTGGTTCCAAGGACAGAGCACTGGAAGAGGCCATGGAGGAAGAAGAGGAGGGGGTGGAGGAGAGAGGTGTGTCACAACCAGTAGTAGCATTTTGGAGGTGTGGTGGTGCAACAACCTCCAACACTACTGCACCTTGTCCTGCATCCTTCCCAGCTGCCAGAAGAGTGAGCCAATGGGCTGTGAAAGACAGGTAACGTCCCTGTCCATGCCTGCTGGACCATGAGTCAGCAGTAATATGCACCTTACCCGCTGACCGCCCTGTCCAGCGAGGCAAGGACATTGCCTTCCACAATCTGGTAGAGAGCCGGAATCGCCTTCCGTGAGAAAGTGGCGTTTGGGGACCTGCCACTGAGGAACCGCACATTGCACAAACTCACAGAAGGGGGCAGAGTCTACCAACTGAAAAGGCAGCAGTTGAAGTGCTAGCAATTTAGCCAAGCTAGCATTCAACCACTGGGCATGTGGATGGCTAGGAGTGAACTTCTTTCGACAGTCCAGCAGCTGGGGCAGGGAAATTTGCCTGCTACAATCGGACGCGGGTGTACTGCTAGCAAAGTGCCCGCAAGCACTTGGCTGTGACACACCTAATTCTACACCTTCGTTCCTCTCAGTGCAGGTTTCAGAGAGGACTGAAGGTCTAATGGGGTTGGAGATCCGAACGGATGATGAGCAATGAGAGGTCCACTTTGTTCTTTGGTGTGCCAACGAGCTGCATGGCAGGTCAACATATGTCTGGTCAAGCATGTGGTGCCCAAGCGGCTAATGTTTTGGCCACGTGAGATACGCTTGAGAAATATGTTACAAATAGCAGCGGTGCGATCTGATGCACTCGTCTCAAAAAAGGTCCACACCAAAGAACTTTTGGAATAACGCACAGAGGCAGCGCCCTGCACAGGCGGAGCTCTGCGGTGTAATTCAGTTGGTGTGCTGCCCCTAAGCTGACCCCCGGAGGGCATCCTGTCTCGGAGATGCGCCTCCCCCTCTCTCCTATCAGGCATCCACATGGAGTCAGTGACCTCATCATCCCCTCCCTCTTCATCACTGGAGCAAACCTGGCAGTATGCTGTAGCTGGTGGAACATGACTGCCAGATTGCTGTTCTTCTTGCGCATCCCCTCTCCCTGCGCTGACGCTACTGCCTTCCTCTAGCTGAATATCATCAGAGCCTTCAAAACACTGGGCATCTTCCTGAAGCATGTACCCAACACTGTGCTCAAACAGTTTGGGGGACTCCTCAGGGGGACATGGTGGGTCTAGGGAAGGAGTCACTGATGATGACATTGAGACGAGGGAAGAGGATGCATTGGCAGCTGCTTTGCTAGTACCCTGAGCCTGGGTGAGAAAGGATGAGGAAGATGAAGGGGGCTTGGTCATCCACTCTACCAAGTCTTTGGCATAATGCGCCTCAACACATCCAGCTGCCGAAAATAAGGACAAGCGTGTCCCATGGCCACGTGCTGATGACGATGCACCGCGTCCACAACCAGCAACTTTGTCTCTAGACACAGCCTGCTTGCCCTTGTATTGGCTTGTGACTGTCTGCCTCTCCTTGTTGGCCTTTCAGACATAGTAATGGCCTGCAGGGAGATGGGAAAACCAGTAGTTGGGTAGTGTATATTGTACTGGAGGCACACAACACCCACTAACTCCTGCAGATGCCTGTATGATAGAACACCAGCAATAAAGGGTATATACACAGGTGTATGCTGCGCAGGAGGCACACAACACCCACTAATTCCTGCAGATGGCTGTATTAGAGAACAGCAGCAATAAACGGTAGATACAGGTGTATACTGTGCTGGAGGCACACAACACCCACTAACTCCTGCAGACACCAGAACACACTACACAAGGCCGTCACGCTGGCGGCCTTATATAGTGTGGGGCATGTACTAAACCCCCTGAGATATAATTACCCACAGGCATCCTGCCTGTGGCAAATTATGGCTCTCCTCACTGCCGGCGCTGTGATTGGCCAAGCATGCGGGGTTACAGTGCATGCTTGGCCAATCATGAGCCAGCAATGCACTGCGGTTGGTATTCGCCGAACGTGCAAACAGCCGACGTTCGAATCGAACACCAAGCTCATTCCTAGTGCTGAACCTACTTCACGTGACCAAAGCCACGAAAACTGTCTTTTTAAATAAAGATGCTGAGAAAGCATTTGACCGAGTAAGTTGGCCATTTACACTCTCCGTACTCAGACATATTGGACTAGGGGAGGTGATAAGCCATATAGCCAAGATATATTTAAATCCGACCGCACAGGTTAAGGCGAATAGGGTGCTCTCAGTTTTATAATTAGGAATGGTACCAGGCAGGGATACCCACTGTCCCCTCTTATATGCCCTTTCCTTGGAGCCTTTTCTCTCTATGATCAGGATATACAGGGAGTGACAGTGTGCAATACATAACAAGGTCTCGGGTTATGCCGATGACCTATTTTCTTTAACGAATCCAGCAGTATCTCTACCAAATCTCCATAAACGATTTGATTTATATGGTGCCTTATCAAACTTCGAAATACATTTTTCTAAATCAGAGGCAATGGGGATTGCACTGCCAGTACGAAATCTTACACAAATCCGACGAGGCTTTCACTTTAAGTGGACTACAACTGCCCTGAAATTTAGGCACAAAAATGCCAGCAGATTTAACCCGTACGTATGAGCTTAATTTTCCACCATTACTTAGAGTCCAGACTGCTATTAGATAAGGGGCACGCTAATTTACATTCTTGGATCGGTAGGTTTAACCCCTTCCCGCCGAGCGTACACAGATGTGCGTACTCGGCTTCCGGGGGGTATACCGTGATGATGCCCGCACCTGCAGGCATCATCCCGGTACCGTTTTGTTCAGCTGGCGATTGGCTATCCAGGCATAACAACCAATGCGGCTAAAAGCCGCTCGGCTGTTATGCCGGAGGAGCCGTCCCCCCCCTCCCGCCGCCTCCCGCCGCTGTTACCGGTGCTCCCGCTCGATCGGGAGCACTGATTCAAATTCTGCTGCCTTCGGCTGCTGGGCAGGGACTGGAATGAAGCCGTAATCGGCTTCGTTCCAGTCTCCTCATCGTAAACACGGAAGCGACGTCATGACGTCACTTGCCGTTTACTCGGCTACCAATGGCGCCGGTTTTAAAAAAATATCCGGTATTCAGAATCGCCGTTTTCGGCGATCTGAATACATTGAAGTGTAAAGGAGGGGTGGGGGGGTCTTTTAGACCCCAGATCCCTCCATAAAGAGTACCTGTCACCACCTATTACTGTCACAAGGGATGTTTACATTCCTTGTGACAGCAATAAAAGTGATACATTTTTTTTTTTAAAACAATTTAGTCATTTTAAAATAAATAAAAAAATAAAAAAAAATTTAAAGCGCCCGCCGTCCCCACGAGCTCGCGAAGCAAAGAAAACGCATACGGAAGTCGCGCCTGCGTATGTAAACGGTGTTCAAATCACACATGTGAGGTATCGCCGCGATCGTCAGAGCGAGAGCAATAATTCTAGCACTAGACCTCTGTAACGCTAACCTGGTAACCGTAAAAAAAATTTAAAGCGTCGCCTATTGAGATTTTTAGGTACCGTACTTTGTCGTCAATCCACAAGTGCGCACAATTATAAAGTGTGACATGTTTGGTATCCATTTACTCGGCGTAACATTATCTTTCACATTACGCAAAAAAAATTGGACTAATTTTACTGTTTTTTTTTTTTGTTTTTTTTTATTCATGAAAGTGTCCCTTTTCCCAAAAAGTTGCGTTTAAAACACCGCTGCGCAAATACCGTGTGACATAAAATATTGCAACAAGCGCCGTTTTATTCTCTAGAGTCTCTGCTAAAAATATATATATATATATATATAAATAAATACATATAAAATGTTTGGGAGTTCCAAGTAATTTTCTAGCAAAAAATATGGATTTTAGCTTGTAAACACCAAATGTCAAAGATAGGCTTAGTCATGAAAGGGTTAACTTAATAAGGATGTGCATTTTGCCAAAACTTTTATACTTATTTCAGGCCCTTCCGATACAGATACTGCTTTCTTATTTTAAGCAGGTGCAGGCATTGTTTACAAGGTTTGTCTGGGCGCATAAGAAACCACATCTTTCACGCACCTTATTAACCCTACCAAAAACAATATGGTGGCTTGGCATTGCCAGATGTCAGGCGATATTACCAAGTAGTTCAACTTGGTAGAGTAATCGATTGGCAACACCATAGTGACCTGAAGCTGTGGGTGCAAGTAGAATAGTGCCAATCCCCAATAACGCTGAGGGCGCTGTGGTGTTGGGATTTTGTACCGTCAGATCTAAAATCTCATCCCTTGATCGGGAACACTTTGAAACAATGCCTACACGCTATTACATACGCGGAACAAATGACAAAGACATCTTCACTGACAACGATAATTGGGAACCCCAAAATGTATTCCAGGCCTTTCAACCATGCAATTTTTGACTCCATGGGAGATTGAGTAACCTATTGCATCACCGTTTGTGACGGTAGATAGATGGCCTATGGAGGAGCTGACTAATCCCGAGGGCCCCTACCAACTTGCGTTCTGAAATGCAGCTCAATTATATTATTTTCGTCAGACTATACCAGACCCGCAGGCATATAATAGACAATTGACAAAATTTGAGAAGCATTGCACGGAAACCATTGTCTCACGTCCTCTCGGAGATGTAGAAGTTACTTAACTCCCCTAGGGAGCAACCAGAACTGGCCTGTGTTAAAATGGAGTACAGATCTGCATCGCACATTTACTGATTTACAAATTCAAAATATGATTGATCTCTCTCATTAATCTTCAATCCGTACCAAAATACAGGAAATTATAAGATATTTACAAGATGGTATATGACACCTAGTCGACTTCATGCTATCTTTTCAGATGCGTCAGAGCATTGCTGGCGATATGGTACAGATAAAAGGGACGATTTTGCATATATTTTGGACGGGTCCTATGTTGACTTCTTTCTGGGCAATGGTTCAAACGATTAGTACAATCCAGTACTAATCTTGAAATCCCGAATTACCCGGCTTTTTTTTTTTTTTTTGGAATAGTGGTAATATGTAAAAAAAATAAAAAAATAAATAAATAAAAAAAAGTCCTATGTGATTTACTAAACGCAGCTAAATCCTGTATACCTTTGATGTGGAAACAGAAGAATTCACCGACCACAGCATTATGGCCGAGGAAGGTGGAAGATATTAGAAAGATGGAAGACCCGATATTGACAGCGACTGATAGACAGGCGATATATAAAAAGGCATGGACCTCTAGGAATTTTTTTTATTAATTCAGAAGAGGGCTGTGAAACACGGATAAGTCTGAGTTAAGAGATATGATGGATGTGCGATCAAAGAGACATCAGATGCGATACCAAGCGTCATTTTTGGAATCCGTCCATTCCCCCCCCCCCTCCCTTTTTTTTTTTAATCTCCTCTTGTCCTCTATTTAGATTTTTTTTTTAAGTTATAGTATACAGAATGAAGCAGAGGTGCTTTGTCACATATGGTGATAAGAAGCAGGAACTTAGATTACAGTAGCAGTGAGATACTTACATTTTTGAGTTCTTGTATGTATAAATCTATTATATGTTAAATTTCTTTTGTAATATATGCTTATTTTAGGAGACTATGATCTCCCATTCTGTAAACACTGTTAGCCCTTGTACACACGGTCAGAGAATCCGTCGGAATGTGTCCTATCGGACCGTGTTGTCGGATAATCCGACTGTGTGGTATGCATCGGACTGATTTAGTCGGACCCAATTTTCCAACTTGTTGGAAATTTTTCCTGACCAACTGGGCCGATCGGCCATACTTCGATCATGTGTAGAGAATTTTGATCGGACCAAGTGTCACGCATGCTCAGATCAAATTCCTACATCAAAGCTATTGTCTACTAGCCTTAATGTAGTCCCATCGTAACGAAATTAGGTCATCACGTTCTGAAAGATCGGATTTTGACAACTTTGTCTGACCGCGTGTATGCAACAGTTTCGTACAAAATCCGACGGATTTGGTTGTCGAAATCTCCAACCGTGTGTACAGGGGCTTAGAGTATATATATGCAATTCATTCTTTATTTTTTTTTATAAAATCATATTTGGAAAAAAAAAAAAAAAAAAAAAAAAAAAAACACCTTCAGGAGCAGGGGATCCTTGAGGAAACCCACAATCCTGGACCTGCAACAGCACCCTGCCAGTAAAAACTTTATGGCTTTACTACCAAAAATACTGGATTCCAGGGTCCAGCTCTCTAAAAAGAAGCATTCACAGGCAAAACCTTGTTTCTTCGTGTACAAGGCCCGGGTATCATTCAATCTGGCCAAAAATAAGACACTTTGAATGGACCCGGTCAGCATGGCTAGCCCCAGCAAGGATTGCTCCAGTGGAGCTCAGCACAGCACATCTTTACTCGTGACCAACACAGACACTGGCAAAAAAAACTGAGGTACTTCCAGTGGTGGGAGGGGTTATATAGGGAGTGCACTTTTTGTCCTAGTCTTTGCCAGTGTCCGTCACCTGAAGGTGGCCTATAAACCACATAGCAACTGCAATGGCTCTGTGTCCCCTGATGTATGAAAAGAAAATAATGATTTGATATGCTTCTGGATGCATAGAATGCTCTTTTTGGTTAAGTTGTATTGGCAGATAAAATTAGACATGCTATTTGTTTTCTCTTAATGCACAATTGAAAAAAATTTTGGCGAATAATACTTGGCTATGTATTTTACTTCAAATTAGTTTGGGGAGGAGGGGGCGGGGTGTGGAGATGAGACGCGCTGTGTGAGCGCGCGGTGAACCTCCGGGCTCTAGGGAAACTGAGCCGAGCAGTACGGAGCTGTAGTGAGATGCGAGACGGACCTCCCACTTCCTGGACCCGGGCTCCTCCGAGACTCCACCCCCGAGACTGAAGCCATGGCGACATGCCGGCGCACCGCTCCGCAGTCTTGCGGTAAGGGGAAGCCTCAGACGGGACAGCAGACTGGCGGCCTGAGAGCATATTTGCCCCCACAGAGCGCGGAACAAGGAAAAGCAGCCCGGAAAGGATTAGAGCCAGGCGTGAAAGTCATCGGGTCTCCTGAATGCAAGATTAACCAAGTAAGGCACAGGTATGAAAAAGAAATGCAAATGAAGGGTCAAGGCCCACCAGGATTTGAAAGAAGAAGTTTAACAAGTCTAACAGTGGCTGGAGATAGACTGATTGGAGAGCTGGGGATGGAGGAGCAAGACAGCATGGCCGGGAGGGAAAAGCATATGAATGCAGCTGGGGACTGTAAAATAACTTATCAAGGTATAGAGACTGAGTTTAATAAAGGAGCCCAGGGGCAGTATGGGATACAGGACACCCCGGGAGAAGGGACTAGAGGGTTGAGAAATGTGGACCCCTTAAAAGAAAATATTCAAGGGATGGACTGTGAAGGGAGAACCCCCAATGGGGGAGCGGGAGGTGTGAGCCCCGATAAGTCCCCAGAAGGAACCCCAGGAAGGGACATAAGAAAACAAACATCACAACCTATATTACAACCCATACCACTGACAAAGTCCCTCATTAGCGCAAATAGTGTTCCAACCAGAGGCAATAGGTGCGACAATGGATAAAGAGTTACGCGAACTATTGAGAGCCCTCCCCACAAAAACTGATATACAATCACTAATTGCAGCAGTGGAGCTATCATGTAAACAAATGAGACGGCCTGAAAGAGGATATAGTAGCCTTGGGGCATAGAGTGGAAGAGGTGGAGACAAGCCAAGATGGGATTAAACTGGCAGTGGCGGACACACAGGAGATGGGAAAACACCATGAAGGAATAATAAACTCACTATTAGATCAATTGAATGATCAAGAAAATAGGGATCAAAGGCAAAATATTCGTACAAGAGGTCTGGCTGAGGCAAATGTGGGTATGGACTGATTACAGACAGTGACAAAACTGTTTAATCAGATTCTGGGGCCTCAGACAACAGAAAAGGTGGAAATAGACAGGATACATCGGCCCCTGTCTCAACCCTCCCAGAGTACGGACAGACCTCGAGACATTATATGCAAATTGCACAAGTATACTATGAAGGAGGCAATTATGAAAGCAGCCCGCAACAATCCTAATATAGAGTTTGAAGGTTGCCAGATATCCCTATTCCCAGATCTATCATACTGCACATTAATGCAACGTAGGACTGTCCGGCCTTTATTGGAGGTGATGCGTACTGCAGAGGTTTATTTATTTTTTTCGCTCTTGCCCCTTCTCCTGCCCTTTTTCTCCCGACTTCGGATATAGCCAGAAGAAATCAACAAAAAAGCAAAAGGGCAGGAGGAAATAAGTAATGGAAGAGGTTAGGATAATATCCTATAATGTAAGGGGACTGGGTTCTCCATGTAGAAGGGGTTGGCTCTGGTGCGAACTGCGTACCCTGGGAGCAGAGATAGTGTTCCTTCAGGAGACACACTTTGAAACAAGGGCAACCCCACGGTTGCCATGTTCATTGTTTAACCAGTGGCATCATGCAACCTCCCCTATTAAGGGAGCGAGAGGAGTCTCAATAGCGTTCCATAGACAATGCCCCTTTTTCTGTATGGAAGTAGAAGCAGACCCAGAGGGACGTTATTTGTTTGTGAAGGGGAAAATCTATGGGCAGTGCTGTACATTTGCGACAATTTACACCCCTAATAATCGCACGGTGGACTTTATATCAAAAACATTGAAAAAATTAGGGAAGTTCAGGGAGGGGATTATAATGCTAGGGGGATATTTAATCTCACACTAGATCCCGAGATGGATACCTCATCTGGTAAAACACCATTATCATTTAGAGCACAGACACTTTTAAGAGTCTGAGAATGTTACATTTGGTAGATAGTTGGCGGACACTACACGCACGAGAGAAAGATTTCAGTTATTATTCTAAGACACATAACACATATTCACGGATTGACCTATTTATGCTAGATCAGTTCGATTTACACAGGGTGCAATCCTCTAAAATTAGATCACAATTTCAGATCACGCTCCAATAGAATTGAGCATGAGGATGAGAATGGTAGGTAGTAAAGGGAAAACGTGGCGTTTAAATTAAAATATATTGGATGACAAGAGCTTTTGAAAAATTATATAATAATAATAGGTTCGTTGTTTATTTTGAAGATAACGCAACAGGTGAGGCGTCCGACCAGGCGGTGTGGGAGGCCCATAAGGTAGTAATGAGGGGGGGAATTGATTGCGCAGGGCTCACACATTAGAAAGGAACGGCAAAAGGAAATGGAGCTCTTAGATGAAATACACAAACTAGAAATTAAACATAAAAATTGCCTACAACTTGTAGAGGCGAATAGATTGGAGGAACTACGACTGAAATTGGCCCAATGTTTAGATCAAAAAGTGAAAAATAAGCAAAGGTATTATGCACATCGCTTCTATGAGCAAGGTAGTAAAGGAGGAAAGTTATTGGCCAGACAGTTAAAAGACAAGAACTAAAGCATGTCCATAATTTGGTAGTGAATAAGAAACAAATAAGACACCCAAAAAATTGCAGCAGAGTTTCAAAAGTATTATAAATCATTGTATAATATAGAATCGAGTCCAGTGAGGAACGGGGAGGGGAGATTAGAGGAAAAGAAAAAAAAAATTGGAGAATATTTAAGGGAATTGCCTACTATCCCGAAACAAGCACTTGAGGAAATGGAACAAATAATTACGGAGGAAGAACTAAACAGGGTGAGAACGAGTTTAGCGTTAGGTAAGTGTCCAGTACCGGATGGCTTTACAAATGTATACTATAAAAGATTTCTGCCAGTTTTAAGTCTCCCCTTATGTAACTATTTTAATTTGATTAAAACTTCTAATCCCCTACCACCTGAGGCACTATTGGCATACATAACAGTGTTGCCAAAGGGGGGGGGGGGGGGGGGGGAAGGACCCCCAATACTGTGCAAATTATAGGCCCATCTCCGTTTAACTCGGACACGAAGAGCCTATCTAAAATACTGGCCCTTCGGATACAAGACCAGGTAGCAAAAATAGTCCATCTGGATCAGACAGGATTTATAAAAGGTCGTGAAACCAGAGACAATACCATAAGAGCCTTACACATTTTGCACTGGGAGCAAAATGGACCGGATAAAATGCCGAGGGTGGTATTGTCGATGGACGCCAAGAAAGCTTTGATCTAGTTAATTGGATCTTTATGTCCGAGGTCCTGAGGGAGGTGGGCCTGGAAGAACGTATGATGGGATGGCGTTATATACTAGCCCCAAAGCAAGGATTAAGGTGAATGGGGGGTTGTCAGAGTATGTGAACATAAATAATGGGATCAGACAAGGGTGTCTCCTTTCACCTATGTTTGCTCTAGTTCTGGAACCCTTCTCATGTCTGATTAGGAGGAATGGGGGTGTCACAGGGATTCGGATTGGGCAGTGAAGCACAAGGTCTCTGCATATAAATATTGGGAAATCACTCGCGAGATCCTATATACAACTAAATTTTCCCTTTATCTGGAGTCCAGAATCACTGGTATATTTGGGGATACATACAACGCCTAACTTAAAGAAGCTATATGAATTAAACTAGGACCCCTTTTTAAAAAAAGTAATAAAAGACTTACAAAACTGGAAGGGCCTTGCTTTGACGTGGTTTGGAAGAGTGAATGTTATTAAAATGAATGTGCTGCCAAGAGTTATTTATGTATTATCAACAGTACCTGTGACACTCCCACAATTTTTTTTTTTTTTAGGGAAGTGAGAAAGGCCCTTTCAAATTTTATGTGGGGGGATAAACATCCTCGGGTATCATATGACACCCTAAAGGAGATCAAAATTGGAGGGGGGGGGGGGGGGGGCTTGGATTACCAGACATAATTATAAAGCGGTAGCTCTGGCAATAATGAATTGGCGTCATGACTCCTCAAATAGGCTATGGGTGAATTTAGAGAAAATGATAGCAGGTAGGAAGTTAGAGGGAGCCCTGTGGATACCAACTGCGAATAGAGGGTTATCAGAGTGGACATCACCGCTAACTAAGTCAACATTATCAATATGGGATAAGTTGAATGCCCAGGGCCAATTTACCCCCTATGATATCCCCTTTAACACCAATAGAAGGATACCCTTGGTTTTACCCAGGGGAGGATGGGAGGAATCTAGGGAGTAGGAACAGAGAGGGAGGGGCTACATGTGCTAGAATCGCCCCAAAGGGTGTCGTGGTACCCATAACAGAATTAGTATCGATATGGGGGGGGGGATATCCCAATGGCTACCTGGAGATATTTTCAAATAGATTTTTGTTAATAAAAAGGAAAAATTTGATGAGGTCACCACGTTTAAATCATGGTGTATAAATAATCCTGAGGCTAAACATGTACTATCTAGGATGTATAAATTGATATTTAAGATGATGAACATGGCAACACCTTATTATATAAGAGAATGGGAAAGAGAAATTGGGCAGAAGTTTACGACTGCACAAATACAAAGGATGATAAAAAAAATAACACATGGCTCTTCTATTAGCTCCCAAACTCAGGAGATGGCATACCGTATATACTCGAGTATAAGCCGAGATTTTCAGCCTCTTTTTTGAGGCTGAAAGTGCCCCCCTCGGCTTATACTTGAGTCATCGCCGTCTGCCTGCCCCGATCAGCGTGTCGAGCAGACAGACGGCGGCCATTCTACTATTCAAAAGCCGCGCCTCCCTGTCTGTGATAGGCGGAACACTCAATTTCCCAGCAGTCAGTGGTCCGCCTATCACGGACATCCGCTCATCCTCATACTACGGACGAGGATGAGAGGATGTCCGTGATAGGCGGAACACAGACTGCTGGGAAATTGAGTGTTACGCCTATCACAGACGGAGGCTCGGCTTTTGAACAGTGGAATGGCCGCCGAGGCGCCGACGCCGTCTGTCAGACGAGAAGAGCGGCGATCCCGGCATGGCAGAAGCACACAGGCTCGGGACGCAGGTAGGCTGGACACACAAGGCTGCACACACAGGGATGGACGGACACACAGGGATGGACAGGCATGTCTCACCCTCGGCTTATACACGAGTCAATAAGTTTCCCAGTTTTTTTGTGGTAAATTGGGGGCCTCGGCTTATATTCGGGTCGGCCTATACGGTATACATTTTTAATTAGATGGTATCGTACCCCAGCACGTTTAATACAGATGTTCCCGAAAGCAGATGCAAGATGCTTGAGGGGGATGTGTGCAGAAAGGCACGTATCTCCATATATGGTGGACGTGCCCCAAGATTAAAAAATTTTGGGAGGCAGTGGCTCCGTGAGTCAGGAGGTTGACCCTGAAACCTATAGAATTCTCGATCGTTCACGTTCTGTTCCACGGGATGCCATCAGCAAGTAAAGTATATAAAAGCATCATCACACCACATCTATTGACCGAGGCAAAGGTACTGATACCATGATATTGGAAGCAGACCAATTGCCCTACATTATTAGAATGGAAAAAGGAAGTAGATAAAATAATGGAAGCCGAAAAATGGTTACATGTGATCAGAAATAAACAAGATGAGTTTAACACTATTTGGGAAGGTTGGAAATATTATTCAACGGAGATAATACAGGGATTAAATTAAATTGGATTAGAGGGGGAGGGGGGGCAAAGGTGGGGTTTATTTTTTTTTTTCCTTCTTGGATGTACATGGGTAAATATAGGGGATAAAAAACGGAATGTATGTATATTGTATAAATGAATATGATTAAAGAAAATAAAATGTGTAACGGCACCCCTAATATAATGTGGGTTAACGCCGTTTACGATGTTCCCTCTCCTAGACACACATCCACTCGCTACCAATATCCACAGCTAAACGACCCTTTCCTATAGGAGCCGACCCCTCTGGCAAAAGGACGAGACGCACTGTCTCTTCTGTAGTAGGAATGACCTTATTAATGAGAAACATTGTAACTTTATACACAATTCAAGGCACATGCTTTAACATGAACAAGGGCCCAGCTCCACCCACGCATCCCAAGACTCAACACCTCATCCTGACGTCTGCTAGGCTTCAAACGATCCCACCCAATACACATCTTTTCACAAAGGGTTGGCAGCCAGTCTGTCTGGCACTTTACAATACACACAAGGACAGACTTAAATGAACAATAGAAATGCAAAACAACTTAATTCCTCACAGCAATGATACTTAACCCCCATATACAGTATACATCCAATCTATATACAATGTATATACAGCCTTGAATATGGCTATCACAGACCATATCGGGGGTTTCTTTTATTCACCCTGTGTCCAAAGTGACCCCACTGTCACAAAATGTTATTAAAAAAATAAAAATTACAGTTTGGGAGTAGGCAGTTGCACACAAAAATTTTTTTTAACAAGGGACACCAACATAGTTGTGTAATCTAATCTTAAAAAAACGATGGGATAATGGTGATGTCGTAACTTGCAAATAAAAAAAAAAAGCGTAACATTGATATCACTAGAAAAAAAAAAAAGCCTTTGAAAATGTGTTTGCCATAACTCATTGGTATCACCAGCACAGCAGCTTATTATCCCATTAAAGAAGAGAAGGGGTGCTGCATTTCGAGATTTCATAATTTGCCAGGTCGCAAATTTTAATTCTGCATTACAAACGCTAGTTTACAAGACAGACCCCTTCTGGCCCGTCCTTCCTTCCGAGCATGCATTTTTGTACTTTGGACTTTTGTACACATGATTGGAAAATCCGACAACAGACATTTGTCCAAGGAAAATTTATAAGCCTGACATCCAACATTTGTCCGCAGAAAATCCGACAATTGTCCAATGGAGCATACAAAACAGTCGGATTTTCCACCAACAGTCTGTCATTACAAAATTTCCGTTGTGTGTACGAAGCTTAAAGGGGAGGGCCACCCTGAAAAACAAAAAAAAAATGTTAAAAATTACAAAAAATCTAAAAAAAAAAAAAAAAAAAAAATGAAAAAAACATTTTTTTTTTTTTTACTTAGCAGAAATGCCTGTTGCTAGGCACTTTCTCCTAATCTTCCTCCTCCGCGGAGATCTTCTGTCTTCTCTCTTCGTCGCGGCGCCTTCTGGGTAATGAGTCGCGCTGTGTTCTGGGAACTGTGTGTTCCAGAACACAGCGCGTCCCATTCAGAAAGCGCTGCGGGACTCGCGCATGCACAGTAGCTGCGGGACTCGCGCATGCGCAGTAGGAAACGGGCAGTGAAGCCATAAGGCTCCGCTGCCTGTTTCCCTTACAAGGGATGGCGGCGCCGGGACCCGAGAGCCGAGGGACGGGTCGGCCTCGGGCGGCCGACATCGCGGGCGCCCTGGACAGGTGAGTGTGTTTATTAAGTCAGCAGCTGCAGTGTTTGCAGCTGCTGACCTTTTTTTTTTTTTATAACCGGCCCTCCGCTTTAAGGAGACAACTGTGCTGGTGATCTTTGACTTCTCCCATGTTGTTCAGGTAGAACTCCACCTCTTTAAGGTTGCTTACCCCTGCCCTACAGTCAAACCTGTGGTTGTAGGAAAGAAATTTGCTTCATGTATAGCCGGCCTTAAAGTAGAACTATAGACACTTTATTTTTTTGGATTGAGAAAGAGGGTTTTAAATCTTTGATTTTTTTTTTTCCCCACCGTGTCCCATTGCAGAGATTTCCTTTCACTTCCTGTGCCATAGCCAGACAGGAAGTGAGATGAAATCACTGCAAATTAAGGGAATTTCTTGAGGACCCCTATATCACCAGAACTAGTGTACCCATTAGAAGATCTCCCTTTCTATTACATTTCTTGGAACAACTTTTACTTTCAATGATAATAGTAAACAGGACAAAGGAGGATGAATCTCCTTAACCCTTTCATGACTAAGCCTATTTTTGACATTTGGTGTTTACAAGCTAAAATCCATATTTTTTGCTAGAAAATTACTTAGAACTCCCAAACATTATATATATTATATATATATATATATATATATATATATATATATATATATATATATATATATATATATATATATATATATATATATATATATATAGCAGAGACTCTAGAGAATAAAACGGCGATTGTTGCAATATTTTATGTCACGCGGTATTTGCGCAGCGGTGTTTTAAACGCAACTTTTTGGGGAAAGGGACATTTTCATGAATTAAAAAAAAAAAAAAAATGTAATTAGCCCAATTTTTTGCATAATGTGAAAGATACTGTTATGCCGAGTAAATAGATACCAAACATGTCACACTTTATAATTGCACACACTCGTGGTATGACGACAAACTACGGTACCTAAAAATCTCAATAGGCGACGCTTTAAAAAAAAAAAATTCCGGTTACCAGGTTAGCGTTACAGAGGTCTAGTGCTAGAATTATTGCTCTCGCTCTTGACGATCGCGGCGATACCTCACATGTGTGATTTGAACACAGTTTACATATGCGGGCGCGACTTCCGTATGAGTTTGCTGCGCGAGCTCGTGCCGAGGGGGGCCTTTTAAAAAATTCTTATTTTATTAATTTTTAAATTAATAAATTGTTTTAAAAAAAAAATGTATCACTTTTATTGCTGTCGCAAGGAATGTAAACATCCCTTGTGACAGTAATAGGTGGTGACAAGTACTCTTTATGGAGGGATCGGGGGTCTAAAAGACCCTCGATCCCTCCTTTACACTTAAACGTATTCAGATTGCCGAAAACTGTGATTCTGAATACTGTAAAAAATTTTAAAACCCGCGCCATTGGCAGCCGAGTAAACAGGAAGTGACGTCATGACGCCGCTTCCGTGTTTACAATTAGGAGACTGGAATGACGCCACTTATGGCATCATTCCAGTTCCTCCCTAGCTGCTGGAAGCGGCGGACGTGAGATCACCGGGGGGCGTCCCCTCCCGCTCCTCAGGCATAACAGCCGAGCGCCTTTTAGCCGCATCGGTTGTTATGGCTGGAAAGCCAACCATCTGCTCTAAAAAAATGGTACTGGGACGATGCCTGCAGGTGCAGGCATCATCCCGGTATACCCCCCGGAAGCCGAGTACGCACATCTGCGTACGCTCGGCGGGAAGGGGTTAACAGGGGCTCAGACGGCAATAAAAACCGACAGGTGTTCTAGGCCATCTGCACTCTATCCAAAACTAAAAAAAAAATTGTTTTGCCTTTAGTTATAATTTAAGGTGAACATTTTCATGCAGTTTGCGCTTTGGTCTTTTTCATTGACTTTCAAAAGGAAACGGCAAAGTTAGTCTGAAACAATGGAATCAGCAGAGGTGATAAAACAAGCACTGAACACAGATAAGAGTACAAGATGACAGTTTGAAAATCTTTATCAAAAACAAGTTTGTACATGCAACTACAAAAAACAGTCTACAATGTTTTTGTTTTGTTTTTTTAAAACCAGATAACTATTTCTTTATACATAATGAAAAAAAAAAAAGTTAGGGGAAAGAAACTTCATTCCATTAATTCACAACACTTTGTAACAATGTGATGTTGTCTCCTTTCAGCATGATGCGACCTATAAAAGCAAAAAACAAAGCATAAGTACTTAGTGTATACAGTTTTAAGAAATCTGAAACTACATTATGTAAAGTAGTTTTTACCTGACCTGCATTGACTCAAAAAAAGGTCAAATGCATTACTTGCCTTGAAGAAAAGAAAAAAAACCCTCACCTGATTCCAATATTACATCAATTACAGTTGAAACATAATAAAATCAAGAAATAAGTCTGACCACGACCCTAAAAAAAGGAAATAGACTTGGCTGTAAAGTCGGTATCTTGAAGTACGGTACAGGACAGACTGGATATTCATAAAGGCTACCATCTTCAAGTGCTGGACACTGGCAAAGCTTTGGGTGCGTCTCTTCCAGTTTTTAGCAAACAATGCAGAGTAACACAGGAACAGAGACAAGGGGAGTCTGTACTGTACAAGATAAAAGGAATTGCATATTCCTAGACCCTGGGATGTTACCAAACAATAAATCAGAAGGGTGGCCAACGACAAGGAAAACACTGTGCCAACGGGTCTAACCGATGAGGGGGCATTGATAGGCGGTGCTGATGGGTACTTATGAGTGGCACCGATAGATTTAACCGATAGGCATCACTGGTGGCACTGCCAGGCATTTTGGTTTGGCACCGACTGGCAGCTGCCTGGCACTGATTGGAATCCCTTATGGTCCAGTGTGGTGGCCATCCCCGGTGGTCCTGGGCGGTCATCCAAGGGGGACTGCACTGAAACAATCAGCACAAACCCCCCCCCCTCCTGTCAGGAGAGAAGCCGATCAGCTCTCCTGTAATCGAGTCTGATAGACGTGAGGAAAAGCTGATCAACGGCTCTTCCTGTTTACCACGTGATCAGCCGTGTCCAATCATGGCTGATCACGATGTAAAGAGTCTGTCAGACTGACACGCCACAACAACAATTGCCACGATGCGCGCCCCCCCGGGCTTGATATCCTGAAACTTTTCATATAACGTCTGGTCAGGATATCGCAAATCACTTTGCCGCCATCATTCTGCTATATGGTGGGCGCCAAGTGGTTAAAGAAATAATTGACATGTATAAAACAAGACACTCAATTTATAGATTGAGCGTCTTTGTTTTATACATGTCAATTGAATATGCCAGCTGCATGGTGCTTCTGAGCTGTATTGCTTCAATGTTGTTAATGCAGTGCAAGCATGAGAGTGCCTGTAAAGTGGCCCTAATGGGCTCAAAGGGTGTTTTTTGCAGGACAGGACAAAATTAAGATCAAGGAAAGCGCATGGTCTGATTCTTGAGGCACCTTGAATATTTCACAAGAGATGAGCCAAAAGCTCAGGTTTCAGCCTTATCCATCCTATGCCAAGAGTACGGCACTTACAGCTAAGTTTTTGGCTTAGCCAATATACGAGGTACCAAGTAATCTCTTGGGTTAAAATGCTTGTTTACACAAGGTGGGAAAAGGGGCTCCAGGTATGGTGGTAGATATTTTCATAGTTTCATAGTTTGTTAGGTTGAATAAAGACACCAGTCCATCCAGTTCAACCTGAGCGAGTGTCTACAATTGTCCCTATGCCTGTACACACTCATTTCTGTCCCTACCCTCAAGGAGCCCACAATCCTAGGTCCTCATTCATATACTAGGGCCAATTTTTGACAGAAGCCAATTAACCTACCTGCATGTCTTTGGATTGTGGGAGGAAACCGGAGTACCCGGAGGAAACCCACGCAGGCACAGGGAGAACATGCAAACTCCAGGCAGGTAGTGTCGTGGTTGGGATTTGAACCAGCGACCCTTCTTACTGCTAGGTTAGAGTGCTAACCACTACACCACTGTGCTCACCATTTTCTTGAAGTGGCTTTTATGGCTTGAATTCAGGAATAGGAGGGTCAGATATACATATGCCGTTGAAGACCTGGTTTCAACAGCCACGCCGTTAAGCCAGTGACTAAACGCTATAATACAAGGGGCCTTGGGACAGCAGGATTGACCAGTTTTCGGCAATCAGAATCCCTATATAAAAACGTAAAAAAAAAAAAAAAAAAAATTACACAAACTTTCCTCACTACCCACTCCTACTGGCTGTACACATCAAAACCATAGCTCATAGCATGGCGTCAATCATATAGGAGAAAAAAAAAATAGTGCAAAGCGCTTGTAAAAAGTATTTCCATATAAAAATCCACTCACATTTCAGAAGTAAAAAAATAGGCATACAATCCTCGGCACGATTACATCACCACCCACCTCATGCGTATCACCCAGTGGGCTTTCTTCAGTAGCCTGAACCTTTGAGAAAGCCCATTCATGTTTAAATGGGAGGTGACATAATTGTGCTGTGACTAGGTGAAGCCGTGTATGCCCAGGATTGTATTGAGAAATTCGTTTTTTACTCCTGAAACGGGAGTGGATTTTTATATGGAAATACTTTCTATTGGCGATATTCACTCCCTGATATGTAAACGGTGTTCAAATCACGCATGTGAGGCATCGCTGCGATTGTCAGAGCGAGAGCAATAATTCTAGCACTAGACCTCCTCTAATTCTAACCTGGTTACCGTGAAAAAAAATAATTTAAAGTGTCTACGGAGATTTTTTCGTTTAATTATATAAAACCAATAATAAATATAAGACCAATATTGCATACCGTATTTATCAGCGTATAACACACCCTAATTTTAAGAGGGGGGGAACCCTTTCCACAGCCCCCTGCACAGCACACAGACTCCTTCCATTATAAAGCCCCCCTGCACTCCCAGGAGACTGCCAGCATAGTCTAAAGTTGAGAAATCATCACTGCCAGCCCATACACACACCTCTCTCCTTTGTAACTGACTCATTGTAAATCATTACTGACAGACCTTTCTCATACAACGTTCCTCCTGTGTCACTCTCAATGTAAATGGCTGCTCTTGTGGACCTGTTTATGCGACTCTACCGTTTCATTGGTCACATGACCGCTCTCCTCCAATCAAAAAGGTACACTCTAGGAGAGCGGCCAGAACGAGCGACGTTACTTGAGATATTACAGGCTTCCATTTACATTGAGTGACACAGGAGGAATGTTGTATGAGAAGTGGCTGTCAGTAAGGTTTTTCTTATCTTTAAAGTATGGCAGTGCTGTCCCAGGTCCAGGAAAGGCGGGGCAGCTGGCCTGACACCCCCCCCAATGGGTGGCACCTGGGCATCAATAGCGTCCATGTAGGTATATATCCAACCATGGATCCCATCACACCGCGTGTGAAATTTCGTCTGATAATAAACGCACCAGATAGACCCAGAATATGAGCCTGTATTGATTTGTTCTTTACATGCGAGAATATGCCATTTAGATGTCACTCGCAACTAAAAGATGTGAACATATCGTAATTCCATAACAAAAGTTTTATTAAATCCAATCCCCCCATACAAATGTGCACTTACAATTGTACAAAATCATTAAAACACATAAAATGACAATCCTGTCTCACTTGCCTGTCTCTCACCACTCCACAGATCTCTGAGAAAGGTGTACCCAGGTTGAGATGACCACTGACAGTGTAGGTAGCTGTGTTTTGTCATCACTTCGTCAGACAACGTGTCCACACAGCACAGCTCCTTCCATTTATAACGGCTAGTGCCAGGTATTAGCCCTGTAATGGGTCGCTAGCTCTATTTAAACCAAAGTACTGTGGGAGCACATCTGTTTACACAACATCTCTGCATATAACAAAGATATATAACTTATTATAGAATACCCATCAGTGTTCTTTCTTGGTCACCCTCAGATCTAAACTTAATGTTTTAACATCGCTGCTAACCCCAGATCGGCTATTACAGCTCTAATTGCCCAACTGAGTTCTGATCGATATCACTCAATCATATCATGTATGAACTCATTGTTAAATAAACTACATTTAAAATGAAAAAATAGAGTTATGAGGTATTCTTGTGCCAAAAATATGTATTAAAATTTAAATTAAGCTATGGTTGCAGCAAACCACCGACAGGGGTACAAACCCTCCCCAAGTGTGTAAGTGAAAAATAAATCAATATATGGTGTTGCGCTCCAAATATGTAGCCAATATCACTACTAAGTAAACATATCAATACTCTGTAAATATAATTTATATAAAATTATATCGTGCCTATATCCTAAATAATACCATATATATATATATATATATATATATATATATATATATATATATATATATATATATATATATATATATATATATATATATATATATATATATATATATATATATTGCAAATTGTGCTACAATACTAATTACGACTGCTTCGTATATATTACTCTTCTAAAGTGCATAAGTGCCTTATTAAAAACATCCAATAAAGTGCATAACCAAAACTAATTGATACAACACATTGTTCGGACACTGTGGCTGATAATCGTATACCATAAAGTGCATAAGTGACAACTTAAATAAAATAAAAATGTCCAATTAGAATTTGAGGTGTCTAAATCCACAGCAGCAAACTATATACATCAAATCATGCAGTCTGAGTCCGCACAGTGCCAAAACTAGGAAACTCCGGGAAAGGTAAGCGATTCCAAAAGGTGATCTTGCAATTCCTCAGTGTGCACACAATGGGTGCAGTGGCCACCTTACCTTACTGCTGTAAGGTAAACAGCATTATTAACTCCAGGGATATGGGCTTGATAGTGCTGACAACTGCTGCAAACAATGCAGATAAATCCCCACTAGATGCTCAGGCAGCATAGCGTGGTTACCATAAAAGGAAGAGGGAACTCCAATAGTGAAGTATGCAATAATATATACATTTATTCATAAGGACAAAATCCTGGGTACTCAAATTTAGCAACAAAAAGCATAACTAAATACAAAACTAGCACCGCGCTCATGCTCCGGACGTCACTTCCAGTGTCCTCCTAGGAGGACGTGACGTGGGGATCCTAGTTTTGGCACTGTGTGGACTCACAGATTGCATGATTTGATGTATATAGTTTGCTGCTGTGGATTTAGACACATCAAATTCTAATTGGACATTTTTATTTTAAGTTGTCACTTATGTACTTTATGGTATATGATCAGCAACAGTGTCCGAACAATGTGTTGTATCAATTAGTTTTGTTTATGCACTTGGTTATGCACTTTATTGAATGTTTTTAATAAGGCACTTATGCACTTTAGAAGAGTAATATTTACAAAGCAGTCGTAATTAGTATTGTAGCACAATATATATTTTTTAAAGGGTATTATTTAGGATAAGGCACGATATAATTTTATATAAATTATATTTACTGAGTATTGATGTTTACTTAGTAGCGATATTGGCTACACATTTGGAGCGCAGCACCATATATTGATTTCTTTTACATTTAAAATAAATAAATCAGTCCCGCTATATCAGTTCCTCAATTATTAAAATAAGTAGAAACATGAGCTCATGAAAATCTATAAACCACATTAACGGTACATTTAACATTGCTAGCAGCATAAATTTTAATTAAAAAAATTCATTCAGCATGATAAATAAAACCATGTCCATGCAGCCTGATGTTTATCGACTAAAAGATTGACACGTCGCTGTTTCCGTCACCTGGTATGGACTAAAGGGAGAAGCCCCATGCCGTGGGGGTCCCCCCCTAGGTCCATATCAGACCCTTATCCGAGCACGCAACCCGGCCGGTCAGGAAAGGGGATGGGGACGAGCGAGCGCAATCAATGTACCCCTACCCATTCACCTGTGAAAAAAAATTTAAATAAAACACAACACAACACACCACACAAGGGTTAAAAATAATTTATTGCACAGCTCCAGGGATCTTCTTCCGTCTTGGAGGGGGGGGGGGGTCTTCTCGCCGGACTCTTCCGCTATCTTCTGCTCTTTTGCTAGCAGAGGAGCCCGGCTTTCTTCGTCGCAATTCAGGGGTCTAGTCCCCCCTCTTCGGTTCTTCTTGCCGGGCCTCCGCGCCTTCTTCCAGCTCTTTTGCAAGCGGTGGCCCGGTCTTCTATTGCCGCCGCCTTCTCATTCTTCTTGAGATGTTGACTCGCTGTCTCTGGCCGCAATGACAGGGACGCGGCATGCTGCAACTTATATAAGGACATCGCCTGGTGATGTCGCTGCCCATTATGATGTCAAAGTCCCACAGTCTGGGACCGTGACATCACCCGACGATGTCCCTATACAAGTTGACGCATCCCTATCAATACGGCCAGAGACAGCAACGAGTCAACATCTCAAGAAGAGAAGAAGAAAAGAACAGAAGGCGGCGAAGACAGCGGCGACAGAAGACCGGGCCACCGCCAGTAAAAGCTGGAAGAAGGAGTAGAGGCCCGGAAAGAAGAACTGAAGATGGGGACAAGACCCCTGAAGTCGGAAGAAGACCCCCAGGCGGCGGCGAAGAAGGCCGGGCTCCTCCGCTAGTAAAAGAGCTAACAAAAGAGCAGAAGATAGCGGAGGAGTACGGCGAGAAGAACCCCCCCCCCCCCCCCCCCCAAGACGGAAGAAGACCCCCGGAGCTGTGCAATAAATTATTTTTAACCCTTGTGTGTTGTGTTTTATTTAAAAAAATTTTCACAGGTGAATGGGTAGGGGTGCATTGTACCCCGTACTCATTCACATAGGGTGGGGGGCCGGTATTCCGAGGGCCCCCTTATTAAAGGGAGCGCCCGGATTCCGATAAGCCCCCCGCCCGCAGACCTCGACAACCAATGGCCAGGGTTGTCGGCAAGAGGCCCTTGTCCTCATCAACATGGGGAGGACATGCGGCCTGGTACGGCTCGGCGGGGGGGGGGGGGGTGGCGCTCGCTCGTCCCCACCCCCTTTCCTGACCAGCCAGGTTGCGTGCTCGGATAAGGGTCTGATGTGGACCCCCCGCCACCCCCCCCCCCCGGTTTTTTTTGGCATAGGGCTTCCCCTTTAAGTCCTTATAGGTGACAGGACCAGGGACGTGTCAATCTCGCCACTGAAGGCGGTGACATTGACTTCCTTCTCTAGTCCCGGCTACCTGGAGCCGTGTTCAAAATGAACGGACTTTCCTCAGTGAGTGGGCAAGTCCTTTCATTTCAAAAGTCCGGCGGATAGTCCTACGTGTGGGCAGGTCCGCTCGTTTGGACAGTCCAGCGGACATTACGGCGGTTTGTCTGGCAGACTAAGTCCGCCGGATAGTCTGACCCATGTGTACGCAGCATTAGCGAACTGTGGGGAAAAGGGTATTTGAACATAAATATTAAAATAGAGTATAAAAAAGCACAGCATGTCAATGCATTTTTAAACACACAACAGGTACCTTTCAGGATTTAAAAAAAAACGAATTTATCCATTTAACTGACACTTTAGGTCCTAAAGGAATGAATGTAGTATTGGACCTTAACTGTTATTAGTGACTATTAAAGAGGAGGTCCGCCCACCGCTGAAAAAATTAAAAGCCAGCAGCTGCTGACTTAATAAATTTGGACACTTGCCTGTCCTGGAGTCCAGTGATGTCAGCATCGTAGCCAGGGCCGCCATCAGAAATTTTGGGGCCCCTTACACAGTTTTAGTACTGCCCCCCCACCCCCGGACCTGACCATCAACATTCCATGGGGCCCGCCCACTGGCAATCCCACTGAGTCCCATCCCATGTCCTCCTCCTCCAGTCCCATCTCCTTCATCCCACATCCTTATCCTCCTCCAGAACAAAATTATTACAGTGCACACATGCAAAAGACATTTACCTCCTGCAAGGCTATTTAAAACACCTAGGCATTTTCAAAAAACATGAAAAAATATGGGGATTTGGTCACACTATATTGCTATATGGTGCTTAAGCCCACTTACTGCAACAAAGTACCCTATAATTATTGGGTCCTAAGCTATCCATAGACTGGGAGATGCTGCTTTTCTGAACCATGGGAGCCATACACTCCTCTATATGAGAGAAATAGAGGTCTCCACCTATGACACAGGTGGACACTAATGATCCCATGGTTCAGAGAAGCAGGATCGCCCAGTCTATGGATAGCGTAGGACCTACCTACCATGGGGTACTTTGTTGCAGTAAGTGGGCTTAAGCACCGTATAGCAATATGGTGTGACCAAATCCCCATATTTTTTGAAAATGTCTGTTTTAAATAGCCTTGAAGGAGGTAAATGTCTTTTTTGCATATGTGCGCTATATTTTGTTCTGTTGTATGGTCTTTTATGGGGAAAAAAAAAAAATGGCTTACTTTATATACGCTTTTTTTTATACATAACTAGAACATCTAATAGGGTTATATCATTGCATGATATTTCCCCTCGCTTTCTGTCTTGGTGTCACCAGAACAGGAAGTGGGGGAATTGCTTGCAATTGTTGCCTTATAATGTCCAAATTAGAAATGTATATTAGATGTTCTAGTTATGTATAAAAAGTATATATAAAGTAAGCACTTTTTTCCCCCATTTTGGCCAAATTATGATTTCTTCCGGAGACTGCCGAACGGGCGAAGCAGTGTATGGAGGTGGTCGGCAGCACTCAGAAGTACACGGGAATAGTCGAGAAGAACCGAGGAGAGCCGAGTACAGACCGCAACTCACAAGTGGACCGGACAGTCCTGCACTATACACTGCACTGAGGATTGGACTCACCCTACTCTAAATCGGCTCAGAAAAGTAACAGCCTATACAATATTACAACTGAAATAGTTTATACTGAGATTGCCTTGCTTTTGAAGCTGCGGTGGAGCTAGCTAAAGAAATCATTGAATTGAGGGTGGAGAAGATGAGACAGTGACACTAAGATTAAAGAGCTCATAGAGGGAAAGAAAGTAAAGATACTGAGGAAAAGGCTGCTCCATTCTGTGAAGAGAGAGAAGAGGAGAGTTTGTTATGTTTTCTGCCCCCAATATTTTTTCTTAAGACATAGTCCAAGGTAGTTTGATTAAAGTAAAAAAAGGGGACATATAGGTAAATGAAACAATTGGACTAACAGAAACTAACTGCACATAATACTTCAACCGGCAGGGTTTTTTTTTTTTTTTTTTTTTTTTAAGATGAGAGGAAAAACAAGGAGGGGGAACAACTAAGTCGCCACGGACTAGCCTGGGACCCAGCCTAAGCCCAGGCCCTATGGGAAGATACCTACTGCAGGGAGAAGGAGAAAAACATCAGAGTGCGAAGGGACGGCAGCAGGAAACTAGAGAAAAGAAGGAAAAAAAAGGGTCAAAATAAGATAATAGTAGATAGCAGTTTACCCCCAGAAGTAAGAATGGAACAAGATTTGGAAGAGTTGGAGAGGGAGCCTCTAGAGGAGCTGAGGTCCTACACCCATACCAGTTCCCAACAAAAGGGGACATGGAAAAGATGTTTGAAGCCCTGGAAATTTCACTGAAAGCAGAAATGACAAATCCATAAAAACTTTGGGTTTTTGCTCACAAGATTTGAAGAAATAGAAACGTCGTCGCTTGCCCATACAGAACAATTAAGGAACTGAGAGGCGAATTAAATAAAAATAAAAACGAACAGGAACAAACGTATAAAATGGAAGATCGAGAAAATAGAGATCGGAGGAAAAAATAAAAAATAAATCCCCTAATCCGTGGCTTGTCAGAATCGGTACAAGACGACAAACTGGCAGAAACAATAACAAATTTATTAAATCCAATGTTGGGTAATGACGGAACCAACATAATAGAATTAAAAGGAATATACAGACTAAGAAAACCGCCAGGACTTCCCAAGGAAAAACCTAGGGACGCAATTGTACATTTCAGAAAATGGGAGGATAAGAACTCAATCTGGAAAAATTTAAGGAGGAACCCACCAGTTGAATATAGGGGCAATACTATACAATTTTTTCAGGATTTGGCACCAGAGACTCTAAGAAGGCTCCTTCTAAAAACACTTCAAGAACAAGAAATACAGTATAACTGGCGGTTTCCTGCTAGCCTGAATGTGATAAGAAATGGAATTAGTACTAGTCTGAGATTTATTGAAGAAATCCCAGACTTCTGCAGAAAATTGGAAATCCCAGTGCTGGGGGGTGGGGAGGGAGTGGTGACTGCGGGGGGGCTAGGGCAGAATGGTGAGAACGTGCAGGTGATGGGGGGGGGGGGGGGCGGTTGTTCACCGTGCAGGTAAGGCCACGCTCCTTGACAACTACAAATGGTATTTTAACCCTAAGGTGGAAATCTAACAGGGGGGTGGGGGTGGGAGGGCAAGAGGTCCTATTGTTCGACCTTAAAAGAAAAGTGGAACTCCTTGCCAAAAATAGGAATAGGAATAGCTCAGTGTGGCTCCGTGTGGGGATCCAGCCCGAACCTCCAAATGGGGGTGGGGAGGCCCACTGGGAGACGCGTGGGGACTTAAACAGAAATGGAGGATAAGGATAGTATCAAAGCTGTGTCATCATGTACTAAACTCACCAAGGAAAAGACATAATTTTGAGAGAATTCGAAAGCTATGCAGCTGAAATAGTATTTTTACAAGAGACGCATATTACACAAGATTCAAGTACTAAAATATGTTTAAGAGCCTTACCAACATGGTTCTACGGAGATTCACGATAAAGATAAGACCAACTGCTCCAGCTACAGACCCATTGCCCTCCTAAATGTGGACATAAAAATGTATGCAAAGATCTTATCTACCAGATTGAAAAAGCTAAATACCATACTGGATAAACCCAGATTAGACTGGGTTTGTCCCGGGTAGAGAGGGAAGAGATAATAGCCTCAAAACAATCCTGATGTTAGGGAAAAGTAGTATGAGTGGAGCAGCTCTACTCCTGTCATTAGATGCGGAAAAGGCATTTGACAGGGTAGACTGGGGATTCATGATGGAAACATTAAGATACCTGGGAATAGAACCAAGGTATATGCAATGGATTAAGAACTTATACAATGGGCCAACTGCTATGGTAAGGGATAATGGGAGATGGTCTCCCAGCTTCGAGATGGGCAATGGTACACGTCAGGGCTGCTCGCTCTCAACTCTCCTATATGTTCCATCAATGGAACCCTTTTTGGCGACCCTAACAACCGGGATATAGGAGGGGTGAGAGTGGGAGAAAAGGTATATAAAATAGCGGCATATGCAGATGTGTTGATGTATGTGACAAACTCAAAAGGTGACTTTGCCAAATATATTGAAATAAGTTAAATATGGGGAACTTTCAAATTTTAAAATAAATCCTATCAAAACAGAAATATTAAATATAGGAGTGGAGGAAAAGGAGGCCAGATTCTTCAAAATACACTTCTGTTTACCTGGGTTAAGGAAGAGCTAAAATACCTAAAAATTAAAATAACTCCTACTGTTGACAAATTATATGTCGCAAACTATATCCCATCAACGAGGTAAAGTCGGACCTGGCGAGAACAGGCCCACGGACACTGTTGTGGATAGGCAGACTTGTTCAAAATGGTTACTCTTCCAAAATTAATGTATGTATTTCAGATGCTACCAATAGGGATACTGCAGAGCTTTTTCAAGATAATGAAAAAACTGCTGATAAAATTCATATGGCAGAATAGGAAGCCTAGAATAAACTACTTATCACTTATCACTAGGAAATGGGAAAATGGTGGACTGACAACCCCAGACATACATAGATATTATAAAGCAGTAATACTGGCACGGTTGATAGAATGGACGAAAGAAAATGGTGAAAAAAACATGGGTCGAGATAGAAGACACATTAAAGCGGGAGTCCACCGGGACTCCGCGTTTTTTTTTTTAAAAGCCAGCAACTACAAATACTGCAGCTGCTGACTTTTAAAATAGTGACACTTACCTGTCCAGCGCGCCGGCGATGTCGGCACCCGAAGCCGATCTCTAGGTCGCCTGTCGGGTCCTGCCGCCGCCATCTTGGGTATGGGAATCAGGAAATGGAGCCTTTCGGCTTCATTTCCCGGTTCCCTACTGCGCATGCGCGAATCGCGCTGCGCAATAAGGACGCTCCCCGCTGCCTCTGGGATCTGTGCGTTTCCCAGCAGGGAGCGGGGCACTTGCGGGAAGGGGCGGGCACTTGCGGAAAGGGGCGTAAGTTACGCCCCTTTCCGCAGAGAGCTATCCCGGAAGTGGGTGCAGTTACCTGGATTATCCAGGTAACTGCACCCCCTTCCCCCCTGAAAGGTGCCGATTGTGGCACCGGAGGGGGGGGGGGGGGGGGGAGGGTTCCGATGAGCGGAAGGTCCACTTTAGGGTGGACCTCCGCTTTAAGTAGGAGTACGCTACACAAAAATATCTGGGTATCTAGGACACTGGATCAAGATACACACTGACCGAAAACTTGTTTAAAATTTGGGACACAATATGTCCGAAAGAGAATTGGAAATACAATTCCCCGTTAATGGCACTCACGGGAACTAACTTTTTTGCACTGGGGAACGAGAAATTCAATGTACAGAAAACAAAAAACCCACAATAGAAAGAGGTGGTCACGAAGGGAAAAGTCAAAATACGATATGAAGAGATATGAATACCATCGAGATGAATTATAAACTGCTGGCCAGATGGTACTGGACACCAGTGAGAATAAACCAATGTCAGTCGGAGAGTTCCCCTTTATGCTGGAGGAAATGTAGTCAAAGGGCAACAATGGCACATCTGGTGGGAGTGCCCGAAGATAAAGGAGTATTGGCAAGAGATTGTGAATAGTATAAAAGAAATAACAAAAGGAGAACATAGAATGTAACTTTCAGACGTGTCTGTTTCAGAACTTTGAAAAATCTATGAATCAGATAAGGAAAACAATTATTCCAATACTCTTTAACACGGCAAAAGGGGTGATCCCGAAAAATTGGTTAAACAGTGAAAAAACAGAAGAGCCTGGTATGATAAAATAGAGTATCATAATAAAATGGCACAGTTAGAGACGATCTCGGACCTACATTGAAAAAGTTGGGAGAAATTCAAATCCTCAGAAAAAGAAGATAGTAGGCAGAGGAAGGTAACCTACGAGAGAACACAACGAACAGGGACGGGGGGGAGGGAAGGGTTGGGAGGGGTAGGGGGCTAAATTAGGGAGTAAAGACCCCTGTTTAATTAAAGTTTAATTCAAATTTAATTAATTTAAATTTTAATTAAAAAAGAGGGAAGAAAGGAAAAAGGGAAAAAAAAAAAAGTTTGAAAAGTAAATATATTAAAGTACAAAAAACGAACCCACGATGATGTGAAAACGATTAGAGAGAAGAGACAAAAACCTGAACTGGGAAAGTTGAGATAAGTCTCTCTGGGAATTTCGCTGAAGTGGTAAAAAATAATCGGCCAACTGATTATGGCAATAATCATTAGCTGCAGCCCTAGATGAGTAAATAATTCCTTCAGAGTATCATACAAACATTGAACAGGTGAGAGAGGGTGGGTTATGATTTGCCACTTTTTCACATTGTCCCCCCCCCCTCCCCAAATCACTAACACTTACCTGAAGCCTCAACTGTCCACTCATTTCCTGGTTTCACAGGAAAAAACGGAGGGCAACGGGAGCCATATGCTCCTGTCAGTCAAAGTCCTGTGAGGAGGCAGTAGGGGCATGGCTTACCAACTCTGTGCGCATCTGAATGCACACACCACAGCTCAGGAACACGCATGCAGAGATGCTCACAGAACATACCACTTGGTAGAGGAGCCACCTGGAGCAGGGAGAAGCAGGCAGCTACAGCGAGGGGACTTCAATAAGAGGTGTGAAGGGGCCACTATGCCAGAGTGTTGCACAGTATGGGGGGGCAGAACTGCTTTGATTTCATTAATAACCCTTTCATGACTAAGCCTATTTTTGGCATTTGGGGTTTACAAGTTAAAATCCAGATTTTTTTGCTAGAAAATTACTTGAAACCCCCAAACATTATATATTTTTTTTAGCAGAGACTCTAGAGAATAAAATGGCGATTGTTGCAATATTTTGTCACACGGTATTTGCGCATTGGTGTTTTAAAAGCAACTTTTTGGGAAAAGGGACACTTTCATGAATAAAAAAAAAAAAAAAAAACGAAACAGTAAAATTAGCCCAATTTTTTGACATAATGTGAAAGATAATGTTAGGCCGAGTAGATAGATACCAAACATGTCACACTTTAGAATTGCACGCACTCGTGGAATGACGACAAAGTACGGTACCTAAAAATCTGAATAGGAGACGCTTTAAAATTTTTTTTTTTTTTTACGGTTACCAGGTTAGTGTTACAGAGGTGGTCTAGTGTTAGAATTATTTCTCTCGCTCTGACGATCGCAGCGATAACTCACGTGTGATTTGAACACCGTTAACATATGCGGGCGTGACTTCCGTATGCGTTTTCTTTGCTTCGCGAGCTCGCGGGGACAGTGGGTGATTTAAAAAAATTTATTATATATTCATTTAAAATATAATTTATTTTAAATGAATTTTTTATTTTTTTTTAATTGATCACTTTTATTGCTGTCACAAGGAATGTAAACATCCCTTGTGACAGTAATAGGTGGTGACAGGTACTCTTTATGGAGGGATCGGGGGTCTAAAAGACCCCCGATCCCTCCTTTACACTTCAAAGTATTCAGATCACCGAAAACTGCGATTCTAAATAGTGTATATATATTTTTTTTTAAACCAACACCATTGGCAGCCGAGTAAACGGGAAGTGATGTCATGACGTCGCTTCCGTGTTTACCATTAGGAGACTGGAATGAAGCCGCTTAATGCTTCATTCCAGTCCCTGCCCAGCAGCGGCGGATGTGAGATCATTAACAGCTGCGGGGGACATCCCCTCCCGCTCCTCCGGCATAACAGCCAAGCGGCTTTTAGCTGCATCGGTTGTTATGGCTGGATAGCCAATCGCCCGCTGTAAAAAACAGTGCCGGGAAGATGCCTGCGGATGCGGGCATCATCCCGGTATTAAACCCGGAAGCAGAGTACGCACATCTGCGTACGCTCCGCGGGAAGGGGTCAAGTTAATATCGCTTTATGGCTATATAAAAAATAAAAAAAAATAAAAAAAAAAAGATACCCCTTTATTCAAAAAAAGTTATCCTTTATATATCAAATCTTCTAATTTCACCCTATACAGTACTTCATAGAACAAAAACACCTTACCAAGTTGTTTACGAGACTTTGTTTTTAGATGGATTTCTTCTGCATCATCCAACACCAAGTTCATATATTCATCAAATCCCTGGATATGAAAAAAAAAAAAAAAAAAAAAAGAGATAGATACAAAAATGTAACAAGCTATTGTGTAACATTTAAAAGTTAGCTTTTCTTTTTAAACAGCAACTGTTTTTGTTCAAATGGTATTTTGGAAGTACTTTGCATACTGTCTCAGGAACTAAAAACGACAAAATAGGATTTTTGTACTCGCCGTAAAATCCTTTTCTCTGAAATTCATTGACTGACAGCTCCTTTAAATCTTGACCGTAGGGTTATAACGCCACCTTCAGGAGAGGACTAGGCAGAACATGTAAAAACAGCAAGACTGCATAGCTCCGGGTCCCTCTGGCTATAACCCCCTCAGCCTGCTTCCTGAATCCAAGTACGTCAACAAGCAGTACAACATAAAATAGGAGGGGTGGGTGCTGCGTCTGTCAATGAACGTCAGAGAAAAGGATTTTACGGCGAGTACAAAAATCCTAGTTTCTCTTTCATTCATTGGACACAGCTCCTTTAACCACTTGCTTACTGGGCACTTAAACCCCCCTCATGCCCAGACCAATTTTCAGCTTTCAGTGCTCACACTTTGAATGACAATTACTCAGTCATGCAACACTAACCAAATGATTTTTTTGTCCTTTTCTTCATACCAATAGAGCTTTCTTTTGGTGGTATTTGATCACCTCTCGTTTTTTTATTTTCTGCGCTATAAATGAAAAAAAGACCGAAAATTTTCAAAAAAAAATGAATTTCTGCGTTTCTGTGATAAAATTTTGCAAATTAGCAATTTTTCTTCATAAATTTTGGCCACAATTTATACTACTACACATCTTTGGTAAAAATAACCCAAATGATTGCATATTATATGATCTGTGTGAAATTTATAGAGTCTACAAGCTATGGTGCAAATCAAAGATTTGCAAAAAAAGATCACATCTGATGTACTAAGGCCTATCTCCATTCTTGAGACCCTAACAAGCCAGGAAAGTACAAATGCCCCCCCAAATGACCCCTTTTTGGAAAGTAAACATTCCAATGTATTTAGTAAGAGGCATGGTGAGTTATTTTAAGCTGTCATTTTTTCCCACAATTCTTTGCAAAAGATATTTTTATTTTATTTATTTTTTTCCACAAAATTTTCATTGTAATAGCTTATTTCTCCCACACGGAATGTGCATACCACAAATACCGTATATACTCGAGTATAGGTCGACTCGAATATAAGCCGAGGCCCCTAATTTACCACAAAAAAACTGGGAAAACTTATTGACTCGTGTATAAGCCGAGGGTGAGACATGCAGCAGCTACTGTTACAGCTTAAAAGAGTGGAAAAGAGGGTCAACAATGCCCATCTGCAGCTGTGTCCATCCCTGTGACCATTGCATGCCTCCGTGTGCCAATCTGCAGCCTCTGTGCCATTTTGCACCGATCTGCATGAATAAAAAACATACGGCGGCAATGCCATTCAAAAGCCGCACCTCTCCTCCTCGTCTGACAGACGGCGGCCATTCCACTGTTCAGAAGCCGCGCCTCCGTCTGTGATAGGCGGAACACTCAATTTCCCAGCAGTCAGTGGTCCGCCTATCATGGACATCCTCTCATCCTCGTCCGTAGTATGAGGATGAGCGGATGTCCGTGATAGGAGGACCACTGACTGCTGGGAAATTGAGTGTTCCGCCTATCACAGACAGGGAGGCGCGGCTTTTGAATAGTGAAATGGCCGCCGTCTGTCTGCACGACACGCTGATCGGGTAGGCAGACGGCAGTGACTCGAGTATAAGCCGAGGGGGGGCACTTTCAGCCTAAAAAAAAAGGGGCTGAAAAACTTACTCAAGTATATACGGTAACACCCCAAAATACATACTCCTACTCCTCCTGAGTATAACGATACCACATGTGTGAGACTTTTACAGAGCCTGACCACATACAGAGGCCTAATTTTGAAGTAGCACCTTCAGGCATTCTAGGAGCATAAATTACACATTTCATTTCTCAACCACCTATTAGTTTTGAAGGCCCTGGAACACCAGGGCAATGGAAACGTCCAGAAAATGACCCCATTTTGGAAAGCTAACACCCCAACGTATAATCTATGAGGCATAGTGAGTCTTTTCAATGGTTCATTTTTTTCCAGAAGTTTTTGGAAAATGTGGAAAAAAAAAAATGAACCCATTTTTTTTTTTTTTTTTTTTTTTTTACACAAAGTTGTCCGTTTGGAAATATCTTATAAACGCATAGCATTTACATAGCAAAAATAACACCCCAAAAATACATTCTACTACTCCTCCTGAGTATGGCAATACCACGTGTGAGACGTTTACACAGCCTGGCCACATACAGAGGCGCAACATGCAAGGAACACCGCCGGCGTTCCAGGGACACATAGCCTGCACATACCAAGAATTACACCCCCAAATACATTATGCTGAGCAAAGGGTAAAGAAAAGATTACCTGTGGTTTTAGAAGCGCAGTTGTCCACAGGAGGATATCACTGGTCCAGGCAGCAGGCAGGGACTTGGTCAGCAACAGCGAACACAATTTGTCAGGCAGGGATACTGTCCATATACAGTCCAGGGTCAGTGCAGAGATATTGTCAGCAGTGCCAAAAATATTGGTCCTGGTAGTAGGCAGGTCCATGTGGTGTGGTCAGTGCGGCATGACGGCAGTAAGTCCTATAGGCAGCAGACAGAAGTAGAGCCTCGTTCAGGACAGAATGGGGATAGGGGTAGAGGCTTCTCCCTCCCAAATCTCTTTGAAGCCTCTGAGTCTCCAGACCCTAATCTAGGAATAAGAAAAGAAAATTGTTTTCTTCATCCAGAAAAACTATACTGGAGCCCCTCATGTGTGTGAGACCCCGTGTTGAATACCACTAGTCCAGTTGCAGAATACAAGATCAGTCCAAGAGGCAGGCAAATATCGTGGTCAAACAGTCCAAGGTCAGTTCCAGATCAGGCAGAGGTATGTACAGGATCGGCAGGCATAAGAGTGGTCAAATAACAAGCCAGGATCAGTTACAGAGCAGGCAGTGGCATAAGGGGTGTGATGGTGTATGAAGGCAGGAACTGAGGATTATGCTTACCATACTTCACTAAAAATTTATTGAAGTATGGTAACGCCGAAAACAGTCACCTATGCAGAGGCCTGGTTGGGAAGGACATTGTGCACAATAAGATGCGTCTCTTCTGACTCTTGCTCTGGTACACACCTTACATTTTTTGATGTCTTTGGCCTGTTGGTTTGGGAGGGATTTTAATCGGGAAAGTAGCGCTCGGAGAGTCGACTAAACATCTGATCGGATATTTTCTGGTGGGCCGTTTGGGAAAATAAGGGCAGTGAAAACTTCCTCCTGGTAGCCAAAGAAACGTTTGGGGTTTTGGGTGGAGTTGCGGTAAATGACATAGGAATTGTAAATGGCCAATTGAAAAAAATTGCTACTTTTTTGTACCAATGGTATGTCCGTCTTGTGGCAAGATATGGTTCCATCATTTGGTTGTTGAAGTCGACTCCCCCCCATGAACAAATTGTATTCATAAATGCATTTTTTTTACGGGGCCATTCCTTCTGGGGATTTCCACGAACGTATCATTGTGGATAGAAGACAACATATACACATCCATTCTGTCCCTCACTTCACTGCCAGAACCTCCTTGTTTCTCAGACTTGCGGTTTCTCCTTATTCACAAGACTGAGGAAAGCCCTTCCGATTCCTTTTTACGGTGCCACATGCTGGCGTCTTCTTCCGGTGAAGGTTGTGGAACAGGGGCAGAGATGTGTAGAAGTTAACTACATACAGGTGGTAGCCTTTATCCAATAGGGGGTATATGAGGTCCCAAACAACTTTTCCTCTGGATCCCAAGTAGTCCGGACAATTAGGGGGCTGCAGCTGGGTGTCCTTCCCTTCGTACACCATGAATGAATATGTGTACCCTGTGGCTCAGTCGCATAATTTGTAGATCTTCTCCCCATAGCGGGCCCTTTTGCTGGGCATAAATTGCTTAATTTTAAGCCTACCACTAAATTTAATAAAGGGACTCATCCACATAGGTGTTGGTCCAGGGTAAACAATTTGGGGAATGTTTGTGAAAAATAAGTATTGGACGAATTTTGTAAAGCCTGTCGTAATTTGGGTCATTTCGTGGAAGGCACTGGGTATTGTCGCTGAAATGTAAGAACCTCAGGATCATCTGATACCTGGTTCTGGGCATTACTATGGAGAAGAGCGGTGTGTGGTGACCAATAAGTACGCAATTGATTTTTTTTTTTTTTTTTGAGTCCCATGTTAAATGTGAGGCCTAAAAAAAAAAAAAAAAAAAAAAAAAAAAAAAACATTGAACTCCTCCACCGTTAGGTCTCTCCATTCGTAGGGACGGGCATAATAAGATGACGGATTTTTCAAAATTGTTGTGCATACAGGTTGCACTGGGCCACAATTGACGACAACATATCCTCCGTAAAAATTAAATTAAAAAAAATCTATTGGGGTAAAATTCTCCGTGTCCACCTGGACTCCTGGCTGGGCAGTGAAAGGGGGAACATTGGCCTCTCCTGAATTAGGAGGAAGCCACAAGGGGTTCTGAAGGGCATAGGGAAGGCCGGCATGGGTCCTAACCCTTTGGGGCTGAGATGACACCCCACTGGTACTTGGTCTTTCTTGCCGGGGCACTGCGGTGCTGGTGGAGGGCACTGCGATGCTGGTGGACGGCACTGCCTCACTAGAAAGCCTTCATTTGATGGGCCGGATATCTTCCTCCTCGGATTCAGTCAGTGTTTCACTGCTGAGGACTGGCTCATAATTTATGTCAGCTTCAGAATCCGAAAGAATCTGAAGAGGAGAGCTCCCCGTTGCTCTCGTCGGCCGTGGAAAGAATACGCCTTCTCCTGGGCGGAAAAGACTCGTTTAGACATGGTTGCTGGTGTTAAGCCGGCACAGATGCGCACTGATGAGTCGGCACAGATGCGCGCTGATTGTACAGATGCGCGCTGCTGAGTCGGCACAGATGCGCACTGATTGTACAGATGGGCGCTGCTGAGTCGGCACAGATGCGCACTGCTGAGGCGGCACAGATGGCACAAAAAACACTTTTTTAACTCACAGAATCTCTCTCCTCACACGTTGTCTGTGTGAGGAGACAGATTCGGCAATGGGAGATGATCTCATTTGTTGACATTTGAGATCACCCATTGGAGGCGGCGATCGCGCTGTAAACGGCCGCTGTGATTGGCCGTTTACAGCGATCTGTGATTGCCTGTGTCCAGGGGACACGGCCAACACAGATTTTCCCCGATGCGCGCTCCCGGGAGCGCGCAGGGAGCCATTAAAGGGGACGACGTCAATAGACGTCATCCCGGCATTCGAGATCCGCGCTGTAGCCGTCATTTGACTATAGTGTGGATCTCAAGTGGTTAAATCTTGACCGTAGGGACCTTCCGAAGCAGTGTCAAAACAGCAAAACAACTTCCCCCACAACCAGAGGAACGCATCAACAGAGGAGTTGGCATCTGAAACGGCCGCACCAGAACTTGCGGCCAACATATGCATCAAAAATGTGTTTACAACAAAATTGGTAGTCTTTAAAAAAAAGTTACAAAGTGTAAATTACAACTTTACACAGCCGCCTGCAAAACTTTGTAGCCAAAGCAAGCATCCAAAGATGCGCTTGCATCAACGTTGTAGCATTTTGTGAAAGTGTGAACGGACGACCAAGTCGCTGCCTTACACACCTGGGAGACAGACGATTGATGTCAGAATGCCCAGGAGGTCCCAATTGCCCTGGTGGAATGGGCCCTGAGAGGAAAGGGGGGCACCTGCCCCTTCAAGGCATAAGCCTGGACCACGATCTGTCTGATCCACCAGGAAATGGTGGTCGAGACCGTCAGACCTTTTTTTCGGACCAGTCAAAGAAAAACAGAGTTTGGCTCCGGGAAGGGAGCCGTAGTGGACAAATATACCCTCAGATTCCAGACCACGTCCAGGGAATGTAGGGCAACTTCTTTTGGATGTGAAAGCTTAGGACAAGGGGATGGTAATACAATGTCCTCATTGAGATGGAATGCAGAAAACACCGGAAGAAAAAAGGCTTGGGGACGTAGCACCGCCTTATCCTTGTGGATAACCAGACAGGGCGACTTGCAAGACAGGGCAGCAACTCAGAAACCCTCCTGGCAGATGTAACGGCCACTAGAAAGACAACTTTCTGAGAAAGAGTCAACAAGGGAATCTCCCTCATGTTCTCAAATGGCGGTTTCTGAAGCACCAATAGCATCAGGTTCTGATCCCATGGGAGGTAGGGATGGTCGAACCGAAGGGACTACATGCCGAACCCCTTGTACAAAAGGTGCTTGCCAATGAGTAAGACGCCAAGGGGCATTGGAAAAAAAAGACAGCCAAGGCTGATATCGGTCCCCTGATGGTGCTTAAGGCAAGTTTCTGATCCACTCCTTGCTGTAAAATCAGCAGGATCCTGGAAACTGAATAAGTGCACGGATGCCAGCCCATCTCCTCACACATGGAGATGTAGGCCCTTCCACGTATGATGGTAAATCTTCCAAGAAGGATGTGAGTAACCTCCTGTGCTGTGGCTGAGCTTCTTGTTCCTCCTTGATGGTTGGCCTATGCCACTGCTGTGGCGTTGTCTAACTGGATCCTAATCGGATTCCCTTGTAGCCTCGTTGACCATGTGGAGAGGCACAGTCCAAATGCCTGAAGTTCGAGCACACTGATCGGCAGCTGGGATTCTTCCCACAACCAAAGGCCCTGTGTTGACTGTACCCCCAGCACTCCACCCCAAATGGTCAGGCTGGCATCTGTTGTGATAACCATTCAATGGAGAGGAAGAAACGATCTCCCAGACCTTAGGGTCAGAGACCTCAGCCACCAGGGAAGGGAATCCCTGACTAACTGACTCACCCAGATCTGACGATCCAGGGATAATGGAGATTTGTTCCATTTGGACAGGATCATCTCCTGCAAGACTCGGGTGTGAAATTGGGCGTACAGTACTGCAGAAGCACAGCGAAGACCACCTGCGGTTCATCAACATCTTCACCGCTCGGAGAGTCTGCAGTTTGTCTGGAGGGAAAAAAAAAAACACAACTCACTTCCACGGAGTCCAGCAGTAAGTCCAGGTACTCCAGGTGTTGAGTCAGCACGAACACCGACTTCTTTAGGTTCAGCACCCAAACTCCTGTAGCGTTTGCATGGTGATCGCCACATCCTCCCTTAATTCTGAGGCGGAAGCTGCTCTCAGGAGGTCGTTTAGGTAACCCATGATTGTGATCTCACATTGCCTTAACAGCGCCAGAATTGGAGCTAACACTTTGGTAAATACTCGGGGTGCTGATGCCAGGCTAAAAAGGGAGAGCTACGAATTGGTAGTGCTCTTGCCCAACTGTAAATCGCAGAAACCTCTGATGCCTGAGGCATATGGGTATATGCAAGTACGTGTCCTGGATACCCAGAGGCGCCAGGAAGTGCAGCGACCACAGAGCAAACAGATTCCATCCTGAACCTTTGTACTTTCAGAAAGCAGTTGAGGGCTTTTAGGTCCAGGATTGGACGTACCTCTCCCTTTTTGGACACTACAGATTGGAGTAGAATCCCTGAAACCTTTCCAGCTTCAGAACAGGCACTATCACCCTGCTTCCTTTACGGCCCCTTACAGGGCTTCCTGGTGAGTCGCGAGTAAAGGTATGCTGGAGGGAAAAAAAAATAAAAATCAGTTTTTCCTGTCCACCAAACAATCTTGTAGCCCGATGAAACCAGTTCACAGACCCATTGGTCAGACAGCAGTGAGGTCCACCGAGCTGCAAACTCCCGAAGGCGACCCCCCACCTGTGTCAGGTGAGGGTAAACCTTGATGCGGTAGCATTTTTGCTCAGACTTGTTTGGATTCCGAAACCAGGGGCACTTTTGTCCTTCAGCAGATGCTCTGTCGGACTGGGAACACTTACCTGTCAACCGTGGCAGGCAAAAAGATGTTAGAGCAGAAAAGGAGGGCCCTTGCCTACAGCGTGGCCCCTTACCCTTCCTGGACTGCGAGAGTAACATGCTCTTCCTACCTGTAACATTCTTAATAATGTATAATCTTAATTGTGGGCTCCTTGAGGGTAGGGAATGATGAGAGTGTGCAACTTACAGGGATAGGGACAATTATAAACACTCACTCAGGTTGAACTGGACAGACTGGTGTCTTTATTCAACCTTACTAACTATGCAATGTCATCCAGCAAAGCCCCAAACAGCTTCTCACCAAGGAAGGGCCGCAGACCAGCATTTCAGTCAAATCAGGCGCCGTAGCACCACTACTGATACCGATGCTCTAGACAGCAGGGGAACTGTATCCAGGGCTGCATCAAAGACATACTTAAGTCCATGCACTAACTGATCTGCCAATTCTATGCAGACCAGGGGAGACTGTTGCTTCTCCGATTCATGGTGCAATAACTTTGCCCACTCAGTAAGTGTCTGCAACACAAAGGTCGTGGCCAGTACAGGTCAGGCTGCTGACCCCACTGCCTCGGCTCTCCTGTTGGTAGGGTCCTTGAATGCAGGCGCTCCTTCTACCGGAGGGGTCAACGACCAGAGGAGCCTCTCCTCAAAGGGTTAATGCACCGCTATCGTTCTTGGGACCGAAAAGGCCAGTTGCGACCTTCCTTGTACAACTTATGAAAATAAGTTAAAATACGGAAACACCTTTAGGTGCATCGGTCGGTTTACGGGACCCAAAAGGGACCGACACCTCAGTAGAAGATCCTGCTTCATCCTGTATCTTCAGGGTATCCCGCACAGTGATAAGTGCTCCTACTAGCGCTTTTTCCTGCGCTGACCCGGACACGGAATCATACTTTCCAAATGGTCCTGGTCTGCATCCTCTGACTTGTCAGAACAGGGGCCACCAATCACTGCAGGGCCCAAGTCCGAATCAGAGCTTTCCCCAGAGGACGGGGGGGGGGGACGACTTGTTTACCCCTCTTGCGTCCCCACGCCACCTCCACTCTGGCAAACGTTTCCAGGACGGCCGACAAAGCGTCCATAGGCACTGCATTGTTGTTAGCAGCTAAGCCGGTTGCAACTAAAGGGATGTCTGGGGAAAAAGCGACAGCTTCTGACGCCATGCTGACCCACCTCACCTGCCACACTTGGGGACTTAGGACAAGGTACACAATCCCACCCGCCTAGCTGCTAACAGACAGAGGGGCCCTACTGCAGTACTCCCCACCCTGACTGAGTGCTGCCGCTGACCACTGTTGTGTCCATTCACAGGTGCCCAGAGTGGAGGGGAGTGCTGTTCTGACGTAAAACTGCGCTGAGGCTACAAGAAAATGGCCACCGGTCGTTTTTGTAAAAAAACACCAAGAAGGTGGCTGTCAGACCTCTAGAAAATGGCTGACAGCCATGCTCTGCATAAAAATATTACAGGAAAATGGTGGCTGCACATTCGGAGGTCAATTTTACACAGGCACCTCACATGCAGAGAAAAGGAGCAGAAAGACAAAAACTGACCCAGACAGCATAGCCTCTGCCAAGGTTCAGAGACCCCCAGAGGATCCCCGGCCCAGATACATACACTGCACCTCATGCTCAGTGATGCAGCAGCCCCCGCAGGGGGAGGAGGGAAAAAAGGGATAGGGAGAGCAAGAGACCCCCTAATCGAGCTCCCAGGGAATGCCCAGCTGCTCTATCCTGCTGAGGCAGGGAGAGCTGTACTTGCCCATCCGGTCGGAATAGCTGGACGCATTCCACCACAGACCCATCACCCGAGCAGTACAGGGTGGCTGCTGGCCATGGCATACTGACACAGACAGCAATAGACCGGTCATGTGTGACCCAGAGCATATAGCTCACCGGCCGTCCCTGGAGCAGAAGGGGCATGTCATGGCCAACCCAGCTCGTAGCTAGGGCCTGTTCACGCTAGATGACCAGGCTGGAGAGACTACAAGGATCTATATTATCCAGCCTTTCACCCAGCCGGCTGTTGATAGATTACAGGATCAAAATCTTGTGGAAAAAAAAATAAAAAATTAAATCCCCAGGACCAATGATCCCCTCAGGGAGCCAGGTCCTTCTTCAGTAGACAGAAAAAAACTGAGCTGCAGGAAGCAGGCTGAGGGGTTATAGCCAAAGGGACCGCTCCCTGGGCGGACCTATGCAGTCTTGCCATTTTAAGTGTTACATGTTCTGCCTAGTCCTCTCCTGAAGGTGGCTCCTACGGTCAAGATTGAAAGAAGGGAAAAAAAAAAAAAAAAAAAAAGGAGAAAGTTGAGCAAAAACTTTTTTACGTGTTCTTGTTGCTGATCTCCTACCTTCACCAAATATGGAATCCATCTTCTTGATATTTCAGTTTTACTAATAGCCTGAAGATTTTTAAGTAAAACCACTACTTCCCAGGGGTTTCTGGTTCGCAAGACCGGTGACTGGTATTCCTCCTGTACCTCTAGCCACTGGTCTTGGCACTTACCTTGTCTACAGCAAGCAGGGATTTACTGCCGTCCCTGCTTACTGTAGTGGGTGGAGGGGTCTCACAGACCTTCCGGTCTGCACAGACCACCATAGAGTCCAGCCAAAAACTGTATTGCCCCGTCAGCCTCCTCTCCCGCACCAGTTAACTCCTCGTCTAGTCATTCCCCTTTTGCAACCTGTCACTGCCACCCAATATCTTCCTCTCCACCTGTGGTTCTGGATGTTCCCCCTCATTTCTTATGCTGCCAATTTTGGGCCTGTGTCTATAGTTCGGTAGTAATTAAATAAAGCATGCAGGGGCAAATTAAGTTTATCTGCTGTTGTGGCTGAAGGGAGAGACACGACGTGAAAATTGCAGGCAGTAACAAAAAAACCTAGAGAAGGGAAAATTCAATATTTGATGAAAGTAGACTACATAGAATGAACTAAACATTGTGCAAATGCATTCTTTACATTTATCAGACTTATCTGTGTGCTGAGCAGTGTGGCTGTGTGATTTATGTTGAAGTGGGCTAGTTCACATTTAACATGTACAGGCCTGGTGTACCCACCCACATTTACTGCAATTCCCAAAAGGGTCATGGTAAAATGACCAGTTACACTAAACAACAGTATTTCTGGGAAGCCTTCCAGGACAGCACCCTGAGGGATGACTGGTCCCAATCAAGATAGAAGTTAAAAACCCCCACCCCTCCCTGTGCTCCTCAGTTGTAAAAAAGTACTGACCCACACCAGTGCATGAGAGTGAAAACACCTCCAATGGTCAACTAATTAAACAAAAAAGGGTGTGAAGTAGGCCTGCCATCCTGGAAAACTTCCCAGAAACACTGTTATGACAGTGTAACTGGTCATTTTCTCAAGTAGTCTTCCAGGACAACACCCTGAGAGAAGAGCAAGTAGCTCAGGCCTACCTTAGAGCGGGACAACAGCCTGTAGGACCCATTTGCCGAAAGCCAGATACTGAGGTGACAGAAGTTACACTCTGTAACGTCTCAGAAATGTGTTCTGATTTGACCATGTTGCTGCTCTGCAGATCTGATCTACCGATGCTCCAGCCCTTTCTGCCCAAGAGGTTACCAGAGACTGTGTAGAATGGGCTTCGAGATTGGCTGGGACTGATCTCTCTTGTTCATAAGCTATGGAAATGGCTTGTCTGACCCATCTAGCTATCGTTTTAGAAGCCTGCTCACCCTTCTTTGCGCCACAAAAACTAACAGATGATATGAGATCTTCTGAACTCCTTTACCCTGTCTAAGTAAAGGAGCAGACACCTAACGTCTAGTGAAAGTGGTGTTCCGCAAAAAAAAAAAAAATTTTAAATTTTTTTAAAAATGTATGCTTAAAAATTCCTAAAAAAATTTGATCTCACCTTTAAATGCTTGTTGCTCAGGGGTCCCTCGTAGTCTGCCTCCTCAAGTGCCTGGGCTCCTGACGTCACTTCCCCTCGGCGCAGGAAGGGCTCAGCTCCGCCCCCTCCAGTCAGTCATCTGGGACACGTGACAGGTCCCAGATCACTGCTCGGCGCCGCTTGCGCATGCGCAGTGGGTGCCTGGCTGGGAAGCCACAGCCGGGTGCCCACAGTTGCAATGCCGGCGCCGCCGAGAGGAGCGGGGGGACAAGCAGGGCTTCGTTCCCCCACATTGCTGGACCCAGGGACAGGTAAGTGTTCGATTATTAAAAAAGTCAGCAGCTGCAGTCAGCAGGGTTGATGACCACTGCGTTAAACGGCTGTCATCTGAGAGATTATTCCAAAAGTTGCTGCTGCTGTGGTATGCCTTCTACTGGCTAGCCACTGTATGTCAGAAAGTATAGGCTTGCGAGATGACTGCTGGTACAAAATTAATGTGCAAGCACTGCCGAAGATCGAGGAGGATCGTTTTTCTCCAGAAGACATCGGCTCTGTGTGGGATTTCCCGTGCTGTCCACACACGAGGACGCTCTACCGCCTCGAGGGACCTTGGTGGAGTGCGCACCTAGGAAAGACACGCTTATCCCCGCAGAGGGTTATATCTGCCAACATTACCGACTCCAATTGTTTGGGAGTCCATCAGCTGCAGTAAGGGTCCACATTTACTCATGTTGCTTGGAAGTTAATGGTTCAAGACTTGGGAGCTTCATTTTAATTTAACCCGGAGAAAGATTGAATACAATTTTTTGGGACTTTTACGTGTTTTGCATATTTGTCTATCACTTTTTGAATTATATGCACAGGTTCATCTTTTGTTTCACTTTAGCACTTGATATTCAATATGGACCCTATATAGTATTCTGGTGTATTCACTTTTCATTATAATTTTTTTAAGTTCAATTTTGATTGCTTCACAGCACTTGTATATCTAGCGCAACATTATATATTTTCAGATTTTTTTCTCCATAGTGATATTTGATGGTGTTTTAGTTGCAGCTTTTTTCAACTCTCTAGCGCGATATTCTTTTATTTTTTAATCCCTGTAAGTGCAGGCAAGAGAGGACCTCTGCGAGAATCCTTTGTAAAGACTCGTCGGGCTGGCTGCCAGTCCGAAGGACAAATCCCAGATCCGCCAGTGCTGGGTACCCTGATCTGTGTGAATTGCAAAGTGCAGAAATTCCTGATGCTCCGGGGAAATGGGGACATGAAGATATGCATCCTTTAGGCCTATGGTGACCATAAAGACCTCCTTCAACAGATGCTTCCTGACCGTGTTCAACTCCATACGAAACTATTGTAGGAATGTGTTTAGCTTTCTTAGATTTAAAATCATGTGGCATTTCCTGGAGGGCTTCGGGACCATGAAGAAATGGGAGTGAAATCCCCATCCACATTGACTTGCTGGTACTAGGAGGATGACCCCCTGGTCTGCCAACTCTCTAGCATTCTCCAAGAGTCCTAAATATTTTGGTCTGTCCCTGGATAGGTGGGTTAGAAGAAAAGATTGGAGAGGTCTGGAAACAAACTCCAGTCTGTAGCCTTCTCTTATACACTGAAGGATAATAGGATTTTAAAACCAGCTTACCTGTAAAATCCTTTTCTTTGATGTACATCAGGGGACAAAGAGCCATAGTACTATGTGGGTTATAGGGCCACTGATGGACACTGCCACGCCCCATCAGTGGCCCTATAACCCCACAGACAGTACTATGGCGCTGTGTCCCCTGATGTACATCAAAGGGTTTTACAGGTAAACCATTTTAAAAATCCCATTTTCTTTTCTTACATCAGGGGACACAGAGCCATAGTACTTACTATGTGGGATGTACCATAGCAATGGCAACTGAAGGCAGGGAGACACCAAAAAACAGGAGGCCAGAGGACTCATACTGCAGCATAATGCGCCAAAAGACAATATCCGCATGACCTTTAATATCAACAAGAGGTTTTTTCTTCTACCATTTGTAATTTGGAAAGAAGCTTCATGCTATGTCTCCCCATATTGGGGCTAAACATAGCAGATTCCCATCAAGTGTTCAGGACCCTCTTATTGAGGTGCAGGAGGCTGGGGATCAGGTAGATCTTCACAAATATTTGGAACATACTTACTATCCTCTTCTGAGGATCCTAATATGGAAGGAGTAGCATCATAAGACAGGTTGCTTGTGTACTCCCTTACTCAACCTTTTTGCTGCCTACAGCGCAGGCTCTTGAAGAACCCGCCTCTAATTGGATTCATTATAACCTCCCTCATCTAGGGATTTTTTTCCTATTCATGCATGGCTTAAAAAAAGCTTGTGTTTTTGAATGGGGACATCCGGATGAACAAGATTATCCTCCCAAGAAATTCTCCACACTTTATCCTATGGAAGAGGATTTCTATGCAATTGAGGCCGCAATCGCCTCAATGAGCAAGAATCTCACATGTCCGGTGGATAATGCACTGATGTTAAAGGATCCAACCGATAAAAAGTTGGAACTTCTTTCTAAAAACAATGTCTTTTGCAAGTTCAGTAGCGCAGCCGATTCTTGCTGCAATTGCTGTATCTCAGTCCATTAACCTCCCTAGCGGTGATCCTGAGTCTGGCTCGGGCTGGGATTTCAGTACCACGAGCAGTAACCCCGAGCCAGACTCTGGATCGCATCGCTGGATACAGGGAGATGTTACTTACCTTGTCCCCTGGATCCAGCGATGTCCTCCACTCTGTGAGCGATTCTCACAGTGCCAGAGTGCTGCCGAGCTCCGTTCCCTGTGACGTTACAACGCACAGGAGCGGAGATCGGCGCCAAATTCAAAAAAGTAAAAACACACAACGCATACAGAACTGTAAAACAGTACTGTGTAAAAAAAAAAAAAAAAAAAAAAAAATACACACCCCCTTTGTCCCTAGTGGTCTGTCCAGTGACCTGCATGCACTTTTATATTATAAATACTATTTTTTTTTTTTTTATGCTTGGAATTTGGAGATTGTCCATAGCAACCAAAAACTGTCCCTTTTTTATGTCAAGTGATTCAACTAGAAAATGGCGATAATAAATTAGAATCACTTGCAGAATTGAGCGGATTTGTGGGGAAATTAGTCATCAAAACACTAAATCTAATGACCGCAACAATTCTGCAAATTAGAAAATTTCTGTGTTTTTGGATTTGATTACATTATTGAATCATTTTTATTTATTATTAATTATATTATAAAAGTTATACCTGAGATGTCCTACTAGACTCTTGTTTGAACAGGTTTAAGAGTTATTTCTAAGAATTGCAGGCCTACAATATAAAACGCCAAACTTCCATGCAAAATAATTGTACCGCTTTCAGCACCTAAAATCAGAACTACTCATACCACCAGGGAGGTTAAGAAACAGTTTGTGGAGATACTTAAAATTCTGCCTGATCAGCAGGCCCAGCAATGGGCTGGTGTATCAGACGCAGGTAGATGCTATGAAAGACTTATCTTTTAAGCCTCATGGCTTATGCTTGGACTAGTGCATTCTCGCGGAATTCTGTGGCTGAAAAATTGGTCAGCCGAAGCACTGTGTAAAAAGCTCTTAGCCAGTTTCCCTTTCATGGTGAGCGGCTATTTAGAGACTATCTGGATAAGTACATCCAAAGGATCTTTAACCACTTCACGACCAGCGCACGGCGATGTACGTCGACAGAATGGCACGGGCAGGCATATTGGCATACATGTACGTCCAATATTCGTTGCCGCCGTGCCATCGGGAGCGCGCCGCCGGCGGCGCGCTCCCGCGCTGGTCGGGACCCCCGTGAGTCCGGTCGCGGGACCCGCGGACTCTATCGCCGCGGGCATCCCCGCGATCGTCTCACGGAGCGGCCGAATGGAGGAAATGCTGTATAAACAACATTTTTCCATTCTGCCTAGCAACTAGTGACGCTGATCTCTGCTCCAGAATCTTTTAAGTCGCGCTGTACTTCTTCCTACTGCGGGTGAAACGTGGCGGATAATCCAAAAATTCTGTGATTCCAAGCCCCTCTCCATTAACGCCAGTGATTGTCAATCCGGCCTTTAGCCCGGGTGTTAGCGACCCCAATTTCCAGAATCTAAAAGGAGGTGGGCAGATGTCAACTTCGCCACTTCATCAGTCACAGTAAGTGGATGACCAGGGAGAGCATCATGCTGGATCCCCTTTTTGTGAAACTCACATTCTGGCAGAAGCTCCAGTTGGCTCACGGCCCACCCCACCCCACCCCCTACGGGAGGGCCCTGACGCCCTTTGAACTTGTGCTCAGAACAGGGAGCAATCCGCCATACCAAGTCCTCGTTACACCTCCAGAGGGTTACAGACCCCCCCTACATAGCCAAGTGGGAATGTGACTTGGATATACAGTTAAATGAGAGACAGGTGGAGAGGCTGTTCCTCTTCTCAAGTAAGACCTCGGTATGTGCCCAACAGCAGGAATCGGGGTACAAGATATTGTCTAGAAGGTATTACATCCCTCTCCCTCATAAAGCTCAGCTATTTTCTCAACACCCCTTTAACGAACGGATGACCCGCGGGTTATCCCTACCCCTAGGTGAAAACTAGTGGACTAAAGAGTCACCGCTAACAGGATACAGTGTGCCCTTGGGCCAAACTTGAGTACCACCCTATCTGGCAGATCATAAAAACACAGGTAGTTACGATTTAGCCACTGCCAATGGTGTTATGTTAACTCTGTATAAATGGGTGACATCCCCGGTATTAAGGATTGTGCGGCGATTCCTGTAAATGCATATGCTTATGTTTGTATCTGCAATTTATCTCAAAGAAAAATAAAGGAATTGTGAGAAAAAAAAACCCTTTAAAAGCCTCACCATGCCTCTTACTAAAGACCTTGGAATGTCCACTTTCCAAAAAGGGGTCATGGGGGGTATTTGTACTTTCCTGGCTTGTTCAGGTCGCAAGAAATGATAGGCCACCAGTACATCAGGTCTGATCAATTTTTTATGATTTGCACCATAGCTTCTAGACTTTCTAACCTTTCACAAAGACCAAATAATATCCACTCATATGGGTTATTTTTTTTAGCAAAGATATGTAGCAGTATAAAATTGTGGCCGAAATTTTAAAGAAAAATAATTAGCAAAATTTTAATCACAGAAACAAAGAAAAATGCATTTTTTTTCAAAACATTTCGGTCTTATTTATAGCGCAAAAAAAAAAAAAATAGGATTTTTGTACTCCCGTAAAATCATTTTCTCTAATTCACCAACGGACACAGCTCCTCTCTGTAACTAAATGACTATGTTAGCCTGCCATTAGGAGAACTAGGCAAAAATTGTAACAATACACAGAATTTTAGTCCCGCCCCGGGGGGGCGGACCCTGTGCCAACAACCCTCCCTGCTGCCCCAGCAGCCTCAGTACATCAACAAGCAGTATAACGTAGAGAAAAGGAGAAGGGGTGGGTGCTGTGCCGGCCGGTGAATTACAAAGAAAAGGATTTTACGGCAAGTACAAAAATGCCATTTTCTCTTATATTCATGGACCAACACAGCTCCTCTCTAACTAAATGGGACGTCCCCAAGCAGTGCCAAAACGAGGGGTGGGGGAAAAAAAAAGGTGTACGGAAAAACACCGCCATATAACCGGGCATTCTCAAAAGGAGAGATCCAACACCGCAACCTTTTTGCGGAAGTAATGCAACAGGGCATTAACAAACAGTACTGCGTTTTTAATCGAAAAACCAGGAAAAAAAAAATCTCAATTGCAACTACACGGCCGTCTGCAAAACTTTGTGGCCAAAACAGGCATCAGCCGATGCACTGACATCTACCTTGTAGAACTTGGCAAACATATGGACAGACGACCAGGTCGCCGCCTTACACACCTGAGCGACAGACGATTATTGTTGGAAGGCCCAAGGACGTTCCGATTGCTCTTGTAGAGTGGGCCGTGACTGGAAAAGGTGGGCACCTGCCCCTTCAAGGCATAGGCTTGGACTACAAATCGGTCTGATCCACCTGGAAAATGGTGGCCGACGAGACCACCATGCCTTTCTTTGGACCAGCCACCGAAACAAACAAACAGTGAGTGGCAGACAAGTACACCTTCAGAGCGTGAAGGGCCACCTCTTTGGGGTGCTTAGAACAACGATGGTAATACAATGTCCTCATTGATATGAAAAGCCAAAACCACCTTTGGTAGAAAGGACGGTTGCGGACGCAACACCACTTTATCCCAGTGGATGACCAGATAAGGCGACTTGCATGACAAGTTCACCAATGCCGAAACCCTCCTGCCTGATGTGATGGCCCCTAGAAAGGCCACCTTCTGTAAAAGGGTCAACAGGGGAATTTCCCCAATATTCTCAAACGGCGGTTTCTGAAGCGCCAACACCAGGTTTAAATCCCATGGGGGCAACGGTGGACGCACTGGAGGGACTACATGGTGAATCCCCGGAGCAAAAAAAGTACTCACTAATGAGTGAGACACCGGGGGGGGGGGGGGGGGGGTCGCAAAATAATAAATACATTTCTGGTCTACACCTTGCTGAAGAAACAGCAGGATCCTGGATGCCACCCTTTCTCCTCACACATGGAGATGTAGGACTTCCAGGTACGATGGTATATCTTCCGTGAAGAAGATTTCCACGCCCGCAGCATATAGTTGGAATCACCGAGTCCGACAGACCCCACTTCCTCAGCACCTGGCTCTCAATAGCAATGCCGTTAAAGCCAGCGATGGTAAAGCAGGGTGAAAGATTGGACCTTGAGATAGGAGGTCCTCTCGCAGCGGCAGTCGCCAGGGAGCGTCTGCCACCAGACGCACCAGGTCTGCCTACCAGGGCCGCTGGGGCAACCAGGATTACTGGGATCCCCTTGGCTTCCGCTCTGCAAAGCAGACGTGGCAACAGTTTTAGTGGAGGAAAGGTGTAGATCAGCTGGTACTGATCCCACAGAGCCACCAGCGCGTCTGAAGCGTATGCCCACGGATCTCTTGTCCTCGACACAAATCTCAGCACCTTCCGATTGAGATGAGAGGCCAATAGATCCACATCTGGTATACCCTATTTCAGGCACAGCAGCCTGAATATCTCTGGATGCAACGCCCATTCTCCTGGGTCCAGCCTCTGACGACTCAGTTCGCTTGCCAATTTTCCACCGCCGGGATGTAAATGGCTGACAAAGCCGGAATGTGTCGCTAAGTATGTGAGCAATCTCCTGAGCAGCGGCTGAGCTTCTTGTTCCCCCTTGGCGATTTATGTACGCCACAGCCATGGCGTTGTCTGACTGTATCCTGGTCGGATATCCTTGAAGACAAGTCAACCACGCCTGGAGGCACAGCCTGATCAGCAACCTGGATTCGTTCGTCGTCCAGAGGCCCTGAGCCGACTGAATCCCCATCACTCCACCGCAGCCTGAGAGACTGGCGTCCGTAGTGATCACCGTCCATTTCAGAAGAAGAAACAATTTTCCAGAATGAATCACCAGGGACCTCAACCACCATATCAGAGAGTCCCTGACTGGCTGGCTCACCTGGACCTGTCGATCCAGGGACAATGGAGATTTGTCCCATTTTGTCAAAATCTCCTTCTGCAGGACTCGTTTGGAGCTGGGCATAAGGTACTGCCTCAAAGGAGGCTACCATGAGCCCCAGCACTGGCATGCAAAAACGGAGCGACGACCACTTGCGGTTCCTCAGTAGTTTGACCGCAGATCTGAGAGTCTGCAATGTGTCTGAGGGGAGAAGGACCCTTGCTTCCCTGGAGTCCAATAGTAAACCCAGGTACTCCAGATGCTGGGTCGGCACAATCACTGACTTCTTTAGATTCAACAGCAACCCAAATTCTCGCAGAGTCTGCATGGTGAACGCCACATCCTCCTCTAATTGTGAGGCGGGCTCTCAGGAAATAGTCTAGGTAACTCACGATCGCGATCCCGCATTGTCACAGTAACGCCAATACTGGAGGCAGTACTTTGGTAAAGACTCGGGGGCTAATGCCAGGGCAAGCGGAAGAGCCGCAAACTGGTAATGGGCTTCCCCGACTGCCAAACACAGACATTTTTGATGCCAAAGGCATATGGGTATGTGCAGGTACGCATCCTGGATGTCCCCTTGGAGTGCAGCGACTACTGAGCGAACGGATTCCATTCTGAACTTTGCACTTTTACAAAGTGATTGAGGGCTTTTAAGAACAAGATTGGACATATCCCTTCCTTCTTGGGAACCACAAACAGATTTGAGTAGAACCCCTGGAAGCGCTCCGATTGCGGAACTGGTACAATCACCCCGATTCAGCAAGTCCCTTACTGCCCCTAGCAGGGCCTCCCGGCGAACCGGGTATGCTGGTGGGAAGAGAAACCATCTTGTAGCCTGTGGAAATCAGGTTGCAGACCCATTGGTCAGATAACCGGGAGGCGCACCGGGGCTGCAAAACTCCCGAAGGCGACCCCCCCACCCAATACGTGGGGGGGGGGGGGGCAAACCTTCATGCAGTAGCACTTTTGTTCACAGGCTTGTTAGGCTTCTGGTTTCAGGACGCTTTTGACCGTCTGTGGACGTCCTGTCGAAGAAAAGGAGGGCCCTTGCCTGCGGCGTGACGCCTTAGCCTTCCTGGCCCGTGGGAGTAGTGTACTCTTACCACCTGTAGTATACTCTTACCACCCGTGGCATTTTTAATAATGTCATCCAAGGAAGCTCCAAAGAGCTGGTCGCCAAGGAAGGAAAAATTCCGTCAGGGCTTTTTTGGATGCCTGGCCAGCAGACCAGCATTTAAGCCAAATCAGGCGCCTCAGCACCACAGCTGACACTGAAGCCCTGGATAACAGGGGAGAGCATCCAGGGCCACGTCACAAACATACTTAAGGCCTTGCACTAGTTGGTCTGCTAGTTCCACGCAGACAGGGGAGGCGTTTTGCTCTCCCAATTCGCAGTGCAAAAGTTTTGCCCACTCAGTGTCTGACACCAGTGCAGATGCCAGTACTGGTTGCACGGCTGACCCCACAACCGTAAACCAGGAACGAGCCACTGCCTCGGCCTTCCTGTCCGTGGGATCCTTGAATGCAGGAGTCCCCTCTACCGGGATCATGGTTACTTTATTTAACCTGGATACTGGGGGGTCCACGACCAGAGGAGCCGACCATTTCTTGAGAAAGCTTTCCTCAAAGGGGTAACGCACCACCATGTTTTTGGGGACCGAAAGGGTCCTTTGCGGCCAACCCCATTCTCTGTAGATGAACTTGTCAAAATAAGTCAAATACGGGAACACCTTAGGTGAACGTGCTGGCTTGCGGTACCCAAAAGGGATCGATACATCACCAGAGGGATCCGCTGGTTCCTGTATCTTCAGGGTATCACGCACAGCTGTGATAAGTGCTCCAACAAGAGCTGTCGCACCCGGACCGGGAATCATTCTCACTGTCCGAATGGGTCCTGGTCAGCCTCGTCTGATAGGTCAGAGCAGGGGTCACCAGCCGCAGCAGGGCCGAGTCTGCATCAGAGCTCTCCCCTGAGGAGGGGGGGGGGGGGGGGTGTAGGGGCCTTTTACATGCACCTTTCCTTCCACGCACCGCCTCTATTTTAGCAAAAAAAGAGTTAAAGACCACCATCAGGGGTCCATGGGCACAGCGCTAGCCGCAGGTGACCCGGTTGCAATAGCCTGGATTTCAGGGGAAGAAACCAGTTTCTGAAGCCCTTCTGACCCTACCCTGTCTGCCACCTGCAAGGGGACTTAGGACAGTGAAGGTCCCACCCTTCTGCTTCCGCCACGTGGGGGGGTTGGGGTAACTTGCGCCAGAATCACCACCCTGTGGCGTTCTGTGAATGTTACTAGCCATGCCTATAGTCCCTAGGTGGTTACCTAGTTGCCGAGTGAAGAAACTGTCGGCAGCAGCTGTATAGAATAGCGGTGAAACGATCTGCAGAGCTTGCAGCAGCGTTCAGGGAAGACTCATCCAGCGTTCTGTGGACACAGGTAACAGCATGTGAGAGCACATGTAAAGCTGTCACAAGACAACTGCGGTGAAAAGAGCGCTCAGGCAAAAAAAAAAAGCCTATAGAAAATGGCCGCTGAGGCTCACAAGGGGAACCTGCTTTGCCCACAGTCAAAATGGCCGCCGACAGCGCCATGCACTGAGAGGAAAAAAATAAAATAAAAATTATCACAGAACAGTGCTGCCTGGCTTCAGCCAGAACACCTCCAGACACCTTTTGGGACCCCCCGGACCAGGACAAACACTAGCCGCACAGAGCCTCCTACAGGTGGGAGACCCAGCAAACCACACACACCGCCCGCAGCACATGGGGGGGGGGGGGGGGGGGAATAGGGACGTGGGAGAGAAGAGGTGGTGAGGTAGCCTCCAAAATCGACCTCCTAGGGCAGTGATGGCGAACCTTGGCACCCCAGATGTTTTGGAACTACATTTCACATGATGCTCATGCACTCTGCAGTGTTGTGGAGCATCATGGGAAATGTAGTTCCAAAACATCTGGGGTGCCAAGGTTCGCCATCACTGTCCTAGGGAATGCCCAGCTGCTCACCCCACCGAAGCAGGGAGAGCCGCACCTACCAGTCCTAAAGAGCTGGGAGACATTCCATCACAGACCTACTCCTGCGCAGTTACAGGGTGGCTGCTGGCCTCGGTATACTGTGATCCAGACATCAGTAGCCCGGTCATATGTATACCCCGGAGCACTGAAGCTCACGACCACCTCTGGAGCTGAGGTATGTTGTGGCCTGCCGAGCCTTAGCTGCGGCCTGCACACGGTCGATGGCCGGACTGGGGAGACTACAAGGATAACTTAACTAGCCTGTCACCCAGCCGGCAGTTGATGAAAGATCTTGAGATCTTCTATCTTGGGCAAAAAACAAACCTGCATCAGAAAAAGTTGACTTAAGGGCCCGCAGGGTTCCTAGGTCATTCTCGTTCACTAGGCAAAATAAAACGGAGGTGAAAAGGGAAATAGACTTGGCGCTATACCTTTATGTTTAAATACTAAATGGTGAAAAAACGAAATCAGAATTGTGAAAAAGAAACTATCATTTAACTAGGGTATACATTTTCAGCATGCTGGTAAATAAAAAAAACAAAAAAATTATTTTGTAACAAACGTTGGTGTCTAGTGTTGTTGGAAAATTCCATATAAAATCACATGCCTCTTTGTTAATACCATAAAAGTGCAAGCCTTATTATAAAAAATGTACAGTAAGCGAGTATACAATTGCAAAAAACTGATAACTGAAATACAAGTGACAACCGTGCAAATCCCAAGTGAGATTTGAGCATAAGAGAGAAAATGAAAGGATAATCTTGGAAAAAAAATAAAAAATTTTTTTAACAAAACAATATCAAACCATATTAAGAATATTAATCTGTGAAAGTCCCACGTTTATAAAAATCAGTGTGCTAAGTGACATCATAAACAGCAGGTGAATGATAATAGTGAGAAATAAACAGTGCAAATCCTCCGTGAACATCTGGCAGCTCCAGATGACGGTGTGATGAAACGCCCAGTTCACACTGGTTAGACATTGAGAGCACAAGTCGCATTACATGACAATATCAATAGTTCCCTACGAGAGCCATCTTAACTGGTCCGACTTGTGTCCGTCGGACTTTAAAAAAAGGTTTCTGCACTACTTTTGTCCAACTTGGGCATGATTTCAGCCCTTTGATTTGAATGCAAGTCACATCCAAGTCGTATCACCTTAACTGATCCAACTTGTGCTCTGAGGATTTTGAACGGGAATCCCATGCCAAAAAAAAAAAAAAAAAAAAAAAAAAAAAAAAAACCTGCTGTGCCTCCCTGAAGTTGCAGGGTAAAGTCAGATCGGAATTAGTGCAACTTCCGTGTTGGGGCAGTGTGAACCCAGCCCAACAGATTAAAAAGCAAACAAGTGAGATGGGAACATCTTCATTTAGTTACATAATTCTGCACACAGATATTCTTCTAAAAGCAAAAACTTTTACTTTCTTAAATATTCAGGTTTGAGGTTTACCATTTTGGATTGAGAGAGAGTACGGCAGTTGTTCAACAATAAATCGAATCCTCAAAAAACTGGGGAAAACTGGAGTTAGTACTCACCGGTAACTCCTTTTCCAGTGGTCTTCCAGGACAGCCCTCGAGAGATGGAGTCCCTCCCATCGACACAGGAAACACATTGCCAATCAGTTCAAAAGGCGGACCTTCAGGTCCCTGGTCAGTCATTTACCAAAAACCGAAGGATGGAACTGTAAAAAAACAACAACAACCACAACAAGCAATATCGTTATTGTATTAAAACGTATGAAAAAAATAAAAATAAAGGGTGGGATCGTGCTGTCCTGGAAGACCACTGGAAAAGGAGTTACCGGTGAGTACTAACTCCAGTTTTCCCCAGTTGTCTTCCAGGACAGCCCTTGAGAGGATCCAAGTACTCACCAGATTAGGGTGGGACCAAGGCCTGGAGGACTTTCCTCCCAAAAGCCTGATCCTGACTGGACATTAGATCCAGTCGATAAAGTTTTGTAAAGGTGGAAAAGCTTGACCACGTGGCTGCTTTACAAATTTGCTCCGGGGAAGCACCAGCCTTTTCTGCCCAGGAAGCCACCAATGCTCTTGTGGAATGGGCCCCAATACCCCCAGGAGGGTCTTTGTTCATTACTCTATAACCTTCTGCTATAGCTAACCTGATCCACCTAGCTATGGTGGCTTTTGAGGCCTTCTGTCCTTGGCGTTGACCTGAAAAAGAGGACGAAGAGGGAATCTGAGATTCTAAACGGACTTGTTCCTTTAAGGTATTCTAAAATGCAACGTTTTACATCCAATGAAAGGTTTCCTCCTTATTTGATGCATTCTGACAGAAAGAAGGAAGGACAATATCCTGCGACCTGTGAAATTTAGATGCCACTTTTGGAAAGAACCCAGGGTCTGTCTTTAAAATAACTCTATCTTCCAAAATCTGTAGGAACGGTTCGCTTATAGAAAAAGCTTGCATCTCACTAATCCTACGGGCTGAAGTGATTGGTCACATTCAAGACAGTCCTGTTGGTAGCAGTCTTAGAGAGGACTCCGATATAGGTTCGAAAGGAGATCCTAAGAAAGCTTTCAGTACGACAGCTAAATCCCAGGAAGTTTTGTTGACTGACTGGTTTACGTCTAGAGATTGCTTTACAAAACCTAGAAATGAAAGGATCTTCCTACAAACGTTTTTCTAAGTACACACTTAGAGCAGCTATCTGAACCTTGATAGTACTAGGGGTTAACCCCTTGTCTACCCCCTCTTGTAAAAACTGAAGGATATCAGCTGTGTCCATGCCCTACCTCCTACAGCTGTCCGACTATTGAATTTTCTCCAGACTTTCCTATATATAGCCCTGGTAGTTGGCTTTCTACTCTAACAGGGTCTGACGGACAGGGTGATTCAGACCCTTACTTCTCAAGATTTCCTCCTCAGTAACAACGCTGAGAGGTTCAACAAGGTTACCCGAGGGTGAAAAAGAGGTCCCTGCAACAGGAGATCTCATCTGCAGGGAAGTCTCAGTGGAGGCTGGTCCAACAACTGCAGCAGCGTTGTAAACCATGGCCTTTTGGGCCAAAATGGTGCCACAAGGATTAAGCAAGTTTCCTCCGCAAGGAACTTTGCTAGAACCCTTGGGATAAGGTGGAGTGGCGGAAACGCATATGCCAGGCTGAAAGTCCATGGAGTTTGTAAAGCATCTACTGACTAAGGGCGATCCCCTGGGCATAGAGAGCAAAAATTTTGAACTTTTGCATTCGACCTGTTTGCAAAAAGATCCACTACTGGCCTTCCCCAGTGAGTTACTATCAGATTGAAAACTTCTGGATGTAGCAACCATTCTTGATTTGAAACTTGTTGTCGACTCAAGATGTCTGCAGTGCTGTTCATCTCCCCCTCCAAACGAATCACAGAAATGGATTTTAGATTGGACCCTGCCCACCAAAAAATGTGCCTGGCCACTGACATTAAACGAGGACTTCTGGTACCTCCTTGTTTGTTTAGATATGCTACAGCCGTCATATTGTCTGAGCGGACCTGTAGATGACCCTGTAGCAAGTCTGGAAAGCCACTATAGCTCCAAAGATTGCCGCCAACTCCTTCCAATTGGAAGAGAGAAGCCTCTCTTCCTGAGTCCACCGGCCCTGGGCCCAGTCTGAGTTGAGATTAGCTCCTCAACCCCAACTGCTCAAATCTGTGGTCAGAGTAGAGGTGATGGGCAAGACCCAGAGAACCCCTTTGTTTAGGTTCCCTGCGTCCTTCCACCACCAGAGGGACTGCTTTACTCTTCTGGGGATTGATACCTCTTCCTCCAATTCCTTGCCCTTTATGTGTTCTAGCAAGAAACCCTGGAGGTCTCTTTGATGGAACCTGGCCCATTGCACAGCTGGAATGGCTGCAGTCATGAGGCCTAGCACCGACATGATCTCTCTTACTGTGCACTTGGAAGAGGTTTGGAGAAAAGAGATTCTGTACCATAGGTTCAAAATCTTTTCCTCCGGTAGTAGTATCGTCTGCTCCACTGAGCTGACTTTGTAGCCTAGGTATAGGATCTCCTGAGTAGGAACAGTCTTGGATTTTTCCCGATTGATAATCCATCCCAGCTGACCTAGACTGAGCTGTGTTAACTCTAAGTCCTGAGAGAGCTTTTTCTCTGAGTGGGCCATCAGCAGTAAGTCGTCTAGATATGGAATGATCGAGACCGACTGAAGCCTTAACGGAACTAGTGCTTCTCCGAGAACTTTGGTAAAGATTCTCGGGGAGGCCAACAGTCCGAATGGAAGAGCTCTGCACTGAAAATGATGCAAAAATGTATCTGAATAGCCATGCGAAGAAATTTCTGGCATTCCTTCCTTATAGGTATATGCAGATAGGCGTCCCTTAAATCCAGGGTAGCCATAAATACCTCCTTTTGGAGGAGATTCTTTACTGAATAGATCGACTCCATCCGAAACTTCTTGTACCGGATGGATAGATTCAGAGGGTGGAGGTTCATAATCAGTCTGAACTTCCCGGACGGCTTTTTTACCACAAATATATATGAGTGTAAAAACCGTCCCCCTGCTTCTGAATGGGGACTGGTGTCAATACCTCTTGATCCACCATTTTCCCTATCAACAAAGGTAAAGCCCTGGCCTTCTCTGAATGGCTCGGGAGCTGTTACAAGAAATCTTGAGGGTGGGCAGCTGTGAAACTAGCGCATACCCTCTTTTTATCATGTTTAAAACAAACTTGTTTGAGGTTTTCTCCCATTGTGGAAGAAAGCTTGATAATCTTCCCCCCCACAGGGAGCCTGATGTCACTGGGGCTTAGGGGTCTGACTGGGGCGGCTAAAAAGTAAGCCCCCCTTTTCCCTTCCCTTTTTGACCCGTCCAGTGCTTTTTAGGCATGAACTCCTCCCCTTTTGTGGGTTCCTTAAAGGTACAAAAAAATTATTTTTGATGGGAAAAGTCTTCTTCCTGTCTGCCGTCCTTTCTAAGGCGGTATCTAATTCAGGGCCAAAGACCAAATCCCCTGTAAAAAGGGACACTACACAAGCGAGTTTTGGACGCCATGTCACCACCCCATGTTTTCATCCATACCGCTCCTGGCTGCCACTGAAAGTGTGGCCGTTTTAGCCGTAAATTTCACTGAATCAGAGGAGGCATCAGAGATAAAACTCATGGCCTTAAAGAGCATAGGAAAGGTCTTTAATAGCTCAGCCCTAGGAGTGCCTGCTTTCAGATGCTCCTGCAGTTGTGATAGCCAGAATTCCAAATTTCTAGCCACACAAGATGTGGCTAGAGCTGGTTTTAAACCGGCCATGGAGGCATCCCAGGCCCTCTTTAGGGCCACATCTGCCCTTCTATCCATTGGATCCTTCAGGTGACCCATGTCCTCGAAGGCTAAGTCAGACTGCTTTGAGACCTTGGAAAGAGGTGCGTCTAGTTTTGGAATCTTATTCCAGACCGCCTCTGGGCTCTCGTTAAAAGGGAATCTTCTTTTTAAGGAATTGGGAAAGAAGACTGTCTGGTTCAGACCACTCCATAACCACTACAATACAGGGCACTTTCACCCCCTTCCTTCCCAGCCCAATTTTCAGCTTTCAGCGCTCTAGCGCTTTCAGTGACAATTGCGCGGTCATGCTACACTGTACCCAAATGAAATTGTTATCATTTTTTTCGCACAAATAGCTTTGTTTTGGTGTTATTTATTCACGACTCCGTTTTTTTTGCGATATAAGCGCAAAAATAGCGGAAATTTGGAAAAAAAACAATATTTTCTTTTTTCTATTTGAAAAGAAATCCAATAAAATCAAATTTTGTCATAAATTTAAGCCAAAATGTATTCTGCTACATGTGTTTGGTAAAAAAAATTCCGTTAAGTGTATAATTGGTTTGTGTGATCACGGACATATGTACGCAAATGATCATGTACATATGTGTGCAGGTGATCACGTACATATGTGTGCAGATAATCATTGGGACATGTGATTTTAGTGGGACATATGTGGGGGACATGTTTTTATTATTAGGGACATGCGTTTTTATTATTTGGGGACATGTGTGGGGACTGTGTTTGTACTGTGTGGTGTGTTGTGTGTTTACACTACACTGATGATCAGTGAGTAAAAAGCTGTAAAAAGCAGCCCATACTCACTGATCATCAGCCGGCTGCAGCGTTCTGCTCTCCTCTCCTCAGCGGTGACTTCCGTGTGAGGAGAGGAGAGCCGATTGCCTAGCAACCGGCTGTTTGTTTACATCACATGACGGCCAATCACAGAGCCCTCCTGCCGATCTGAGATGTGCCGTGTCCGGGAGACACGAGCACATCGGGATCGCGCCGCTGCGCGAGCGCGCGATCCCGCTACTCCTGAAGGACGTTCCTGAACGGCCTATCAGGAGTAGACGGCTCCCACCCGGCCGTATATATGCACTGGCCGGGTGGGAAGTGGTTAAAGACCAGATCAGAAAGTACCTTATGTATGGGAAAAACTTTCGCCTTGATTTTCCCCAGAGCCTCATACATTAAATAATGCCTGGATAATCAAGTCTTTTTCATCAATTTTCAGCGTATCAAATGGCACTTAATAGCTCCTCTACCTCCTCAAGAGAAAGCTTATACCTTGCGCCTTTGTTAGCTACAGCCTGATCCGAATCAATGTCAGAGGATTCAGGACTAACGCTGGGCTATGCTCCCCAACTATACGGGGCTCCCCGGAACTAGGTGTTGTAAGGCATGGTGAGGAGGAGATTGTGGTTGCCTTAGTGGTGGAAACAGCTGTACCTACGTCCGTAATTAAATCACGAAGGGATTTAAAAGTTGAAGCCATCTCTTCTTTAACCACTTGCCAACCAGCGCACGACGATGTACGTCAACAGAATGGCACGGGCAGGCAAAAGGGCGTACATGTACGTCCCTTTAAATTTGCCGCCCTGCGCCATCGGGACCCCCGTGAGTCCGGTCGCGGGACCCGCGGACTCGATCCCCGCGATCGTCTCACGGAGCGGCCGAATGGAGAAGTGCCGTTGTAAACAACATTTCTCCATTCTGCCTAGCAACTAGGGACGCTGATCTCTGCTCCATGTGATTGGAGCAGAGATCAGTGTTCACTAAATGAAAGCCCAAACCCCCACAGTTAGTAACACGCCCCTAGAAACACTTAACCCCTACACTGCCACCCACTGGTTAACCCCTTCACTGCCAGTGTCATTTACACAGGAATCACTGCATTTATATAGCAGTGATTACTGTATAAATGACAATGGTCCCAAAAATGTGTCAAAAATGTCCGATGGGTCCCCCACAATGTCGCAGTCACAATAAAAAAAATAAAATAAAATTCGCTGCCATTACTAGTAAAAAAAAAAAAAAAAAAAAAAAAAAAAAATTTAATAAAAATGCTCTAAAACTATCCCTATTTTGTAAACGCTATAACTTTTGCGCAAACCAATCAATACTCGCTTATTGCGATTTTTTTACCAAAAATATGTAGAAGAATACGTATCGGCCTAAACTGAGGGGAAATTTTTTTTTTTTTTTTTTTTATATATATTTTTGGGGGATATTTATTATAACAAAAAGTAAAATAATGCGTTTTCTTCAAAATTGTCGCTCTATTTTTGTTTATAGCACAAAAAATAAAAACCGCAGGGGTGATCAAATACCACCAAAAGAAAGCTCTATTTGTGGGAAAAAAAGGACGTCAATTTTGTTTTGGGAGCCACGTCGCACGACCGCGCAATTGTCAGTTAAAGCGACGCAGTGCGGAATCGCAAAAAGTGGTCTGGTCTTTGACCAGCAAATTGGTCCGGTCTGAAAGTGGTTAAAGGAGCCAAGAAACTTAGCCAAGGGGGAATCTGCCTCTGTTTTAAGAATGCCTGCAAATACACTGTTTGCATAAAACTTTACCAGAGCCTGAAGATAACCTATTTCCAGTTAGGGCATTTTTTGCGGCCCGACTTATCTTCCCTTGGGGCTTCCTTAGTCCGAAACAAGAAAGAGGGCATCCTTAGTAATTAAACTTAATACCCAGGGAACACCTGTGCTGAACCACCACCGCAAACAATCACCCGACCTGTTAAGTGAACACCGCCCTGGTGTACTACAAGTCCCAGCCTTAATACCACCACCAACCACCAGTGTAATTTGACTGGTGCCTGCGTCCTGGGGATTAGCCTCCATGGTCCCCTTGAGATCCGGATCCTGCCGCTAGTCTGGTGCAGCTGGACGCTGGCGGGATCGTACAGGCACAGCATGGGCTTCCCTCTTCCTCCCTGTGCCTTCAGAGACATGGAAGTCTCGGCACACAGGGATGACGCAGTTCCGCCGGAAATGACATGACGGCGTCACCGACCATCAACCGCCATCAGCGCAGAGGACACAGACTGCCACACTGCTCTCAGGGGGAACTAACGCCATCCTGACGCTGGCCACCTCGGCACTGGAGAGAGAAAGGGAGGGGGTCTGCTCCTACAACGCCGGACGGTACCCGAGCCCCTAATAAATAGCATATGGACTAGTAGAGAACCTGCCAGACAGGACCCGGTCCCCCAGCGCAGGTTCACACTCTTCAGGCAGCCCCTGAGAGATGTAGTCCTCCTGGTTCCTGGCAACATGTTCCTCTGGAGAAGGAAACACAAATGACTGACCAGGGACCTGAAGGTCTGCCTTTTGTACTGATTGGCAATGTGTTTCCTGTGGCGATGGGAGGGACTCCATCTCTCAAGGGCTGTCCTGGAAGACAACTGGGGAAATACAACCTGACTAATAATTGTGCATACAGTGTATATAAACCCTCAGGCCGCAGACCAGTGCCAATCCTTGGCCTGTTGATGACCGGACCACACAGCAGGTGGTGAGCGACACAAGATTTAAAGACTCACCTTCTGCTGTGCAGCCATGCCCATGTGCCCTCACGTGACTCCTCCAGGCAGCCAATGATGTCAACCTATTGGCAGGGGGCCAGAGGAACTGCAGATCGGAATAGAGAGCTCCTTCCACCCTCTGTCCTGCTAATAGGATGAAATTGTCGGCTGGACTGGTGGGAGCCGACACACAGACTGGCAACAGGTAAAAGTCCTGTGCAAGAGATGCAGAGTCTGGAATGGGGAAATGTGTTAGAGAGGAGGTGACAGACTGCAGGGGCACTGTGATGGAGAAGGCTGTGCTTGCTAGGGGTACTGTAAGATAAAGGGGACTGCACTGTAATGTATAGGGGTCTGTGATGCGAAGGGGAAATGAGGACACTGTAGGACTGCTTCAAAAGGTGGAACTGCTATTTAAAGGGGGTTGTAGTGTGAATGGGGCCCGAGGACAGACTCCATGAATATCCCAACTCCTGACCCATTCACCACAACCCCCCCCCCCCCCTCCCCCACCGGGAACATTGGCTGCCACAAAACCAGTCCTTGGTGCCAAAAAGGTTACAGGGCCGCTTCCTTAACCACTTTCAGACCGGACCATTTTGCTGGTAAATGACCAGAGGTCTTTTTACACTTTGGCACTGCGCTGCTTTAACTGGTAATTGCGCGGTCATGCAATGTTGTACCCAAACAAAATTTGCGTCCTTTTCTTCCCACAAATAGAGCTTTCTTTTGATGGTATTTGATTGCCTCTGCGATTTTTATTTTTTGCGATATAAACGTAAAAACACCGCAAATTTTGAAAAAAAAATGATATTTTCTACTTTTTGTTATTAGAAAAATCCAATAAACTCAATTTTAGTCATACATTTAGGCCAAAATGTATTCAGCCACATGTCTTTGGTAAAAAAAAAGTCAATAATTGTATATTTATTGGTTTGCGCAAAAGTTGTCACATCTACAAACTAAGGTACGTTTTCTGGAATTTACGCAGCTTTTAGTTTACGACTGCCTATCTCATTTCTTGAGGTGCTAAAATGGCAGGGCAGTACAAAACCCCCCCAAATGACCCCATTTTGGAAAGTAGACCCCCTAAGGAAATTGATAAGAGGCATGTTGAGCCCATTGAATATTTTATTTTTTTGCCTCAAGCGATTGAATGACAAAAAAAAAATATATATTTTTTTTTTTCACAAAGTTGTCACTAAATGATATATTGCTCATGCATGCCATGGGCATATGTGAAATGACACCCCAAAATAAATTCTGCTGCTTCTCCTGAGTACGGGGATACCACATATGTGGGACTTTTTGGGAGCCTAGCCGCATACGGGGCCCCGAAAACCAAGCACCGCCTTCAGGCTTTCTAAGGGCGTAAATTTTTGAGTTCACTTCTCACTACCTATTACAGTTTTGAAGGCCATAAAATGCCAAGATGGCACAAAACCCCCACAAATGACCCCATTTTAGAAAGTAGACACCCCAAGCTATTTGCTGAGAGGCATGTTGAGTCCATGGAATATTTTAAATTTTGCCACAAGTTGCGGGAAAATTACAAACTTTTTTTTTTTTTTTCACAAAGTTGTCACTAAATGATATATTGCTCACGCATGCCATGGGCATATGTGAAATGACACCCCAAAATAAATTCTGCTGCTTCTCCTGAGTACGGGGATACCACATATGTGGGACTTTTTGGGAGCCTAGCCGCGTACGGGGCCCCGAAAACCAAGCACCGCCTTCAGGCTTTCTAAGGGCGTTACAGTTTTGAAGGCCATAAAATGCCAAGATGGCACAAACCCCCCCCAAATGACCCCATTTTGGAAAGTAGACACCCCTAAATCTAGGGGTACACTAGTGAGACTAGGTAATAAATGGCGGGTGCCCTGAAACTATAAAAAAATAACTAACCAACCAGCGTCACCTGTAACAGTTATATGGTGATCACTGGTGAAAGGGTTAACTAGGGGGCAATCAGGGGGCTTTATGCGGTAGTATATGGGGGTCCCTGGCGCTATAAAAAGCTGCGGCCAACCTAAATACCTACCTGCCTAACTAGCGTCACCTGTGACACTAATACAGCGAACAGAAAAACGATCGCTTATTAGGCTGGGTTCACACTGGAGCGATGCGGGAACGCCACGAATGCGCGGCAGGTTCCCGCATCGCATGCCTCCCGGCGGCAGTTCACACTGCCCTATGCGAACTGCTGGGAGTGTCAGTGAAATGTTAATGACACCCCCAGATCAGTTCGCATATCGCAGTGCGATCTGCAAACTTGGATCGCATGGTGTGAACACCCATGCGATCCGATTCTGCTGCGGACCAAAAAAAGGGTCCCGTGCGAGTTTGCGGCGGGTGCGACACGAATTCAGCCATACTATCTGTATAGCTGAACTCGAATCGCACAGAGATCGGATGTGATTTGCACTGCAGTGCGGTGCGAATCACATCCGTTCTCATAAACCGCTGCAATGTGAACCCAGCCTTAGTGACACTGGCGACGGGGGTGATCACGAGGTTAAACCTTTATTGGGGGGGTTAGGGGGTACCTTAGAACTAAAGGGGGCTAACCCTAACTGCCCTAACAGTTATTAGTCACAAATGACACCCGCCGGGTGATCAGGGGGTTAAACCTTTATTAGGTAATAAATGGCGGGTGCTCTGAAACTATAAAAAAATAACTAACCAACCAGCGTCACCTGTAACAGTTATATGGTGATCACTGGTGAAAGGGTTAACTAGGGGGCAATCAGGGGGCTTTATGCGGTAGTATATGGGGGTCCCTGGCGCTATAAAAAGCTGCGGCGAACCTAAATACCTACCTGCCTAACTAGCGTCACCTGTGACACTAATACGGCGATCAGAAAAATGATCGCTTATTAGGCTGGGTTCACACTGGAGCGATGCGGAAACGCTGCGAATCCGCGGCGGGTTCCCGCATCGCATGCCTCCCGGCGGCAGTTCACACTGCCCTATGCGGACTGCTGGGAGTGTCAGTGAAATGTTACTGACACCCCCAGATCAGTTCGCATATCGCAGTGCGATCTGCAAACTCGGATCGCATGGTGTGAACACCCATGCGATCCGATTCTGCTGCGGGCCAAAAAAAGGGTCCCGTGCGAATTTGCGGCGGGTGTGGCGAATGGCTGAACTCGAATCGCACAGAGATCGGATGTGATTTGCACTGCAGTGCGGTGCGAATCACATTCGTTCTCAAAAAACCGCTGCAATGTGAACCCAGCCTTAGTGACACTGGCGACGGGGGGTGATCACGGGGTTAAACCTTTATTGGGGGGGTTAGGGGGGTACATTAGAACTAAAGGGGGCTAACCCTAACTGCCCTAACAGTTATTACAGTCACAAATGACACCAATGCAAAAAAAAATAAAAAAATGACATTGGTGTCACTGTGACTGGGGGGCAGGGGTAATTGGGGGGGTTATCGGGGGGGTGTGAGTGTGCCTGGCATGTTCTACTGTGTGTGTAGAGTGTTGGTGCAACTCACCGATCCGCTCTCCTCCGTGTCGGAACGAAAAATACCGACACGGAGGAGAGAATACATCACTTCCTCTCCTGTGTTTACATTACAGGAGAGGAAGTGATGTCACGGGGGATTCCTATTCGTCGGGAGCGATCGCGAGGGGGTGGCCATGAATGAATGGCCGCCCCCTCGTCCCGGATCGCTCCCAGACGAAAACCGACCGCCGCAGGCACCGGGCGGGGGCCCGATCGGGCCCCCGACCCGCGGGAGGCAAGGGACGTACATGTACGCCAATATGCCTGCCCGTGCCATGCTGTCGACGTACATCGTCGTGCGGCGGTCGGCAACTGGTTAAAGTGGTTGTAAACCCTTACAAACCACTTTGACCTACAGGTAAGCCTAGATTAAGGCTTACCTGTAGGTCCAAGCAATATCTCCTAAACCTATATGGTTTAGGAGATATTTGCCCGAAAACGGGCACCGCTATCTACAGCGCATGCGCCGTAGACAGCGCGCAGGCACACTGAGCGCGGCATTTCCAAGAATGGAGCTGCCGCGCGTGTCGACTCCCGTGCGCATGCGCGGGAGTGACGTCATCTCGGCTTCCCCAAATGACAGCGGCGGAGCTGCGCGACCCCACCAATAAGATGGATGCGGCGGACTACAGGGGACAGCGGCGACTTCGCTGGCTCCTGTGTCAGGTAAGTGACACATAATGGGCTACTATGCGATGCATAGTAGTCCATTATGCTTTGCAGGGAATGAAAGAGGAAGTAAACTCATCAGGGTTTACTTCCTCTTTAAGGTATATGTGACTGCAACATAAAGTGCCTAGTACAGTAAATTGACCAATCATGTGATCTTGTGAACAATGGAAACTCCCCAAATTAGTAGTGTTCCTTTTAAAAATAATTGACATACACACACACACACACACACACTCTGTCACCAGTAAGCATCCTCGATCACTGCCACACCAGTCATATGACGACGCTTGTACTGCACTGGTGACAGTAAGTGGAAAAACAACACACACACACACACCCTGGCTCTTACTACATACCTTGGACAGTCTACTTTTCAAAAAGGAGTTTGGGGGGGGGGGGGGGGGAGTAGGGAAGAGAGAATTTTTGTACTGACCTGGTATTTTAGGGTCAAGTACAGACATGAGTACATCAGGATTGATCAATTGTAGACTCTAGAACTTGCACATATACTACTATACACGGATTCTATTACTTTTACCAAAGAAATTTAGCAGATAACATTTTGGCAGAGCAACAGCCAGTTAAAAGCAGAACAGCGTTAAACAGTAAAAAAAATTAAAAATAAAAACACCCTGGTCATGAAGGGGGTAAAAACAGTCTGAATATCAAGTCGTTTAGAAGATCTTGTATATACATAAAAAAAAACAAAAAAAAAAAAAAAAAAAACACCGCAAACACCAAAAGCACATTTATTTTTTAAAAGGGGGGGGTGACATTAAAGGCTTTTTTTATTTTAAATAATAAACATGTCATTCTTACCTCAGTGCAGCTAGTTTTGCACAGAGTGGCCCCCGATCCTCAACTTCTGGGGTCCCCTGGCGGCTCTTGCAGCTCCTCTGCAACAAATAACCCCCTAGGAGATTTGATTGGCTCCCGCTGCTGTCAATAGCTGAGGTGTTGTAATCTAATCAAGAACCAGGACCCTGTGCAGAGACAGACAGCACGTCTCCGCTATGGGAAATACAGGGCTCATGTAGGTAAAACAGCGGTGGGGCGGGGGGGGTTGGTCACTGCCAGAAGGTTTTTTTTTACCTTAATGCATATGAAAAACCACAAGGTTTTACAACCCCTTTAAAATAGGGGGGGGGGGGGGGGGGGGGAGAAATGGAAGAAACAAAACCACACACTTACAATGATGCAACCTTCTATGCGCATGCTCACTTGCTCGTAAAGCCACACTTGGATACGTGATCTCTGGAAGAATGCAGAGAAAAATATTTACCATAAGATTAAAAACACACAAAAAAAAAAAAAAAAAAAAAAATACTAGATCAGGGAGGAAAAAAATAAAATATACCCACATTTTGAAGATATCTGAAGATCAGGTTCTGGTAAAATTTAGGATTAAGGAAAACTGAAGAAAATAAAAAAAAAGAGGGTGGGGGAGTGTGTCGACTGCAGCACATATATTTAAAAAAAAAAAAAATAAATAAAAAAAACTCAATCTGGATCAATAGTAAAAAGGTACTGCAAAAACTCAAACCCACACATCAACTATCTCTCATGAATTATTTACCAAATAGAAGCACTGGCAAGACACAAAAGCCGCAAAAACACGTGCACTCGAACATTCTTCCTTCACTTGCAAAGTCATTTTCCTAACAACGTTAAAAAATCCGCCATTACAACATCACGACAGAGACACACATAAAAAAAAAAAGATACGATGGGCTGAACCATCACTTTCTGCACTTTTTGTCCCTGTCCACGGTAAGCCATTCTCGTCGAGAGGTTTGAAACTGTTCTAATGGCCGCAATCCTTGACTCACACAGGAAACGGAAGAACAGGAATATGCGAAATGATTCGTCAGATTTGGCGACCCGTCTGCCGGAAGTGACGTTTCGTCGCCGCCAACTTGCTACACCCCGCACTTGTCCCCGATAAAGGCAGTGAGAAGGCGGCAAGCGGCCATCTTATTACACCCACCGGAGTCTTGCATTACAAATACAAACTTATTTTTAACTTAGCTCATTTAGTGAAAATCAGTATTTTCAAATCCATCAGACTGGTTTTATGTTGATTTTTCAAAGCAGCGGTGTTGTGTGATATTAGCAAACCTGTGGGATCAGCAGGCTCGCCGCTGCTTTTAAAATGCAATATTTAAACAGTCAGACGGATATTTAAATACTGTATTTTACTATATAAACTGACGGGTCTCCTAATCTGACGAAACACCTGTTTTCTGTCAAAATAGCCAATTCAGCAAGCTCTCTAAGTACGTCACTTCATGTTACTGTAAACCATCATTAATTGGGGATTTTGATAGCTTGCCATTTTGACACAACACTGGCAAGCATGTACAGTGTGGAGCATACAGTGCTACAGTGTGGTCCTATGTTATATACCGAACAGTGCAGTCTTTATAGTGTCAAACTCGATGGCTCTATAATGTACTGTGGAGTACAAATGAGATGAGAGTTTGAGACAATGCTGGGTTCCAGGAGATAACTGTCACTTGCCCAATGTTATCATATAGGGAGCTTGTTAGCTCCCTGTGATGGCAATAAAGTTACATTAAAGTGGTTGTATCCCCCCTACTTGGACATTTTTACCTACAGTAAGTATAATAAGGCTTACCTGTAGGTGAAAATATTATCTCCTAAACCTGCACAGTTTAGGAGATATTGAGCCTGCATGCAGCCCCTGTCGTCAGCGGTGCATGCGCTCTGCAGGTTCAGCGCATCCCGCCGGAACAGCGTATATCGCAGTCGGCAGCAATCCCGTAAGAAATGCTAAGGGAACATGTCAGCTCCCTTAGCGATGACTGCCCGGGAGCCGCTGCAGCAGGGTTGCCAACTGCTAGTAAATTTACTGACAGTTCGTAAAAATCAGTGATTTTTTTTACAACTATCAATAAATATCAGGGGCAAGGTATGCTGGACCTTCAGAGCACATGCGCCGGTGACGTTACTGGCTGCATCCAAGGTGAGTAACTCCTAAATTGTGCACATTTAGGAGATATTTATTTTACTTACAGGTAAGCCTTATATGTAGAAAAATCACAAAGTGGCCTTTACTACCGCTTTAACCACCTCAATACAGTGCACTTACACCCCCTTCCTGTCCAGACCAATTTTCAGCTTTCAGCGCTCTCACAGTTTGAATGACAATTACTCAGTCATGTAACACTGTACCCATATATAACTTGCGTCCTTTTTTCCACACAAATAGAGCTTTCTTTTAGTGGTATTTAATCACTAGTGTTTTTTTTTATTTTTTGTGCTATAAATAAAAAAAGCATACATTTTGTGAAAAAAATGCCCTTTTCTTTGTTTCTGTCATAATATTTTGCTAATTAGTAATTTTTCTTCATAAATTTTGGCCAAAATTTATACTGATACATATCTTTGGTAAAAAAATAACCCAAATTAGTGTGTATTATTTGGTCTTTGTGAAAGTTATAGAGTCTACAAACTATGGTGCCAATCACTGAAAATTGATCACATCTGATCAGGCCTTCAGTACATCAGGTGTATCTCATTTCTTGAGACACTAAGGCCCCTTTCACACATGGGGACAGTATGTCCGTATTTCATCCATCCGTATGCGGATGAAATACGGACATAAATGCTTCCCCGTGGGATAGCGGGTGTCTGTGGATGCACATCCGCAGACACCCACTATTGTCCGCCTCCTCTATGGTCCGATTCTGCAGACGGAGGAAAAAACTATTTTTCTATCCGTCTGCAAAGCGGATCGGATGAACACGGACAGACGGTTCGTGCTCATCCGATCCCCATAGAGGAGAGCGGAGAGCTGACAGGGCGGTCCCTGCACAGTGTGCGGAGACCGCCTTGTCTGCCGCCGGCTCACCGGGGACAACGGAGCGATCCCCGCTGAGCGAGCGGATCATCATGGGACGGATCATTACTGATCAGTTCCGTGTGAAAGGGGCCGCCTAACAAGTCAGCAAAGTACAAATACCCCCCAAATGACCCCTGTTAGAAAGTAGACATTCCAAGGTATTAAGTAAGTAGTATGGTGAGTTTTTTTAAGTTGTCATTGTTTTCCCACAATTCTTTGCAAAATGAAGATTTTTTTAACATTTTTTTTTTTTTTTTTTTTACAAAATTGTCATATTATCAGGTTATTTCTCACACACAGCATATGCATACAACAAATTACACCCCAAAATACATTCTGCTACTCTTCCTGAGTATGGCAATACATGTGTGAAACTTTTACACAGCCTGGCCACATACAGAGGACCAAAATTGAAGTAGCACCTTCAGGCGTTCTACAAGCAAAAATGACACATCTCATTTCACAACCACCCACGTGCACACTTTTGAAGGCCCTGGAGCGCCAGGACAATGGAATTGCCCACAAAATGACCCAATTTTGGAAAACAAACACTCCAAAGTATAATTTATGAGGCATAAGGAGTCTTTTGAACGGTTAATTTTTTTCCAGAAGTGTTTGGAAAATGTAGAAAAAAAATGAAAACGCATTGTTTATGTCAATGTTTATGTCAATTCCTTTATTCAAAATGTCTTCTTCTTTCCCCGCTTCTTCCTCCATCTTCCTCTACTTTTTCCTCCATTCTTCTCCAGCTTCCTCCGGCTTCTTCTTCCTTTGGTCCGTCCTCAGGTCTATCTCCTCCACCTCTCCCGCCAACACTCCCATTGAACATTCAAAAAATGAGCCTCCTCCAATGCTGCTGATGATGTCACTCCAAAGACCCCGTCCCTTGTGACTTTACCGTATGGGGCATGATGGGTCAGTGATGTTACTAGGGGGCGGGGTCTCCCCCGATGACGTCATCCAGCTTCCATGCCCCATAGTTACATATGATATGTGCGCTATGGAAGTGGACAGATCGGCTGGCTGCAGCGTTGGAGGAAGTTCGTTGTTTTCATATTCACCAGGTCGGTGCCGGGAGCAGCGGAGGAGAAAGACCGGAGAACGAAGCGGGGGAAGAAGAAGCCAGAGGAAGATGGAGAAAAATCGGCTATTGTCACGGGGGCCACGTACCTGATGTGGGACCGAAGGAGTGGGGAGGCCTCCATTACCCCTCTGGTCCATTAAGCTTCTGGAGATGGAGGCAGAGACTTGGTAGACACCCAGTGGCAAGGGTGCGGACCAGCATGCAAGCCTTAGTCCATGATCCGAGCCGAGGTCAAGTCCAGTGTCAGGGCTGGCTTAGCCCTTCCTCCTCTGGGCTGGCCGCTCAGCTGTTGGCTAATTGCCAGCTCTCTTCTATTAACAGCTGTTTCTGATGATGCTCGTCTGGTCTGCCTATATATAAGTCTTCCAGCTCATTTCTCCTTTGCCTTCACGTTTGGTCACATCACTAGAAACCATCTCCTGCTGTTGTTTCAAGACTGGCTTGCTAACATCCCTCCTGGCTTCTATCCTGCTTGCAGTTGCTCTCCGTAGATCCCTGACGTCTGGACTGATTACTAGTGATAGCCGAACAGTTCGCCCGGCGGTCATTTCGTGGCGAATTTCGGCTGTTCGCGGTCCACCCGATCGGCGGACTATTGCCGCCGTTGGCCCGGCGGACTTCCGTGTTTACTGTGTAAAAGAACTTTGACCTATGATGACACATCCATCATGGGGTACAGGACAGCCAATTGAGACATTACAGCACATGGACACTTGGACATTCCCCCTAACTTATGAATAGACCCGATCCGGCAGCCATTTTACATTCTTTCTTCTGTCACTATAGGGAGAGGTTGCTGTGTGGAGCAGGGAGAGATTGCAGTGACCCAAATCGCTAGCTATTTGGTACACAAAAGTTCTTTTCAGGACTGGTATAGGTGTTAGGTGTAGTTCAGGATATAGGTTTGAGGCACTGCTGTGCTACTGATTGTTGCAGCAGCCTGTCTCTTGTCAGTGTAGAGAGAGTGACAGGACGCTCTGTGCTGCAGGGACAGTCAGTTTAATCATTAGCTGTTACTATTAGGTCCACAATAGTGCTATTCAAGTTATTGTTCCAGCAGCCTCTGTTTTGTCAGTTTATATAGGGACAGGCAGGAAGCTGTGTGTGAGGCAGTGAGGGTCAGTTTAATCAGTAGCTGTTACTATTAGGTCCACAAAGGTTCTTTTCAGGACTGGTATGGTAATAGGCTTGTACACGTATAATATTCTTTCTTCCAAATATAGAAAGAATATTATACTTGACTGCTGCCCTTCTGCTGCAGTCTGCTAATCATTCACAACCTACTTGTTCCACAAAGGTCCTTATAAGGACTGGTAACTTGGTCTAGGGTGCTGCAGTACATAGGGTTGAGTGAGGTACAGTCTGCTATTCCATAAGGACTGGTATAGGTCCACAATATATAGGGTTGAGGTGCACTACTGCTGACCGCTGCCCTATACTGCAGCAGTCCTTCATCAGTATAGGGACTGACATACAGTCTGCTAATCAGTCACAACCTAGTTGTTCCACAAAGGTCCTTATAAGGACTGGTAACTTGGTCTAGGGTGCTACAGTACATAGGGTTGAGTGAGGTACAGTCTGCTATTCCATAAGGACTGGTATAGGTCCACAATACATAGGGTTGAGATGCACTACTGCTGACCACTGCCCTATACTGCAGCAGTCCTTCATCAGTATAGGGACTGACGTACAGTCTGCTAATCAGTCACAACCTACTTGTTCCACAAAGGTCCTTATAAGGACTGGTAACTTGGTCTAGGGTGCTACAGTACATAGGGTTGAGTGAGGTACAGTCTGCTATTCCTTAAGGACTGGTATAGGTCCACAATACATAGGGTTGAGGTGCACTAATGCTGACCACTTCCCTATCCTGCAGCAGTCCTTCATCAGTATAGGGACTGACGTACAGTCTGCTAATCAGTCACAACCTACTTGTTCCACAAAGGTCCTTATAAGGACTGGTAACTTGGTCTAGGGTGCTACAGTACATAGGGTTGAGTGAGGTACAGTCTGCTATTCCATAAGGACTGGTATAGGTCCACAATACATAGGGTTGAGGTGCACTACTGCTGACCGCTGCACAATACTGCAGCAGTCCTTCATCAGTATAGGGACTGACGTACAGTCTGCTAATCAGTCACAACCTACTTGTTCCACAAAGGTCCTTATAAGGACTGGTAACTTGGTCTAGGGTGCTGCAGTACATAGGGTTGAGTGAGGTACAGTCTGCTATTCCGTAAGGACTGGTATAGGTCCACAATACATAGGGTTGAGGTGCACTACTGCTGACCGCTGCCCTATACTGCAGCAGTCCTTTATCAGTATAGGGACTGAGAGTTTTGTCACAGGGTCATTTAAAAAATGACAGGCAGAGGAAGAGGCAGGCCCTTCCGCAGGGGTGGTAGGGGTAGGGCAGGAGCAACAGGCTTGAGCCAAAGTGGGAAGTTGCAGAAGGTGCGTTCAATTACTTTAAAGGACGCACCAGACTTGGTTGAGTGGCTCACTCAGCCTTACTCTTCTGCACCCTCCTCATCCTCTCGATCTGCACCCTCTTCTTCACTCTCTGCCATGTGCACCCCCAAAGACACTACCACCAACAACACCACCACCACCACATACCTTCCGCTTGAGTCACAGGAATTATTTTCCGATCCATATTAAGACATTTCTGATGCGCAGCCACTCTTGGTATTGGATCAGGAAGAGGAGGTAGCAACAACCGCTACTCAGCAGTCTGACGACAGTACCCAGATCAGCCCAAGGAGGAGGTTGGTCCCCGGTGTTGCTGCCTACTCCGAGATCTCTACTTATAGCGGTGGGGAAGGTGACGTTGATGATGACGTGTCTAGTGATGTCACGTGGGTGCCCACAAGAGAGGAAGAGGAGGGGAGTTCAGAGGGAGATATGGACCAGCAGATAGGGAGGAGAAGCAGGAATAACTTACATTGCACAGGAGGGACAAAGCAGACTGCTAATGTATCAGGAGCGAGTCATCGACCATGTACGGTCACATCCGGCGCTCCCAGGACACCGGCACATGGCTCCGCAGTGTGGGCTTTTTTTAACGTGTCCGCTGCTGACAATAGCGTTGCCATCTGCAATCTTTGCAGTCAACGCATTAGTCACAGTAAGCCCAACACTCACCTAGGGATGACCGCCTTAAGAAGGCACATGAGCAGCCATCACCAAGCCCAGTGGGAGCAACGGAACACACAAAGCCACACTCCAGGCTCTCACCGTCCAGCCTCGTCTTCTACTTCTCCTTCTCCTCTCTCCTCACAATTGTCCTCCACTTCACCTTCCATCACGCCAAGCTCACATTTTTCTGCAAAAAGGCAGGCTTCCGTGGGCCTAATGTTCGAGCGTAAAAAAATGATAACCCTCTTGCCCAACGGTTGACGGCTGGCTTGTCAGAACTCATAGCCCGCCAACTACTGCCATATAAACTGGTGGACTCGGAGGCCTTTCGAAAATTTGTGGCCATTGGAACACCACAATGGAAGGTCCCAGGAAGGAAGTATTTCTCAGAGAAGGGCATCCCAGAGCTATATGGCCATGTTCAGCGGCAAGTGAATGTATCTCTGGCACACAGTGTCGGTGCCAAGATACATCTGACCACAGACACGTGGTCTAGCAAACACGGGCAGGGAAGGTATATCACTTTTACTGCCCACTGGGTGAACCTTCTGATGGCCGTCAAGCATGTAACTCGTGGCACCCGTGTAGATTTGGTTTTACCGCCACGGATTGCATGCAGGCCTGGCCCTTCTTCTCCTCCTCCTCCATCCTCCTCCCTCTCCTCCTCGGCTGACTCCTCCTTTTCCGCTGCTAGCGTCTCTTCCGCTGCGCCGCCCAAGCTCCCCAGAACCTATTCGACATGCCAGGTGAGACGTTGCCATGCCGTGCTGCGTCTGTTGTGCCTGGAAGCAAAGAGCCACACTGGCCCGGCACTCCTTTCAGCTTTGCGTTCACAGGCAGATCAGTGGCTAACACCGCTCAATTTGACAGTTGGTAAAGTGGTGTGTGACAACGGTGCCAATCCGCATTGAAACAGGGCAAAATCACGCACGTGCCATGCATGGCACACGTCTTAAACTTGGTCGTGCAGCGATTCGTTGTCAAATACCCTGGGGTCCAGGACATCTTGCGGCAGGCAAAGAAAATCTCGGACCATTTCAGAAGATCTTACACGGCCATGGCTCGCCTTGCTGACATTCAGCGGCGACACAATCTGCCGGTCAGACGTCTTATTTGCGATTGCCCGACGCGATGGAACTCAACCTTCTATATGCTTGATAGGCTGCTTCAGCAGAAACGTGCAGTTAACGTCTACCTGTATGAACTCTGCGGTAGAACAGGTTCTGGGGAGCTTGGTTTTTTTTCACCGCGCCAGTGGCTGCTCATGCGTGACGCATGCAGACTTCTGCGGCCATTTGAGGAGATCACCAAACTGGTCAGTCGCAGCCATGGCGCCATCAGTGACATGGTACCTTATGCCTTCTTTATGGAGCGTGCATTGCCTCGTGTCATTGATCAAGCTGTGGAGGAGCAGGAGCGGGAAGATGAGGAAGTCGCAATGCTGGATGAATTCCCAGGGGGGGGGGCTACTCTATCTGAGACAAGTGAACAACAGGAGTCTGAAGAGGAGTCAGAGGAGGATGGTGCCGGGGCGGATGAGGAAGAGCAAGAAGAGCATGCTTTAAACCTTTCTGGGATCCCTGTTGTTGTGCGTGGATGGGGAGAGGAGAATGAAGAGGACGACATTATCCTGGATGATGAGCAGGAGCCAGGCCACCACACCGCTTCCAGTTTAGTGCAAATGGGGGCCTTCATGCTCCAGTGTTTTAACAGGGACCCCCGTATAAAAAGCATAAGGGTCAAGGACCAGTACTGGGTGGCAACGTACTTAGACCCCCGGTACAAACACAAAATGGCGGAAATGTTACCACCGTCACAGAGGGCTGTCAGAATGGAGCACTTCCAGGCCTTGCTTCGAGAAATGCTGCATTCTGCTTTTGCGTGCGCTGGCAGAGGAGCAATTCCCACTACCAGAGAAGGAGTTGCGGGTACCAATCCAACAGCGCCTGCAAGAAGAGGCCGGTTTGAAGATGTGTTGGTGACTTCGGATATGAGATCATTCTTTCAGCCGACCCATCGACAGGTGTCATCCGAATCCAGAATCAGGGAACGCCTAGACCGTCAGGTGTCCGACTACATCGGGTTAACGGCCGATGTGGACGTTCTGAGGAGTGATGAACCCCTGGACTACTGGGTGGGCAGGCTTGACCTCTGGCCAGAGCTTGCCCAATTTGCAATCAAACTGTTGGCTTGCCAGTGTCCTGTCCGAAAGGACGTTCAGCGCAGCAGGGGGGATCGTGACCGATAAGCGTACTCGCCTAGCTCATGACAGTGTTAACTACCTCACATTTCGAAAAATGAATGAGGCATGGATCTCGGAGGAATTCAACACATGTGACCATTAGACCATGTATATGTCTATAAACAATTTTTTTAATTGAGCACACAGACCTTCTTTCTTCATTTGGCTCACTTCCTTGTCCAAAAAAAGCACACCGTACTATATGCCCGTACCCTCCTCTTTGAAGAGGTTGAGCGGTGTCATATTTCTACTGGGGCTGCTTATTATGAGAGGCTCCCACCATCCCTGTGCTGTGCTGACTTCCTCCTGGGGCTGCTTATTATGAGGGGCTCCCACCATCCCTGTGCTGTGCTGACTTCCTCCTGGGGCTGTACCTCTGCTGTGCATATTATGAGGGGCTCCCACCATCCCTGTGCTATGCTTATTATGAGGGGCTCCCACCATCCCTTTGCTGTGCTGACTTCCTCCTGGGGCTGCTTATTATGAGGGGCTCCCACCATCCCTGTGCTATGCTGACATCCTCCTGGGGTTGCTTATTATGAGGGGCTCCCACCATCCCTGTGCTGTGCTGACTTTCTCTTGGGGCTGTACCTCTGCTGTGCATATTATGAGGGGCTCCCACCATCCCTGTGCTATGATCATTATGAGGGGCTCCCACCATCCATGTGCTATGCTCATTATGAGGGGCTCCCACCATCCCTGTGCTATGCTCATTATGAGGGGCTCCCACCATCCCTGTGCTATGCTCATTATGAGGGGCTCCCACCATCCCTGTGCCATGCTGACTTCCTCCTGGGGCTGCTTACGGTGCAGGTGTCAGTACTCTCTATCACGGTGCTGCTGTCAGTGCTGTATATCACGGTGCTGGTGTTAGTGCTTTATGTCACGCTGCTGATGTCAGTGCTCTCTATCACGGTGCTGGTGTCAGATCACTCTATCACGGTGCAGGTGTCATTGCTGTATGTCACGCTGCGGATGTCAGTGCTCTCTATCACGGTGCTGCTGTTAGTGCTGTATATCACGGTGCTGGTGTTAGTGCTTTATGTCACGCTGCTGATGTCAGTGCTCTCTATCACTGTGCTGGTGTCAGATCACTCTATCACGGTGCAGGTGTCATTGCTGTATGTCACGCTGCTGATGTCAGTGCTCTCTATCACGGTGACATAGTCCATGTTGCCTGACTCGTTTGTTCCACAGAGTATTCCTGCATCTCCGGGGTCTTCGTTCCACTGGGGTACAAGTCCAGGAGGCTTTGTGTCATGCTAATGATAGGTACAGACTCCATGCTGACCGCAGACGCTTGCCAGCGCCTTCCTATCAGGTTGGGGACAGGGTCTGGCTGTCATCTCGCAACCTCCGGCTCCATGTTCCCTTGCTGAAGTTTGCACCTCGGTTTATTGGGCCTTTCCGTATCCTTCGCAGGATTAACCCAGTAGCTTACGCGTTGGAACTTCCTCCTAGTATGCGCATCTCAAATGTGTTTCATGTCTCCTTATTGAAACCGTTGGTCCGTAACCGATTTACCACCTCGGTGCCACGTCCTCACCCTATTCAGGTTGAGAACGATGAGGAGTATGAGGTACAATCCATTGTTGACTCCCGTAGGTTCCGTGGGCGTATACAGTACCTGGTGCATTGGAAGGGGTACGGTCCGGAGGAACGCTCCTGGGTTTCTTCCTCTGATGTACATGCCCCTGCCCTCCTCCGCGAGTTCCATAGATGGTATCCCCTCAAGCCCCTGTCAGGGCTGGCTTAGCCCTTCCTCCTCTGGGCTGGCCGCTCAGCTGTCGGCTAATTGCCAGCTCTCTTCTGTTACGAGCTGTTTCCGATGATGCTCGTCTGGTCTGCCAATATATAAGTCTTCCAGCTCATTTTTCCTTTTCCTTCACGTTTGGTCACATCACTAGGAACCATCTCCTGCTGTTGTTTCAAGGCTGGCTTGCTAACATCCCTCCTGCTTGCAGTTACTCTCTGTGGATCCCTGACATCTGGACTGGCTGATTACCCAATCTGGTTTATGAACTTTGGACTGGCTGGCTACCCGATCTGGTTACTGGACTCTGGCTTGCTTGACTACGCTTTTCCCTATTTATCTTTTTATTTTTATTAATAAACAAGTGTGAATAGATTGTACTTCTGTCTCTGTCTGTTTCATGGTTCCTGACATCCAGTTGGGCAATGAAGCATAAAAGAGTTAATCCGAAGAAAAATGGTCGAGATCCAAGCCGGGTCAGTTCCAATCTGGCAGTACAAAAGGGGCAAGCCGGACTAATGTACAGCTTTTAATGCAATTTTGCAGGATTTTTGTTTGCAAGATGGAGCGGTTTGCTATTATGGACATGGAAAGCCCCAGCAACCTTTCTTTTTCAGATAAGGGAAGCGTGAAATCCCGAACTGACTTTATTTTAGGTTCCAGGCACTGAAGGTTGCAGAGTGGAAGCAATGGGAGGTGTCTTTCTCCGACCACCAGGTTTTGATGGGAAAGTTTATTTTTGATCAAGATGTCAAGACTCGGAGAGGAATCTGGAAATTAAATAATCTGCTATTGGAAGACCAAGGGATTTTTGATAAGTTTGCTCTACAATACAAGGTGTGGTTGGGAAGGAAGGGGGATTTTGAATCCTTTTTCGAGTGGTGGGAAGGAGCGAATCAAGCTCTTTCTTCAAGCAGGAGTAAAGAAGGCAAGGACAGAGAAGCAACAAGGGAGGGCTCTCCAGCATAGGTTGAGACCCCTGCTTAAATTAAGGCAGGGGAACTGGGAGTTAGAAGAGGAGATTGGAAAGCTTGGTTAATGTACAAATTTGAGGTCAATGGCTGAACAATCAAGAGTAGTCAAATAGGTTTCCAGGTCACAACAGGTTCAGACAGATCACACACTAGCACAGGAACGAGGGGGGACTGAAGATAATCCAGCCATTTGGCAGTTGGTTGGTGGTTGGTGTTGGGCCATCTGCCAGTTGAACGGTAAATAGCTGGGGCTGCTTGCATAGTGGGATTCCATACTTTTTGGAGAAGTGGATGTCAATAAAGCAGCTGCAAGCCCCAGAGGTGGAGGCAGAGCAGGAGAGTCAATATGTAGATGAGGAGGTTGGTGAGTGGGTTGAGGATATGGAGGTGCTAGAGGTGAGGAGGAAAGAGGGGTCAGGATCAAAAGACCTTTTACCGGCACTCAAAGACCAGAGCCTGAGGTGGAGCAGGGGAGTGAGGCATGGAGAAAGAGACCTAAATAGGACTTGTCTCTTGGTTCAAGCCCAGGTGGTGTTGGGTGTGTACTGCCAAGTTTAAGTATGGATTTACAAGTGTCAGATGATTCAAGTGGAGCAACGTCACCATTGGGCTTGGTAGATTCTCCTGCCATGCAGTATTTGGAGAGTGAATCAGTTGATCCTCTTGTAAAAGGTACAGGGAATGGAAGTGGAAAAGAGCTTCTTGATGGAGGGATTTAGTGTTTTCTGCAAGTTTTTTTGATCCTTCTCATTTCTTTGTCTATATGTAGTGTGAATGTGCATTCGTATGGATCTGTCTATTGTCGTGCAGCTATTTTGCCTGAGTTGGCTAAGATTGAGAGTGATGTCTTGTATGCATTAGTTCCATCTCACTGCAACTTGCAAAGAGGGTCTCCTAAATACAGGGCCTTCTATTGACTGGTTGGTCCCTAGACATGCACTGGAGACTGTAATTATGGAGCACAATCAGTCCTACATCCCATATGCATAACACAGTGAATTTTCGCCCCCCAGCAACCGGAGCAGATATTCCTCTACCATGTCACTGCAGCGCTCTGGTTTCCATTGACCCCACGCTGTACTTTTGGTTCACAGTACAAGAAAAGCCTGTTGCTCTTGTTTCGTGGGACTCAGGTCACCTGCATTGTGCATGCAGACCGATCACCACAGTCTATTCACATAGCAGCAGGACACTATGCATTTACCTGCTCCCGGCTGTCATTTACTTTTGGATTTTGGATTCATACCCGCATCAGTTGGGGAAGATGCAGGGTGGGGAGGGGGGAGGGGAAGGTTAGTTTATACTTGATGGAATGCAGTACAACAGCATGCAAGTTAATAATTATAATATATAGATGCAAATCTATGATATACACAATGCTTTCACACTAGATGAGGAATGTGGAGTATATGCCCAATTGAGTGAGGAACGGGCCAATTCTGTTACACGCTAAGTCTCAATCTCTGACCTATGGCCACGATAAAACTGCTTACTTGGAATGTATGTGGGCTTGGGGACAGGGTAAAGAGATCTGCAGTTTTCTCATTCCTCAAAAAACAATGTGCCAACTTTGTGGTGTTGGTGGAGAAACATGTGGAGGGTTGGCTCCAAATGTCACTCCGCCGGCCATGGATCGGACAGGCCTATCATTCATCCCACTCCTCCCATGCACACAGAGTCTCAATCTTGATTGTCAAGACGGTCCATTTTAAGCTATGTGATATTCAGTCTGACCCACAGGGACGATATGTTTTTCTTTCTGTTATATTATACGGTGAAGGGGGGCATGTCTGGATGTATACCAGGAATGATGTGCTGACTAAGAGCTCCGCTGATCCTGAAGGAATCCGTCGTCATTCTGCACAATAACACACACTGGTGAGCCTCAAAACAGCCCTACATGTTCCTGGTCATCCCCTGCCTCCATCCCAGCAAGAATCGCAGAGGCCGGCTGACTGAGTCACCGTCCGGTGCATGGCCAGTTCCATACACTCGAGACCACTGCCATCTTGCGGCCTATTATGGAGCAGCCAGTGTCCTCAGTGCTCAGGGCCCACCTCTTCATCCAACTGTGGCATCACCTCCGGAGGGAACTGTTTGGGGGCATTGATCGGGGGGGGGGCAGAGGGTCCCAGACGCCGGCTACTGACTCCCGCAGCCCGCCGCCATTTTGAGGCCTGCAGAGCCTCCGGCATCCTCAGAGCTCGAGATCCGTGGAACCCACTCCCTCGTCCATTCGGGGCATAATCTCCAGAGGGGACCGTTTGAGAGCATAGATCCAGGGGCAGTCAGAGGGTCCCAAACACCGGCTCCACACTCCGGCGGCCCACTGCCATTTTGAGGCTTGTGAAGCCTGCAGCATCCTCCCTGCTCAATTGCCTCATTAGACTGTGGGGACAAAGGTTGCCCTTAGCCCTGGGTCATTACAACTGGAGGGGGGCACACAATAACCATTGAGCTTCAGTGTGGATACTCAGCACTACACCAGCCTCAGATGCCTGCCATCACTACTTAGGAGTCTCCCACACTGCACACCACAGGCTCCTAAAAGGGGCACACACGCCTCCCTGCAATTTTATAAGAAAACTCCCCCAGAGCACTCACTCATGCCCTCAAAGAGCAAAACAGTGACCAACACAGTGTCCCAGCACCATTCTGGACCAGCTTAGAGTGTTAATTGCAGACATGGACAGGCAGCAGGCCCAGCGTCCGCTCCACCCTGTCAGGAACTTACCAGCAATAGACAGGCACAGCTGCGTTCACACAGGCGTCGACGCGTCTTCCCTGCGCGTTCGCGTACGCGTTCGCGTGCGCGTTCGTTTACACGTTAGTATGTATCGTCGTATGTGCCGTTCGTGCGCGCGCTCGTTCGCGTGGACGTGAGTGGCGTTCGTGCGCTACTTCCCGCCACTGAACGTTTAAAGGTTCCTCAAGCGCGCCGGTGCGGCGCTGTTTCGTCTCAGCTCCTGTGTGCCTGAATACCTGATTCTGAACCTGATTACCTGCTACCGTTACCGACCCGGCCTGTTTGACTTCTCTGCCTTCTCCGAACCCGACCCGGCTTGCCTGACCTCGCTACCTCTCCTGCCTACGATTCCATTGCCGACCTCTGCCAGTTTTACCGACACTTCTTGCCTCCTGTTGCCACCTGCCTACTTACCTTGACCCAGACCGTCTGACTCTGCTCCAGCCTTCTGCCTGTTCAGTGATCGGCTTCTGAAGCTACTGTCTGCATTTCTCAGCCTTCCAGCAATCTCCAGTCGCTCAGCCTTTCCAGAGGATCCTCCGCTCTACTACCAGCTCCAGCGGTCCTATCCAGCAGGCACTCCTACCCACTGTGCTCTCGAGACCGCTGTCTCCATTCCAGCGGCTCCTGAACCAGCGTTGTAAGAGAGGTCTGCTCCTACAAGTCGGGCTTCCACACCTGGACCCTAACAGTACGAAACAGCCATGACTGAGCCCGCAGGAGAGACCTCTCCCATGAAGGAGATCTGCACGCATCTGTCGGCCCTTACCCAAGCTGTAAAATCGCTGCAGGATGGCTACGCCAGACTTGAAGGACAGGTCCAGAACCTTACTGATACTGGTCACGCGGCTCCTGCTCCTTCCTCCCCACCAGTACAGCCTGCCGCCTCACCATCTGTTGTCATGCTTCCACCTGAACCAAGGGTACCCATCCCAGAGAGTTCTCTGGGGATCGAACCAAATTTCGGGGCTTTCGGAACGCTTGTCAACTGTATTTCGCCCTACAACCACGGACTTTTTCCCTAGAAATTACTAAAGTAGGGTTTGTAATCTCCCTCCTGCAAGGAGAACCCCAGACCTGGGCCCACCGCTTACTTGAAGGAGATTCAGTCTCGACCTTCTCTCTGCAGTCCTTTTTCGAGGCCATGGCCCAGCTTTACGAGGATCCCCAAAGGACTGCCACGGCTGAGTCTGCCCTGTTTGCGCTCCAGCAGGGCCGCAGACCGGCCGAGGATTACGTTATGGACTTTCGACGCTGGAGCGCAGACACGGAATAGAATGATGCAGCTTTGAGACATCAATTTCGCATTGGGGTTATCCGAGGGGCTTAAAGATGAACTTGCTCGAGTTGGCATACCAGAAACTCTGGAGGCCCTGATCTCCTTGGCAATCCAGATTGACCGTCGTCTCCGGGAGCGAAGATCAGAGCGCTCCGCTCAGCAAGGCCGCCCAGTTTGGATGACAGCAGAAGCCCCAATGCCTGCTTCCCGTTATGTACCTCCGACCAGCTCCATTCCGCCTTGTACGACTCCTGACACCTCTGAGCCCATGCAATTGGGACTAATGCGCCCTGCTTTACTCCCGGAGGAACGCGCACGTCGTCGGCAGCAGAATCTCTGCCTCTACTGTGGTGGTTCGGGCCACTATGTCTTCAACTGCCCTGTCAAGACAAGTAAGTGTCTATCTCCTGCTTCTGCCAGTCTCTCTGCATTGTCTGCCAATTCAACCCACCTTGCTGTTCCTCTTTTACTACAGCTCCTAGGAAGGACAGTGACAGTCAACGCTATCATTGACTCCGGGGCGTGCAGCTGCTTTATTGATTCCACCTTTGCTGGCCAACAGGGCATCCCGTTACGAGGCAAGGCTCATGAACTCTCAGTTTTCCTGGCCGATGGGTCCAGCATCAGTTCTGGGAAGGTAATCCAAGAGACTCTTCCCCTGTCTGTCACCATCTCCTCTCTGCACAAGGAATTCCTGACCCTTGATGTGATCTCCTCTCCAATGTTCCCGATCATTCTGGGCATACCTTGGCTCCAAGCCCATAACCCCTACATCAATTGGGTTACTAGAGAAGTCACGTTTCCTTCTTCCTATTGTTTGAAGCACTGCCTAACAGACTCCACCAAACCTTCTGCCACCCTTTTATGTGTAGACTCTGACCAAGATCTACTTCAGGCTGTACCCAAGCATTACCACGACTTTATTGATGTTTTCAGTAAGAAGGGAGCAGACACTCTACCTCCTCACCGCCCCTATGATTGTCCGATTGAACTACTCCCTGGGGCCGAGATCCCTTTCGGACGCATTTTCCCTCTATCAGAAAAGGAGCAGGGGGCACTTAAGACCTACTTGGACGAGAACCTAGAGAAGGGGTTCATTCGCCCTTCAACTTCCCCAGCAGGAGCTGGAATCTTTTTCGTCACCAAGAAAGATCAGACCCTCCGACCATGTGTGGACTATAGGGAGTTAAACAAGATTACGGTTAAGAACCGCTACCCCTTACCCTTGATACCCGAACTCTTTCAGAGACTGAGGTCCGCTATCATATTCACCAAGCTTGACCTAAGAGGAGCCTATAACCTAGTTCGCATTCAGGCCGGGCACGAATGGAAGACAGCCTTCCGGACCCGATTTGGGCATTATGAATACCTAGTAATGCCCTTCGGGCTCTGCAACGCCCCGGCCACGTTCCAACACCTAATCAATGATGTATTCAGGGATTTCCTTGATGTTTTTGTGATTGTCTACCTGGACGACATCTTAATATTTTCCAGCTCCCTCGATCAGCATCGGGAACATGTCCGCAAGGTCCTAAACCGTCTTCGCCAACATCGACTCTACGCAAAGGCTGAGAAATGCGAATTCGAGTTACAGAGCATCCGATTCCTGGGACTAGTGATCTCCCCAACGGGCATCAAGATGGATCCCCAGAAAGTGTCTGCTGTGCTAGACTGGCCAGCGCCTCCGGATAAAAAGGGCGTACAACGCTTCATCGGCTTCGCGAATTTCTATAGAAAATTCATAAGAGGCTTTTCAGCTATAATTGCGCCCATCACGCAACTGACCAAACAGAACTCTCGCTTCTGCTGGACTCAGGAGGCCCAGAGTGCCTTTGAAGAACTTAAAAGACTTTTCATGTCTGCCCCAATTCTCAGTCACCCGGACCCGTCTCTACCCTTCATCCTCGAAGTAGACGCTTCTGAAGTGGCTATAGGAGCGGTCATTTCCCAACGTCGAGGCAACAAGGACCTAATGCACCCTGTGGGGTTCTTCTCCAGGAAACTTTCTTCCGCAGAGAGAAATTACGACGTGGGCGACCGAGAATTGCTTGCTATTAAAGCAGCCTTGGAGGAATGGAGATATCTGTTGGAGGGCGCTGCCCACCCGGTACTAATATATACAGATCACAAGAACTTAGAGTACCTAAGGTCTGCCAAGCGACTAAGACCCCGACAAGCCCGCTGGGCCTTGTTCTTCTCACGTTTCTCCTTTCATTTCACGTACCGGCCCGGATCGAAGAACGTGAAACCAGATGCGCTGTCACGAATGTATGACAACCCCAAGGACTCATCTGTCCCTGATACAATCCTGCCTGCCGGAAATTTTTTACTTTTACAGTCAGACCTACTTTCCCTGATCAAGGAAGCATCCTCTGACTCCTCAAAACCCCCCGGAATCACCCTAGTGTCCAGAGACGGCCTGTTCTGGAGGGGAAGTCAAGTTTTCGTTCCCAAAGATGTCCGAGTCAAAGTGTTGCCCCTTCTTCATGACCACCCGCTGGCAGGCCACTTTGGGGTCCGTAAGACCCTTGAGCTCGTACGACGCACGTTCTGGTGGCCCAATCTGAAGGACTTTTGCGAAAAGTACGTCAGCTCCTGTCCCGTTTGCATTCAGAACAAGACGCCAAGGAATCAGGCTTGGGGACTGCTAAAACCCTTACCCGTGCCCGACAGACCCTGGAAAATGATTAGCATGGACTTCATTGTCGAGCTCCCATGTTCTGAGGGGTGCTCGACTATCTTTGTGGTGGTAGACCGGCTATCCAAAATGGCCCATTTCTTACCCCTAAAAGGGACCCCATCTGCCGTGGAGACTGCCCACGTATTCATTAAGGAGATTGTGAGGCTACACGGAATTCCAGCAAATATAGTCTCCGACAGAGGAGTGCAGTTCACCTCACGTTTTTGGAGGGCCCTGTGTGAAATCCTGAAAATTGAGCTGGCCCTGTCCTCGGCCTATCATCCCCAAACTAATGGGCAGACAGAAAGGACCAACCAGACTCTTGAGCAGTATATTAGGTGCTTCACATCATTCGTACAGAATGATTGGGTGCCCCTGCTGCCTTTGGCAGAATTTGCCTATAACAATGCTTGTCATTCGGCCACCGGTCAGTCCCCTTTTTTCGCCAATTATGGCTTTCATTTAACCTTTTTGCCTGACTTTCTTTCAGAAACCTCAGTTCCAGCGGTCCAGGAGACAGTGGACTTCCTCAGCCACAATAACCGGGTGTTGCAGGAGGCAGTGGCTAAGGCCCAGGCAGACGGTAAGAGAGCCTTTGACCGGAAAAGAAGAGGGGAACTGACCCTACAACCTGGCGACCAGGTATGGCTTTCTACCAATAACATTAAAATGGCTTGTCCTTCCAGGAAACTTGCACCTAAATTTATGGGACCATTCCCGGTGAAGAGGAAAATGAATGAAGTTTCCTATGAGTTAACCCTGCCCGAGTCGCTTAGGATTCACCCTGTGTTTCACGTGTCACTGCTGAAACCTGCCGTCCCTGATCCTTTTCCTGATAGAGGAACTAGACCTCCAGAGCCCATCCTAGTGGATGGAAATGAGGAATACGAGGTGGAGGCCATCCTCGACTGCAGAAGAAGACAGGGACGTATTCAGTTTTTGATCAAATGGAAGGGGTTTGGGCCAGAGAACAATTCCTGGGAGCCGGACAGCAATATCCATGCCAGGCGGTTAATTCGTGCATACCTGTCTGCCCATCCAGAAAAGAGGGACCTGTTGGGCATCCGGAGGCTGCCCCTTGGGAGGGGGCAATGTCAGGAACTTACCAGCAATAGACAGGCACAGCTGCGTTCACACAGGCGTCGACGCGTGTTCCCTGCGCGTTCGCGTACGCGTTCGCGTGCGCGTTCGTTTACACGTTAGTATGTATCGTCGTATGTGCCGTTCGTGCGCGCGCTCGTTCGCGTGGTCGTGAGTGGCGTTCGTGCGCTACTTCCCGCCACTGAACGTTTAAAGGTTCCTCAAGCGCGCCGGTGCGGCGCTGTTTCGTCTCAGCTCCTGTGTGCCTGAATACCTGATTCTGAACCTGATTACCTGCTACCGTTACCGACCCGGCCTGTTTGACTTCTCTGCCTTCTCCGAACCCGACCCGGCTTGCCTGACCTCGCTACCTCTCCTGCCTACGATTCCATTGCCGACCTCTGCCAGTTTTACCGACACTTCTTGCCTCCTGTTGCCACCTGCCTACTTACCTTGACCCAGACCGTCTGACTCTGCTCCAGCCTTCTGCCTGTTCAGTGATCGGCTTCTGAAGCTACTGTCTGCATTTCTCAGCCTTCCAGCAATCTCCAGTCGCTCAGCCTTTCCAGAGGATCCTCCGCTCTACTACCAGCTCCAGCGGTCCTATCCAGCAGGCACTCCTACCCACTGTGCTCTCGAGACCGCTGTCTCCATTCCAGCGGCTCCTGAACCAGCGTTGTAAGAGAGGTCTCCTCCTACAAGTCGGGCTTCCACACCTGGACCCTAACACACCCCCTCAGGTGTCACAACAAGCAAATGATACCAATGTTATTCTCCCGGCCATAGAGCAAAGTAGAACCTCCTTACTGGTCCGAATCGACCATCTGGCTGAGGAATGTAACCTCATCAGGGCGGAGTTGGATAAATTCCGGGGCAGACTCTCTGAGACTGAGTCGCGGATCTCTACCACAGAAGATCTTACTGCCAGACATGGTGATGCCCTCCATACACTGCAGTGCACCGTCCAATCCTTGGTGGCCAAATCTGACAATGCCAAAAATGGCCTTCAGAGGAATAATGTCAGGGCCCTCAGTCTCCCGGAGGGAGCGGGGGGGGGGGGGGGAATCGGCCAGCCCAGTTTGCAGAGGCTTTCTTTAAAACACTCCTGAATCTGACCGAGGTCTCCCTGACCTATGTGGTGGAAAGGGCCCACAGAGCCGGAGCAACCCAAGACCCTTCCTGGTGAGGTCTCTTAAATACAGAGATCACATCCTCAGCGAGGCCCGCAAACATCCCACCCTTCCCTATGAGAATACAGCAGTGCATCTCTACCCTGACTTCTCTGTGGATTTACAGAGACGTCGCAAAACCTTCACTGATGTCAGAAGACGATTCCGGGAACGAAATGTCAAATACTGTACCTGCTCTACCCAAGTCGCCTGAGAGTTCAACATGGCGGATCGGTGAAGTTCTTTGAATCCCCTGAAGAGGCAGATACCTGGCTACTGTCTTTGCACTGATCCTTATTCTTCCTCTCCAACTTACAATCCTGGCTGTTGCTTTTTACCCCAGGGACCGTTTGTTCAGGTTTCATAGCGGCTCTCCCGTGGATGGGACACACAGGAATACTCCTTTAACCAAGCATTTGACACAGATTTCCATTCTAGTGACCACCTTATGGAACTACCCAAATGTCATCTAGGGGGCCCCCAATCTGGGGGCAAACTGGTCTCCCATGCACTGGTTCATGTTGTTCCCAGGGTCTCACTGTGGGCCCCTTCCATGGCGGGCAATGGGCGACCCCCTCATGCTCTCCCCTAATCTTACTTGATCCTTGTCGATCAGAGCTATAGCAAGACAATTCCAACACACCTTCCCAAAGACACAATGCCCTATAGGGTATCGGTGGACTATCCGGTCCCCTACCGGATGGGAAGGGATCCACGTCCCCCCCGTACCCATCTACTGTTAAAGGCCAGATACTGACAGGAACCCTTCCTGGAACCTTGAGCATCACTATAGGAAAACCCAAATATGAGATAGGTGAATGTGTACATTTCCAGCAATCGTTAATATTCAATTTCTTCAAGCTTCTAGATACATAGATACAAATGAGTTTAAAAATGATCATTATCTGGTCATGGTACTCATACACTTCTCTTCATCTTCCAATATGGTACACACACACTGAGAAGGTACCAGATATCCTACCCTGTTCCTTTCGTTGGATCCATTCATAAGTGGATAAGGTACGGGTCAGTATAAAGTAAAGCAACAGAACAATACTTGCCAAGCACAGGTGGATTCTATTGTCCACAGGAGTTATCGCTCTTTTACACTGTGAACCATGCACCCAGTATTTGTTTTCCTGGTTGATGCATGGGTCTCAGGGGTTCTCAGGTGTGGAGCCAAGGGTACTCGTGGGAGCATCCATGTGGGACGGGCCATACCAGATCGTTCCCTGCAATGTTCTCTGATTTTGCCATCAATTTGGATAGCCTACTGAATTGTAGGTTCCAAAGTATCAGGGAGCCCCACTCTTGCTAATTAGTCTTTGAGGGGCTCGGACAGGCCCAAGCGAAACCGATGGCACAAGGCAGCATAGTTTCATGCAGTGTCTGCAGCCCACATGCGGAATTTCCGTTACATAGTCCTCAACAAGGCATTTCCCCTGTTGTAGAGAGGTCAATACTGTTTCAGCCATGGTGGTTCATTGTGGGTCATCATAGAGGATTGCCATGGCATCAAAGAAAGAAGACTGAGTATAGGACTCTCCCTTTCCAATAGCTGATGAGCCCATTCTTGAGATTCTTCTGTAAGTAAGGCTACTACAAACCCGACCTGTGTATCCTCTGAAGAGAAGGTCCTAGGCTGTAAGGTAAAGTATAGCCGACAGGTGAAAGCCCAGAACTTGTGGCATACCCCTGAAAAGCATTCCGGCATAGGAACCCATGGTTCAGGAGCTGGAGTAGAGATGGTTCCGCAGGGCCATTGCAGTCATACGACCTTCCAGTTGAAAGTACCCCTCTTGTATGGTAGTCAGGGCCTGAAACACAGAGGCCACTTGTTGGCACCTTGAAGGCGGAAGCACTCAGACATGACTGGATTATTATTATTATTAGTTTTAAGGGCCACGTACCTAATGTGAGATCGAAGTAGTGGGGAGGCCTCCCTTGCACCTTGGGTTCTTAAAGCCTCTGGAGATGGAGACAGAGACTTGGTGGACACCCAGTGGCAGGAGTACCAGGGGAGCCTTAGTCCGAGCCGAGGTCAAGTCCAGTTGTGCAATGAAGCATAAAAGGGTTAATGCGAAGAAGAATGGTCGAGATCCAAGCCGGGGTTAGTGTTAGCGTTAGAGTAGTCAAATAGGTTTCCAGGTCACAACAGGTTTAGACAGACCACACAGTAGCACAGGAACAAGGGGGGACTGAAGATAATCCAGCCATTTGGCAGTGTCTGGGCTGGGCTTATATAGGGAAGTTTGAGCTCACTTCCTGTGCGCCTCCTGGGTATTTTCCCGCCTTTTCCCATCAGGTTTAGGTCCCTTCCTGTGCATGTCCTGGGCATTTTCCTGCCCTTTTCCATCAAGTCTTCTGCGCAACTGTGGGTTGGTGCCCTGAGGGGTCTTTGACGCGTGCTCAGATGGCACAGATTTCCTCCTGCAGCAACACGCCATTGGTGCATGCGTAGTAAGACCTGGACTCTTACAGCTATTGTTTTTTGTCATGATTCAATGCTTTTTTTGGTGAATGTGTAGGGGTACAATGTACCCGATACCCATTCACATGGGGGGAGCTGGGATCTGGGGCCCCCTTAGGGGGCTTCCAGGTTCCAATAAGCCCCCCTCCTGTTGACCCCCACAACCATGGGGCAAGGGTCGTGGGGATAAGGCCCTTGTCCCCATCAACATGGGAACAAGGTGTTTTGGGGGTGACCCCAAAGCTCCCTCTCCATTTCGAGGGAATGTGGCCTGGTACGGTTCATGTTCTCATCACCCCCCTCTTGTCCTGCGACCTGCCAGGTTGCATGGTCGGATAAGGGTCTGGCATGGATTTTGGGGGGACACCCACGCCATTTGTTTTTTACATTTTGCCGTGGAATTCCACTTAAAGTCCATACTAGATCTGGGGGGCCTGGTATGCACGGGGGGGGGGGGACCCTAAACCTTTTTTCCTTGATTTTTGAATAGCTGTTTTTTTTTATTCCACACCATAATATTATTGAATAATTACATACCATTGCATGCTTTTGAAGAGTTAAAATGATGGAATAAACGAAACTGATTTCCATTCGCTAATTATGCTTCTGAATACAATGCAGGGCTTTTTTTCAGGGTGAACTTGGTGGAACTCAGTTACGCCACCTCTTGCCGAGACCCTTTGGTGCCTGCTCACCACAATCACTTGTAAACACAGAAGTCTGGCTTCTGTGTTTACAAGTGACAGCTCTGCATTCTGTATGTAATGCAATACTGGTATTTAATGCCCCTTTAAGACCCTCCTACTGCTTTTGTGAAATTTGACTGAACACACCCACTATTTGATATGATTGGGAGGGGGGGGGTGGGTTCGTGGGGCCGTGGTTAAGTTCCAGCACCTATTGTTTGAGAAAAAAAGCCCTGATGCAATGTACGTTTTCAGCAGGTGATACCATTGGTGGGATTCAAACCCATGGCTTGAACCTTTGAAGATAACAGGGCATACCACTACGTGGATCTGAATCATACATAGAAAATACTATTACTAATGATTGATTGTTTTCATTCTATACAATAATGTTTTGTATTTGAGGCATTAATATTATGGTACCAACCATGCTCATGTGCCATTGGGTAAGGATGAGCCAAATGCCCCCGGTTCGGTTCTCACAAGAACTTGCGAAGAAGCCAAAAATTTGTGCCAGCATTGTTAGTCTATGGGACATGAACATGGAAAATCTAAAGTGCTAATTTTAAAGACTTATATGCAAGTTATTGCCAAAAAAAGTGTATGAGGATCCTGCCCCAGGGGACATGTATCAATGCAAAAAAAGTTTTAAAAATTGCAGGTTTTTCAGGAGCAGTGATTTTAATAATGCTTTAAGTGAAACAATAAAAATGAAATATTACGTTAAATATCGTGCCTGGGGTTGTCCTTAGTATGCCTGAAAAGTATTGCATCTTTCTCATGTTTAGAACAGTACCACAGTAAAATGAAATTTCTAAAGGGAAAAAAATGTAATTTGAAACTGCCTGCGGCTGTAATGTATTGTCAGATCGGAATCTGCAAGCCCCCTTTAACAAGGGGACTCCCAGATCCCGGCCTTCCCCCTATGTGAATGGGTATCGGGTACATGGGTACAATGTGACCCCCTATGTGAATGAGTATCGGGTGAATGGGTATCGGGTACATTCCCCATATGTGAATGGGTATCGGGTACCCATTCACAAAAAAAGCAGTGAAATGTGACAAAAAACAATAGCCGGTTTTTGACAATTCAGTTATTGTAAAATAGCTCTGAGTGGTCTTCTCCCCCAAGCCGTGTCTCTCGTCATCATCTTCTCCTAGTGCCACCATCTTCTGTCGCCGTCTCTCCCGCCACTGCCTACTTCTCCCACTGCTGTGTTCTTCCTTGCTGCCGCCTTCTTCCTCGCCACTGTGTTCCTCTGTTGTGTTGTCCCATGCTGTCTGGCGTATCTTACACAGCTGTTAAGGGTACGGCAGTTGGCTTCCCGGTCCCCCAGTTAGCAACCAGCTATATATACAGTGTTAAAATAATAACCGCAAAACACATCAAAAATCACATCACAAACACAACAGTTGCATTTCCGGTGCGGTTCCATTGAAATCTATTACCCGCAAATCGCGTCAAAAAAGTACCCACCATTTCCAAAAACACACTGGCTGCAAAACCCATAGGTGTGAACTAGTACCATAGGAAACCATGTTAAATGGACTGTAGAGTGTTGCAAAGCGCACTACAAAATGCATAGGTGTGAACCTAGGGTCAGGGCCAGTAAACACTGAAGTAATGTGGGAACCCTGCGAACTGCTGCGAGTGTCGGTAGAAAGAAAATGACACCCCCAAATCAGTTGGCATATCGCAGAGCGAACTGCAAATTTAGACAACACCCATGCGATCCGATTCTGCTGCGGACCAAAAAAAAGGCTCCTGTGCGAGTTTGGTCTGAATGTGATGCAAATTCAACCATACAATCTGTATGGCTGAGTTTGCATACCACAGACATCACATGTGATCTGCAGTGCGGGGAAAATCACTTCCGATGTCGGAAAGCACAGCAGTGTGAACCGGCCTTAAGGCCCCTTTCACACTTGTAAAACTTGTCCTGTGACTCCTGCAGGACCTCAAGATTACACTGGCATTGCTTCAAATGACATAAAATTTGTGGCAAAAAGCAATGCAAAATCATGGGACTGGGTCCTCAAGTATTGACCTCAAGTTTTATGAAAAGTCGGCCAAGTGTGAAAGGAACCTTTGAATTAGGCCCCATTTGCACTTGGGCGACCAACGTCTGCATAATCTTGCTGTATGGATCTCAAGTCGCATCAAAGTCTAACCAAGGTAGTGCATCTACAGGCTATCAAAGCCCTTAAGGTGGGAAAATGTCCGGGCCCTGACGGCTTTACACCCCGGTTTTACAAAACTTTTGCCCCCCAACTTGCACCCCTTCTGACAAAAGCCTTTAATTCGGCAGACAGCTCTAACCTTCCTTCCAAGGACTCCTTATCTGCTAACATCTCTATTATCCCTAAACCGGGCAAGGACCCATCCCAATGCAGTAGCTATTGGCCCATCTCCCTGCTCAATATAGATATTAAGCTATTCGCAAAAGTTTTAGCTACCCGTCTGTCCCCTCTACTGCCTAAAATTATTCATAATGATCAAGTGGGGTTTGTCCCTGGCAGGGAGGCAAGGGACAACACCACCAAGACGATACATCTTATTTCCCTGATCCAACGTAAAAACCTGAGAGCTTGCCTCTTATCTTTCGACGCTGAAAAGGCCTTCGATAGGGTCAGTTGGAGGTTTCTACAGCTGTCTCTAGAACAACTTGGCCTCGGAGCTCCCTTCATCTCTAAAGTTATGTCCCTATATTCACAACCCTCAGCTGCGGTCCTGGTCAACGGAACCGCATCAGCCCCCTTTGATATTGCAAATGGCACCAGACAGGGCTGCCCCCTGTCCCCCCTCCTCTTTGTCATCATCATTGAACATTTAGCCTGTGCCATACGACAAAACCCCTCCATCCTCGGTATTCAAACTCCGTCTGCACATCATAAACTCTCCCTGTATGCCGATGACCTCCTTGTGTATATTCAGAATCCACACATCTCCCTACCATCCCTACTCAGGGAATTTCAACGTTTCGGTGTCCATAGTAACTTTAAGATCAACATCTCTAAGACAGAAGCCCTCAACATATCCCTCACCCCCTCCACGCTGTCCCTTCTAAAGTCCAACTTTTCATTTAAATGGCAAACCAAGGGGATCTCTTACCTAGGGGTCATCATACCCTCCAACCTGGCTGATTTGTTTTCCCTGAATTATATTCCCCTGCTTAGCCGTATACGGAAGGACCTTGAGGAGTGGGGGGGATCTCCTTTACCCTGGTTCGGAAGGATTAATATCCTAAAGATGGACACTCTACCCAAGTTCCTGTACTTATTTCAAACGATCCCCATCCACGTCCCCAAATCATTTTTTATCTCCCTACGCTCGCTAGCTATCAGATTCATGTGGAACAGGGGCCTCCCCAGAGTTAAATTTAAACTGCTTACACTCCCGAAGACTATGGGAGGTACCGGCCTCCCTGACTTTGAGACCTACTACACAGCTGCTCATATGTCCCGCATTATAGAATGGTTCCCCCGTCCTCCTTGCAAGGCCTCGGTGTCCGTTGAACAGGACCTTTCTCCTGTGGATCTCCGAGCTCTTCTATGGGGATACAAACGAGACTACTCTCGTATGACCTCCTTATCCCCACTGACCTTGGCCTCCTTGAAGCTATGGTATATGACAGGGCTAAACACCACCCTTTCCTCCGATCCAGGCCCCCTGACGTCCCTCTTTGACCATCCTGCCTTACCACAAAGTACGGGGGCAGCCTCCCTAGGACCCTTTAGGCGTACGGAGTGGCCGCAAGCTCGCACATTTGTGCATCCTTCTCAGGGGACCTCGGTCCCCACGGCAGACTCCGGAGTTTGGCTCACGGCCCTACATGTGTCCACGTTTACCAAACGCCTACACTCCTCCTCTCAAATACATCGCAAGCTCACCATCTTCGAGGAACTGTGCTCGCTCCCAGAAACTCCCAAACACCTACTATCCTCCTTATATAACCTACTGCAGACGTTAGCACATGATCAACTCCCACATTACACTAGGCTGTGGTCTGCGGATTTGGGTGAAGACATCTCTGTGCCGGAATGGCAAACCTCTTTTCATTTCACACATAAGTCTACCATCTCCTGCTACTCTCAAGAAAAGAACTACAAGCTATTGTCCAGATGGTACAGAGACCCTGCTACTTTGCACAAAATCTTCCCATCTACGCCAGCCACCTGCTGGCGCTGTGAAGCTTCAGTCGGAACTTACATGCATGTCTGGTGGGACTGTGAGAGGATCCGCCCCTTCTGGACCCAGGTTTTTGAATGTTATAATCTCTTAGCTGATGTTCCGGTTCCTATCTCTCCGAAAATCGCATTACTCTCCATACTGCCCGGGTCTATTAAATCGCAGAGACAGAGATTGCTCCGCTTTTTTATGTCCTCTGCTAGACAACTGATACCTGCTTATTGGAAGACGACGAATACTCCCCCATTGTCACGGTGGGTATCGATCATGAATGACACCATGAGAATGGAGGAGATGTTGGCGCTGGACAATGACACTTACACCAAATTTATATCTCAATGGTCGATCTGGCTCCGCTTCTCCTCCTCTGACGCTTTAAAGAACCAAATCTTGAACGCATAAGGTCATTGTGGGCTCTCTCTCTTCCCTACCCCCCCCCCCCCCATGCCCCTCCCCCTTGCCTCCCCTCTCCTCTCCTCTTGCTATCTAGCTTTCCCCTCTACCACTTTGTTCCTCTTTATTTTGCTCCTTTCCTCCCTTTCCTCTTCTCTCTCTCTTTCTATCTTCTTTATGTTATTGATTAAATATTGTCTCATGTAGTAACCCATGAGTATTTTTCACTACTGGGGCCTCATGGATCGGAGAGCAGGCCGTTTTCCCTACTCTCCAAGCTTCCCATCGGGGACCGGCTGTGGCCGATAGTCATTAACCGACCCCCGTAAATGTATTCCTGTTACTGTTCCTGCTTGCATTTGCCTCATGATGGTTACTGTTTTATCGTTTTGTTTTTTACCTGACGTGTTTCAATAAAAATATTTTCAACACTAACCAAGGTAGTGCAGGGACGAATTTGATCCACTCACAGGATGCACAAGTGAGAATAGTGCCTAATTAAAAGGTATTATCCATGAATCTCATTCACACTGCTGCGACCTGAAAGTCACTATTTTGCTGCCACTTTGCTGCTGAAACTTGGCCCCAACTTCTGGGAAAGGCTGTGTAATATTGCGCCCTATGTACCTCAAGTCACATGAAAGTCACACCAAAGTAGTACAAGGACTACTTTAAAGTTGTTGCAACTTGAAGTAGCACAGATATGAATGGTTATCATTGAGAATCATGGGGTACAACTTGTCATGCAACTCGGAGGTACAAATTTGCTAAAAAAAAGTCACCCCACTGTGAAACAAGTCATATATTTTCATAAAAAGGAGCTCTCATTTATATTTGCATAGTCCTTACTGATTTACATCAGCAGAACAAATGCAGGAAGTGATGTGTGCACATGGGCTGGAAGCAAATGTGTGGTGATGCCAAACAAATCAATGAACCCCACTCACACCAAATCTAACTACCACATCCAACCCCACATTGAGTAAGTACATATCCTACACTTTTCCGGCAAATTAGCAGCAACTCTTTTTTGCTAAAGAGGGTATTCGCCATGTCCACCTAGATAGAGATCCTGACCAGCACAGGAACTTCCAGGTGTTTACAATGACTCATTTCCAGGTCAGAAGGTGAAACCTCTCTCTTTTGATCGCAGCTGTGAATATTTGATCGCAACCACGATTAGAATTATTTTTGTTTATTTGCAGATATGCAAATCTGTATTTCTACATATAATGATATTTGAAGGTAAACTTAAGGGAGTTTGATAAGAAATGGTGTACCTGGGATAGCAGCAGGTGAATTACAAAGAAAAAGGCCCAGTTTGAGCCCTGGTTCACACTGACAACAGGAGGAAACCGTGCAAGTTCAGCTGAACTCACACCATTCCATTCCCACATGTCAGTCCCGACTGCGGGGGGGAATTTCAGAGACATCTGTGCAGGTTTCTGCACTGATGTCAATAAAAAGCTCACCCCAAAGTCGCTAAAAAGTAGTACAGAAACTACTTTTGGAAATTGCGGCACTGCACCAATTATAACGGTGCAATTGCCACCGATTTGACATGTCAAATCCCACCAATGTGAACCAGGGCTGACACATACAACACTACCTATCCACCAGCTAAATTCATTACCTACAATTCTCCACATCTGTTATATATAAAGATTTAACCTTTAGACTCCATTCACACGGGCAACTTTGAATCCAACTTCAAGTCGCCTCAAGTCGCGCTACATGTAAAAATCAATGTAAGTGAATGAGAGCCGTCTTAATGCACACTACTGAACTCACTCCGACTTCAGAAAAGGTTCCTGTACTACTTCAATCCGACTTCTAGGCGACTTGTACCCATTGATTTCAATGGAAGTCACCTCCAAGTTGGATCTCCATCTATACTGAAGCGACAATGTCACCTCTCTTACAGAATAATCAAATTTTAAATAAAAAAAACAGCATGGGTTCCCCCTCCAGGAGCACACCAGGCCCTTAGGTCTGGTATGGATTTTAAGGGGAACCCCCCTTGCCGACAAAAACGGCATGGGGGTCCCTCCAAAATCCATACCAGACCCTTATCCGCGCAGGCAGCCTGGACTGTCAGGAAAGGGGGTGGGGACGAGCGAGCGCGCCCCCCCTGAACCGTACCAGGCCGCATGCCCTCAACAGGGGTGGTGGGTGCTTTGGAGAAGGGGGCGCCCTGCGGCCCCCCATCCCAAAGCACCTTGTCCCCATGTTAATTAGGACAAGGGCCTCTTCCCGACAACCAACGGCCAGTTGGTCTGTGGGCGGGGGCTTATCAGGAATCCGAGAGCCCCCTTTAATAAGGGGGCCCCCAGATCCCGGCCCCCCACCCTCTGTGAATGAGTATGGGGTATATCGTACCCCTTCCCATTCACCTGGGGAAAAAGTGTAAATAAAAAAAACACAGGTTTTTAAAGTAATTTATTAATCAGCTCCGGGGCTCTTCTTCCGACTTCTCCGCTCTGTTTGGCCTGGCCGTTGGTTGTCTGGGTCTGTGGGCGGGGGGCTTATCGGGAATCCGGGAGCCCCCAGATCCCCGCCCCCCACCCTATGTGAATGAGTATGGGGTACATTGAACCCCTACCCATTCACCTGGGGAAAAAGTGTCAATAAAAAAAACACAACACAGTCATTTATTAATCAGCTCTGGGGTTCTTCTTCCGACTTCGTGGGTCTTCTACTGGCTTCTCCACTCTGTTCGGCCTCTTCTCCCGCTCTCCGGCGTTGTCTCCTGCTCTTCTGCCGGCTCCTCCACTATCTTCTTGCAGCTCTTTTACTAGCGGAGGAGCCCGGTCTACTCTGTCCTTCTTCCCTCTTCTGTGTCCTGTCTTCTGTCTTCTTCCGATGTTGACACAATGCTCTCTCCCGCTGAAATGCAGTGTGCGACGTGCACAGTGACTTATATAGGTATGGGACGTGGTCACTGGGTGATGTCACGCGGTCACCCCGCCCCTTATGACGTCAAGTCCCAGGGCATGCTGGGACTGTGACATCATAAGGGGCGGAGTCACAGTGTGATATCACCTGTTGACCATGCTCCATACCTATATAAATCGCTGAGCACGTCGCACAAGCCGCTACAGCCAGGGCCGGATTAACATAGGGGCTATTGGAGCTGCAGCCCCAGGCCCCTCTCTCAAGATAGGCCCATTTGCCCAAAAAAAAAAAAAAAAAAAGATCGACTTCGAGGATTGTAGCTCGGCAATCAGGAGTCACAGAGACCCCACATTTGGGCGGTAGGTAGCTAAAGACGCACTCCAGAACTGGTTAAAATATGGAGCTGCTATCATCTATGGTTCCGGAGATACAGGGCTGCTTGCGCAGCCTGTCAGAAGCTACATACAGAGCAGCCAGTTTAAATACAAGCTGGAACACTGCAGCAGACTGAGAGGATGAACTCACAGTGCTTATAATAATTATTTGTATATTACTTATGATAATTAACCCCTTGCCACCCAGTCTAAATGGAATATATATATATATATATATATATATATATATATATATATATATATATATATATATATATATATATATATATATATATATATATATATATATATAGCATGGGTTGCGCTAACTCTACTTTTTATCTAAAATGCCAGACTCAAGCACTAGGCTATAACACCTACTTGCCTGTGAGAATTATTTTTTTTTTAAATAACAAAAAAAGGTATAAAAAAAACCCCTACCACCTGAAAGATACCCAATGTGAAACAGTATTCAAAATATATTTAGTAACAATGCCACCCAGGCCTATACTGAGACTTCTCTCCTACATGTAAAAATCATCATTTTTTTATGCTAGAAAATTACTCAGAACCCTCAAGCATTATATATTGTTTTAGCAGACACCCTATGGAATAAATTGGTGGTCTTTGCAACTTTTCATGTTACACGATATTTGCGCAGAAATTTTTCAAACTTTTTTTTGGAAAGAAACCGTTTCATTCATAATAAAAAAACCCACTGAAGGTAGCACAATTTTTTGTTGTGTGCTAAACGATGCTTAACATTTTTTTACAGGTTACATGTTTAGAGTTACAGAGGAGGTCTAGTGCTAGAATTTTTGCTCTCGCTCTAACGATCGTGGCGTATGTAACCTGTGTGTATCTGGCTCTTATACTAACCAGTGCCTACCCAGGGACTGACTAGTATCTCTCCCCAGCCTGTACCCACACACCCTCTCACCTGCTGACCTGTGAATGGGGCAATCACTCTCGCAGTGTTATTGTGTTCTGCCAGTGAATACAATGATTAGCTTTGCTAACTATAGCTGGCAGCACTGATTGTTTTGGGGAAAACCTGACAGACTGGTTGTACTCAAGTTGGTTAAAACCAGCTAGCCCATACATAGATCGACTATGGATGGTCTCTGCTTAATTGGTGTAATTTCAATCCATGTATGGCCCACTTAACCACTACGCAGTTCCTAAACATCCTTCCACAAACCTTTACATTTTTCCTTCCCAGATTACTTCATCCTCCTCTCCTATACATAATGCCCACTGTCATACTCTCCATATTTCTCTCCTATACATAGTGTCCACTGTCATACACTCCACACTTCTCTCCTGTACATACTGCTCACTGTCATACCCTCCACACTTCTCTCCTATACATAGTGCCCACTGTCGTACCCTCCACACTCCTCTCCTATACATAGTGCCCACTGTCATACCTCCAACCAGGGGCAGACTGACCAGTCGGTCACTCGGGCGCCGCCCGAGGGCCCGCAGACATTAGGGGCCCGGACTCGGCCATATGAGAGGCCACTTGCAGCGGCTGAATTACATGCCGTGATGTAGATGCTAACTGTGTGCTGATCCCCGCCGGCCCCTCCTTCCCCCGTCCATCCCAGGCCAGGTGCTTGTACTGTATGCATCGTGACATCACCTGACCTGGGACCGACGAAAAGAGTGGAGGGGCCGGCGGGGAGCAGCGCGCTGTTATAAGTGTCTCAGGACTCAGGCTCAACATCCAGTGACTCGGTGAGTGAAGCCGAGACACCAGGGGGCCGCCACACGTGATGGGGGGGGGTACAGACAGATGCATGGGCCCCGGGTCCCTCCATCCCACAGTGTCCTCCTGGCTGTGTGCATGTCCTGTGTGCATGTCCCCCTGTGCTGTGTGCATGTCCCCCTGTGCTGTGTGCATGTCCTGTGTGCATGTACCCCTGTGCTGTGTGCATGTCCTGTTTGCATGTACCCCTGTGCTGTGTGCATGTCCCCCTGTGCTGTGTGCATGTCCCCCTGTGCTGTGTGCATGTCCTGTGTGCATGTCCCCCTGTGCTGTGTGTGCATGTCCCCCTGTGCTGTGTGCATGTCCTGTGTGCATGTCCCCCTATGTGCATGTCCACCTGTGCTGTGTGCATGTCCCCCTGTGTGCTGTGTAAGTGTGTGTCCTGTGTGCATGTCCTCCCGTGTGCGTGTCCCCCTGTGTGCATGTCCTCCTGTGTGCATGTCCTGTGCTGTGTGCGATTCCCCCTGTGTGCTGTGTAAGTGTCCTGTGTGCATGTCCTGTGCTGTGTAAGTGTGTGTCCTGTGTGCATGTCCCCCTGTGCTGTATGCATGTCCCCCTGTGCTGTGTGCAAGTCCTCCTGTGTGCGTGTCCTCCTGTGCTGTGTGCATGTCCCCCTGTGTGCTGTGTAAGTGTCCTGTGTGCATGTCCTGTGCTGTGTAAGTGTGTGTCCTGTGTGCATGTCCCCCTGTGTGCGTGTCCCTCCTGTGTGCGTGTCCCTCCTGTGTGCGTGTCCGTCTGTGCTGTGTGAGTGTCCCCCTGTGTGCATGTCCCCCTGTGCTGTGTGCATGTGTCCCCCTGTGTGCATGTCCCCCTGTGCTGTGTGCACGTCCTTCTGTGTACATGTCCCCCTGTGCTGTGTAAGTGTCCTGTGTGCATGTCCCCCTGTGCTGTGTAAGTGTCCTGTGTGCATGTCCTCCTGTGCTGTGTGCGTGTCCTCCCGTGTGCATGTCCTGTGCTGTGTGCGATTCCCCCTGGGTGCTGTGTAAGTGTCCTGTGTGCATGTCCTGTGCTGTGTGCATGTCCCCCTGTGCTGTTTGCATGTCCTCCTGTGTGCGTGTCCTCCTGTGCTGTGTGCATGTCCCCCTGTGTGCTGTGTAAGTGTCCTGTGTGCATGTTCTGTGCTGTGTAAGTGTGTGTCCTGTGTGCATGTCCCCCTGTGTGCGTGTCCCCCTGTGTGCGTGTCCTCCTGTGTGCGTGTCCTCCTGTGTGCATGTCCTCCTGTGTGCATGTCCTCCTGTGTGCATGTCCTCCTGTGCTGTGTGTGTGTCCTCCTGTGTGCGTGTCCCTCCTGTGTGCGTGTCCGTCTGTGCTGTGTGAGTGTCCCCCTGTGTGCATGTCCCCCTGTGCTGTGTGCGTGTCCCCGTGTGCATGTCCCCCTGTGCTGTGTGCATGTGTCCCCCTGTGTGCATGTCCCTCCTGTGTGCATGTCCCCCTGTGCTGTGTGCACGTCCTCCTGTGTACATGTCCCCCTGTGCTGTGTAAGTGTCCTGTGTGCGTGTCCCCCTGTGTGCATGTCCCCCTGTGCTGTGTAAGTGTCCTGTGTGCATGTCCTCCTGTGCTGTGTGTGTCCCCCTGTGTGCATGTCCCCCTGTGCTGTGTAAGTGTCCTGTGTGCATGTCCTCCTGTGCTGTGTGTGTCCCCCTGTGTGCATGTCCCCCTGTGCTGTGTAAGTGTCCTGTGTGCATGTCCTCCTGTGCTGTGTGTGTCCCCCTGTGTGCATGTCCCCCTGTGCTGTGTAAGTGTCCTGTGTGCATGTCCTCCTGTGCTGTGTGTGTCCCCCTGTGTGCATGTCCCCCTGTGCTGTGTGCATGTCCCCCTGTGCTGTGTGCATGTCCTGTGTGCATGTCCCCCTGTGCTGTGTGCATGTCCTGTGTGCATGTCCCCCTGTGCTGTGTGCATGTCCTCCTGTGCTGTGTGCATGTGTCCCCCTGTGTGCATGTCCTCCTGTGCTGTGTGCATGTGTCCCCCTGTGTGCATGTCCCTCCTGTGTGCATGTCCCCCTGTGCTGTGTGCACGTCCTCCTGTGTACATGTCCCCCTGTGCTGTGTAAGTGTCCTGTGTGTATGTCCTCCTGTGCTGTGTGTGTCCCCCTGTGTGCATGTCCCCCTGTGCTGTGTGCATGTCCCCCGGTGCTGTGTGCATGTCCCCCTGTGCTGTATGCATGCCCCCCTGTGCTGTGTGCATGTCCTGTGTGCATGTCCCCCTGTGCTGTGTGCATGTCCCCCTGTGTGCATGTCCCCCTGTGCTGTGTGCATGTCCCCCTGTGTGCATGTCCCCCTGTGTGCTGTGTGCATGTCCCCCTGTGTGCTGTGTAAGTGTCCTGTGTGCATTCTCCCTCCAGTGTCCCCCCCTGTGTGTGTGCGTTCTCCCTCTGGTGTCCCCCTGTGTGTATGTTCTCTCTCCAGTGTCTCCCTGTGCAGGTTTGGCTTGAGTGTGGAGACCAAGGGGGCCCCATGATCTTCTGTTGCCCGGGGGCCCCATGAGTTGTCAGTCCGCCCCTGCCTCCAACACTTCACTCCTATACATAGTGCCCACTGTCATATCCTCCACAATCCTCTCCTGTACATACTACTCACTGTCATACCCTCCATACTCCTCTCCTATACATAGTGCCCACTGTCATACCCTCCACACTCCTCTCCTGTACATACTACTCACTGTCATAGCCTCTATACTCCTCTCCTATACATAGTGCCCACCGTCATACCCTCCCTCCACACTCCTCTCCTGTAATTACTGCTTACTGTCCTACTCCCCACACTTCTCTCCTGTACATATTGCTCACTGTCATACCCTCCACACTCTTCTCTTATACATAGTGCCCAATGTCATACCCTCTACACTCCTCTGCTGTGCATACTGCCCACTGTCATACCCTTCACACTTCTCTCCTGTACATAGTGCCTTCTGCCATACCCTCTGCACTCCTCTCATGTACATAGTGCCCACTGTTAGACCCTCCACATTCCTCTCCCTCACCTGCACATACTTCCCACTTTTATACCATCCATACTCCTCCCCTATGCCTCTTACCCACAAAAACAGTTCTTTAAAATTATACTGAATATCCTCAATGTTACCAGCTCTAGAATGGGCACTTTTGTCAGTTCAACTAAAGGAAATCTCACAGTCCTCATATTTGTTCTGCCCCATTATTAGTACTTATTTAATTTTGTAATTACTATTATGATGTATAGAGGAACATAGGGGATGTCAGCTACTCTAAATATAGCACTTGTAAAAAAAGCGTCCCTGAAAATATTTTTGAAATGTTGACAACTATGCACTTAGGCACTGCCCAAGAACCACAGGGTCAGTAGGGGGCCCCATGAGAGGCTCCTGTGATATTAAAGCGGTAGTAAACTTTTCTAACATTACTACATTTTAGAGGCCCTGGGGTAGGTTATGCCATAATGTACAAGTATGCCCAGCATATTAGCACATTAGGGTACACTTAAATTGTCAGACTGAGCCCTCCAGTGCTGTGCTGTGATCAATCTGGCGGGGCCCGGGCACTTCCATCTTCATCCAGTCTTCCTTCTGGGTTCTGTGCCTTCGGTCACTTGCCTTGGCCAGGCTGCGTTGATGTCATTCCCACACATGCTCATGTGCATCCTCTTTCTCTCATCCCTCATTTCTCTCTCATCCTCCCTCCCTTACCCTTCACACCTCTTTCATACCCTTTCTCTCTCTCTCTCTCTCATCCTCCCTCTCTCTCTTTAATTTAATTTGTTATAACAAAAAATTGTTTGTATTTTTATTTATTTATTGTTTATAAAAGGCCCCACCAAAATCCTCAGCACCAGGCCAATGATGTTCTTAATCTGGCCCTGGCTACAGCAGAAGAGAGCATTGTGTCAACATCGGAAGAAGACAGAAGAGAGAACAGAGAAGAGGGAAGCAGGATGGAGGAGACCGGGCTCCTCCGCTAGTAAAAGAGCTGCAAGAAGATAGTGGAGGAGCCGGCAGAAGATCGGGAGACGACGCTGGAGAGTGGAGTTCTCCCTCGAGAGCTGATTATTCTCTGATTGGCCATGGCTAAAGTCGCCTGGCATGGGGCTATGAGTAAGCGCTGTTTGTAGCGTGAAACGCGTCAGAAACCTTGTTCTATTTTTTTGTTCCCCTTTGCTGTGATGTGTTGTTCAATGGAATTTTGCACTTGCATTTGAAGAAATAAAGGCACTTTACTTTTTACTCAATCCGGAGTGCGGCTCTCCAGAGTTTTGTTCAAATTTTGCACACATGGGGCGACTTAAAGTCGTGTTGAAGACGATCCAAGTCGCCCTGTTATTCATACTCAAGTCGTGTCCAAGTTGCCTCCAAAAGTTGCTCTGGAAGTCGTGTTGCCCCTGTATGAATGGACTCTTATCATTTTCTTGCTGCTCTGCTGAATAGATTTTTTGGTGCACAAATACATATAGAAATTATAAGGTATAAAAGATATTGCACCCCAAAACAAATTAAAAAGCAACAAAAGAGAAAAAAATAAAAAATAAACAAGCTCACTAATGTACTTTTATTTTGCCAGCAGAAAAAAAATGATGTACATTAATTTACTAGCTTTAATAACAGTCTACAGGATATATGGTGCTACATTTAGCAAAACAGTTAGCAAATGGGTTTTAAGGGCCCTGCTCATAGGAGCTTACAATCTAATTTGTCTAAACCTTATACACACGATCAAACAATCGGGTGGAAAGGTCCGGGAAACTCAAGTCCGCCGGACAATCCCACCGTCTGTAGCCTCCGGCTTTTTGACCTGAAAGTACGGTGGACTTAGAAAGTAGTTTTGCACTCCAATCTTCCCGCCGGACTCGCATTTCGGCGGACAATCCGGCCGTGCGTATGCCAGTCCGCTGTACTTTTGAAATGAATGGACTTTTCCCGCCCGGAGAAAAGTCTGCTCATTTTGAGCGGGTCTCCAGGTAGGTGGGGCCCGCGAAGGAGACGTTGCTGGCCCCGCCACCTGGTATGGACTTAAAGGGGAACCCCAACGGCAAAAAAAATCGGCGTGGGGGTCCCCCCAGGTCCACATCAGACCCTAGTCCGAGCACGCTACCCGACCGGCCAGGAAAGAGGGGGGGAACGAGCGAGCCCCCCCCTCCTGAGCCGTACCAGGCCGCGTGCCCTCAACATGGGGGGTGCCTTGGGGAAGGGGGGGCCATGCGCCCCCCCACCCCAAAGCACCTTGTCCCCATGTTGATGAGGGTCTTCTCGCCGGACTCCTCCGCTATCTTCTTCTAGCTCTTTTACTAGCGGAGGAGCCCGGCTTTCTTCCTCGCCGCCGGCCTCTTCTTCCGACTTTGGGGGTCTTGTCCCCCTCTTCGGTTCTTCTGCCGGGCCACCGCGCCTTCTTATAGCTCTTTTACAGGCGGTGGCCCGGTCTTCTGTTGCCGCTGTCGTCGTCGCCGCCTTCTGTTCTTCTCTTCTTTTCTTCTCTTCTTCTCTTCAGATGTTGACTCGTCGCATCCTCCGCTCACAATGGCTCCAATGCGACGCGCGGCGACTTATATAGGGACATCACCGGATGATGTCCCCGCCCATTATGGTGTCACAGTCCCAGAGGATGCTGGGACTGTGACATCATAATAGGCGGGGACATCATCCGGTGATGTCCCTATATAAGTCTCTGCGCGCCCGGTCCCCATCATTGTGAGCGGAGGGAGCGACGAGTCAACATCTGAAGAGAAGAACAGAAGAAGAGAAGAACAGAAGGCGACGACGACAGCGGCGACAGAAGACCGGGCCACCGCCTGTAAAAGAGCTATAAGAAGGCGCGGTGGCCCGGCAGAAGAACCGAGGAGGGGGACAAGACCCCCGAAGTCGGAAGAAGAGGCCGGCTGTGAGGAAGAAAGCCGGGCTCCTCCGCTAGTAAAAGAGTTAGAAGAAGATAGCGGAGGAGTCTGGTGAGAAGACCCCCGAAGACAGAAGACCCCCGGAGCTGTGCAATAAACTATTTTTACCCTGTGTTGTGTTTTTTTTTTTTTTTACTTTTTTTCACAGGTGAATGGGTAGGGGTACATTGTACCCCATACTCATTCACATAGGGTGGGGGGGCCGGTATCCAGGGGCCCCTATTAAAGGGGGCTCCCGGATTACGATAAGCCCCCCGCTCGCAGACCCCGACAACCAACGGCCAGGGTTGTCGGGAAGAGGCCCTTGTCCTCATCAACATGGGGACAAGGTGCTTTGGGGTGGGGGGGGCACGCGGACCCCTCTTCTCCAAGGCACCCCCCATGTTGAGGGCACGCGGCCTGGTACGGCTCAGGAGGGGGGGGGGGGGGCGCTCGCTCGTCCCCCCCTTTCCTGGCCGGCCGGGTAGCGTGCTCGGACTAGGATCTGATGTGGACCTGTGGGGAGCCACCACGCTGATTTTTTTGGCGTTGAGGTTCCCCTTTAAGACCATACCAGGTGGTGGGGCCAGCGACGTCTCCTTCGCGGGCCCCGCCTACCTGGAGACGTGCTCGAAATGAGCGGACTTTCCTCCGCGTGTGTGGGCTAAGTCCGCCGTATTAGTCCGCTGAAAAAGTGCTGTGTGTAGGCAAGTAGCCTGTTCGGAAAGTCGGACGGACAGTCTGGCGGGAAGTCCGCCAGACTAAGTCCGTTGGATAGTCGGCTACGTGTGTACGCGGCATTAGAGTGAACACAGCTTTACTTTCAGTGTATAACGGGCAACACATCACATTTTTATCTGCAAGATTATAGAAACGTACTTAACAGTCATTATTCTTACAAAAGCGGCACAGTGGTGTAGTGGTTAGCACTCTCACCTAGCAGTAAAAAGGGTCACTGGTTCAAATCCCAACCTTGACACTACCTGCTTGGAGTTTGCATGTTCTCCCTGTGCCTGTGTGGGTTTCCTCCGGGTACTCCGGTTTCCTCCCACACTCCAAAGACATGCAGGTAGGTTAATTGGCTTCTGTCCAAAATTGGCCCTAGTAAATGAATGGGGACTTTGGATTGTGGGCTCCTTGAGGGTAGGAACCAATGTGAGTGTACAGGGATAGGGGTAGACACTCACTCAGGTTGAACTGGATGGACTGGTGTCTTTATTCAACCTTACTAACTATGAAACTATGAAACTATGAAAAGCATTCTAACATAATATAAAACGATGTTCAACATATAACACCCACCACCACCCCACAAATCCACACACATACATACATTGGTGACCATATTCTGCTGGAAGCTGCATTTCTGTGTACATGATTAAGCAATGAGATCAAAGAGTAGAAGGTCCGCACATGCTCCCAAACAAATGGTCATATAGGAATACACACACAACATTGACAGCATGGCCACATAAACCCACTTTTGATTGAAAAAATGCACAAGAATTTCAGCAAAAAATAGGCACAATATCATTCCTTCTCCAACACAATTTTTTTTCCCATCAGTCTCAGTTAACGGACAACAGTACACATATACTGTCAGTACTTAGTGACTGCCTCCTCCACATCATACGACCAAACAAATTAATAATACAGAGCACATCTTAAACATGCAAATATATCAAAAGACATTCTGCTTATCCCTCTTCCAATATCTCCCAGCTTCTTCCTCCCCATCCCTTTCATATCAAAAAGATAAACTATATACATTCTAGCCAAAAATAACCTCACTGCATCTTCTACAGAGATGAACCTCTTCCTTCCTACCCATAGATTCCTAACATCCCATATTATTTCCTTGTAGACATCAGAAAAGCACCACACCTTCCTGGCTGCCTTTTTCTCCAATCTCCGCAAACCCAGAACCACCATTTCCTCCCTTCAGGGCCAGATTAAGAACATCATTGGCCTGGTGCTGAGGATTTTGGTGGGGCCTTTTATAAACAATAAATAAATAAAAATACAAACAATTTTTTGTTATAACAAATTAAATTAAAGAGAGAGAGGGAGGATGAGAGAGAGAGAGAGAGAAAAGGTATGAAAGAGGTGTGAAGGGTAAGGGAGGGAGGATGAGAGAGAGAGAGAGAGAAAGGGGATGAGAGGTGTGAGGGGTAAGGGAGGGAGGATGAGAGAGAAATGAGGGATGAGAGAAACAGGATGCACAAGAGCATGTGTGGGAATGACATCAACGCAGCCTGGCCAAGGCAAGTGACCGAAGGTACAGAACCCAGAAGGAAGACCGGATGAAGATGGAAGTGCCCGGGCCCCGCCAGATTGATCACAGCACAGCACTGGAGGGCTCAGTCCGACAATTTAAGTGTACCCTAATGTGCTAATATGCTGGGCATACTTGTACATTATGGCATAACCTACCCCAGGGCCTCTAAAATGTAGTAATGTTAGAAAAGTTTACTACCGCTTTAATATCACAGGAGCCTCTCATGGGGCCCCCTACTGACCCTGTGGTCCTTGGGCAGTGCCTAAGTGCATAGTTGTCAACATTTCAAAAATATTTTCAGGGACGCTTTTTTTACAAGTGCTATATTTAGAGTAGCTGACATCCCCTATGTTCCTCTATACATCATAATAGTAATTACAAAATTAAATAAGTACTAATAATGGGGCAGAACAAATATGAGGACTGTGAGATTTCCTTTAGTTGAACTGACAAAAGTGCCCATTCTAGAGCTGGTAACATTGAGGATATTCAGTATAATTTTAAAGAACTGTTTTTGTGGGTAAGAGGCATAGGGGAGGAGTATGGATGGTATAAAAGTGGGAAGTATGTGCAGGTGAGGGAGAGGAATGTGGAGGGTCTAACAGTGGGCACTATGTACATGAGAGGAGTGCAGAGGGTATGGCAGAAGGCACTATGTACAGGAGAGAAGTGTAAAGGGTATGACAGTGGGCAGTATGCACAGCAGAGGAGTGTAGAGGGTATGACATTGGGCACTATGTATAAGAGAAGAGTGTGGAGGGTATGACAGTGAGCAATATGTACAGGAGAGAAGTGTGGGGAGTAGGACAGTAAGCAGTAATTACAGGATAGGAGTGTGGAGGGAGGGTATGACGGTGGGCACTATGTATAGGAGAGGAGTATAGAGGCTATGACAGTGAGTAGTATGTACAGGAGAGGAGTGTGGAGGGTATGACAGTGGGCACTATGTATAGGAGAGGAGTATGGAGGGTATGTCAGTGAGTAGTATGTACAGGAGAGGATTGTGGAGGATATGACAGTGGGCACTATGTATAGGAGTGAAGTGTTGGAGGTATGACAGTGGGCACTATGTATAGGAGAGGAGTGTGGAGGGTACGACAGTGGGCACTATGTATAGGAGAGAAGTGTGGAGGGTATGACAGTGAGCAGTATGTACAGGAGAGAAGTGTGGAGTGTATGACAGTGGACACTATGTATAGGAGAGAAATATGGAGAGTATGACAGTGGGCATTATGTATAGGAGAGGAGGATGAAGTAATCTGGGAAGGAAAAATGTAAAGGTTTGTGGAAGGATGTTTAGGAACTGCGTAGTGGTTAAGTGGGCCATACATGGATTGAAATTACACCAATTAAGCAGAGACCATCCATAGTCGATCTATGTATGGGCTAGCTGGTTTTAACCAACTTGAGTACAACCAGTCTGTCAGGTTTTCCCCAAAACAATCAGTGCTGCCAGCTATAGTTAGTAAAGCTAATCATTGTATTCACTGGCAGAACACAATAACACTGCGGGAGTGATTGCCCCATTTACAGGTCAGCAGGTGAGAGGGTGTGTGGGTACAGGCTGGGGAGAGATACTAGTCAGTCCCTGGGTAGGCACTGGTTAGTATAAGAGCCAGATACACACAGGTTACATACGCCACGATCGTTAGAGCGAGAGCAAAAATTCTAGCACTAGACCTCCTCTGTAACTCTAAACATGTAACCTGTAAAAAAATGTTAAGCATCGTTTAGCACACAAAAAAAAATTGTGCTAACTTCAGTGGGTTTTTTTATTAGGAATGAAACGGTTTCTTTCCAAAAAAAGTTTGAAAAATTTCTGCGCAAATATCGTGTAACATGAAAAGTTGCAAAGACCACCAATTTATTCCATAGGGTGTCTGCTAAAACAATATATAATGCTTGAGGGTTCTGAGTAATTTTCTAGCATAAAAAAATGATGATTTTTACGTGTAGGAGAGAAGTCTCAGTATAGGCCTGGGTGGCATTGTTACTAAATATATTTTGAATACTGTTTCACATTGGGTATCTTTCAGGTGGTAGGGTTTTTTTTATACCTTTTTTTGTTATTTAAAAAAAAAAAATTCTCACAGGCAAGTAGGTGTTATAGCCTAGTGCTTGAGTCTGGCATTTTAGATAAAAAGTAGAGTTAGCGCAACCTATGCTATATATATATATATATTCCATTTAGACTGGGTGGCAAGGGGTTAATTATCATAAGTAATATACAAATAATTATTATAAGCACTGTGAGTTCATCCTCTCAGTCTGCTGCAGTGTTCCAGCTTGTATTTAAACTGGCTGCTCTGTATGTAGCTTCTGACAGGCTGTGCAAGCAGCCCTGTATCTCCGGAACCATAGATGATAGCAGCCCCATATTTTAACCAGTTCTGGAGTGCGTCTTTAGCTACCTACCCCGCAAATGTGGGGTCTCTGTGACTCCTGATTGCCGAGCTACAATCCTCGAAGTCGATCTTTTTTTTTTTTTTTTTCTTTGGGCAAATGGGCCTATCTTGAGAGAGGGGCCTGGAGCTGCAGCTCCAATAGCCCCTATGTTAATCCGGCCCTGCCTCCCTTACAAAAACCACTTCCACCACCTCCCTCAGGAAGTCCTTCAACTTTCCCAGCACTTCTTTAGCAAAGACACAGTTCCAAAACACATGGAACATGTCCTCCACTCCCCCACAGCCCTCCCTTGGACATAACTCCGATCTTACCAAATCTCTACTTTTCAGAAAACTCATGGTCAGCAGACACCCCATAAAGGTCATCCAGGATATGTCCCTTTGGTGGTTAATCACTCCTCTTGTGTTAATACTATTCCAAATTTTCACACTTTTCTTCTCTCTTAAGTACTGTATCCTATTTGGAAAAATCTTCCCAGCAATCCAAGCTTTAAGTTTCTTTTTTATCATCAACCTCCCTCCCCAGACCCCCTGCCCCAACCTCCATCCTTCCCAGATCTTGGTTAAGACCAAAAAATACCAAGGAATGACCCATGCCAAGAAGAAGAAGAAGGTCACCATCTTGTAAACAATATTCCTCCAAAGCTCTGCATCATCTCCTTCCCTATTCTGTTACCTCTTTGAGTCCTTATCAAAGTCACCCAGTAATGCAGCATCAAAAAGTCCCCAATCTTTGGAAGTCCAAAGCCACCTTTGGCCCTTGGTTTAGTAATCTTCTCCCTTGCACACTTCTCCATCCTCCCTCCCCAAAAGAACAGGAACAGTAGCCTCGTCATCTTCCTCACCCAACCATCAGGAGGCGGGAAGGAAACAGAGACATACAACATAATCGGGAGGATCACTGACTTGATAAACAGCACTTTACCGGTGCAGGAAAATTCACGCATCCGCCACATAGACAACTTTTCCTCCAGACATTCAGTCACCTTCTGAAAACTGTGACTCCCCCTCAACCCCCTGTCAAAACAGACACCCAGCACCTCCATCCTCTCCACCTTCTGACTCCATCCCTCCTTCTTCTCCACCTCACAGCCCACACTACACACCTGACACTTACTCCAATTCACACTCATCCCAGACACACTGCAGAATAGACTCACCTGTGATCTTCCATGCCACACATCAGACATTCCACCAGCCACCAACACAACATCATCCATGTACCCCAACGCTTTCACACTCCTTCCACCACTGCCAGGCACAAACACACCCTTGAATGTCTTGTCCTTCACTGCACTCACTAATGGCTCCATCATGCAGATGAACAAAGACGACAGGGGGCATCCCTGCCTAACACCATACATCACAGGTATATTCCCCCCTAGGGTACCGTTGACCAAAATCTGAATTGAGACACCTTTGTATAGTCCTCTGATAACTTTCATCAGCAGGTCTGGAAACTCTGGGATCTCCAGAATCTGAAACAGAAACTGATGGGAGACTTTGTCATAGGCCTTTTCAAGTTCGATCAACTCTAGAAGGCACAGCAAGTTGTTAGATTGCACTTAGCATACGACATCCCTCAGCAATGATTGATTGTCAGAAATCCGCTGACCAGGAACCACACACAGTTGCTGCTCCCCAATCACTTTCGCAAATCACAAGCTTGACTCGATGAGCAATCAACCTTGCCACAATCTTGTAGTCAACGTTCGACAGTGTAATTGGCCACCAATTCCGAATGTCTCTCTTGTTGCCCTTTTTATAGATGAGGATAATCACCCCCTCCCTTAAGGACTTTGGCATCTTCCCCACTTCAAACATCGGCCTCACCAACTCACACACCTCATTCTTCATCACCTCCCACACTTTACAGAACTCAACAGTCAACCCATTCTTCCCAGGCATCTTATTCTAGTTCATCCCACCTATCACTCGCCTCACTTCCTCCTCAGACACAACCACACACATACCAAATCTATCCTCAGACAATCTTGCATCCACTTTCTCGCAATACCAGTGCATCTCCTCAGCATTTACTCCATGTCCGCTTGCAAACAAATCCATATAAAACTCACTCACCACCTCCACCACCTTCTTACCATTCACCTCCTGTCCCTGCACCATCACCGATTTCACCGCATTGCATCCCCTCAATAGCTTCTTGAAGAAGAACCACGAACATGTCTCCCCTTCCTCCATGTACTTCCCTTTAGCTTGGAAGATTAGCTTTTTCCCTCTCATCACCCAAGCTTTCATTATCTCCTACTGAAGCTTTCCAATCTCCTCTTCTAACTCCCAGTCCCCCTGCCGTAATTTAAGCAGGGGTCTCAACCTATGCTGGAGAGCCCTCCCTTCTTGCTTCTCTGTCCTTGCCTTCTTTACTCCTGCTTGAAGAAAGAGCTTGATTCGCTCCTTCCCACCACTCGAAAAAGGATTCAAAATCCCCCTTCCTTCCCAACCACACCTTGTATTGTAGAGCAAACTTATCAAAAATCCCTTGGTCTTCCAAAAGCAGATTATAAAATTTCCAGATTCCTCTCCGAGTCTTGACATCTTGATCAAAAAAAAACTTTCCCATCAAAACCTGGTGGTCGGAGAAAGACACCTCCCATTGCTTCCACTCTGCAACCTTCAGTGCCTGGAACCTAAAATAAAGTCAGTTCAGGATTTCACGCTTCCCTTATCTAAAAAAAAATGTTGCTGAGGCTTTCCATGTCCATAATAGCAAACCGCTCCATCTTGCAAACAAAAATCCTGCAAAATTGCATTAAAAGCTGTACATTGGTCCGGCTTTCACCTACTCTATCTTCAGCAGTCCTAATAAGTTTAAATTCTCCAGCAACAATGGTCTTTCCTTCGACTTAAAAAATTTCCAACAAATCCATCCTGGCAGTTTTTCGTGCATAAACACATACCAACTTAAAGGATTCTTCCAGGTAGGTAAACATTACACTCAGAACTCTTCCTATCACCACTTCCTCCCATGACTCAACTTTAATTTCTGGGTCTTTAAAGAGCACCCCCACCCCTTCACTTTTATTTTCTGCAGCACAAGACCAAAATGCTGGTCCTGCAGACCAGTCCCCATGGCCTGGAGCATACCACAAACCACACTCTTGCGCATGGGAAGGCAAAGGGGGGTCTCAGGAGAGGGTGAGGAGCAAAAGGGAATGTGCTGATCTTTGGTGCATTTGAAGACTCTCATGACGGTGTGCAATACATGGGTAATGGCGACCAATGATCGGCAGTGCTGATGAACATGTTTGGCCAGGTCACTCTGCTGCCCTTCTGGAGGGCTCTAGGCGTGCCAACCAGGTAAGGACTTCCTCAGAATTCTCAAAGAAGAACACTTGGCCATCTCTCTCGATCCGGAGACGAGCCGGAAACAGCATAAAATATTTGAGATGTAGTATCTGAAGCCTCCTCTTCACCTCCCTGAAGCCCTAGCCGCGGCGCTGAACCTTAGCAGAGAATTTGTGGAAGATGGCGATCCTAGAGTTTCCAAGGCGGATGTTACCTTTTTCTCTAGCCATGCGCTGCATCTCTGTCTTTGTAGTTCAAGAATTTCGCTATGAACGTGCGAGGGGGAGCTCCGTGGGTTGGAGGTTTGGCAGGCATATGGTGAGCCCTCTCCACCACACCAGGTTGGGGGAGAAGGCCTTGCGGCCATAGGTGTCAACAAGAAGTTGCTCCAGGAAGGTGGTGGGATTTTTCCCTCAGCTCCAAGATGAATCGGTGGTTGCACCTCCTGAGCCTATTCTCCATGTTGTCTTGCTTGCTCAGGATCTGGTTGATTTGGAGCTGCATATTATCCGAGTTGATCTGGAGTGGCGTGATGGCATCTTCCACCACTCCTATGCGGGTCTCACAGAGTTTTTTTAAGTCCTGTCACATAAGCAAAATATCTACGTTGGCCTCCTCTATTTGGGCTGTTAAAGATGTCTGGCAGAATGTGATTGCCTCAAGCACTTTTGCTGTCTTGTTGCCCGGAGCGTCTTCCTCGCTACACGTGACGCCGCCATCTTCTCCAGCACTTTCCTTTTCCTGGTTGTGATATTGGTTTAACTTAGCCAGGGTGGCCTTGTTTTTGGCAGAGTCATACCTTATATCCACGGTGGTCTCCCTCCTTACTGTATTTGGCTAATTAGAGTATCTTGGCAGGTATAGGGCCGTGAGGCAAAAGGGCCTGGAGGCAGTTCTGAATATCAGGCTGGGTGGAGCAAATTGGTCATGGACTTACAGAGCTAGGCCGGAGCCGCGGTTTTTCCTGGGTCCGGTACCTTTGTGTACAGCCTTAGTATGGTCAGAGGGCAATGAAGCCTCTGTTGCCGATGTGTAGGGTCTTCCAGGGGTCCTGCTGGGTTAGTACAAAGCATGAGCAGGAGGTGAGTCTGGTCCACAGGTGGGGTGTAGCAAGATGGCCGTGGACTACCAAGCTGCTGTCTTTCCTACTTATGGCGGCCGGGCATGGGATCGCTGCACCGTGGAGGCCGCCGCATGTTTGGATGCTGGTGGAGCCACGGCTGTGGGCATTCGGGGTCCTCAGGGGGTCCTGCTGGGCTGATGCGGGATGTGCAAGCATAGAGCAAGTATGCCCTACTCCATTCTATGCAAGGCCATGCCCCGCACCTTGTAAAACGTAACTAATTTATCAAAGTGCAGTCCTGGAATTCAGCTTTAAGGCACCAAGAATCTGGACAAAAAATGCACCTGTTTTAAAGAATTTCTGTTTAGCTGTACTAATAGTCCTGGTCTTTCAGTACATACCTGGAGCAGTATATCTCTTAAAAGTATATATTCTCTTAAAATCTCAAGGGAAGGTTCAAAATTGCACGCTGGTTTTTAAACTCCCCACTTAGCCACATCGTGACTGGTCCACTGTTTTTTTTTCAGTAGCCTTTTCAGAAATGACAAAAAAAAAAATGACAGAAATGTCCAAAAAAATTGACACAGGGCTCAGCTTGTATAGTTTGTACCACTGCCAGATGAAGCTGATGGTTGTAATAGTGTGTGTACATGTTGGACAATCAATTTCTATAGCAATGCCTGCACCCTGCCTTTTATTCCATTAATTGCAGAATCACCATTATAGCACTGCAACTCATTAAGGGCCAGACCAATCAGGTGTTCCTCAGAAAGTGTCAGGGCTGGCTTAGCCCTTTCTCCTCTGGGCTGGCCGCTCAGCTGTCCGCTAATTGCCAGCTCTCTTCTCTTTTCACAGTTACCAGCTGTTCCCGATGATGCTCGTCTGACCTGCCTATTTAAAGCCTTCCAGCTCATTTCTCCATTGCCTTCATGTTGGTGACTTCACAAGGAACCATCTCCTGCTGTTTGTTTCAAGAATGGCTTGCTGACATCCCTCCTGGCTTCTTATCCTGCTTGCAGTTGCTCTCCTTGGATCGCTGACTTCAGGCCTGTATGATTACCCGATCTGGTTAATGAACTTTGGACTGGCTGACTACCCGATCTGGCTACTGGACTCTGGCTATGCTTGACTACGCTTTTTCTTTTTACCTTTTTCTTTTTATTAATAAACAAGTGTGATTTGATTGTACTTTTTGTCTCAGTCCGATTCATGGTTCCTGACAGAAAGTTACAGACAAACCAGATCCTTATTGATAGAATTTCTATGTTGCGCCTCCCATATGTCTAATTTTCAAGGTTATGTACTCCAACCTGTTAATAGTTAAGTCGAGGGTAGCATTTGTCCTGTCCTTGACTTGAAGTATCTGAACATCTTCCTTTTGGATCCAGAAGTTTTGTATGGAATCATCCAGGTTAGTCATTGAATCCTTAAAACAGGATGATCTGCTGGTGTCTGTGAACGTTAAAGATGCCTTCTCATTTTTCCAATGCACCATAATTTTTTTTTATATTTTGCAGTGGGATATTGCCATTTTCATTTGTGGACCTGCCATTTGGCTTATCTGGTGGTCTATTTATGTCGGCTTCAGAATCCAAATTTGAAAGGGAATCTGAAAAAGAGAGCTCCCCGTTGCTCTCGTCGGCAATGGAAAGAATTTGGTACGCCTCCTCAGCAGAAAAGCCTCTTTTAGACATGGTTGGTTGCTGGTGGTGATGAGACTGCACAGGTGTGTGCTAAGCCTGTACTGATGGGCACTGAATAGGTGGCACTGATGTGCACTGATTGATGGCACAGATGTGCCCTGATGAGGCAGCACAGATGGGCACTGATCGCACAGATGTGCACTGATGAGGTGGCACAGATGTGTACTGATGAAGCAGCAGATAGGTGGCACAGATGGGCACTGATATGCACTGATGAGGTGGCACAGATGGGCATTGATTTATTGCACAGATGTGTGCTGATTGTACAGATGTGCACTGTTGAGGTGAAACAGATGGACGCTGTTGAGGTGGCACAAATGGGCGCTGTTGAGGTGGCACAAATGGGCGCTGTGGAAGTGGCACAGATGGGCACTGATTGATTGCACTGATTTATTGCACAGATGTGCACTGATGAGGCGGGACAGATGGGCACTGCTGAGGCGACACAGATGGGCACTGATTTATTGCACAGATGGGCACTGATTGGTACAGATGGGCACTGATTGCAGACAGGCACTGACGCACACTGGGGGGCACTGACGGACACTGGTAGGCACTGACAGTGCACAGATGGTGCACTGATGGCACAAGTTGGCACAGATGGCACTAGATGGGTCACTGGGCACTGTTTGAGCACACTTTATATAACTCACAGAATCTCTCTCCTCACACGCAGTCTCTGTGTGAGGAGAGAGATCCGGCAATGAGAGATGATCTCATATGTTTACATTTGAGATCATCTCTCATTGGAGGCGGCGATTGCACTGTAAACGGCCTCTGTGATTGGCCGTTTATAGCGATCTGTGATTTTCATCCGATGCGTGCTCGCGGGAGTGCGCAGGGAGCCAGGAAAGGGGATGACGTTAATAGACGTAGTCCCGGCAATGTAGATCCGTGCTGTAGCCGTCATTCAGCTATAGCGCAGATCTCAGGAGGTTAAGGTCATGTATAAACCTGAAAAAAATGGGGATTAGAGAACACCAAGAAACCTTATAAAGAAACACCATGGACTTAAAAAATCAACTTTATTGAAGATGCTTTAATTGAATTAGTCCAAAAAGCTACCGCTGATGCAAACATTATAAATGACAACATTGTCAAACAACCTGCTGGCAGCACACCTTGTACACCCACCACATACAGTCCACACTGCATTAAGTCTATGGGGATACACAGGCTCTTCCACAGTCATTGGGATAAGAGAAGATGAGATTATTCAAATGGTTAAGCCACTCCATCCACAGAGACCAAAACCCTGGAAATGTTCCAATCAAAGGATGTTGCAATCCACATAGAGTGCCGCTGAGGCTGAATGTTCAATTAAACCACAAATGAGGGTAATGCAGGCTGGATGGATGGGGAGATAAGGGCCAGGTGTGAATGGGAGTAGCTAGGATTTATGGATGAACAGCAGAGCCAGCCACACAAGTTGGTATAAGTCAACCCCACAACGGGAGATTCACAGCCAGATGTCGCTGGATATTGTAAAGAATTAGCATCAAATGTAGAGCTTAAAGGACTCCGCCACTCGCTGGTTATTCTTTTTAAGGGCTTTGTTTGCCCATTTTTATTAAAAGAAAGTCCAACAAATAAAGATAGGTTTCCCTCACAGGGGTTTCAGCATTCCTTTTCATCAACAAAATTACATTCAGCCTAGTTGGCTCTAACTTGCAGCACTACAGCTCTAGCCTTACCCTCAAGGCTATTGTCTGTCTCATACAGACTGTCTCCCTGACCACCTTGGTGCACACAGCTAACAGCCTCTTGCTGCACTGGCTCCCCCATGGAGCCCTCCTGACTCCTGGTACTCAGACTTCCTGTCTGCTGGGGTGGAGACCAGAACCATGGTCAAGTTACTACTAAAAGCCCAGCACACACCTGACCAATCAGTATGCTGGCTGTTCTCAAAATCAGGACCCAGGACTAGGGATTTCATCTGGATCTCTCAGAAATTCCTGAGCTCCAGGTCCCAAAGTGGACTTTACAAAACACTGAGGAAAGTGAAAGGCCAGTTTCCTCTTTATGATACTTGCTCCCTGGAACCCCTCAACCCATCTGGTTGAGAATTCTGGGTCACATCCTCCTTTTAGACCCTGGCAGGGCAACGGCTGAATTTATTGGGCTTATCAATACCTTCTTCACCTAGTATGTGTCTAGGGGTTTCCCAAGGTAGATGGCCCAAGAACTGCAGAGACTGACGACAGATCCACTTAAATGGATTTTTATTTGCGAAAAGTGGTTAAGAACACAGTCTCTTAGCATAGGATCAGAGGGTTTAGGTGACTCCAGGTACTCTTGATGTTAAATTCAGCATGAAAAAGTCTCTCACTTTGCATAAATCCAGAGAATAGCCATTCACAGCTGGATCCTCACCCTAATTGGATAGTCCTTCTCTCACCAGGCCTAGCAGCCAACAGGGTGCTTGAGTCAGGAACAAGTCGCTGCCACAGACTTTGCTATAGAACACGTGAGGGAAACTTGAACGCTTGTAGGACACTCATGTGGTACCAGTATCTTGCAGCCAGTCCGGCAATACCACAAAAGATTGGATTCACTTAGGTCCTTCAACTTGTCCAGGCTCTTGTTGAGAAGCCAACCCTTGCGTGGCCTTCTCCCGAAGAGTCCTCTCCTGGATAACTTCACAGTCGCTGGGCCTCTCCACTAACCGAGATGGCACCGGACCACCTCTGAATCCTTCTTTCAGTTTCCTTGCCTTGGACTAGCCAGCCCCGAGACGTAAAGCCAGGTGGATTCGAACCCCAGGCCATGGAAGTCCTGGGGGCTGGTCAGGAGGACCAGGACCATGCAGTCAGAACATACTTCTGCATACAATTTAAAATCACGTTCAATGGAACTCAACATAAATACAAGCACCTCATCCCCTATTAATTTAAAATATAAAAAGAAGGAAGAAAAAAGGGGTATTTTTGCTGTGCTTTGGTACCAATTAAATACAATAAGAATAAAACAATTTGATATTTTATTGAGATACAATTAAAATATCACATCTATAGCAATAACACAGAGATATACATAGACAATTAATACATAAGAGGGGTCCTGAAGGCAAGAGATGAGATATTGACAGTGCTTTATCACAACATGTTTCACATTAGCTTCATCAGAGGATGTGCAAACTACTAATGAATTGAATTAAAGAGAGATAATAATTAATAACAATCAGTATAAATATTGGATACATACAGTGAAATATATGGTGTTGAGAAACTTTCCATGTGTAGATTCTACAGGAGATGCTTACCATCTGCTGCCTGACTCCCCGGACACACGCATCTCTTTGTTATTGCTATAGATGTGATATTTTAATTGTATCTCAATAAAATATCAAATTGTTTTATCCTTAATGTATTTAATTGGTACCAAAGCACAGCAAAAATCCCCCTTTTTTCTGCCTATTAGCTATATTGCCTCCTCTGCTGACATCGTCCATCATGGGGGGGGGGGGGGGGGGTGTTCAAGAAGACCTATGATAGGTGGGTGTCATGCCTGCCTCTCCCGAGTCTGTCAGCTAGGCAAAGCATCATCTGCAGATACTGCCAGGCAAAGTCTCCAGGAGGGATCCACCAGGTGTCAGTGGTTGGCAGCCACAGTCGGGAGAGCTGGGAGGCATGTCGGAGTGGACTGAGAGTTTGCAGTCTGAGATGGATGTAGAGCCAGCGGGACAGACTGATGTCATGGGCAGTGGAGACAGGCAGCTGCAGCCAGGGGAGGTCTCTAGAGGGTTTATTGGGATCAGTAGTCCGCAAAGGGCAGCTAGCACCAGAACTATTAAATTTTTGCTATACCGGAGTGGCCTGCAAAGGACTGTTGCTGAAGCCAGTGTCAGGCCTAACCACGTGCTAGCTTCGCCTAAAGAGTTGTGCTGGAGGAAGAGGAAGGAGTAGTCTACAGCAAGAGTTGTGCTGGACGAAGAGGACGGTGTCTAATTTGTCCCAAACTTTGCAAATCTTTCTGGGTATCCCATAAATTCCTTAACGCCATCCAAGTTCAAATTCCTCAATAAAGAACAAAAAAAATATGGACTGTTCATTGTTTCAAGAGTGACTGGGAAGTGAATGCCAGGGCTGGACGGGGTGACAGGTGGACCACAATATCCAGTAGCCCCTACGGGGGTACCGCTACATTTGGTGGCTCATTCCAGGACCACCTGTTCATGGGTAACCTGCCAGTTGTTGTCCCTAGCAACTGAGGTGGACCGAGCTGGGGAAGTGTGCTTTGTTCTGCCACCATTGAGGATTGAACCCAGGGGAAGGACCTGTGTGCTCTGCCAACTGTTTCAGTGCTGTAACACATGCCATTGTCCATAGCAACCAGCTAGGACTGTCGCTATTTAATACTACTGCTTACCCAGTTGCCCCAACCAGTGCTGGGACGGACACTTTTACCAATCCTACAATTCAGGAACTGTTCACTATGTGATTTCACCCATGGCAACCACGCTGAGTTGCTGTATTAATGGATTACAAATATGTCCAGCGTTCTGCTATTATTGGATGTCAAATATTGGATTACAAATATGTCCAGCATTCTACAAATGCTGGACATCTGGAACTGTTGCTCCAAACTCCTGCGATAGACAGTAAGGTAAGCCTGGGAGTGTCTACTGCTGCCCAGGGTGATCGAAAGTAAGCCTGCGGGTCCCTGCAGGCGGGACTGTGCTAAGATTGTTCTAGTAGGATATTGGCTAGAAACTTTAGTGTTGCCACCGGCAACCACTGGGAAAGTCAGCAGTTATCTACCCCCAGTTGTTTGGGCACAGCCGGTGCCAAGCGACATGCCTGGACAAGTCCTAGCCTCAGCATGCCTGCAAACGTCAGTGTGTCCAACAAGGGGTTACAGCAGTGTGCCCAGGGAGGTGTCTGATGCCAGCAGCTATCAGTAGACAACACGAGGTGGAGGAGCAAGATGGTGGAGGGTGGTCGCTTACTGCCAGCTTTAACCTGGTTGCCGGAAAAGACACTAGTACACACTGGTGTCCGATTGGAGCACTACAGGGGATTTGCCCTGGGGATGGTCGGCGGAATGGAGCGGCTCTGCATACTGTGTCCAGAGTGCCGGATACCAACTGCGGAGGTCAGCGCATGGGTCCGGTGTGGCCATTGAGGCGAGCCGCTGCTATGACTAGCATCTAAGAAAAGAAGAACGGACAAAGCCTTCCAAAGGGGGTCGCAGTAACTGAACACTGCGATTGCATTTAATTAAAATTGTATTTTGAAAAAATACACCATAATATCAAATATGACAAAATACCAAAAATAGTGGTCTGCGTATAACCTTCCAAAATATTAAAAAAGACAACATTGTCATTTAACCACTTGCCTACTGGGCACTTAAACTCCCCCCTCCTGACCAAACCAATTTTCAGCTTTCGGTGCTCTCACACTTTGAATGACAATTACGCAGTCATGTAATACTGTACCCCAATTAATTTTTTGTCCTTTTTTCATACAAATAGAACTTTCTTTTGGTGGTATTTGATAACCTCTGGGTTTTTATTTTTTTGTGCTCATAAATAGGGATGGCCGAACGGTTCGCCCGGCAGACGGTTCGCGACGAATTTCGGCTGTTCGCGATTCGCCAGATCGGCGAACTATTGCCGCTGTTCGCCCGGCGGACTTACGTGTTTACTGTGTAAAAGAACTTTGACCTATGATGACACATTTATCATGGGATACAGGACAGCCAATTGAGACCTTACAGCACATGGACAATTGGACATTCCCCCTAACTTATAAATAGACCTAATCCGGCGGCCATTTTACATTCTTTCTACTGTCACTATAGGGAGAGGTTGCTGTGTGGAGCAGGGAGAGACTGCAGTGACCCAAATCGCTAGCTATTAGGTCCACAAAAGTCCTTTTAAGGACTGGTATGGTGTAAATGTAGTTCAGGATATAGGTTTGAGGCACTGCTATTCAAGTCATTGTTGCAGCAGATTGTCTTTTGTCAGTGCAGACTGCAGAGAGGGACAGACAGGACACTGTGTGTCGCAGAGAAGGACAGTCAGTTTAATCATTAGCTGTTACTATTAGGTCCACAAAAGTCCTTTTCAGGACTGGTATGGTGTAGTAGTACAGGATATAGTTTTGAGTGCAATGCTATTCAAGTTATTGTTGCAGCAGCCTGTGTTTTGTCAGTGTACAGAGGGACAGACCGGACGCTGTGTGTACACGTGAGGGACAGTCAGTTTAATCATTAGCTGTTACTATTAGGTCCACAAAGGTCCTTTTCAGGACTGGTATGGTAATAGGGTTGTACACGTATAATATTCTTTCTTCCAAATATAGAAAGAATATTATACTTGACTGCTGCCCTTCTGCTGCAGTAGTCCTTTATCAGTATAGGGACTGAGGTACAGTCTGCTAATCACAACCTACTAGTTCCACAAAGGTCCTTCTAAGGACTGGTAAGGTATAGCGTACTACAGTATATAGGGTTGAGGGAGGTACAGTCTGCTAATCCCAACCTACTAGTTCCACAAAGGTCCTTCTAAGGACTGGTAAATTATAGCGTACTACAGTATATAGGGTTGAGTGAGGTACAGTCTGCTAATCACAACCTACTAGTTCCACAAAGGTCCTTATAAGGACTGGTAAGGTATAGCGTACTACAGTATATAGGGTTGAGGTACAGTCTGCTAATCCTTAAGGACTGGTATAGGTCCACAATATATAGGGTTGAGGTGCACTACTGCTGACTGCTGCCCTATTCTGCAGCAGTCCTTTATCAGTATAGGGACTGAGGTACAGTCTGCTAATCACAACCTACTAGTTCCACAAAAGGTCCTTCTAAGGACTGGTAAGGTATAGCGTACTACAGTATATAGGGTTGAGGGAGGTAAAGTCTGCTAATCACAACCTACTAGTTCCACAATGGTCCTTCTAAGGACTGGTAAGGTATAGCGTACTACAGTATATAGGGTTGAGGGAGGTACAGTCTGCTAATCACAACCTACTAGTTCCACAAAGTTCCTTCTAAGGACTGGTAAGGTATAGCGTACTACAGTATATAGGGTTGAGTGAGGTACAGTCTGCTAATCCCAACCTACTAGTTCCACAAAGGTCCTTCTAAGGACTGGTAAATTATAGCGTACTACAGTATATAGGGTTGAGTGAGGTACAGTCTGCTAATCACAACCTACTAGTTCCACAAAGGTCCTTATAAGGACTGGTAAGGTATAGCGTACTACAGTATATAGGGTTGAGGTACAGTCTGCTAATCCTTAAGGACTGGTATAGGTCCACAATATATAGGGTTGAGGTGCACTACTGCTAACTGCTGCCCTATTCTGCAGCAGTCCTTTATCAGTATAGGGACCGAGGTACAGTCTGCTAATCCCAACCTACTAGTTCCACAAAGGTCCTTCTAAGGACTGGTAAGGTATAGCGTACTACAGTATATAGGGTTGAGGGAGGTACAGTCTGCTAATCCCAACCTACTAGTTCCACAAAGGTCCTTCTAAGGACTGGTAAATTATAGCGTACTACAGTATATAGGGTTGAGTGAGGTACAGTCTGCTAATCACAACCTACTAGTTCCACAAAGGTCCTTATAAGGACTGGTAAGGTATAGCGTACTACAGTATATAGGGTTGAGGTACAGTCTGCTAATCCTTAAGGACTGGTATAGGTCCACAATATATAGGGTTGAGGTGCACTACTGCTGACTGCTGCCCTATTCTGCAGCAGTCCTTTATCAGTATAGGGACTGAGGTACAGTCTGCTAATCACAACCTACTAGTTCCACAAAGGTCCTTAAGAACTGGTATAGGTGTTATATTTGGTGTGCAGTATATAGTTGTGTAATACACGTATAAAATACTTGCACATATAGAAAGCATAGTATAGTGCGTTTCCACCGTGCAGCATTGTGACTGCTGAGCGGTTCTGCAGCGATACTACAAAGAGTGACATATGCAATCCAAAAAAAAAATATTGTAACTGGTGTGATAGACCAGTGGCCCCCAAAAACAACAGATTGAAGTGGGGTGTTATATACCTTCTTCCACATACATACTGCACTTCTGTAGAGAGTTTTGTCACAGGGTCATTTAAAAAATGACAGGCAGAGGAAGAGGCAGGCCCTTCCGCAGGGTTGGTAGGGGTAGCACAGGAGCAACAGGCTTGAGCCAAAGTGGGAAATTGCAGAAGGTGCGTGCAATTACGTCAAAGGAAGCACCAGAATTGGTTGAGTGGCTCACTCAGCCTTACTCTTCTGCACCCTCCTCATCCTCTCGATCTGCACCCTCTTCTTCACTCTCTGCTATGTGCACCCCCAAAGACACTACCACCAACAACACCACCACTACCACCACATACCTTCCGCTTGAGTCACAGGAATTATTTTCCGATCCATATCAAGACATTTCTGATGCGCAGCCACTCTTGGCATTGGATCAGGAAGAGGAGGTAGCAAGAACCGCCACTCAGCAGTCTGACGACAGTACCCAGATCAGCCCAAGGAGGAGGTTGGTCCCCGGTGTTGCTGCCTTCTCCGAGATCTCTACTTATAGCGGTGGGGAAGGTGACGTCGATGATGACGTGTCTAGTGATGTCACGTGGGTGCCCACAAGAGAGGAAGAGGAGGGGAGTTCAGAGGGAGATATGGACCATCAGATAGGGAGGAGAAGCAGGAATAACTTAGATTGCACAGGAGGGACAAAGCAGACTGCTAATGTATCAGGAGCGAGTCATCGACCATGTACACTACCGTTCAAAAGTTTGGGGTCACCCAAACAATTTTGTGTTTTCCATGAAAAGTCACATTTATTCACCACCATACGTTGTGAAATGAATAGAAAATAGAGTCAAGACATTGACAAGGTTAGAAATAATGATTTGTATTTGAAATAACATTGTTTTTACATCAAACTTTGCTTTCGTCAAAGAATCCTCCTTTTGCAGCAATTACAGCATTGCACACCTTTGGCATTCTAGCTGTTAATTTATTGAGGTAAGCTGGAGAAATTGCACCCCACGCTTCTAGAAGCAGCTCCCACAAGTTGGATTGGTTGGATGGGCACTTCTGGCGTACCATACGGTCAAGCTGCTCCCACAACAGCTCAATGGGGTTCAGATCTGGTGACTGTGCTGGCCACTCCATTACCGATAGAATACCAGCTGCCTGCTTCTGCTGTAAATAGTTCTTGCACAATTTGGAGGTGTGTTTAGGGTCATTGTCCTGTTGTAGGATGAAATTGGCTCCAATCAAGCGCTGTCCACTGGGTATGGCATGGCGTTGCAAAATGGAGTGATAGCCTTCCTTATTCAGAATCCCTTTTACCCTGTACAAAGCTCCCACCTTACCAGCACCAAAGCAACCCCAGACCATCACATTACCTCCACCATGCTTAACAGATGGCGTCAGGCATTCTTCCAGCATCTTTTCATTTGTTCTGCGTCTCACAAACGTTCTTCTTTGTGATCCAAACACCTCAAACTTGGATTCATCCGTCCACAACACTTTGTTCCAGTCTTCCTCTGTCCAATGTCTGTGTTTTTTTGCCCATCTTAATCTTTTTCTTTTATTGGCCAGTCTCAGATATGGCTTTTTCTTTGCCACTCTGCCCTGAAGCCCAAAATCCCGCAGCCGCCTCTTCACTGTAGATGTTGACACTGGTGTTTTGCGGGTACTATTTAATGAAGATGCCAGTTGGGGACCTGTGAGGCGTCTGTTTCTCAAACTAGAGACTCTAATGTGCTTATCTTCTTGCTTAGTTGTGCAACGCGGCCTCCCACTTCTTTTTCTACTCTGGTTAGAGCCTGTTTGTGCTGTCCTCTGAAGGGAGTAGTACACACCGTTGTAGGAAATCTTCAATTTCTTTGCAATTTCTCGCATGGAATAGCCTTCATTTCTAAGAACAAGAATAGACTGTCGAGTTTCAGATGAAAGTTCTCTTTTTCTGGCCATTTTGAGCGTTTAATTGACCCCACAAATGTGATGCTCCAGAAACTCAATCTGCTCACTGGAAGGTCAGTTTTGTAGCTTCTGGAAGGAGCTAGACTGTTTTTAGATGTGTGAACATGATTGCACAAGGGTTTGCTAATCATCAATTAGCCTTCTGAGCCAATGAGCAAACACATTGTACCATTAGAACACTGGAGTGATAGTTGCTGGAAATGGGCCTCTATACACCTATGTAGATATTGCACCAAAAACTAGACATTTGCAGTTAGAATAGTCATTTACCACATTAGCAATGTATAGAGTATATTTGATTAAAGTTAGGACTAGTTTAAAGTTAGCTTCATTGAAAAGTACAGTGCTTTTCCTTCAAAAATAAGGACATTTCAATGTGACCCCAAACTTTTGAACGGTAGTGTACATTCACACAAAGCCTCACTCCAGGCTCTCACCGTCCAGCCTCGTCTTCTACTTCTCCTTCTCTTCTCTCCTCACAATTGTCCTCCACTCCACCTTCCATCCCGCCAAGCTCACGTTTTTCTGCAAAAAGGCAGGCTTCCGTGGGCATAATGTTCGAGCGTAAAAAAATTATGATGCCGGATAACCCTCTTGCCCAACGGTTGACGGCTGGCTTGTCAGAACTGATAGCCCGCCAACTACTGCCATATAAACTGGTGGACTCGGAGGCCTTTCGAAAATTTGTGGCCATTGGAACACCACAATGGAAGGTTCCAGGAAGGAAGTATTTCTCAGAGAAGGGCATCCCAGAGCTATATGGCCATGTTCAGCGGCAAGTGAATGTATCTCTGGCACACAGTGTCGGTACCAAGATACATCTGACCACAGACACGTGGTCTAGCAAACACGGGCAGGGAAGGTATATCACTTTTACTGCCCACTGGGTGAACCTTCTGACAGCCGTCAAGCATGTAACCCATGGCACCCGTGTAGATTTGGTTTTACCGCCACGGATTGCATGCAGGCCTGGCTCTTCTTCTCCTCCTCCTCCATCCTCCTCCCTCTCCTCCTCGGCTGACACTTTTCCGCTGCTAGCGTCTCTTCCGCTGCGCCGCCCAAGCTCCCCAGAACCTATTCGACATGCCAGGTGAGACGTTGCCATGCCGTGCTGCGTCTGTTGTGCCTGGAAGCCAAGAGCCACACTGGCCCGGCACTCCTTTCAGCTTTGCGTTCACAGGCAGATCAGTGGCTAACACCGCTCAATTTGACAGTTGGTAAAGTGGTGTGTGACAACGGTGCCAATCTGCTTAGCACATTGAAACAGGGCAAAATTAAACACGTGCCATGCATGGCACACGTCTTAAACTTGGTCGTGCAGCGATTCGTTGTCAAATACCCTGGGGTCCAGGACATCTTGCGGCAGGCAAGGAAAATCTCGGCCCATTTCAGAAGATCTTACACGGCCATGGCTCGCCTTGCTGACATTCAGCGGCGACACAATCTGCCGGTCAGACGTCTTATTTGCGATTGCCCGACGCGATGGAACTCAACCTTCTATATGCTTGATAAGCTGCTCCAGCAGAAATGTGCAGTTAATGTCTACCTGTATGAACTCTGCGGCAGAACCGGTTCTGGGGAGCTGGGGTTTTTTTCCCCACGCCAGTGGCTGCTCATGCGCGACGCATGCAGACTTCTGCGGCCATTTGAGGAGATCACCAAACTGGTCAGTCGCAGCCATGGCACCATCAGCGACATGGTACCTTATGCCTTCTTTATGGATCGTGCATTGCGTCGTGTCATTGATCAAGCTGTGGAGGAACAGGAGCGGGAAGATGAGGAAGTCGCAATGCTGGATGAATTCCCGGGGGGGGGGCTACTCTATCTGAGACAAGTGAACTACAGGAGTCTGAAGAGGAGTCAGAGGAGGATGGTGCCAGGGCGGATGAGGAGGAGCAAGAAGAGCATGCTTTAAACCTTTCTGGGATCCCTGCTGTTGTGCGTGGATGGGGAGAGGAGAATGAAGAGGACGACATTATCCTGGATGATGAGCAGGAGCCAGGCCACCACACCGCTTCCAGTTTAGTGCAAATGGGGGCCTTCATGCTCCAGTGTTTTAACAGGGACCCCCGTATAAAAAGCATAAGGGTCAAGGACCAGTACTGGGTGGCAACGTACTTAGACCCCCGGTACAAACACAAAATGGCGGAAATGTGGGCTGTCAGAATAGGGCTGTCTGAGGGCTGTCAGAATAGAGCACTTCCAGGCTTTGCTTCGAGAAATGCTGCATTCTGCTTTTGCGTGCGCTGGCAGAGGAGCAATTCCCACTCCCAGAGAAGGAGTTGCGGGTACCAATCCAACAGCGCCTGCAAGAAGCAGCCGGTTTGAAGGAGGTGACTTCTGATATAAGGTCATTCTTTCAGCCGACCCATCGACAGGTGTCATCCGGATCCAGCATCAGGGAACGCCTAGACCGTCAGGTGTCCGACTACATCGGGTTAACGGCCGATGTGGACACTCTGAGGAGTGATGAACCCCTGGACTACTGGGTGGGCAGGCTTGACCTCTGGCCAGAGCTTGCCCAATTTGCAATCAAACTGTTGGCTTGCCCCTCGTCCAGTGTCCTGTCCGAAAGGACGTTCAGCGCAGCAGGGGGGATCGTGACCGATAAGCGTACTCGCCTAGCTCACGACAGTGTTAACTACCTCAAATTTCTAAAAATGAATGAGGCATGGATCTCGGAGGAATTCAACACATGTGACCAGTAGACCATGTATATGTCTATAAATGATTTTTTTAATCGAGCACACAGACCTTCTTTCTTCATTTGGCTCACTTCCTTGTGCAAAAAAGCACACTGTACTATATGCCCGTACCCTCCTGTTTGAAGAGGTTGTGTGGTGTCATATTTTTGGGGCCCAGCAGCAAGTTGCTGGTATCAGTGCTGCTGTTAGTGCTCTCTATCTCGGTGCTGTTGCTGACTTCCTCCTGGGGCTGTACCTCTGCTGTGCATATTATGAGGGGCTCCCACCATCCCTGTGCTGTGCTGACTTCCTCCTGGGGCTGCTTATTATGAGGGGCTCCCACCATTCCTGTGCTGTGCTGACTTCCTCCTGGGGCTGTACCTCTGCTGTGCATATTATGAGGGGCTCCCATTGTTAGGCAGAAGCGTGGTCGAATAACAAGCCAGGGTCAGTTCAGAGAAAGCAGAGGCATAAGGGGTGTGAAGGTAAATGGCATGGTAAGGGTTATGGTTACCATACTTCACTAATAATTTACTGAATTATGGTAATGATGGAAACAGTCACTTATGCAGAGGTCTGTTTCTGAAGGACATTGGGGGCAATAATAAATGGTGTCTCTCGCCTCTTTGACACTCTTATACCATTTACTCCAAAATTCTATTTGGCCTTTCTCAACCTAAATTAGCTAAACTGGGTAAGAAGCTGCTCAGACATATACTTACAGCAGCTCACTGTCAAATTGCCCTCAACTGGAAAAAAGACCCCCCTTCCCAAGAAGCCCTGTACACCAGGATAAAAGACATTGAACTTATGGAAAAAATGATGGCCAGAATTAGGGATAAACTGAACGAACACAACACGATCTGGGAGCGGTGGCTCCACGGGAGGACACGCTTTGAACAGGTACGGGGGTCGGGGTGGCTGTCTAACTAACATCCTATCTCCACCCCACCTTCCTCCCTCTTTGTTTCCTTCCTCACCCCCCTTTCTGTCCCATTCTTCTTTTCTTCTCTCTGTCTCCCTTCCCCTTCTTACCCTCTTTCCATCTTTCCCCTTTCCTCTTTTCTCGTCTCTAATCTCTGTCGTTCTTATGCTGCAGGCTGTTACTGCAGGGTTATATGTGACATTCGAATTGTACATTATCCCAAGACGTTTTGCATGTCTATGTACTGTTAACCTTGCGAGATTGCTAATAGAAATTGTTAATTGAAAAAAAAAAATGGTGTCTCTTCTCACTCCTTCTCTGGTGCACACCCGACATTTTTTCTGACATTTTTGGCCTGTTGGTCTGGGAGGGATTTTATTGGGAAAGTGGCATTCGGAGAGACGGCTAATCACATCGGATCAAATGTTTTCTGGAGGGCCATTCGGGAATATAAGGGCAGTGGTGTTTTCCTCTTGGTAGCCAAGGAAGGGTTTGGGACTTTCAGTGGAGTTGCAATAGATTATATAGGTGTTGAATATGGCCAAATTAAACAAATAAATTGACACTTTTTTATACCACTGGTATGTTTGCCTTGTGGCTAGGTAGGGTTCAAGCATTTGGTTGTTGAAGTCGACATCCTCCATTAACATATTGTATTCATGGATACATGTTGGCTTTTGGATTCGGCCATTCCTCCTGGTGATCTCCACAAAAGGTATTATTGTGGATCCAAGACAACATGTAGATGTCCTTTCTGTCTCTCCACTTCACAGCCAGAATTTCCTCATTTCGTAAACTCGCCGTCTCCCCTCTTCTTAACTTCTGGTTGATGAGCCTTTGAGGAAAGCCCTTCTGGTTCTTCCTTACGGTGCCACACGCTGGAGTGTTCTTTCTGTGAAGGTTGCGGAAAAGGGGCAAACTAGTATAAAAGTTGTCCACATACAAATGGTAGCCTTTCTCCAGGAGTGGGTTTATGAGTGCCCAAACGACTTTCCCGCTGGTTCCTATGTAGTCTGGGCAATTAGGGGGATGCAGCTGGGTGTCATTTCCTTCATAAACCATATAGGCATATGTATACCCTGTTGCTCAGTCACACAATTTAAACAGCTTCACCCCATAGCGGGCCCTTTTGGTGGGAATAAATTGTTTTATGCCCAGCCAGTAAATTTCACAAGGGACTCATCCACGCATATGTGTTGGTCTGGGGTAAACAACTGGGGAAGATTTCAGAAAAATTATATAGAGTTTGTCGAAATTTGGGTCACTTCGGGGAGGACACTGGGTATTACCATTATCAGCTGTCAGCTAATTGCCAGCTCTCTTCTCTTTCCACAGTTACAAGCTGTTCCCGATGCTCGTCTGACCTGCCTATTTAAAGCCTTCCAGCTCGCTCTTTCCTTTGCATTGGTCACATCACTAGAAACCATCTCCTGCTGGTTGTTTCAAGACTAGCTTGCTGACATCCCTCCTGGCTTCTATCCTGCTTGCAGTTGCTCTCCTTGGATCCCTGACATCTGGACTGGCTGATTACCTGATATGGTTTATGAACTTTGGACTGGCTGACTACCCAACTGGCTACTGGACTCTGGCTATGCTTGACTACACTTTTTCCTATTTACCTTTTTATTTTTATTAATAAACTAGTGTGATTTGATTGTACTTCTGTCTCTGTCTGTTTCATGGTTCCTGACAGTACGTGAAGGCCATGAATTCAGAAGATACAGTCAATCCACTTGTTGGTAATATTTTTTCCAGATTGGATGTGCAAGATCACCACATGGATCAGTTTGCCTTGGCGTTACAAATGCTCCTGAATCGCACGGCTCACCTGGAATCCCCCACGGTGGCTGCTCCGGTACAACCCGAGTCGCAGGCCGTCCCTGCTGCTGCACCATTCTCTGTACAGGCACACGCCTCTAGTATTACCTCTATAAGAGGTATGTCTGGTTCTGCTCCTCTTCCCTAGTGATTTGGGGGCGATCCAGTTCAATGCACAGGGTTTCTCAATCAGGTTGAGATATACTTCGAAATGCTGCCCCAGGTGTTTCCCACGGACAGAAGCAAAGTAGGTTTCGTGATATGAAAACTGTTGCCGACTACGCCATTGAATTTCCGTACTCTGGCAGCAGAGGTTGCTTTTTCTCATGGTCTCTCGGATCCCATCAAGGATGAGATAGCAGCCCGAAATATACCCACTGAGTTGGAGAGCTTGATCTCATTTGCCATCCTCATTGACTCCAGACTCAGAAAGACTTTCTCTTAAAGAGGGCTTGCGGAAGCCTCCTGTACGTTTGCCTCCGAGCTTTGTAGTACCACCCATGCCTCTTGGTACTGGAGTTGGTCAGTGAAGATGAACCCATGCACCTGGGCTTCACGCGTCTCTCTGCGGATGAGAGAGCCTTTAGGAGGAGGGAGAGATTGTGCCTTTATTGTGGCCAGGCAGGTCACTTTTTGAAGTCTTGTCCTACCCGTCCAGGGAACGCCCGAACCGCTGCCTTTCTTTCTGCTCCTGTGTTGGCACATTCTGATCCTACGTTGCCTTTTATCCTAGAAGTTGATGCTTCTGAGACTGGAGTTGGCGCCCTTCTGTCTCAGTGTCCTAACTCTGAGAGCGCTCTGCATCTGTGTGGTTACTTTTCCAAGAAATTGTCACCTGCTAAATGCAATTATGACATTGGTGACAGAGAGCTGTTGGCGATCATTTTAGCCCTGAAAGAATGGAGACATCTCCTTGAAGGTACCACTGTGCCCGTTCTTATTCTTACTGACCATAAGAATCTTACATTCTTGTCTGAGGCTAAGCGACTCTCTCCCAGAAGGGCGCGATGGGCTATTTTCTTGTCGAGCTTTAATTAAATTGTCTCATTCTTACCCAGTACTAAGAATGTAAGGGCTGATGCCTTATCATGACAATTTTCCTCCACTTCCAAGTTGGAGTTGGTTCCGGTTCCTATGATTCCTCCTGATCGTATCTTGGCTACGGTTTGCATCAGTCTTACTTCTCCTTTGGGTGACAAAATTCTTGCTGCTTAGGTCCATGCTCCTCCCAACAAACCTTGTGAACTCTGCTTTGTCCCAGAGAGTCTCCGTACTGCAGTGCTCTAGACTTACTATTCTCCCAAGGCAGCTGGCCATACTGGAAAGAATCAACTAATTTAGGCCATCTCCCAACAATTCTGGTGGCCTAGTCTACGGGCTGATCTTACTGCTTTCATAGCTGCCTGTCCCATGTGTGCTCAGAGTAAGACTCCATGACACCTTCCAGTGGGCCTCCTACAACCCATACCCAATGGAGAGAGGCCCTGGACTCACCTGTCTATAGATTTCATTGTGGAATTGCCCAACTCCCAAGGCAACACTGTTATCCTTATGGTGGTTGACCGGTTCTCATTTTTGCTCGGGAGATCTTTCGCTTACATGGGCTACCCAAGGTGATTGTCTCGGATAGGGGCAGTCAGTTTGTCTCCCGGTTCTGACGAGCCTTTTGTGCACAGTTGGGAATCCAGTTTGCGTTCTCTTCTGCATATCACCCGCAGTCTAATGGGGCCGCAGAACAAGCCAATCAATCCTTGGAGCAATTCCTATGTTGCTATATTTCTGACCATCATAACAACTGGTCTTACCTATTATCTTGGGCAGAGTTTGCTCACAACAGTGCCTTGAATTCTGCCTCCCGATTGTCTCCATTTATGGCGAATTATGGTTTCCAACCTTCCATGTTGCCTGACTCGTTTGTTCCGCAGAGTATTCCTGCGTGAGAGGAGCATCTCTGTGATCTTCGTTCCACTTGGGTACAAGTCCAGGAGGCTCTGAGGGAGAGGAGTCATTGAGGGGGGTACTGTCAGGGCTGGCTTAGCCCTTCCTCCTCTGGGCTGGCCGCTCAGCTGTCTTCTAATTGCCAGCTCTTCTCTTTCCACAGTTACCAGCTGTTCCCGATGATGCTCGTCTGACCTGCGTATTTAAAGCCTTCCAGTTCACTCTTTCCTTTGCTTTTGCGTTGGTCACATCACTAGGAACCATCTCCTGCTGTTTGTTTCAAGACTGGCTTGCTGACATCCCTCCTGGATTCTATCCTGCTTGCAGTTTCTCTCCTTGGATCGTCTGCACTGGCTGATTACCTGATTTGGTTTATGAACTTTGGACTGGCTGACTACCCGATCTGGCTACTGGACTCTGGCTATGCTTGACTACGCTTTTTCCTATTTACCTTTTTATTTTTATTAATAAACAAGTGTAATTTGATTGTACTTCTGTCTCTGTCTGTTTCATGGTTCCTGACAGCAGTGAAAGGGGTAATGTTAGTTTCTCCTGAATTAGGAGGAAGCTACAAGGGGTTCTGAAGGGAATAGGGAAGGCTGGCATGAGACCTAACCCTTTGGCATTGAGGTGACACCCCACTTGTACTTGGGCTTTCTTTCTGAGGTACTGCAGTGCTGGTGGATGGCACTGCCTCCTCACCAGAATGTCTTTGTCTGGCAAGCGGGCTCTCATCCTCCTCTGAGGCTGTCAGTGTTCCACTGCTTAGGACAGGCTCGTAGTCCACGTCAGACTCAGAATCTGAATTTGAGGAATTTGAATTGGAGAGCTCCCCGTTGCTCCCATCAGCCACAAGCATATTGTACTCCTCCTCAGCTGTAAATGATTTTCTAGCCATTGTTGGTGGGCACTGGTGACACTAATGACAGAAGGCACTAATGACAAATGGCACTGATTACACCTGACACTGATGACAGATGGCACTGATTACACGTGACACTGATGAAAGATGACACATGGTACTGATGTGGCACTGGTGAAATGTGGCAGGTGACACTGACAGGTGGCACTGATGAAAGATGACTCGTGACACTGACGTGGCACTGATGACACATGGCACTGACGTGGCACTGATGACACTGACAGATGGCACTGATGAAAGATGGCACGGATGAGAGATGGCACTCACAGTGATGAGCACTGTGACAACCAATGGCACTGATGTGGCACTGTATGGACACTATTTGGACTCTGATTCACTGTGTTTTTATTGTACTTTACTATGCACTCACAGATCTGCAGCTACAAAGCAATCCCTCCTCACACGCAGTCTCTGTATGAGGAGGGAGAGCTGGCACTGAGAGAGGATCTCATATGTTTACATTTCAGATCATCTCTCATTTGGACATTAAATGGCCGCTGTGATTGGCCATTTAATACGATCTGTGACAGCAACACAGATTTTCCCCGATGCGCACCCTTGGTGACGCAGGGAACAGGGAAACAGGAGGACATCTTTTGTGGGGGAGCACAGGGATCGTGGCTGCTCATACATCCACACAATCAGACATACACACAGCTCAAAGGATGAGAGTTGATTGAAGTATTGTTGATCAATATATTGTATATACTATCCTCCTCCTTTCTAATTAAGCAGTGGTTTGTGGTCATCCCAAACAGGATATATAGCTAAAGCTGTTCCATCGCCTCAGTACACAGTTTGTATTAGTGATACGACCCCTCCGTCATCACAAACGTGCAGACATGTTTCATTAGCCAACGACAGCTAACTTCCTCAGAGAAAGGAGGCGCTAAAGATGCTGGCTTAAATAGCCAAATAATTGACTGCAATATCTTGCTTTGGCCACTAGATGTCATCTAAATGCTCACTTCCATTAAATTTTCAACACAGGGAGACAAATGCATCAATGAGTACATTTGGCACATGTTTCAAATGGGATGGGGAGAAAATGCAAAATAATTAAAAGGAAAAAAGGAAAAAATAATAATAAAAAACAATAATAAAAATTAATAAATAATAATGAAAAAGGAAAATAATGGTAGTAATGGCAGGTAATAGCCCCATCGTCCTCAATCATTAACCACCTCAATACCAGGCACTTAAGCCCCGGACCAATTTGCAGCCAAAGGACCAGGCCCCTTTTTGCGATTCGGCACTGCGTCGCTTTAACTGACACGTGCGACGTGGCTCCCAAACAAAATTGGCGTCCTTATTTTCCCCACAAATAGAGCTTTCTTTTGGTGGTATTTGATCACCTCTGCGGTTTTTATTTTTTGCGCTATAAACAAAAATAGAGCATCAATTTTGAAAAAAAAATTTCCTCAGTTTAGGCCGATACATATTCTTCTATATATTTTTGGTAAAAAAAATCGCAATAAGTTATAGCGTTTACAAAATAGGGGATAGTTTTATAGCATTTTTGTTAATATTTCTTTTTTACTAGTAATGTCGGCGATCAGTGATTTTTATTTTGACTAGGACATTATTGCGGACACATCGGACATTTTTTTTCTTTTTTTGCAAATCTGTTTATTGGAATTTAGTCAGTGAACAAGCAACCAAAAGCAAAACAAAACAGACAAAAACAAAAACACAGACATTGGTCACGATTAGTGTTACAGGCGTGACGCGTAAAGAGTTGCAATATAAGACAGCGCGTTACATACAAAACATGTCGGAGAATTCAAGGCATCTCACCGGCCACAGAGGGCCGTCTCCATGTGCAGTGGGACGACTCAGGACTAAACCACGCTACTCAGATATACAACATTTCCACTAGTGCATATTCCTATTTATTAACAAACGAAAATGCGTTAAGTAGGCTGTGGGTCTGAGGCCGTGGAGGCATCCGCCAGCCAGCTGGACCAGACCTTGTTATATTTTTGCGGGCAACCTCTATTAACATAGCAGTCCTTGTAGAGAGGCAGGCTTTCGTTCACCAATTTTTTCCACAGGGAGAGAGGGGGAGGAGTGGGCTTACGCCAGCTGAGCGCAATGGCCTTGCGGGCATAGAAGAGAAGTAGCCCAGCTAGGGTGCGCCGCGCCACAGTGGGAATTAGATGATCTAGCAGGCCCAGTATGCAGGTTTCTATAGAGAGTGGGAGCGATATGGAGGTGACCTGTGTAATGACCCCTAGTATCTCCTTCCAATAGTCAACAATGGCTGGGCAGGTCCAAAAAATATGAATGAAGTCCCCTGGTAATGTCCCACAACGCCAACATCCCGGGGGGGAGGCGGGGTTCATTTTGTGCAGTCTGTATGGGGTGAAATATGCTCGGTGGGCCATCTTAAACTGTATCAGCCGATCTCTTAGGGAGACCAGGGATCTGAAGGGGAAGTCCCACATGTCATCCCAATCATCGTTATCAAAGGTGGGAATGTCTCGCACCCACTTATCTCTAAGTTTTCCCAAAGTAGGGAGGGAGGTCATTATCAAATGGGAGTAAAGTGTTGAGGTGGGCTTAGTGTCACAGCTGGACTTGAGGAGGCCCTCCAGTGCGGATTGGACAACCAGGGGGGGAGAGCCGGAGAACTGGCACCTGAAGGCATGGGAGAGTTGTAGATACCTAAAAAAATAACTCTGCGGGACGTTGAAATCAGAAATCAACTTGGGGAGTGGAGCCAGCGATTGGTCAGAAATCACCTGGTCCACTGTTCTAATATTGAATTTAGTCCAAGCATGGGGTTCAGGCAGCTTGTAAAACTGCTCCAGGGTGGGGTTTCGCCACAAGGGGGCAGCTGGGGAAAGTGCATTGGTAGGGTATGTTTCAATTTTAAGTCCTACCCTCCATGCACGTAATGTGGTGCGCATGGAGGGGGTGAGTAAAAATTTCAACGCCTCCAGCGACCCCAACACCGCCGCTTCAACCAAGGTGGCAGGGTTTGTCTTATCAGGAGTGAGCCACCAAGCTGCTGTAACCAGCTGGGTGGCTAGGAAATATTTGTACAGGTCAGGGCACGCCAGTCCTCCCTGGGAGGACGGACGCGTAATTGTTGACCATCCATACCTGGGGGACTGGCCCCCCCAGATGAAGGAGGCAAACAGACTATGCAGACGGGAGAAAAAGGATTTGGGAATCCAATGTGGAGATTGGCGGAGTAGGTAGATACATTTCGGTAGGATTTTCATTTTTATCAGGTTTATCCGCCCTAGCAATGATAGGGGTAGTGACTCCCATGCCTTCAGACGCAGCCGCGTCTCATGAACCACTGGGGATAGATTTAGGGGTACGAAGTCCGAAGCCTGCCTCGAGACCACAACCCCAAGGTACCTGAAGGTCTCCACCCACTGTAGGGGTAAATCAGGGGGGGGCAGTGTCGCGAGCTGCTGGGTCTATGGGGAACAGAAGCGACTTCGACCAGTTAACCTTAAGGCCCGTGATCGTGGAGAATGAGTCAAGAATTTGTAATGCCCCTCTGAGTGAGGAGTCTGCATCGTTAAGGAAGAGAAGGAGGTCGTCCGCATACAGGGCGACCCTCTCCTCCAGCCAGCCAACACGCAGGCCCCTGACATGCAGGGAGGTACGTAAGGCCTCCGCCAGTGGCTCCATTGCAATGGCGAATAGGGCCGGAGAAAGAGGGCAGCCCTGTCTCGTGCCCCTGGACAAAGGGAAGGACCGCGAAAGACTCCCCCCCAACTTAATGGCCGACGTGGGGTGCCTATAGAGCGCCTGAAGCCACTTAATAAATACCAAGGGGAACCCCATTTTGCGGAGGACCTCCCACAGAAAAGGCCACTCTACAGTGTCGAAGGCCTTCTCTATGTCTAGGGAGGCCACCACCCTGGAACCCTCAGTAAGGTGCTGAGCGTGGATGTTAGTAAACAGGCGTCGTAAGTTGATGTCAGTGGCTCTATTAGCCATAAAACCAGTCTGGTCTGTCTCTATCACAGACGGCAGTAGGGGCTGTAGTCTCGTAGTGAGCAATTTGGTAAGAATTTTGAAGTCCGCATTTAGGAGGGCGATAGGCCTATATGAGGCACATAATGTGGGGTCCTTAGGGGCCTTGTGGATTAGTATAATGTGGGCATGGCTCATGGAGGTGGGAAGGGTGCCCTCCGCCAGACAGTGAGTATAGAGCTGGGCCAGCTGGGGGGCAAGTAGGTCCCCGTGGGTTTTGTAGAACTCCATAGGGAGGCCATCTGGACCCGGGGATTTCCCTGCGGGAAAGGAGCAAATGGCCCTCCGTACCTCCTCCGGGGTAATGGGCCTTACCAAATTTTCTCTCTCGGCGTCCGAGAGCCAGCCGAGTGCCAGGGGGTCCAGCCAAGGCGCCAGGTCCTGTGGCCTGAGATCCGAGGGCAGTACGGAGGTATAAAGGGAACTATAGTATTGCCTAAATGCGTCCAATATGTCTGGAAGAGAGGAGACCGATTCACCTGAAGGGGACACCACACTAGGTATCACCGTCAGGGGCAGGTCGTGTTGAGCTAACATTGCCAGGAGACGACCGTTCCGGTCCCCCTGTTCAAAAAACCTTTGCTTGTTGCGGTAAAGATCCAGTCTGGCAAGTTCTGTGAGGTGGAGGTGTAGTTCTCGTTTCGTCGCATTAAGGGCCTCGAAACTAGAGTCAGTGGGGTCAGCTGCATAGGCCTCAGCCTGGGTATCTACCTTGCTCTGTAATTCAGTCGTGGTGGTGGCTTGTTCTCTACGGATCCCAGCTATGGAGGAGATATAATGACCTCTACTGAAGGCCTTGAATGCGTCCCAAGTAACCTCTGGGGAGGAGGACCCTGCATTAATTTGCCAGTATTCCGTAAGGTGGGGCGGGATAGTGTTGACCAAATCGGCATGGGAGAGCCAGTGGGTTCCCAGGCGCCAAAGGGCCGAGGTTCGGGAAGTGGGGGAACGGACATTAAGGAGGAGGGGGCTGTGGTCCGACAGCCCGCTGGGCAGGTACGTGGCGTCTAGCACGTCCGAAAGCATGGCTGGATTGGCAAAAGCTAAGTCGATGCGTGAGGACGTTTTATAGGTGGTGGAAAAGCATGAGTAGGCCCTAGTCGAGGGGTGTTTCCACCTCCAGGCCTCCGTCACTCCCATGGCTTGTGCCCAAATGGATAGGTCAGGGGAGCAGTGTTTGGGGGGGACCGGTCTGTCTAAGTCTGGGGCTAGAATGGCATTAAAGTCACCCATAAGTAGCAGCCTAGCGGGGCAGTACGGGGTAACCTTATCCAGGATAGTATATAAGGTGGATGCTGAAAAGGGAGGAGGCAAGTATACATTTACCACAATATATCTCGTTCCCCAAACTGTGAAAACCACAATCACGTATTTACCCTGAGGATCGGTGTGAATCTGCTCCACCGCACATGGAAGGGATTTGCTAATCAGCACGGAGACCCCCCTGGCATAGGTAGAGTAGGAGGCATGAAAGGCTCTCTGGATCTATGGCTTCCTCAGTGCACATCGGACATTTTTGACACATTTTTGGGACCATTGTCAGATATACAGAAATCAATGCTATTTAAATGCATTGATTCCTGTGTAAATGACACTGGCAGTGAAGAAGTTAACCACTAGGGGCAGTGTAGTGTTATGTATGACGTTATGTGTTTTTTTTTATCGTAGGGGGGGCATGGCCTGGCATGTGACGTCACTGATCGTCCTTCCCTATAAAAGGGAAGAAACGATCGTGACAGCCACACAGGGAAGCACAGACCTCTCCTCGTTCTTCAGCTCTGTGACCCGATCGCGGGACACCAGCGGCGATTGGGTCTGCTGGTCCCGCGGCCACGGTCACGGAGCACAGGACCGGCCGGCGGCGCGCTCCCGACCCACAGCTGGGCACTTAAAGAATCACGTACATCTACATGATTGTGCCCAGCCGTGCCATTCTGCCGACGTACATCGGCATGAGGCGGTCCTTAAGTGGTTAAACACCTTCCTGCCCAGACCAATTTTGAGCCTTTAGCGCTGTCGCAATTTGAATGAGAATTGCGCGGTCATGCTACACTGTACCCAAATGAAATTTTTATATTTTTTTTCCTACAGAGCTTTCTTTTGGTGGTATTTGATCACCTCTGCGTTTTTTATTTTTTGCTAAACAAATAAAAAAGGACCGAAAATTTTGAAAAAAAAAGTTTTTTTGTTTCAGTTTTAAAACTTTGTAAATAATGGATCAGTGGCACGAATGGGCATGGATAGGCGACACAGATGGGCATGGATGGGCACTGATAGGCGGCATGGATAGGCACTGATAGTTGGCATGGATAGGCACTGATAGGTGGCACGGATGGACACTGATAGGCGGCATTGTATTGTATTGTTTTTACTGATGAATGCCAATCAGTGCCAAACAATAATGCATGCCAATCAGGGATGCCCATTGTGGGCACTGATTGGCATCCATTGTGGGCACTGATTGGCATCCATTGTGGACACTGACTGGCATCCCTGGTGGTCTAGAGTGGCATACCTGGTGCTGGGCATCCCTGGTGGTCTGGTGGCATCCCTGGTGGTCCAGTGTGGGTATCCTCGGGGGGCTGCACTGATAATCGATCAGCACAGACCCGCCCTGTCAGAGGAGCAGCCGATCGGCTCTCCTCTACTCGTGTCTGACAGACGTGAGTAAGGAAAAGCTGATCACCGGCTCTTCCTATTTACACTGTGATCAGCCGTTATTGGACACGGCTGATCATGTGGTAAAGAGCCCCCCGAGATCATAGTTGCAGGGTGTAAGATTGACACCCTGCAACAACGATCGCCGTAATGTGCGCCCCCGGGGGCGCACAGCGGCTCAAAATCCTGAGGAAGTCATATGATGCCCAGTCAGGGTTTTGAAACCACTTTGCAGCCTTCTTTTGCCTATAGGGTGGGCGGCAAGTGGTTAAATTCAAAATTCTAAATTATTTTTCCAAAACATGTTGCAAATTGCATTCATTGTTGAGGCCATGTGGAAATAAAGAATTGAAATACTATATCCACATTTTCTCTTTTTGTAAGAGCACTGTGTCAAAGTCACCTCTTCTCATAGGCAGATTAAGTACCTATATACCCTTTACTTTTAACCCCTTTGGGTCCCCCCCATGGCACTGGAATCTTTCCAAGTTTTTGGTAAAAAATGAAACGTTCAAAAGACTCATTATGCCTCACAGATTATACGTTGGGGTGTTTGCAAAATGGGGTAATTTTGTGGGTAATTCCATTGTCCTGGTGCTCCAGGGCCTTCATAAATGCAATAGATCGTTAGGAAATTAGATATGTAATTTATGCCCCTAGAATACCTGACGGTGCTCCCTGCATGTTGGACCTCTCTATGTGGCCAGGCTATGTAAAAGTCTCACACAAGTGGTATCGCCATACTCAGGAGGAGTAGCAGAATGTATTTTGGGGTGTAATTGGAAGTATGCATATGCTGTGTGTGAGAAATAACTTGTTATTATGACAATTGTGTGATAAGAAATAAAAAAATATAAATTTTCCCAAGAATTGTGGGGAAAAAATTACAACTTAAAAAAACTCACCGTGCCTCTTTGACTGTCTACTTTTCAAAAAGAGGTAATTTGGGGAGTATTTGTACTTTCCTGACATCTCAGGGCCTCAAGAATTTAGATGAAATGAGGCCATCAGTGCATCAGATGTGATCAGGTGTGATCAATTTTCAATGATTTGCACCGTAGCTTGTAGACTCTAACTTTCAACTAATTTGGGTTATTTTTACCAAAGAGAGCAGTATACATTTTGGCCCAAATTTATGAACAAAAATTAGCAAAATTTTATCATAGAAACTAAAAAAAAAGTGTTTTTTTTTCAAAATTTTCGCACTTTTTTCACTTATGTCGCAAAAAAATAAAAAAAACAGGGGTGATTAAATACCACCAAAAGAAAGCTCTATTTGTTTGAAAAAAATTATATAAATTTTGTTTGGGTACAATGTTGCATGACTGAGTAATTGGCATTCAAAGTGTGAGAGCACTGAAAGCTAAAAATTGGTCTCGGCATGGGGATTGTGGGGGCTGTGCTGGGCTCCGCACTGGGGATCAGTCCGCCCAACCAGTTGTATCGCTTAAATCTTATTATTGAATGGCTCCAGTTAAATTTTTGACGTGGAATGTCCGCGGTATTAGAGATAAGCTTAAGCGTACGGCCGTCTTTACGTGCCTTAAATCTTACAGAGCAGATGTCACAGTACTGGTGGAAACACATGTAACGGGCCGACTCCAGCTGGCACTTCGGAGGCCGTGGGTTGGCTGGACTTACCACGCTACCCACACTCCCTATTCTAGAGGTGTTTCCTTGTTAATAGCTAAGACGTTGCCATTTCATCTTCTGGACTTGCGGACTGATCCCCAGGGCCGGTTTATCTTTATCCATTGCACCATTCAGGGCAGGCGGTTTCTGATTTTGGCGGTGTACATACCGCCCCCATACTCTGCTAACGTTGTGTCTGAGGGACTGTCCTATATGGCCCAGTACCCTGATACCCCAGCCATCTGGCTGGGGGACTTCAACATCGCCCTTGACCCCTGTGTGGATAGACTACAGGGTGGCTCCGCCCCTGCGGCCTCCGGGGGGTCTAGACTGTGTCGCACCCTCCGGGAGTTCTCACTGACGGATGTATGGCGATATAGGTACCCCACGACCCGGGCATATTCCTGCTTCTCAGCTACGCACTCTACTATGTCTCGCATAGATTATATCTTAGCGTCTACTGTCCTTCTCCCACAGCTAGAGGATGCAGGGTTTCACGCGAGATCTCTCTCAGATCATGCCCCTTGTTGGGCTTCCCTATCACTGACACAACAGCTGGGACCTAGGGTCTGGCGCCTTAATCCTTTCTGGCTGAAGGCGCTGGGGGAGCAGGACGATTTATCTTGGGAGTGGAGTCACTTTTTTGCAGTTAACCGGGGGACGGCCACGGGTGGAAATATTTGGGAGGCATTTAAACTTCATGCACGTTCCTCTTTGATAAGACGGATTAATAGATTGAAATGTTCCTCTAAAATGGTACTTCGTCAGGCGGAAGAGCAGTTGGAGGTTGTTACCCGGGAGTTTACGTTGCACCCCAATGAGGCGAGTGCCTCGGCCCTCAGGCTTCAGACCCGTGTATTGGACCAACTACTTTTTGAACAGGCCAAGCGCAAACACTTTTTTACGCGACAGCGGATTTTTGAACAAGGAGAGAGAGCGGGTAGGCTATTGGCATACCTCGCCCATCAGGATGCGAGGCCACCAGTAGTGGTATCGCTGATGGATGGGAGCGGTGCTCTTGTCTCTGAGCCGGGAGCTGTAGCCGAGATGTTCCGGTCCTACTTTGCTGACCTCTACGCTTCTCGTGTGGAGGTCACCCCTCAAGAGACCCAAACTTTTTTACGGGATGTTTCCTTCCCTCAGCTATCGGTAGCCCAGATCGCTGATCTGGAGGCTCCGATTACGCTGGACGAGGTCGTGCTGGCGTTATCCTCCTTGGCGGCGGCCAAGGCCCCGGGACACGACGGTCTGCCACTGGATTTCTACGCAACATACTCTGAAGTTTTGGCCCCTGAGCTACTGAATTTATATACTTACCTATTTGAGTCTATCTCCCTCCCAGATACATTACGCCAAGCAACGATTATAGTCCTCCCAAAGCCGGGTAAAGACCCGCATCAACCAGAGTCGTATCGCCCGATTTCACTACTACAGGTGGACATAAAGATTTTGGCCAAGATCCTTGCGTCCCGGTTGTGCCCACATATTTTGTCCCTAATCCACCCGGATCAAACCGGTTTCATGCCTGGAAAAAACACGGCAATGAACATTCGCAGACTCCACATGAACTTACAAGCCACTCATGACAATGGAGGTGCTAGGGCCGTGGTGGCGTTGGATGCGGCCAAGGCGTTTGATTCGGTGGAGTGGGGATATCTGTGGGAGTGTCTTCGACGTTTCGGGTTCGGGCCAAGGTTTTTGCAATGGGTCCAGATATTGTATTTTTCCCTGGAGGCGCGCGTGGCGGTGAATGGCTGTCTGTCAGAACCCTTCCCCTTGGGACGGGGGACCAGGCAGGGGTGCCCCCTGTCACCACTCCTGTACGCTCTAGCAGTGGAACCGCTAGCTATTTCCCTTAGGTCCAGCGTGCAGGTTGGGGGCCTCAGGGCGGGGTCCATAACGGAAACGGTAAGCCTGTACGCGGATGATATGCTCCTGTATCTTGGAGATGAGGGGCCTTCCCTAAGAGCGGCTCTCGGTATTATTGAGGAGTTTGGTAAACACTCGGGCCTCACCATTAATTGGGCAAAATCACTGATTCTCCCCGTTGACCTCTCTCCGCCTGAGAGGGACTCGACGTCCTTTCCGTTGTGCAGGGTGGCCTCTATTCAGTATCTGGGGGTCCAGATCACCAGGGATCCCTCTGATTATATATCCCTTAATATCGAACCACTAATCCTATATTTGAAATCTAAAACCCAAACGTGGGCTAGGCTCCCCCTCGGTGTCATGGGACGGGTTAATTTAATCAAGATGATTCTTCTCCCCAAATTCCTCTACAAATTCTGGCAGGCTTCTACTCTTATCCCCCTCAAATATTTTAAAACTATAGATACAATTCTAAACTCATTTGTCTGGGGCTCTGGCAGGCACAAGTTAGCCTGGAATACACTTAAAAATCCTACTGATATGGGGGGAGCTGCGCTCCCGGATTTTCACGCCTATTATGTAGCTGCCCAACTTTCCCACTTCTTTCACCTCCACAGGATGGACACTTCTAGGTACCAGTCGTTGCTTTGTGGGGGGTCTCCTGGCTCCGCCCATTCCCCCCTCCAGGTATTGTTTAGGGGGAGGGAGACTAATAAGAAGGAGAGAAGATATGCCCCATTGTTGACTCAGCACAGGAGGATCTGGGGTATTGCACAAAAAATGTTGGGGGCAGACTGGGTGCATTCACATACACCCTTGTGGTACAACACCCAGTTGGGGGAGCTTCGGGGGCTGCCGGATGCGGGCCTCTGGGCCTCACGGGGGGTGATGTACCTATATCAGGTCATCTCCCCTCGGGGGGTGCGTGGTTTCCAGGCGCTGCAGAGAGAGTTCGAACTCCCCGCACATATGCTATTTCGATATGCACAGTTATCCCATGCCCTTAGGGCTCAATTCGGGAGGGATTCCCGGATCCACAGGAATTATCGGTAGTGGGTGTTATAGTGGGAGAGGAGCCCGCAAAACTAATCTCGACCCTATACAACTCTCTTAGAAGACGTTCTGTGGCTGTAATTACGGAGAGTACGAGATACCGGTGGGAGGAGGATGTGGGCCCGATCTCGGGGGAGGAATGGGAGGAGATTTTGCTTAAGGTTAAGCAAGTTTCCCCTAGGGTGTCGGATAGGCTGACCCAATTGTACGTCCTCCACAAGTCCTATCTTACGCCTGCCAGGATTCGTAGATACAGGCCTTCCCTGGGGTCGGGGTGTCCACGCTGTGGGAGTATTCCATGCTCCTTTTACCACTTGATGTGGTCCTGCCCTGATATCCAAGCCTTCTGGTTGCAGGTAGTAAACTTTTTACATGACCAAATGGGCTCCCCCCTACAGGTAGACCCTAAGGTCTGCTTGTTGGGTCTGGAGCTGGGCGCACCAGAGGCACCCTCCGATGCGACTTTCACCCAGGAGACATTATTCAGTGCGAGGAAACTAATAGCTAGATTGTGGATGCGGCCCGGGGCTTGGGTGGCTGAGGTTAACTCTACCTTACCGCTGAAAAAGGTCATTTACGCACATAGGGGGTGTCCTGGCAAATTCAATAAGGTTTGGGACCGCTGGCTTAATGACCCGGATACTTGTGGGAATTAAATTTATGGTTGAACTGGGACTTCCCTTTCGTGTTCCTCGGCCTGCTCTTCTGTTCACTTTGCTTTACAACTACAGTGATGACACATATATGCCTAGCGTTGTTTACATAGATATGCTCTAGGTCTCTTGATGTGATAGTACGGCTTCTAAGAGGTGTTGCTGTTGGCTGTTAAATGTACCAATAACTGTATCTCGTTTTTCAAAAAAAAATAAAAATTGGTCTCGGCAGGAAGGGTGTATAAATGTCCTGTATTGAAGTGGTTAAATTCTTTCGCCCCATCAAAATTGGCGAACACATCAGTTTTATGCACGTATTTACAGATCCTACAGTGACCATATGAAAACATCTCCGCGATTGGCTTAAAATTACTCAGCCAGTTTTTATTGTGAGTCCTCTGATACTCAGAATGTACCAATATATCATTCAGATTTCGAGCCCTCCTTGCCGTCATAAGGGGTCTCAACCCTACGATATCAGCAATCACAGGGGTTGAACTCAGGATATGCCAATGTTTTGCTAGAGTGTCTATGATCTGATTCCATTGTGTCACAAATTTGGTAATAATCCTCGAGTACGTTTTTTGGTCTTTTTTAGTGGTTTCATGATTTTGTAGGAGTTTCTCACTTTTACATTTTGTGGCTTTGTTCCTAGCCTAGTTCCTACTACATGGTGAAAGGCTGAAGTAATTACTGTATTATTATCTAAATAGTTGTATAAGAGTGGGTTCCAGTGCCTTAGAGACTCAGTCAGTGGAAGGAGTCAGTCAGTGCTGGATACAAAGAAAGCTATAGGGACCCCCATCTTCAGAAGTCGTGAATGCAAGATGGCCTTTGAAGAGCTATTTGGTCTCCATCAGGGAGGAAGGGGGAGGCAGGAAGAGACTACCTGATCCCCACTTTTATGCATAGGAGGGCTTTTGGAGTACAGTCACTACTAAAGTGCCACATGAGCTGTTGGCGTGTAGCAGAATGTGCCTTTTTCCCTGACCTTGCAGGAACAGATCAGCCTGCCACCCTGAGTGCCCAACGGATGAGACAGATCCCATTGTAAGGACACTGAGGCTAAGGTCTGTTCCTGGAACTAATTTCTTCTAGAAACTTGTCTGTTCGGGAAGGCCCCCCACCCCCATCAGGAAGTTCCAAGAAGAAATGTACTCTTTTATACAGTGTTTTTCTCCCCTTTGATGTTCTGTCAGGAGGCTATAACCACCCTCTGACAGAACTACAGGTGAAATGTATCCCGTTGTATGCTGCACTGTTGTGTTGTTATCTGTCATTGGGACTTATAACCACCCTCTGACAGAAATGTGTACAGTATGTAGATAGAAAATATAGGATGGGCTGGGGCGGCTCTCCATCCCCTCCGGCTGGAGTCAAGCTTCCTTTGTTTTTTTCTGTGGGCAGAGTATCTCTCTCCAGGGAGGGAGGCTCTGGCTCATAATTTGAATGTTGATAGTGGCTGGTAGTTGCAGTCTGGGCTTGCTGACTTGCCATTCCAGAGCCTCACACAGAGTGCAATGCAGAGGAACTACTTGAAAAGTTGGAGCTGTAGTAAGGAGCAAGAGCCGCATAAACCGATGCCTTCTCTGAATGATGCCAACTGCAATCCACCTCTTATCCCAGTTAGTGGTCTCCAGAGTGGTGCCAGCAGCAGGAAAGAGAAGTGAAAATCGATCTGGGTGTGTTTGACACGTGGTGAGGAGGCAATATGTTGCCTCCTCACCACCTGATTTAAACTTATGATTGCCGTGGAATGCATGCGATTGTGACACGGTAGTACAACAATTAGAAGTTTTAATCAGGTGTGAGGAGGCAACACTGGTGCGACGTTGTACCTGGTGATTTTTGACTTCTCCCATGTTGATTAGGTAGATCTCCACCATTTTAAGGTTGCCTACCGTTGGTTAGGGATGGGCCAAACACCTCCCGGTTCGGTTTGCACCAGAATATGCGAACAGACAAAATATTTGTGCAAACCCTAATAAAGTCCATGGGACACAAACAATCAAAAGTGCTCATTTTAAAGGCTTATATGCAAGTTATTGCCATAAAAAGTGTATGGGGGACCTGGGTACTGCCCAAGGGGACATGTATCAATGCAAAAAAAGTTTTTAAAACTATAGTTTTTTCAGGAGCAATGATTTTTAAAATGCTTAAGATGAAACAATAACAATTAAATATTCCTTTAAATATTTTGCATGGGGGTCCCCTTAGTCTGCACGTAAAGTGGTACATATGTCAGATGTGTTTTACAGTGCCGCAGCAAAATGAAAAATTTCTCATGGCTGTAATGTATTGCTGGCTCCCGGCAATATAGATAAAAATCAACGACCCTTCAGGTCTGGTATCGATATTAAGGGGAACTCCATGCCCAAATTAAATGTAAAAAAACAGCGTGGGGTCCCCCTTTGGGTCTGGTATGGATTTTAATGGGAACTCTACGCCAAAATAAAAAAATTACATGGTCACCCCTGAAATTCATTCCAGACCCTTATCCGAGCAAGCAGCCTGGCAGGCCAGGAAAGGGGGAGGACAAACGAGCGCCCCCCAGTCCCCCCCCCGAACCATACCAGGCCACTTGCCCTCAACATGGGAAGGCAGCTTTGGTGTCCCCCTGGCCCGGTGGTTGTGGGGGTCTGCCAGCGGGGGGGGGGCTTATCCGAATCTGGAGGCCCCCTCTAACCACTTGCCAACGGCTGGCCATATGACGTCTTTCAGTGATGATATCTGAATGATGCAAGCAGCTGCAGGCATCATTCAGATATTGTTTTTTTCCACCAGTGATTCCATTCACCGTAAGAACAATCATAGCGGCTGTTCAGCCACTTGTTCGTTCTTACAGGTGGCAGGAGGGGATGTCCCACCGCCGACCTGGAGAAAGAATCCGCCACTGCTGGAAGTTAGCCATAGAGATTTCTGAGGGACATATGGTCCTCAGCAATCTCTATGACTCTCAGAGGTAAGTAAGCAATGCTGAGGATGCAGCAGGAAAGCATCAGATCCTTCATTTTTTTTTATCTGATGCTTTCCAGCCTGGAGGAGAGATGTGGGGTCTTATATACATCTCTCCAGAAAGAGAACCGATAACGCACCATTCCTATATCAACTGATGTTTACATTCCTTGTAATAGGAATAAAAGGAATGGAATAGGAATAAAAGTGATCAAAAAAAGTTTTAAAGGGAAAGTGTAAAAAATTAAATTAAATAAAATAAACAATAAAAATAAATGTAAGTGCCCCTGTCCCCATGCATAACCGAAAGCATATGTAAACAACGTTCAAACCACATATGTGAGGTATCACCGCAAGCGTTAGAGTGAGAGCAACCATTCAAGCACTAGACCTCCTCTGTAACTCTAAAAATGTATCAATTTAAAGTGTCACCTATGGAGATTTTTAAGTACTGAAGTTTGGCGCCATACCACAAGTGTGCACAATTTTAAAGCGTGACATGTGAGGTATCTAATTACTCAGCGTAACATTATCTTTCCCATTATACAACAAAAATTGGGCTTACTTTTCTGGTTTTATTTTTTTTTATTCATGAAAGTGTCTTTTTTACCCCAAAAAAATAGCGTTGAAAAAATATATATATAATGTTTGGGGGTTCTGAGTAATTTTCTAGCAAAAAAATGATGATTTTTACATGTAGGAGAGGAGTGCTAAACTTCGCCCGGTGGGTAAGTGGTTAACAAGGGAGCCCCCAGATCCTGGCCCCTATGTGAATGAGTATCGGGTACATTGTACATACCCCTAACCATTCACCAAAAAAAGTGTCAAAAAGTAAAAACCACAAGAGACAGTTTTTGACAATTTCTTTATTAAAAAAGAAAAAAGTGTCCTGCAATGCACATCCAATCATCAATCACGGCACTCGATGGAACCGAAAAAAAAAAAATACTGATACCCATTCGCATTGCTGGGGGGTGGGATCTTTCAGGTTCCGATAAGCCCCCCGCTCGCAGACCCCCACAACCACCGGGCCAGGGTTGTGGGGACGAGGCCGTCGAAATAAACTCCAAAGGTTTTTCTGATGGAGTTCCTCTGAAACTGTCGTGCGTACATGTAAAAATTTTTTTTAAAAAATAAATAAATAATTATATATATATATATATATATATATATATATATATATATATACTGTATGTCTTATATATATATTTGGTAACACAAACTTACGATTGTGAGACGAATTTCCTTAATTAGTTCTGAGTCAGCGTAAATCAAAATGTGTGTTTTATTGTACACACTAAAGTAGAAAATAATACTTACAAAAATAGTACAATGCTAAAATTCTAGTATTGTTCATTCGTTTTAAAAGTTATAAAAAGATTTCTTCAAGTTAGACCATGTGTTCTATTGTTCTAAAATGGCGGAATAACCCTTTGTATGCTGAAGAATAGCTGAAAGTCTGTGTGCTGAGATGTATCTTGTATTCAGAGTGTAGAATCAAAGAGGCAGTCCTCCCAACTAGCTTTTGCATATATGACTCGAAACTTCTAAATTCGCACCAAAAGAATAAACCCTCCTTCACAAGGGTGTGGGCAAAAGAGTGGTTACCATAGCTATCTAACATCTGGTATCACTCAGACATATAGACTGACCATTCTAAATACAGGAAGTGGGGGAAGGGAAATCTAAACCTTAAACAAAATCTCAGTTACATAGGAATATGTCCTTAAAGGCATATATAAGATTTACAATATTCATCAAAATTCTGACAGGTTTTAAATGTTTACTTTTCAGTTTCAGCATGTCATAATATGGAGATTGATTGATTCAAAGTTACCATACACACAATTATAGAGAATTCATATTCTAAATAAAGTATAATAAAGCCAATTGATATTTTAGATATTAAGAATATAACATACACACAATCAGACCAAAGTCCGATCGTTAAGATCGTGGTGACATACAGGACTAGAAAAGGGCAGTTCAAGACCCAGTGCACCACCCTTTGGGCTCCTTCTGTTGATCTCATGTTAGTAGAAGTTTGGTTAGAGATGATTCACGCTTTTTCAGACTCGTGCTTATTCAGAGTTTGTATCTTGTTTTCAGTGCATGTAGTCAGTTCGTATCTGTTTTTCAGTGCCTTCTGGTCCACTCATTGCTGATTTTCAGCTTGCTCTTCACAGGCCTTGATGTTCTTCAGTTCGTTCTGACCAGCCAACCGTTTTGAAACTATGGTTCGGGTACTTATTCATTGTAGAGTTCATGCTGTGTGGGGGCTTGGTTTTGGGGTTCATACTTTGACCCAAGCTCAGTCCATGAACAGGGCAAGGGGGAGTTCATGGACCAAGAATTGGTTACTCCAGCGTGACCAATTCTCGCACATGCCTTTGCTTCATGAGATCCAAGAGAAGAATCCTGATGATTTCAGGAATTATATCAGGATGATGGACCCTGTTTTTCACAGTCTGTTGGCTTTGCTCACCCTTGCAGGATACCTGCATGCGGCAAGCCATCATTCCGGAGCAGAGGCTAGTCTCCACCTTGCGGTACTTGGCGACTGGGAGAAGTCTACAGGACCTCATGTTCTCAAAAGGCACCCCCCCAGGCCCTGGGGATCATTATTAAAGAGACCTGTTCTGCCATCATCATTTAGGTCCTGCAGAAGGACTATATTAAGGTAAGTTTTCTCCTTTAACATCACATTATATGTATTTAATGTTTGCTAATGTATTGTATTTATTTCATCATTCCCTAATTACTATGATTGGAATATGCTGTGAATGTCCCCTTTTATCCTCATTAAGGCTGGAAGCTTTTAATACTACATGCATATTTGCCTTCACTAACCCCCCCCCCCAGCATGCTATCCTGGGCCCATATCCCAGAATATCCAGGATAGCCTAATCCCTTTTAACAATGTATATTGTCAGCTCCATTGTACTGCTTTCCCCGAAACACCCCCTAAAATGTATCCAAATGTTATGTGTGTCCTTAAATTCAGGCAGAGTGCTGGAGGCTTTTTCTTTTGGCTCCCAAAGTCACCTCAAACCCCCCCCATACAATTTTATCAATGGGCCATCAGAGGGGGTGAGGAATCTGATAAGTGGGCCTTATATTGTTGTCTTTTTAAATATTCCTTCAAATAAATGTTATACTGATTTTGTGCAAGAATGTTTTTGTGTAATCTGCTTGTAATGTTATGTGCAAAAGTACTTATATTTTTATTTTTTGCTTGACTCCACAGTTTCCTTCAACGCCACAGGAATGGCAGACTGTGGCCTCCCATTTTTTGCTGACCATTGGGACTTTCCCAACTGTGGAGGGGCTATAGATGGGAAGCATGTTCATATTGTGCCACCCCATTCAGGGTCTTACTATTATAACTATAAGGGGTTTAATAGTGTAGTGTTAATGGCGGTGGTGTCGGCACACTATGAGTACCTCTATGTGGACGTGGGGAAGAATGGTCGGGATGTCAGATGGAGGAGTCTTTGCCCAGAAGGAGTTTTACCATCAGGATAATGGCCAGCCGGTTCAGCCTGTTTCTGACAGCAACCCATATGGCGGACTACAAAATCAACCATATCATCCTATGTTAAAAATATATACAGCCTGAAAAGAAATTTCATGTGCCACATCCAATATTGAAAGAACCAAAAAGAGGAATCCCCTATAGGGTGTACTTTTAAGGCACAGGATATTTATTCTCCCAAAAGATAAATTCAATAGTAAATTTTAAATAGTTTATTACAAAAAATACACAAGAAAAACATATGTATACATTAAAAACATGAAGTGTTTGATCATCTCTCAGAAAGTAGATACAACATGTGAATACACATAGTCAAAAATGGTTTCTCATAACTGACGCGTTTCAGAGACTTAAATACCTCCTTCTTCAGAGGTGAGAATGTAAGAGAAACCCTATTTCAAAGAAATATAACAAAACACAGTATATCAAAAAATATGTCAAAGTAGACAATATATATACAAAAAATATTACATATGAGAGAATGGACTTACAGATGCTCAAACAGTATGTGCAGACACACTTCAGTTAGTTTAAAACCATGTGGTAGGATAGGAACACTCAAAGGTCTTCACTCTAGGGGTCCCCAGGGAGCGTACACAAATGGAGGGGTCTATGCCCATCAGCTGGCAGAGGAACTGTAAAATGTTTGGATGATAACTCCCCTTCCTCCACCAGAGGAGGGTAACATGTAAACTGCGAAGGGCGGGGAGAGCCAAAAGGGCACACTGGGGTCGGAAATAACAAGAGAACCCTAAAATATAAGATGAATGAAAAGTATGGATATATAGTCGTCAAAGCTTATGATATAAAAGAAGAAGCTGTCTACCTGTGGGAGGTTGACCTATTGCTTATGCTGAGAGCCCTTAATTATACAGGATCGTAGCTCTACAAGAATATACCGTAATATATATTAGAAGTAGAATAGCCTGGTAATCAAGGACAACAAAACTTGAGCCAGGGAATTAAAAAGAGACTAGTTGTTAAGAACGCAGCGAACGAATTAGCATTGAGAACCACATTCCAAAAATAGGGGGCACATTGGCTAGATGTCTGATTGATTGGCAGACCTGGCAAAACAATAGTGTCCCCGGGGCGCCCGTGCAGACCTATTTATTAAAGGAGACACGTTAGCTCTGTTCAGATATGAATAGAAATATGGGGAAAAGAATGATTAAAAATAATGTTCACATTCTATTCACAACAATAGTTTATATTGTTGTAATTAAGGGAGTGCTGGCGAGCATGGGGAGATTAACAACAACATATAAAGTAGAAAAAAAAAACACCCAAACCTTGCCAACCAGTCAATTAAGATTAGTAAACATTAGAGAAAAGGTTTGAAGCTAAAAGCCTCATTCAAGCCCGGTATGTCAGTGGCCTTGAGGTCAAAGATCCAGCGGGCCTCACGCTGCAGTAAAATTTGGTTGTAATTGCCCCCTCTATCTCCCGGTGCCACATGCTCTAACGCGAAGAAGTGCATTTTACTGTCATCAAAGTTGTGGAACAATCCTACGTGGCGACTAATTGGAGTCTCCATCTTCTTACTTCGCATCAGGGAAACGTGGTCCCTGATGCGATGAAAGAAGGGCCGCTTAGTTTTTCCCACATAGTATGCGCCACATTCGCAGGTCATAATATACACAATTCTCACAGATTGGCAAGTAACCGAAAACTTCGGTTTATAGAGTCGCTTATTTGGTAGTAAGATTGAATCCGAAGCAAGAATGTGTCTACAAAAATTACATTTGTGACATGGTCTGGACCCACATTGTGGTTTATTAATTTTAGGAGTTACAGGAACTTAGTGACTTCTGACTAAGGTGTCTTTTATCGATCGCGATTTTCTGAAAGTTATCTCTGGGTAATCTTTTAGATATTTAGAGACTTTGGGGTCACCTATCAGGAGATACCAATATTTATTCAAGATACTTCGTATCTGAGAGTGTTGAGCACAATAACGGGTTATTAGTCTAACCCCTTCATTTGGTTTGGGGAGTTTTTGACCATGTATAAGGCAGTGGCATACTAACTAGGGGGCGGGGGGTGCGGTACGCCCCAGGTGCCACACATTAGGGGGGTGTCAGGCAGCTCCCCTGTATGAAGCAGTGAGAGTGGGACAGGCTTGATAGTGCAGCCGATGTGACATGCTGAGCAGGGATACCTCAGGCAGACTGACCCATTGTCACAATGCTCTCACTCTCTGTTTAATTATAACAGCCCAGTGAGTGAGTACAATTCCCCCCCCTCCCCTCCACAGAGATGGAAGAGTCTGCCTTAGCTCTGCCCCCTCTCTCCCCTGCGTGTCCCATCCATGCTCCGTGCAGCCTGTGTGCTGAGCTGCTCTGAAAGGAATGTGGGGACGGGGACATTTAAACAGTGTGAGGAAGAACATCCAAGTAAGTTATCAGCACTGTCCCTGTGTCCAGACACTGTCCTCTCTCTCCCAAATCTCATTCACTCCCCCTCTTTCCTCTGTTGTCCTCCAGAGTCTTTCCATCATGCTCCCCATCATATTCCCATCATGCTCCCCATCATGTTCCTTTACCAGGGTTTACACTAGTGTGTTCATAGACATTGCATGTGATTCGCACCAAATTGCTGTGCAAATCACATGCAATGTCTGTGCGATGCAAATTCAGCCATACAAACTGTATGGCTGAAATCACATTTGCACCAAAATGGTGAGAGACCCTTTTTTTTGGTTGCACTGGAATTGGATTGGATGGGTGTTCACACCTATGCAATCCGATTCTTGCACCATTTCACAGTTCTCACTGCGATTTGCAAACCGATCTGGGGATGTCATTAATTTTACATTGACACCCGTAGCAGCTTGCAAAGGGCAGTGTGAACAGCCAACAAGCAACATGCAATGCAGGAATCCGCACTGGAATCTTACCGATTCCTGCATCTCATCGCATATATGTGAACCAGGACTCAGGTGGGTTCACACTGATGCGCTGTGGTTCAGTTGCCTCAATTTTCACTACAGTCCACAGACTTCTATTAGGTTACACATTTTTGCACCATTTTCTGAAAGCGCACCAAATGTCCTCTATACTGAATCTCTCAGAAAACACAGTAAAATTACACAAGCTAATAGACGTCTGTGGGACTGCAGCTAAAAATGAGGATTATATGCAGAAAAACTGCATATACCCCAACACTGCGACAAACTCCAAGACACCAGTGTGAACCCAAAGGCTTCAGGGTGCTGTGTAATGTAAAGGGGTCCTGAAGTGCAGGGGGTTGTGTAATGTAAAGGGGTCCTGAAGTGCAGAGGGTTGTGTAATGTAAAGGGGTCCTGAAGTGCAGGGGGTTGTGTAATGTAAAGGGGTCCTGAAGTGCAGGGGGTTGTGTAATGTAAAGGGGTCCTGAGGTGCAGGGGGTTGTGTAATGTAAAGGGGTCCTGAGGTGCAGGGTGCTGTGTAATGTAAAGGCATCCAGGAGGTGCAGAGGGTTTTGTAATGTAAAGGTGTCCTGAGGTGCAGGGTGCTATGTAATGTAAAGGGGCCCTGAGGTTCAGGGGGTTGTGTAATGTAAATGGTTCCAGGAGGTGCAGAGGGTTTTGTAATGTAAAGGTGTCCTGAGGTGCACAGTGCTGTGTAATGTAAAGGGGTCTAGAGGTGCAGGGTGCTGTGTAATGTAAAGGGGTCTAGAGGTGCAGGGTACTGTGTAATGTAAAGGGGCCCTGAGGTTCAGGGGGTTGTGTAATGTAAATGGGTCCAGAGGTGCAGGGTGCTGTGTAATGTAAATGGGGTCTAAAGGTGCATAGGGTTTTGTAATGTAAAGGTGTCCTGAGGTGCAGGGGGGTGTGTAATGTAAAGGGGTCCACAGGTGCAGGGGGTTGTGTAATGCAAAGGGGTCCAGAGGTGCAGAGGGTTTTGTAATGTAAAGGTGACCTGAGGTGCAGGGTGTTGTGTAATGTAAAGGGGTCTAGAGGTGCAGGGTGCTGTGCAATGTAAAGGGGCCCTGAGGTTCAGGGGGTTCTGTAATGTAAATGGGTCCAGAGGTGCAGGGTGCTGTGTAATGTAAAGGGGTCCAGGAGGTGCAGAGGGTTTTGTAATGTAAAGGTGTCCTGAGGTGCAGGGTGTTGTGTAATGTAAAGGAGTGTAGAGGTGCAGGGTGCTGTGTAATGTAAAGGGGCCCTGAGGTTCAGGGGGTTGTGTAATGTAAATGGGTCCAGAGGTGCAGGGTGCTGTGTAATGTAAAGGGGTCCAAAGGTGCATAGGGTTTTGTAATGTAAAGGTGTCCTGAGGTGCACAGTGCTGTGTAATTTAAAGGGGTCCAGAGGTGCAGGGGGTTATGTAATGTAAAGGGGTCCACAGGTGCAGGGGGTTGTGTAATGTAAAGGGGTCCAGAGGTGCAGGGGGTTGTGTAATTTAACGGGGTCCAGAGGTGCAGAGGGTTTTGTAATGTAAAGGTGTCCTGAGGTGCAGGGTGCTATGTAATGTAAAGGGGCCCTGAGGTTCAGGGGGTTGTGTAATGTAAATGGGTCCAGAGGTGCAGGGTGCTGTGTAATTGAAAGGGGTCCAAAGGTGCAGAGGGTTTTGTAATGTAAAGGTGTCCTGAGGTGCAGGGTGCTATGTAATGTAAAGGGGTTCAGAGGTGCAGACTGTTTTGTAATGTAAAGGTGTCCTGAGGTGCAGGGTGTTGTGTAATGTAAAGGGGTCTAGAGGTGCAGGATGCTGTGTAAAGTAAAGGGGCCCTGAGGTTCAGGGGGTTATGCAATGTAAAGAGGTCTAGAGGTACAGGGGGTTGTGTAATGTAAAGAGGTTCACCGGTTTTGTAATGTAAAGGGGTCCAGAGGTGTGTAATGTAAAGGGATCCAGCGCTGCGGGGGGCTGTGCAATGTAAAGGAGTCCAGTTGTGGAGAGGGGGTACAAAGTAGTGATAAAGAGATATTGGGGGATGCAGAGGTATGCAGGGGACACAGTGCGGTGTTTTTACATTTTAAAGTGAGGGGGGTGCCAGATATAGGAGTCGCCCCGGGTGCCGAATGCTCTAGGTACGCCCCTGGTATAAGGGAGGATCTGGTTTGTTTTTTAGCCCTTAAGTAAGATCTTTTTAGGCATTTGTTACTATAACCACGATGTCGTAGGCGTATTTGTAACTTTTTAGCTTCAAGTTCGAAATCAGCTTCTCTGCTGCAGTTTCTCTTGAGGCGGAGGTATTGGCCATATGGAATGCTGGCCACAAGTGGTTCAGGGTGTGAGCTGGAAGCATGCAGCACAGTGTTAGCTGCCAATGGTTTTCTAAAAAGGGTAGATCCGATCTCACCCTTAGAATTCACATAGATTTGAATGTCTAGGAAGGTTAAGCTAGAGTGACTTTTTTCCATCGTGAATTATAGATTATATGTATTGATCTTAATTAACTACATAAAGGTGTGTAATTCTGCCTCAGTCCCAGTCCAGATGAAGAAGATGTCATCTATGTATCTCCTCCATACTGGGATGAGGCAGAGAAATTGAGACAAATCTTCACGATGAAAGATATGGCGCTCCCACCCCCCCCAGGTAGAGGTTGGCATATGAAGGGGCACATTTAGTCCCCATAGCCACAGCTTGTACCTGGAGGTAGTGGGAGCGTCCAAACATGAAAATATTGTTATTCAAAATGAAAGAAATTATTCATTTTGAATAACAATATTTTCATGTTTGGACGCTCGCACTACCTCCAGGTACAAGGTGTGGCTATGGGGACTAAATGTGCCCCTTCATATGCCAACCTCTACCTGGGGGGTGGGAGCGCCATATCTTTCATCGTGAAGATTTGTCTCAATTTCTCTGCCTCATCCCAGTATAGATGAGATACATAGATGACATCTTCTTCATCTGGACTGGGACTGAGGCAGAATTACTCACCTTCATGGAGTTACTTAAGATCAATACATATAATCTAAAATTCACGATGGAAAAAAGTCACTCTAGCTTAACCTTCCTAGACATTCAAATCTATGTGAATTCTAAGGGTGAGATCGGATCTACCCTTTTTAGAAAACCATTGGCAGCTAACACTGTGCTGCATGCTTCCAGCTCACACCCTGGACCACTTGTGGCCAGCATTCCATATGGTCAATACCTCCGCCTCAAGAGAAACTGCAGCAGTGAAGCTGATTTCGAACTTGAAGCAAAAGTTACAAATACGCCTACGACATCGTGGTTATAGTAACAAATGCCTAAAAAGATCTTACTTAAGGGCTAAAAAACAAACCAGATCCTCCCTTATTCATGGTCAAAAACTCCCTAAACCAAATGAAGGGGTTAGACTAATAACCCGTTATTGTGCTCAACACTCTCAGATACGAAGTATCTTGAACAAATATTGGTATCTCCTGATAGGTGACCCCAAAGTCTCTAAATATCTAAAAGATTACCCAGAGATAACTTTCAGAAAATCGCGATCGATAAAAGACACCTTAGTCAGAAGTCACTATGTTACTGTAACTCCTAAAATTAATAAACCACAATGTGGGTCCAGACCATGTCACAAATGTAATTTTTGTAGACACATTCTTGCTTCGGATTCAGTCTTACTACCAAATAAGCGACTCTATAAACCAAAGTTTTCGGTTACTTGCCAATCTGTGGAAATTGTGTATATTATGACCTGCGAATGTGGCGCATACTATGTGGGAAAAACTAAGCGGCCCTTCTTTCATGGCATCAGGGACCACGTTTCCCTGGTGCGAAGTAAGAAGATGGAGACTCCAATTAGTCGCCACGTAGGATTATTCCACAACTTTGTTGACAGTAAAATGCACTTCTTTGCGTTAGAGCATGTGGCACCGGGAGATAGAGGGGGCAATTACAACCAATTTTTACTGCAGCGTGAGGCCCGCTGGATCTTTGACCTCAAGGCCACTGACATACCGGGCTTGAATGAGGCTTTTAGCTTCAAACCTTTTCTCTAATGTTTACTAATCTTAATTGACTGGTTGGCAAGGTTTGGGTGTTTTTTTTTTTCTACTTTATATGTTGTTGTTAATCTCCCCATGCTCGCCAGCACTCCCTTAATTACAACAATATAAACTATTGTTGTGAATAGAATGTGAACATTATTTTTAATCATTCTTTTCCCCATATTTCTATTCATATCTGAACAGAGCTAACGTGTCTCCTTTAATAAATAGGTCTGCACGGGCACCCCGGGGACACTATTGTTTTGCCAGCTCTGCCAATCAGACATCTAGCCAATGTGCCCCCTATTTTTGGAATGTGGTTCTCAATGCTAATTAGTTCGCTGCGTTCTTAACAACTAGTCTCTTTTTAATTCCCTGGCTCAAGTTTTGTTGTCCTGGATTACCAGGCTATTCACTTCTACGCCAGCTGAATATACACACCGTCACGTAATATGACATAATATCGATGCTGGGATTTTCCAAAATGGCCGCGATGGCGTCACGACGCGATTTACCTCATGCGCGACGTGCTGACGCTGTGCGCGATAACACATTCAGCCTCAAATTCACATGAGAAGCCCTTCCCCTTCGCGCCCGCAGCTCGGCGGTGACGTCAGACGCCGCCAAGCTGGAGAGGTTTGTAATCTCCTCTCCCAGTCAGTTGCCCTTTGGCAATTGACGGGACAGGATCACTTGCACATTCCCTGTGCCCATTTTGGGATCCAGCGATACCTTAGAGGTAGGTTAACTTAACATGCAAACAAGCTGTACTCAGTCCTAACCAGGACTTTTTCATTACACTTGCTGAAGCTAGATCTCTGATCTTGCATGGCATACCACATTTATTTATTTTTTCCCCTCTTTTTAGTTATTTTATGAACATAAATTTCAATCTTTGGACCATTCTGACAAACAACATGATGTTATCATGAATGTCTGGATTTGTATTGATTCAATTAACCCTTTCAGGTAACCAACACCAATTTTTTATTCACTTATCTATTAATCCCTTTCTTTACTTACTTACTTTTTTTTTTTCTGGACTTCTATGTCTTTTTAACCATCACTACCTATTGTTCCTCTCTGCAGTCCCACAATGGCGACATGCTCTCTCTGTTCATGAGCCATTAAGGCTTGTATCCAAACTCAATTAATTCTCAATGACTGTTTGAATATAGTATCGACACGGGGAGTCTTGGTGAATATGGTGAGACCCTATTCTAATGTACTTCATATGTACTGAATCTGTAATTGAATTTATGTGTCCATTCACCAACAATTATTTTCTAATTGCATTTTATGTCGTTTATATTATTTTACTTTATTGATTAATTAATATCTACTCATTCCATACCTTTGTTGTTTTAGTGTTAATCATTGGCTGCTTAAATTTCCTGAAGAAGCTCAAATTGAGCGAAACATGTTGAAAATCGCAGCTCATTTCTCTTTCTTCATGGACAAAGTTGGGTAATTCTGGATTGGTTTCCCACGCTGTACCGTGCAAGATTAGTTTTATGAATGTAACAGTAAAGTTTTGTTACTGATTTTGTAAAATGTAAATAAAATTATATTTTTTATCTATTTCAATTGTTAATTGAGTCAATTTGAATATTTTCTCAATTGAATTAAATGGTTTGCTTTCTGTGATTTGATACCCTAAAAGTCCCGGGGTTGGTGACCCCCCAGCCCCCTCTTTGGCCCCCCCTTCTCTTCATTTTTTGATAATTATTGGGACGTGGTATCCTTAACCACTTCCCGACCGCCGCACGACGATGTACGTCGACAGAATGGCACGGGCAGGCATATGGGCGTACATGTACGTCCCTGCCTTCCCGCGGGTGGTGGGCCCGATCGGGCCCCCCCCAGTGCCTGTGGCGGTCAGTAATCGTTCGGGAGCGATCCGGGATGAGGGGGCGGCCATTCATTCATGGCCACCCCCTCGCGATCGCTCCCGACGAATGAAATGGCAGCGTGACATCACTTCCTCTCCTGTAATGTAAACACAGGCAGAGGAAGTGATGTAATCTCTCCTCGTGTCGGTCTTTTTCGTTCCGGCACCGAGGAGAGAGGATCGGTGAGTTGCACCCAACACTACACTTACAGTAGAACACGCCAGGCACACTTTTCACCCCCCCGATCACCCCCCAATCACCCCCCAATCACGCCTGCCCCCCCCCCAGTCACAGTGACACCAATTGCATTTTTTTATTTTTTTTTTGCATTGGTGTCATTTGTGACTGTAATAAATGTTAGGGCAGTTAGGGTTAGCCCCCTTTAGCTCTAGGGTGCCCCCCTAACCCCCCAATAAAGGTTTAACCCTGTGATCACCCCCCGTCGCCAGTGTCACTAATAAGCGATCGTTTTTCTGATCGCTGTATTAGTGTCACAGGTGACGCTAGTTAAGCAGGTAAGTATTTAGGTTCGCCGCAGCTTTTTATAGCGTCAGGGACCCCCATATACTACCGCATAAAGCCCCCTGATTGCCCCCCAGTTAACCTTTTCACCAGTGATCACCATATAACTGTTACAGGTGACGCTGGTTGGTTAGTTATTTTTTTTTTGTTTCAGGGCACCCGCCATTTATTACCTAATAAAGGTTTAACCCCCTGATCACCCGGCGGGTGATATAAGTTTGAGGGTCAGATAAGGTCTGCGTCGCCCCAGCGTCAGGTTAGTGCCAGTACCGCTAACACCCACGCGCAAAGCATACACCTCCCTTAGTAATATAGTATCTGATCAGATCTATATTAGCGTTGCCAGCATTTTAGGTTTCCCAAAACGCATTGTTAGCGGGATCAGCCCAGATACCTGCTAGCACCTGCGTTTAGCCCCTCCGCCAAGCCCAGCCCAGCCCACCCAAGTGCAGTATCGATCGATCACTGTCACTTACAAAACACAACACACATAACTGCAGCGTTCGCAGAGTCAGGCTTGATCCCTGCGATCGCTAACAGTTTTTTTTGTAGCGTTTTGAAACAGTCGCTGACAGGCTAGGTGCTTTTTTACCTGTGAGTCTCACTAGTGTACCCCTAAATTTAGAGCCCAAAATGGCAAAGCGAAGGTACACTAGTGAAGAGGCCTACACGTTTCTGAGCATGACAGATAGTGAAGAGAACGTCACTCATCTGTCAGATTCAGGCTCAGAATACGATCCTGTAGAGGACAGCGGCTCCATGACAGATAGCTCTGACGACGGAGATGAGGTCCCTGTTAAGGACAGGTGTGCCCGATCCCGAATGTATTCTGTTGTTCAGGTGCAGAAACCGCAGGTCACTTGTATGGAGCAGAGACTTACTAGCGCCGCTCATCCTTCTGGTGAACTGGCAAGCACCAGCGGCCTAGTACACCCTGGACCTACATCCAGCACTGCAGTAACACGTGGTGACGTGGCGAGTCCCATAAGTGCAGTTCAAGCTGGCGAGGTGGCAAGCACAAGTAGTGTCCCGCTGCCACCAAGAAGAAGACAAAGACAGGCCCGTCGTACCCATAGTGCCCTTCCTGCAGAATTCGCCAATCCTATTTGGGTGCCCACCACTTCTGCAGAACCCGCACTTCCCCCATTCACTGGCCAACCTGGCATTAACGTGGAAACAGTGGATTTTACGACACTTGACTTTTACTCACTGTTTTTCACCGAAGATCTCTTTAGATCTATTGTGGACCAAACCAATTTGTACGCTGGTCAACACATCGCCACTATTCCCCAGTCCGCCCTTGCCAAACAATGGAAACCAGTTACGGTTTCCGAATTTAAAATCTTTCTGGGCCTCTCCCTCAACATGGGAATAACCAAAAAGAGTGAGTTGCGGTCATATTGGTCCACTGACCCAATTCACCATATGCGCGTGTTCTCTGCTTCCATGTCCAGGGCACGATACGAGATGATTTTGCGGTTCATGCACTTCAGCGACAATGAACTCTGCCGTCCTCGTGGAGACCCTGAATACGATCGGCTCTACAAAATTCAGCCCCTCATAAACCACTTCAACCAACGTTTTGCAGACTTGTTTACTCCCCATCAAGTTGTCTGTGTTGATGAGTCCCTGATTACGTTTTCTGGTCGCTTGTCATTCAAACAATACGTCCCCAACAAGCGTTCCAGATACGGGGTCAAGATGTATAAGCTCTGTGACAGGGCCACAGGCTATACACGTAGTTTCATGGTTTATGAGGGTAAAGATAGTCACGTAGAGCCGGAGAACTGCCCTGACTACATAGGAAGCGCTGGCAAGATAGTGTGGGACATGGTGTCACCCTTATTCGGAAAGGGGTACCACTTGTACGTGGACAATTATTACACAAGCGTGCCACTGTTTAGTCACTTGTTTGATCAGCAGATTGGAGCATGTGGCACCGTGCGACCTAATCGCCGGGGCTTTCCCCAGCGGCTTGTAGAGTCCCGTCTTAGGCTGGGGGAGAGAGCCTGCTTGTGCAGTAATAATTTGCTCGCTATGAAGTGGAGGGATAATAAGAATGTTTTCGTTCTTACCTCCCTTCATGCAGACACGACGGTCCAAATTCCTACGGCGACTGGTATTGTGGAGAAACCCCTCTGTGTCCACAAATATAACCTTAACATGGGAGGGGTGGACCTCAATGACCAGTTGTTGGCGCCGTATCTAGTTGCCCGTAAGGCCAGACGCTGGTACAAAAAAGTGTCTGTTTATTTATTCCAATTGGCTATACTGAATGCTTATGTACTACACAAAGCTTCAGGACGGACTGGATCCTTCCTTAAATTCCAGGAGGATATCGTCAGAGCCCTTCTGTATCCAGACGGTGCTCCACCTCACGTTCCCCAACCAGATGCAGTATGCCGGCTGCATGAGAGGCATTATTCTTATGTCATCCCGAGTACCCCTACCCAACGAGCCCCCCAAAGAAAATGTTGTGTCTGCAGAAAGCGCGGATATAGGCGTGACACCCGTCATTATTGTCCCTGCTGTCCTGACAATCCTGGTCTTTGCATTGGTGAATGTTTTGAACGCTACCATTCACTAGTTGAGTATTAGCGTAGGGTACAGCATTGCACAGGCTAGGCACACGTTCACAGGGTCTCCCAAGATGCCATCGCATTTTGAGAGACCCAAACCGCTGGAACCGTTACAACAGAAGTGTTAAAGTTACATAAAAAAGTGTTTAAAAAAAAAAGTAAAAAAAAACAAAAAAACAAAAAATATATAAAATAAAAAAACCAAAAATAGTTGTCGTTTTATTCTTCTCTCTCTCTCTATTCTCTCTCTATTGTTCTGCTCCTTTGTACTGTATTCTATTCTGCAATGTTTTATTGTTAACCATTTTTTGTTTTCAGGTACGCCATTCAGCTGTAGCGTGGATTTATTTATCTTGACAGCAACAGCGTTTGCTCCCACGCTACGTAAAGCCACGACTCCAGCGCTGTCGGAGGTGATTTCAGCACCACAGTTAAAAAAGAGCATATATGCCGAAGCATGGGGGCATACGGGGTGGAGGAGAGATCTGCTCCTACCTTTTGGGGGAGGATGCCCCCATGCTTCGGTATATATATATTTTAGGCACAGATTGTGTTAAATGTGTTATTTTTTGCTATTTTTTTTGTATTTGCTTTGCAGGTATGGTAAGTCCTACTGTTATACTGTAATGTTACTTTGTTTTATTGTTAACCATCATTTGCTTAGCAGGTATGCCATTCTGCTGCAGAGCGGATTTATTTATCTTGACAGCAACAGCGTTTGCTCCAAAGATACGTAAAGCCGCGACTCCAGCACTGTCGGAGGTGATTTCACCACCACAGTTAAAAAAGAGCATATATGCCGAAGCATGGGGGCATACGGGGTGGAGGAGCGATCTGCTCCTACCTTTTGCGGGAGGATGCCCCCATGCTTCGGCATATATAAATGGTGCATGTATGCCCACCATTAAAAGTGGGTGGATGAAGGGTGGTATCTAATGGTGGGCATACCCACCGATCAATATTTTTTTTTCGTTCAGCCCACAGGCTGCATGAAAAAAAAATTACAATATATGCCCAACCAGTTCCAGCAACATACTGGTATGTTGCGGGACTTTGAGTGCTTATACCAGAATGATGCCTGCAGGTTTAGGTATCATTTTGGTATCATTCTTTTCAGCCAGCGGTCGGCTTTTATGTAAAAGCAATCCTAGCGGCTAATTAGCCTCTAGACTACTTTTACAAGCAGTGGGAGGGAATGTCCCCCCCCCCCCCCCGCACCATCTTCCATGGTTTTCTCAGGCTCTCCTGTCCCAACAGGGAACCTGAGAATGCAGCCGGTGGTTCCGCCAGCTGACCATAGAGCTGATCAGAGACCAGAATAGCTCCAATCATCTCTATGGCCTAAGACACCGGAAGCTACGAGCATTTCATAACTTAGATTTTGTGGGATGTAAACAGCGCCATTGGGAAATTGGGAAAGCATTTTATCACACCGATCTTGGTGTGGTCAGATGCTTTGAGGACAGAGGAGAGATCTAGGGTCTGATAGACCCTAATTTTTTAAAAAAAGAGTACCTGTCACTACCTATTGCAATCATAGGGGATATTTACATTCCCTGAGATAACAATAAAAATCATTAAAAAAAATATATAAATGAAAGGAACAGTTTAAAAAAATAAAAAAAAGCAAAATAAAAAAAAAATAAAAAAAACACCCCTGTCCCCCCCTGCTAAGGCGCAACGTCGAACGCAAGCGTTGGTCTGGTGTCATATGTAAACAGCAATTGCACCATGCATGTGAGGTATCACCACGAAGGTCAGATCAAGGGTACTCATTTTAGCAGTAGACCTCCTCCGTAAATCTAAAGTGGTCACCTGTAAAGGCATTTAAAGGCTTTTAAAAATGTATGTAGTTTGTCGCCGCTGCACGTTTCTGCGCAATTTTAAAGCATGTCATGTTTGGTATCCATGTACTCGGCCTAAGATCATATTTTTTATTTCATTAAACATTTGGGCAATATAGTGATTTTTAGTGCATTAAAATAAAAAAAGTGTGTTTTTTCCCCAAAAAATGCGTTTGAAAAATCGCTGCGCAAATACCGTGTGAAAAAAAAAAATGAAACACCCACCATTTTAATCGGTAGGGCTTTTGCTTTAAAAAAACACTTCATGTTTGGGGGTTCAAAGTAATTTTCTTGCAAAAAAAATTATTTTTTCATGTAAACAAAAAGTGTCAGAAAGGGCTTTTTCTTCAAGTGGTTAGAAGAGTGGGTGATGTGTGACATAAGCTTCTAAATGTTATGCATAAAATGCCAGGACAGTTCAAAACCTCGCCAAATGACCCCATTTTAGAAAGTAGACACCCCAAGCTATTTGCTGAGAGGCATGTCGAGTCCATGGAATATTTTATATTTTGACAAAAGTTGTGGAAAAAATACATTATTATTTTTTTTTTTTTGCACAAAGTTGTCATTAAATGATATATTGCTCAAACATGCCATGGTTATATGTAAAATTACACCCCAAAATACATTCTGTTGCTTCTCCTGAGTACGGGGATACCACAAGTGTGAGACCTTTTGGGAGCCTAACCGCGTACGGTACCCCAAAATCCAAGCACCACCTTCAGGATTTCTAAGGGTGTAAATTTTTGATTTCATTCCTCACTGCCTATCACAGTTTCGGAGGCCATGGAATTCCCAGATAGCACAAAATCCCCCCAAGTGACCCCATTTTGGAAAGGAGACACCCCAAGCTATTTGCCGAGAGGTATGGTTAGTATTTTGCAGACCTTCATTTTTGTCACAAAGTTTTGAAAATTGAAAAAAAGAAAAAAAATATACATTATTTTTTTTTTCTTCATTTTCAAAAACAAATGAGAGCTGCAAAATACTCACCATGCCTCTCGGCAAATAGCTTGGGGTGTCTCCTTTCCAAAATGGGGTCATTTTGGGGGGTTTTGTGCTATTTTGGCATTTCATGGCCTTCAAAACTGTGATAGGTAGTGAGGTGTGAAATCAAAAATTGACACCCTTAGAAATCCTGAAGGCGGTTCTTGGTTTTCGGGGCCCCGTACGCGACTAGGTATCCCCGTACTCAGGAGAAGCAGCAGAATTTATTTTGGGGTGTCATTTCACATATGCCCCTGGCATGTGTGAGCAATATATCATTTAGTGACAACTTTGTGAAAAAAAAAAAAAAAAAGTTTGTAATTTTCCCGCAACTTGCGGCAAAATATAAAATATTCCATGGACTCAACATGCCTCTCAGCAAATAGCTTGGGGTGTCTACTTTCTAAAATTGGGTCATTTGTGGGGGTTTTGTGCCATCTTGGCATTTTATGGCCTTCAAAACTGTAATAGGTAGTGAGGCGTGAAATCAAAAATTTACGCCCTTAGCCTGAAGGCGGTTCTTGGCTTTCGGGGCCCCGTACGCAGCTAGGCTCCCAAAAAATCCCACACATGTGGTATCCCCGTACTCAGGAGAAGCAGCAGAATTTATTTTGGGGTGTCATTTCACATATGCCCATGGCATGCGTGAGCAATATATCATTTAGTGACAACTTTGTTAAAAAAAAAAAAAAAAAGTTTGTAATTTTCCCGCAACTTGCGGCAAAATATAAAATATTCCATGGACTCAACATGCCTCTCAGCAAATAGCTTGGGGTGTCTACTTTCTAAAATTGGGTCATTTGTGGGGGTTTTGTGCCATCTTGGCATTTTATGGCCTTCAAAACTGTAATAGGTAGTGAGGCGTGAAATCAAAAATTTACGCCCTTAGAAAGCCTAAAGGCGGTGCTTGGTTTTCGGGGCCCCGTACGCGGCTAGGCTCCCAAAAAATCCCACACATGCGGTATCCCCGTACTCAGGAGAAGCAGCAGAATTCATTTTGGGGTGTAATTTCACATATGCCCATAGCATGTGTGAGCAATATATCATTTAGTGACAACATTGTGAAAAATGTATAAAGTTTGTAATTTTCCCGCAACTTGCGGCAAAATATAAAATATTCCATGGACTCAACATGCCTCTCAGCAAATAGCTTGGGGTGTCTACTTTCTAAAATGGGGTCATTTGTGGGGGTTTTGTGCCATCTTGGCATTTTATGGCCTTCAAAACTGTGATAGGTAGTGAGGAGTAAAATGACATATGTATGCCCTTAGAAATCCTGAAGGCGGTGCTTGGTTTTCGGGGCCCCGTACGCGGCTAGGCTTCCAAAAAGTCGACCACATGTGGTATCCCCGTACTCAGGAGAAGCAGCAGAATGTATTTTGGGGTACAATTCCCCATATAACCATGGCATGTGTGAGCAATATATCATTTAGTGACAACTTTGTGTAAAAAAAAATAAAAAAAATTTTTTTTGTCATTATTCAATCGCTTGCGGCAAAAAAATAAAATATTCAATGGGCTCAACATGCCTCTTATCAATTTCCTTAGGGTGTCTACTTTCCAAAATGGAGTCATTTGGGGGGGTTTTGTACTGCCCTGCCATTTTAGCACCTCAAGAAATGAGATAGGCAGTCATAAACTAAAAGCTGGGTAAATTCCAGAAAATGTACCTTAGTTTGTAGATGTGACAACTTTTGCGCAAACCAATAAATATACAGTTATTGACTTTTTTTTTACCAAAGACATGTGGCTGAATACATTTTGGCCTAAATGTATGACTAAAATTGAGTTTATTGGATTTTTCTAATAACAAAAAGTAGAAAATATCATTTTTTTTCAAAATTTGCGGTCTTTTTACGTTTATATCGCAAAAAATAAAAATCGCAGAGTCAGTCAAATACCTTTAAAAGAAAGCTCTATTTGTGGGAAGAAAAGGACGCAAATTTCGTTTGGGTACAACATTGCATGACTGCGCAATTAACAGTTAAAGCAGCGCAGTGCCAAATTGTAAAAAGACCTCTGGTCATTTACCAGCAAAATGGTCCGGTCTGAAAGTGGTTAATGATTTGATCCCTTTCTCTTAATCTTTTCAATTCTTAAAGTGGTGTTGCCACCAAAAAATTAAAACTACTTAAAATTCGTAAAAAAAATAAAAAAAAAATAATTGGCAAAAAAAAAAATTTTTACTCACCTCTAAATACCGGTTGCTAGGGGGTCCCTCGTAGTCTGCCTTCTTCATTGCCCGGGCTGGTGACATCACTTCCCCTCGCGCCGCACATTCACCTGGGACCTGTCATGTGTCCCAGGTGACTGTACGGCGTATTACGGCGCCCTGCGCCGCTCGCGCATGCGCAGTGGGTGCCCGGCTGTGAAGCCACAGCCGGGTGCCCACAATATGCATGACGGCGTCGCGAGCGGAGCGGGGAGCGAGGGGGGGGCTTCGTTCCCCCGCATCGCTGGACCCTGGGACAGGTAAGTGTCCGATTATTAAAAGCCAGCAGCTGCAGTATTTGTAGCTGCTGACTGTTATTTTTTTTTTTTTTAGGGGGTACCCCACTTTAAGTAATTCAAAGATGATGAACCTAAATATATTCCCGAACACCCCTATGGGTGCTAAACTGTGTTCGGGACAGTAATAGTAACCTCTGTCATTTAATAGATACAAAACAAAGATTAAAATATTAGAGCGGGGTAAGTAATTTTTTAATTCAAGTTATCTAGGAACAAAGAACTCGTGCAATGTTTTGGGGACTAGCCCATTTTAACCATGGCTGCCATATTTTGAGTATGTTCTTTTTTGTGAGGCTGAAGAGCTAGAATTGATTCATAAATGTAATGAGTTTGAGTCGATTCTATCACTTCTTTTATGGAAGGAGGATCAGGATTTTTCCAGTTCCTCGTTATACTGATCCTGGCTGACAGCAAAATATGTGTAAACACATTTTTAAACTGGTGGGATATCGATCAAGATCAATGGATAATAGAGCCAGTGAGGGATTTGGAGGAATGACTGTTTTGGTAATTTCAGACATAACTTGATAGATTTGTTCCCAATACTTCCCAAGTTTAGGGCATGTCCAAAATGTATGCAACATATCACCTTTTTTGCTGCACAATCTCCAACATTTGTCGTCAAATGTGCCGTTGAATTTAGATATTTTCTCAGGAGTAAGATACCAGCGTTGAGTCAATTTAATGGATACTTCCCATAATGTAGAGCAGCATGTGGCTTTATATGTGGTGTTACAAGCTTTTTCCCATTGGTCAACTGTATAGGTGTATCCTAAGGCCGCGTACACACGCGCGGACTGTTTGCCCAACCTTGTTCGTCAAACAGTTTCGGCAAACAGTCCGCTCAAAATTTGCATGAGCGGACTTGCCCACACACGAGCGGACTGTTTCAGCGAACTGTTTGCCAAACAGTTCGCTCAACTTTTGAAATGAACGGACTCGCCCACGTAAGGAGGAGGCAAATCCGCCCATTTCGAGCGCGTGTACAGGTAGGCGGGGCCCGCGAAGGAGACGTCGCGGGCTCCGCCGCCTGGAATGGGCTTAAAGGGGAACCCCAACGCCGAAAAAAATCGGCGTGGGGGTTCCCCCAAAGTCCACACCAGACCCTTGTCCGAGCACGCTACCCGGCCGGCCAGGAAAGGGGGGCGAGCGAGCGCGCCCCCCTCCTGAGCCGTACCAGGCCGCGTGCCCTCAACATGGGGGGTGCCTTGGGGAAGGGGGGGCCGCGCGGCCCCCCCACCCCAAAGCACCTTGTCCCCATGTTGATGAGGACAAGGGCCTCTTCCCGACAACCCTGGCCGTTGGTTGTCGGGGTCTGCGGGCGGGGGGCTTATCGGAATCCGGGAGCCCCCTTTAAGAAGGGGGCCCCCGGATACCGGCCCCCCACCCTATGTGAATGAGTATGGGGTACAATGTACCCCTACCCATTCACCTGTGAAATAAAGTACAAAAAAAAACACAACACAGGGAAAAAATATTTTATTGCACAGCTCCGGGGGTCTTCCGTCTTCGGGGGTCTTCTCGCCGGACTCCTCCGCTATCTGTGTGTAGCTCTTTTGCTAGCGGAGGAGCCCGGCTTTCTTCCTCCCCGCCGCCGGCCTCTTCTCCCGACTCCCCACATGGTGACCCCGCCCCCTTACGATGTCATAGTCCCCATGTGACATCAACCCATGTGACCAACCCATGTGACATATACCATGTGACACCGCCCCATTGTCACTATATAAGTGGCAGCGGAGCGTGTCCCTGGCATTCCGGCCGGAGAGCTCGTCGAGTCAACATCTCCAGGAGAAGAAGAAGAAGAACAAGAAGAAGAACAAGAACGGAAGGCGGCGGCGGCGGCGACGACAGCGGCGACAGAAGACCGGGCCACCGCCTGTAAAAGAGCTACAAGAAGGCGCGGTGGCCCGGCAGAAGAACCGAAGGCGGCGACAGAAGAACGGAAGGCAGCGGCGACAGAAGACCGGGCCACCGCCTGCAAAAGAGCTACAAGAAGGCGCGGTGGCCCGGCAGAAGAACCGAAGAGGGGGACAAGACCCCCGAAGTCGGGAGAAGAGGCCGGCGGCGGGGAGGAAGAAAGCCGGGCTCCTCCGCTAGCAAAAGAGCTACACACAGATAGCGGAGGAGTCCGGCGAGAAGACCCCCGAAGACGGAAGACCCCCGGAGCTGTGCAATAAAATATTTTTTCCCTGTGTTGTGTTTTTTTTTGTACTTTATTTCACAGGTGAATGGGTAGGGGTACATTGTACCCCATACTCATTCACATAGGGTGGGGGGCCGGTATCCGGGGGCCCCCTTCTTAAAGGGGGCTCCCGGATTCCGATAAGCCCCCCGCCCGCAGACCCCGACAACCAACGGCCAGGGTTGTCGGGAAGAGGCCCTTGTCCTCATCAACATGGGGACAAGGTGCTTTGGGGTGGGGGGGCCGCGCGGCCCCCCCTTCCCCAAGGCACCCCCCATGTTGAGGGCACGCGGCCTGGTACGGCTCAGGAGGGGGGGCGCGCTCGCTCGCCCCCCTTTCCTGGCCGGCCGGGTAGCGTGCTCGGACAAGGGTCTGGTGTGGACTTTGGGGGAACCCCCACGCCGATTTTTTTTCGGCGTTGGGGTTCCCCTTTAAGCCCATTCCAGGCGGCGGAGCCCGCGACGTCTCCTTCGCGGGCCCCGCCTACCTGTACACGCGCTCGAAATGGGCGGACTTTCCGAGCGGGAACAGTTTGCTCATTTCGAAAGTAGCCTACACACGGGCGGACTGTTCGCTCAAACACAGTTTCAGCGGACAGTTTTTCGGAATTTCCGAAAGACTTTGTCCGTCCAACTGTCCGCTGAAAGCCCACACACGGGCGGACTGTCCGCCCAAACACTGTTCAGCGGACAAGGTTGGGCGAACAGTCCGCCCGTGTGTACGCGGCCTAAGTCTTCTTCCCATCTAATTAAAGGGATAGTCTTTGTAAACACACTTTTTTGTTGAAGAAGATTATAGAAAAGAGAGATCCTTTTTGTTGATGTATGGGGATCTTAAGGAAGGACCAAGCCGATTGGGGAACATTATAGGTCCATGATGGGAGGTTGGAAATGCAATTCTTAGTTCAGATGTAGAGGAATAAATCTGAATTTGGCAATTGAAATTTCTTTTGAAGTGTAGGAAATGGTGTGATCACCCCATTATCAAGTAGATCAGATAGATATTTAATTCCCTTCTCTATCCATGGTGTAAATGAGGTTGTCTTCATGAAATTATGTAGAGTATTTAGCGGAATTTGGACTTTGGTAGGAAGAGGGTATGAGGAAGTTAGATGCAGAAATCGAACCCAGGTTTTAAGTGTCGCTAATATTGTTGGGGAGATGCGAGAAGGTATCTTGGCTCCAAGTGCCATGGAAGGAATCCATATTGATAGATTATTTCCTGGGATCTTAGCAGTTTCCATCTTCCTCCAAATTGTAGATGGAGGAGATAGAAACCATGTGTAAGAACCGAGGCTAAATAATAATCTTGGAAATCCACATACCCTGTTCCCCCAGCTTGACGTTTCTTCACTAAGTTTGAATGAGCACATCTAGATTTTTTTACCCTGCCAGATGAATCTATAAAACAGAGTCTGAAGGGATTGGAAATATTCTAATGGAATTGGAAGAGTTCTAAAAAAGTATAAAATTTGTGGAAGGTGAAGCATTTTAAATGCTGCCAAACGTCCCATACATGAAAATTCATGGGATGCTAGTTTAGTGAGATTTTCTTGTAATGCATTACAAAGTGAAATATAATTATATTGGAACAGTGTTTTACATGCATTTGATAATTGAATGCCCAAATATTTAATTGTACTTTCAGTCCATGTATAACGGAATTTTAATTTAAGATGTTTAGTAGTAATTTCATCTATCTCCAAGTTCAATATACAAGATTTATTCGCGTTAAGCCTGTAATAAGAAACTTTGCTGAACATATTTAGTGTTTCCTGAATTTCCGGTAAGGATTTCACAGGATCAGTAATCATAAGAACAACATCATCTGCAAAAAGGTCGATTTTATGTTCTTGTTCAGCAATGGTAACTCCTAGAATTTTTTTGTTGGCCCTAATACTCTCAGCTAGGGGTCAATAACAAGGTTAAAAATTAGGGGGGATAAGGGGCATCCTTGTCGTGTACCATTTGTTATTGGGAATGGAGGTGATAAAGAATCCGTAGTATACACTCGAGCCGAGGGGACAGAGTACAGGGCTAATATTGCTTTGTTGATTTGATCTGTTAAGCCAAATTTAGTCAGAACGGATGACAGGTATCCCCAATGAACTCTATCAAACACTTTTTCAGCGTCAAGCGACAGAAACAGGGATGGCGATTTGGTGAGTTCTACATGGTGTATTATATTTATCATTCTTCTAGTAGCATCCGATGCTTGTCTTCCTTTGGTGAAACACGATTGATCTCTATGGATAAGAGAGGGTAACAAACTATAAGTTTCGCATAAATTTTAACATCTAAATTGAGTAAGGAAATTGGTCTAAAATTTTTAGGTGAACATGGTTCCTTATCTGGTTTTGGAAGAGTTACAACAAGAGCATTCAGCATTTCATTGGAAAATGATGAAGAATTGGCTGCTAAATTATAAATGTCACATAGTATAGGTGCTAGAGTACTTTGAAATTTTTAAAAATATTCCCCTGTAAAGCCATCTGGACCAGGTGATTTCAAGTTAGGAAGAATACGGATAGTTTGCAGAATTTTAGGGATAGTAAAGGGAGAATTGAGAAATTCTAATTGTTGTGGGGAAATAGATGGAAGTTTGACACTCTCCAAAAAGGTGTCAATCTCCTCCTGAGAATGTTGATGGGTATCGCCATCGTTCCTAATGTTATATAAATCATTATAATATGAGCTAAATGCTTCAGCTATTGAAGAAGGCTTAAGCAATTTTTCATTAGTGTGAGGATGGTAGAGGAATGGAATTTTAGTCTTAGATCGATAACCTTTAATGCGTAATGCCATTGTTTTCCCTGCTTTGTTCCCTGTTGCATAAGTGGTAGCTTTGAATTTTTTATAGGATTTCTCATGTGTCTCTAGAAGTAGGGTTCTTAATTCATTACGTAACTGGAAAATTTGTGTTTTAATGAAAGGAGAAGGATAATTTTTATTGTGTTCCTCAGCTTTGGCTATCTCCTTAGTAAGTTCATCCATTCTCTGAGTTCTCTTTCTTTTAGCTTTAGAACCTAATTGCATAAACACCCCTCTCATAACAGCTTTATGAGCATTCCATAATATCATTGGGTCAGATATATGTGACCCCTCGCCTCCATTATCTCAAGATTCCTGAATTTTCAGAATTTCACATATAAAAAAAGAATGCTTGTAGTTGTTGATCCCAGATTCACCTCATACATGTGTTATGTCACGGTGCTGGTGTCAGATCACTCTATCACGGTGCAGGTGTCAGTGCTCTATATCACGGTGCTGGTGATCATCTCCTGCACCCTCTTCTTTGCCTACCCTGACCTTCCCTCGCCTCCATTATCTCAAGATTCCTGAATTTTCAGAATTTCACATATAAAAAAAGAATGCTTGTAGTTGTTGATCCCAGATTCACCTCATACATGTGTTATGTCACGGTGCTGGTGTCAGATCACTCTATCACGGTGCAGGTGTCAGTGCTCTATATCACGGTGCTGGTGATCATCTCCTGCATCCTCTTCTTTGCCTACCCTGACCTTCCCTCGCCTCCATTATCTCAAGATTCCTGAATTTTCAGAATTCCACATATAAAAAAAGAATGCTTGTAGTTGTCGATCCCAGATTCACCTCATACATGTGTTATGTCACGGTGCTGGTGTCAGATCACTCTATTACGGTGCAGGTGCCAGTGCTCTATATCACGGTGCTGGTGATCATCTCCTGCACCCTTTTCTTTGCCTACCCTCATCTTCCCTCGCCTCCATTATCTCAAGATTCCTGAATTTTCAGAATTTCACATATAAAAAAAGAATGCTTGTAGTTGTCGATCCCAGATTCACCTCATACATGTGTTATGTCACGGTGCTGGTGTCAGATCACTCTATCACGGTGCAGGTTTCAGTGCTCTATATCACGGTGCTGGTGCTGGTGATCATCTCCTGCACCCTCTTCAGTGCTTTATGTCACGCTGCTGATGTCAGTGCTCTCTATCATGGTGCTGGTGTCAGATCACTCTATCACAGTGCAGGTGTCAGTGCTGTATATCACGGTGCTGGTGTCATTGCTGTATGTCACGCTGCTGATGTCAGTGCTCTCTATCACGGTGCAGGTGTCAGTGCTGTATATCGCGGTGCTAGTGTCATTGCTGTATGTCACGCTGCTGATGTCAGTGCTCTCTATCACGGTGCTGGTGTCAGATCACTCTATCACGGTGCAGGTGTCATTGCTGTATGTCACGCTGCTAATGTCAGTGCTCCCTAGAGGTCGACCGAAAAAAAAGGGCTAACTTGCGTTTGAAAGACCTCTGCGCAAATACCGCATCACATAAAATATTGCAACAACTGCTATTTTATTCCCTAGGGTCTCTGATAAAAAAATATATATAATTTTTGGGGCTTCTGAGTGATTTTCTAGCAGAAAATACTGGATTTTTACTTGTAAGCAACAAGTGTCAGAAAATAATTCGTCTTTAAATGGTTAAATTGAAAACTTCTACACACGGAGTTCAGCCCATTGAAGAAGAAACATTGTATCATTTTGTTCTTTTCTTGGCAGCCTGCCCAGAGAGGATGAAAGTCCTCCACTGATGTCTTCAGGCAGTTTACATTGACTTCTATCACAGAAGTCTTCTGCAAGTCATAATAAGCATAATGAGCAATGTTTTTGCCTTTAAATGCATCGTAAACGTTAACGACAATTCGTATTTCATACGAAACAGAACGGAATTTCGTACACGAAATATGAAGTATGAATTAATTTTATTACGAATCGAAACGGAACAGAACGAAACGAATTTATTGACGGCGCCCATGTCTACCATATATATATATGAATTTGATTGGGATGATGTGGTTGTTATAGACATGCTAATGGGAGCGTGATCTGACCACGTGGCCGTATGTATATGGGAGGATGAAATCTTGTCAAGCAGCCATTTATCTGTCAAGAATAAATAATTCTGGAGTAGGTATTGTGCTGTGGTGACAAATATGTGTAATCCCTTTCATTAGCATGTCTACATCTCCACACATCAAATAAGTCATTCGAAGTTATGAACTTATCAAGGGGAGAAGCATAGCGTTTGGACTTAGCAGAAGAATCCATATCATTGTTTGGAATCAAATTGAAATCTCCACATATCAGGAGGTGTCCTTTTTGAACTTTCTTCTCCTCTTCTATAGTTTTTTATATGAAATGCATTGGCCTCATATTCAGAGCATAAATAAATACAAGGGTGTATTGAATATTGTTAATGGTACAAATCAAAAAAATATAGCGACCTTCAGTGTCAGTGATACAATTATCTATAAATCAGAAGGTGAATACAGAAATAAAATAAATTGTCAAAAAAATCACCTTGTAGCGCTTAACTACTACTAGAATAGATAAAGTTATACACATTGATAGTAAAACTATGTTAGCCCCACAATTATATAAATTCACATGTGCATAATCAATAGTGACTAGGGGGCGTGGCTATCTGGCAACTATTCTTTGACACACTAAAAGGCAGTGCTCATCAACCCTGTCCTCAGGGCCCACTAACAGGCCAGGTTTTATGTATTACCTTAGGGAGATGCAGACTAGAATACTGCAATCACTGAGCAGAAAATGATATCACCTGTGATTTATTTCAGTTATCCTGCAAACCTGGCCTGTTAGTGGGCCCTGAGGAGAGGGTTGATGACCACTGCACTAAGGAGCACAGCTGAGGCGGAGAGAGGAGGAGACACAGGAGAGAATACTGGACGGGATTGTTTGGCGCTGATTTCAACTTGATGTTCTGCTGTCAGGTACCATACATTATATCATTAATAGAGACAGTGTTCATGCTGTTAATCCTGCCAGTATCTAGTGTGCTCACCGATGCCTCTGAGGAAAGGAAGCTGTTGTTGAGAAGTGGAGTGTTTTGAAGTGCTTTCATTCAAGTTTGGTTCATGTGAGTGTAATAATGAGTGGTTTTTATTGAGATTAAAAGATTTTTACAGTGTTACACTATGGAAAGTCTTTTTGTCTCCTTGAGGTACTTTGAGATGAAATTCTATTGATATCTGAAGGGAATTATACTGCAAGCGATTGCTGGATATTGATCAACATCATTCATAAGATCTTTAAACGCTTTTCTGGCTCAACACGAGAGTGCTGGGCAGTACAGCTGGTGAGTGCTCCAAACGAGGGGGGTCACGAACACCAAGGGTGTGGTGAAGGCTTTTTTTATACGGACACTGAATTTTCACATAAAAGAAAGTTTCCCGTATTTTGGATTTCTTTTTATGGACTATATATATTCTTTGTTCTCTACACACTTATTTTTTATTTATTTTACTATTTTTTCACACTTGCATTGTATTGTAGTAGAGTCTATCACTATTGAGTCACTATTGATACTAATCAATTTTACTATCAATGTGTATAACTTTATCTATTCTAGTAGTAGTTAAGTGCTACAAGGTGATTTTTTTTGACAATTTATTTTATTTCTGTATTCACCTTCTGATTTATATATTTGCATTTTTCAAGTAGCAGCTGAAGGTAGGGTGTGTTTAGCGCTGTGATGATACACTAAGTTGGCGGTCTTTTGAAGTGTGTATCCTGATTTTGATACAATTATCTAATTGAAATGTAATAGTATCTCTAATAGCTATTAACACACCTCTTTGTTTTTTGGAGAATTTTGTTTGAAAAATATGAGGAAAATGTTTATGTTGACATTTGGGAGATGCATCTTTAGCAAAATGTGTCTCTTGAACACATAATATGTCACAATTAAATGATAAGGCAGACCTCCACATAGAGGTTCGTTTCGCTGGGTGATTCAGTCCCCTTGCATTTAGGGACAATATTTTGAAAGACATATTAATATATATCAAAATTAGATGTTACTATAATTCTATATATTCCTAAAAGAATATTCTCTAGTTTCTATAACGCTTAAACTAAATATCTAAGTATTTGTTATATGATCAGTTCACAGTTACTATTAAATCATGCACACAACAATGTAGATTTTTTTTTCAAACTTATGAAAAAACAAGTTATTACTCTATTAGTAGTTATTTGGCAATATATATTGCAAGAGGAAAAAAAAAATTAATTAATAAAAAAAAAAAGAAAAAAAGGAGAGAATAAAAAATAAAAAATAAAAGAGTAAAGAAAAAAATATTTTCCAAGAGTCAGCAGTAATCCACTCAAAGGAATGTTGACCAAGATAGGGGGTGACGTTCAAGTAGTAAGGTATTGAGCATCAAACCAGACCGTATATGTCAGTAATGCATTTAACAGGCAGGAGTAGTTCATTTGTATTTAATTCTATTTTGTTCACGTTTTTGTCCAAAGTGGAACAAATTAGGGTTTTCCTTCAAGGCAGGGGTGTTATGTGGAAGATCAACTATAATACCCCATGTTTGGAGTAATTGCATGCCATCTTCAATGGTAGATATAGCAAAATGTTTCCCGTTGTAAGTGGTCAAGATGGTGGCTGGATGTCTACATTTGTATGTGATCTTATGATTAGATAATGCCTTTGTTACAGTTTTGAGCTGTCTTCTCATTTGTAGTGTAAATTGCGAGAGATCGGCGAATAATTGTATATCTGAGTATGGTGGTGGCAGAGTAGTGAGCTCCCTCGCTTTGGAGAGAATTTGCTCTTTAACTTGATAAAAATGAATTCGCAGAATAACATCTCTGGGAATTGATTCTTCTAGATGTTTTGGTTTGGGAATTCTATGAATACGATCGATTGTAAGTTCAATCGGCGATAATTCTGGCAATAATGTAGAAAATAGTGTATTTGCATAGTTACGTAAGTCCATAGGTAGAACTGACTCTGATATTCCTCTCATTTTAATGTTTCGACGTGAGTGGTCCTCGAGATTTGTCAGTTTCATCTTGACCCACATGGAATCATCTTTTTGTTCTGTACATGCATCCACTAGCTCATTCACTGTTTCAGTGCATTCCTCCATTTTGTTTTCAACGTATTGCAGTCTACCATCCATATGTTTCATATCAAGAGAGAATTTATGAATCATGGAGGATAGATTAGATATAATAGATGATTGTAATGACACAAGCATTTCTTTCATTGTGGTATCTAGTACATTATCACTATGCAGAGCTGCGTTCACAGTATCAGCTGCCTGACAAGATAAATCCAGCTTCATCCGCGATTTTGCGGGTCCCTGAGATGTTGGGGATAGTTGAGAGGAGCCATTAGAATATGAGGATGAAAATTCCTCATCCATTTCAGGTGGATGGCTAGCAGAAAGGTTTGTGTGAGTTTTATTATTTTTCCTCACAGCTCCGGCGGCGCCAACTTGGATTTTAGTCAGCTCACTGCTCTGTTTAAATGTAAATGATGACAGCTTTTTTGGTCCCCTTTCTTGTCCTCTTTTGCAAGACATTATTGCCCCTACTGTCCCAGGAGTACTGCAGAGTATTTCGGTATGTTTTTAGAGGAAAATACCTGCCTGTTTTTTGCTGTTAAACGACCGGCTGTGGAGAGCTCTAGGCTTAAGCAGCCATCTTCTTCAGTGCGCAAGCCACGCCCCCTAAAAGCCGAATTTTGAAGATGCACACAAATTGGGAGTCCAAATGGGTAATGTCAACATGTGCTATCTCTCATCTTGGGGTATCAATGGACGTGTTATGGGGGTGCAACCCCTTCCTCTCACTCACTAGAGTTATGAGGAAGGGGTTGCACCCACAAAGGTTGAGATCCCCTGATGGCAGATGGCACATGTTATAAAAATAAATAGTGTTGCAAAAATAACTGATAGCAATAGAAATTCTATTCTAATAATTAAAATGTGGGGAGGGGGAAAGCGAGGAAAGACCTCCCAATTACTCCAATACTCCTTCAAAATATATAAGTGTAATTCCAAACATATGTATAAATATCACTAATTGCCATGTGAATAATAAAGTGCAATGTGCAAAAAAAATAAAAAATTATATATTGTGAGAAATAATTATCAACACCCTAAAATTTATATTATAAATTCATATAAGTTAAGGATGAATATCCGAAAGCAGTGTAACAATTCCTTTTTTTTTTATTTGCACATTGCACTTTATTATTCACATGGCAATTAGTGATATTTATACATGTTTGGAATTACACTTATATATTTTGAATGAGTAGGGGAGTAATTGGGAGGTCTTTTTCCTCGCTTTCCCCCTCCCCACATTTTTAATTAGCAATAGAAATTCTATTATAATATCAGTTATATTTGCGATATCTTGCACTTTCAGTTTTATAGGTGGAATATCGATGGTAGCGCAACACTATTTATTTTTATATCTAATTATTTGGATGACTGCCCATTTTGGAGTGTTTGCAGCTGTTTTTCATTTAGGCACATTTCACTTATTATCCACATTTGTGCTTGAGTATCTTTGTCTAGATAGCACATGTTGACACACTGTGTGCATCTTCAAAATTTTTGGCTTTTAAAAAACAAAAACAAAAAAACAGGTTGTGATTATGTAAAAAGTGATAAGATTCTCTTCTTCATTTGCTGTCCCATAATGTTGAGTCTATTTCTAATAGCGTCAATTTCCCCATTCCAGGTCATTATTTGCTGGTAGAAGGTTTGGTCGCTGGCTCTAGTGAAAGGTTCTGCTGCTTTCTCTTCCACAACCAGCACATTACCTAAAAATTGTTTAAAAAAAATAGGATTTTTTGTACTCACCGTAAAATCCTTTTCTCTGTAATTCACCGACTGACACAGCTTTCTCTCTTTAGACCATTGGGTTGTTATGCCACCTTCAGGAGAGGACTAGGCATTACATGCAATAGCAGCGTTTTGCCGACGGTATTACAGCGCTGCCCCATTGATTTCAATGGGGAGCAGCGGTGGAGGAGCGGTAAACACGCCACTCCTTCACTGCTCCAAAGAAGCTGACGGCAGGACTTTTCCTGGCGTCCTGCCAGCGCACCGCTGCAGTGTGAAAGCCCTTGGGGCTTTCACACTGCAGACAATGGTGTAGCAGTTTTAGGGCGGATTGCAGGCGCTATTTCTAACGCTATAGCACCTGCAAAATGCCCTTGGTGTGTAAGGAGTCTTAGGTAACATCCTCTCAGCATGTTACTGCAGCCTCAATACATCAACAAGCAGTATAACATAAAGAAAAATAAGAGGGGCGGGTGCTCTCAGTCTATGAATTACAGAGAAAAAGATTTTACGGTACAAGTACGGCGCGAGTACAAAAAAATCCTATTTTCTCTTATATTCATTGACTGACACAGCTTTCTCTCTTTAGACCATTGGGACGTCCCCAAGCAGTGCCAAAACGAGGGGTGAGAAAACAGCATACACCATGGCATGTGGGAGCTAGTACAAACTTCACCCACAAAAAACTGCAGTGTTTGAAAAAAATCACCACAAAAAAACAGGGTGCTCCTAAACGGAGAAGCACTACCCTCAAACCACACCAAAGACTGCAGTAACAAATGCAACAGTGCATTAACTTAAAAGTACTGCGTTTTTTACCCCAAAAAAACAGTAAAAAAGGAAAACTTGTAACTTTGTAAATGTGTGGACAGACGACCAGGTCACCACCTTACACACTTGAGCGACAGACGTTTAATGTCGGAAAGACCAAGACGTTCCGACTGCCCTCGTGGAGTGCCTTGCCCTTTCATTTGGCTAAATTTTTTTCTTTTTTCTTTTTGCTTTGATACTCTTTGTGTCACTTATATATATAATTTATGTCCAAAATTTATATGTTTTGAGCACTATTCTACAGTGTCATTTTACATTTACATGAAAGATTGATGTTATGAGAAGCGCTACACTTTTTTACAATATTGCCCTCGTGGAGTGGACCGTAACCGGAAAGGGGGGCACCTGCCCCTTCAAAGCGTAGGCTTGTACTACAATCTGTCTGATCCACCTGGAAATGGTGGCTAACGAGACTGCCATGCCTTTTTTTGGACCAGCCACTGAAATAAACAGTGAGTCTGACTTCCGGAAGGGAGCTGTGGCAGACAAATACCTCTTCAGAGCCCGAACCACATCCAGAGAATGAAGGGCCACCTTCTTAGGATGTGTCAGCATAGGACACAGAGATGATAACGCAATGTCCTTATTGATGTGAAACGGCGAGACCACCTTCACCAGAAAAGGCGGTTGCGGACGCAACACCACCTTATCCTTGTGGATAACCAGATAGGGCAACTTGCAAGACAAGGCCGCCAGTTCCGAAACCCTCCTGGCTGATATGATGACCACTTTCTGGGAAAGAGTCAACAGGGGAAACTCTGATATTTTCAAATGGTTGTTTTTGAAGCGCCAATAACACCAGGTTCAGATCCCACGGGGGTAACGGGTAACGGTGAACGCACTGGAGGAACTACATGTCGGATGCCTTGAACAAAAGTGCTCACTAGAGAGTGAGACGCCAGGGGTCGCAGAAAAAAAACAGCCAATGCTGATATTTGTCCTGGTGCTTAAAGCCAATTTCTGGTCTACTCCTTGCTGTAGAAACAGCAGGATCCTGGATATAGAAAAGGAGCGCAGGTGCCATCCTTTCTACTCACACATGGAGATGTGGGCCTTCCAGGTATATATCTTCCGAGAAGATTTCCACGCTCTCAGCATATTTGGGATCACAGAGTCCGAAGACCTTGGTTCCTAAACACCTGGCTCTCAATAGCCATGCCGTTAAAACCAGTGATGGTAAAGCAGGATGGAGAATTGACCTTGAGACAGAAGATCTTCTCTTAATGGCAATCGCCATGGGGCGTCTGCCACCAGGCGCACTAGATCTGCGTACCAGGGATGCTGGGGCCATCTGGGGTAATCAGTATTACTGGAATCCCCTCGGCCTCCACTCTGCGGAGCAGACATAACAGTTTTAGCGGGGGAAAGGCATAGATCAGCTGGTACTGATCCCACGGAGCCACCAGCGCGTCTGATGCGTCTGCCCATGGATCTCTTGTCATGGACATGAACCTCGGTACCTTCCGATTGAGACAGGAGGCCAAAAGATCCATGTCTGGTATGCCCCATCGCAGGCACAGTAGCCTAAACACCTTCGGATGCAACGCCCATTCTCCTGGTTCCAGCATCTGATGACTTAGATAGTCCACCTGTCAGTTCTCCACTCCTGGGATGTAAAAGGCAGACAGGGCCAGTACATATTGTTCAGCCCACTGAAGGATGTGAACTACCTCCCATGCGGTGGCCGAGCTTCTGTTCCTCCTTGGTGATTGACGTATGCCACAGCCGTGGCGTTGTCTGACTGGATCCTGATCGGACACCCTCGAAGTCTTATCGACCATGTGGAGAGGTATAGCCTGATCACTCTCAGTTTGAGCAGATTGATCGGCAACTTGGATTCCTCCACCGACCAGAGGCCCTGGGTCGACTGAACTCCCAATACTTCACCCAGCCGCTCAGGCTGGTGTCCGTTGTGATCACTGTCCATTTCAGAGTTAGGAACAACTGCCCAGACCGAAGTGCCGGGGACCTTAGCCACCAGATCAGGGAAACTCTGACTAACTGGCTCACCTGAATCTGCCGATCCAGGAACAATGGAGATTTGTCCCATTTTGTCAAAATATCCTTCTGCAGGACTCTGGTGTGAAACTGGGCCTACAGTACTGCCTCGAAGGAGATCACCATGAGTCCCAGATTTGCATACAGAAGAGTAGCGACGACCACCTGCGGTTCATCAAAAGTTTTACCGCGGCTCTGGGAGTCTGCAGTTTGTCTGAAGGGAGAAACACTCTCACTTCCATGGAGTCCAGCAGCAAGCCTAGGTACACCAAATGCTGAGTCGGTACGATCACCGACCTTTTTAAGGTTCAACAGCCACCCAAATTCCTGAGGGGTCTGCATGGTGATTGCCACATCCTCCTCTAAACTCTGAGGCAGATATGCTCTCAGGAGGAGATCGTCTAGGTATCCCACGATCGCGATCCCGCATTGCCTCAGCAACGCCAAAACAGGAGCTAATACCTTGGTAAAGACTCGGGGGGGGGGGGGGGGGGGCTGATGCCAAAACAAAGGGGAGAGCCTCAAAACTGGTAGTTGAATTCCCAGACTGCAAATCGCAGAACCTCTGATAGCGAAGGCATATGGGTATGTGCAGGTACCCATCCTGGATGTCTAAGGATGCCAGGGAGTCCCTTTGATGGAGTGCAGCAACTACTGAGCGAAATGATTACATTCTGAAGTGGTTGAGGGCTCTTAGGTCCAAGATTGGACGTACCCCTACCTTTCTGGGAACTACAAACAGGTTTGAGAAGAACCCCCTGGAAGCGCTCCGGAACCAGTACCATCACCCCATGACCCAGCAGGTCCCTTACTGCCCCCAAGGGAGAATGGGTATGCTGGAGGGGAAGAATCTGTTTTGGGGCCAAGAGAGAACTCATCTTGTAGCCGGAGGAAATCAGATCGCAGACCCATTGGTCAGACAGCTGAGAGGACCACCGGGCTGCAAACTCCCAGAGGTGACCCAACCCCCACCCCCCCCCCACCACAACGCACTTTTTTGCTCACAGGCTTGTGGCTCCAGGAATGCTTTGGTCCTTCAGAGGTTGTCCTGTTGGGCTGGGGATGCTTGGTCGTAGCTCCGGGCAAACAAAAAAGCCGGTGTGAACGGAAAACGAGGGCCCTTGCCTACTGCATGGCTCCTTAACCTTCCTGGCCTGTGGGAGTAGAGTACTCTTACCACCTATGGCAGTTAATGTCATCCAAGGAGGCTCCAAAGAGCCGGTTGCCAAGGAAGGGAAGATCCGTCAGGACTTTTTTGGATGCCTGGTCAACAGACCAGCATTTTAGCCAAATCAGGCACCTCAGCACCACTGCTGACACTGAAGTCCTGGTTAACAGGGGGAGAGTATCCAGGTCCATGTCACAAACGTACTTCAGGCCGTGCACTAGTTGGTCTGCTAGTTCTACGCAGATAGGAGCAGCCTGTGCTCTCCCAATTTTCCCAGTTTTGCCCACTCAGTGTCTGTGACACAGGTGCGAATGCCAGTACTGGTTGCACAGTTGACCCCACAACCGGAAACAAGGAATGAGCCACTGCCTCCGCCTTCCTGTCCGCGGGATCCTTAAATGCAGGAGTCCCCTCTACCAGGATAGTGGTTACTTAGTTTAACCTGGATACTGGGGGGTCCACGACCAGGGGAGCTGACCACTTCTTGAGAAGGCTTTTCTCAAAGGGGTAATGCACCGCCATGTATTTGGGGACCGAACAGGTCTGTTGCGGGCGACCCCTTTCCTTGTAAATGAACTTGTCAAAATAAGTCAGATATGGGAACACCTTAGGTGAACGTGCTGGCTTATGGGACCCAAAAAGGACCGCTAACTCAGCAGAGGAATCTGCTGGCTCCTGAATCTTCAGGGTATCATGCACAGCTTTGATAAGTGCTCCAACAAGCGATTTGTCATGCACAGACCCGGGGACAGGGACTCATCCTCGCTGTCCGAACGGTCCTGGTCAGCGTCATCTGACAGGACAGAGCATGGGTCACCACCCTCAGCAGGACCCAAGTTTGCGTCAGAGTTCTCTCCAGAGGACGGGGGCATGGGCCTTTTTTTTTTAGCACCTTTCCACCCATGCACCTCCTCCATCTTGGCAACAAACGATTTGAGGACTGCTGACAAGGTGTCCAGGGGCACTGCGCAGTCCGCAGGTGACCCGGTTGCAATTGGCTGAATTTCAGGGGAAGAAACACCAGTTTCTAAAGCCATGCTGACCCTACCCTGTCTGCCAGCCGAAGGGGACTTAGGACAGTGCCAGTCCCACCCTCCTTATTGCTGCTGGCTGAGGGGCTCTTTCCCGCAGGACTCACCACCCTGAGGGATTCTGCGCTATCCAGCAGGTAGTGCCTGTAGTCTGTTGGCTCCCAGGTGCAGAGGAAACAGTGCTGTGTCCGTGGAAGCAGTTGCTAATGGCACTGAAACAACTCTGAAGTGTGCTCAGGCTCAAAGAAAATGGCTGCCCAGCGTCCAGCATAAGGACATAAAACACAGGGAAAATGGCCATCAGAGGAGCACATGCTGCCACTAGAGAACACTGAAACGTGTTCAGGTTTCCAGAAAATGGCCACCGGCATCCTGTGTAGGGACAATTACAAGGAAAATGGCCACTGAAGCCCAGGAGAGCATGCTTTCCTTTGCCCACACCTAAGATGGCCGCCGAATGCAGAACCATGAGGGACAGGGAGAAACAATGGCGGTGAGCACAGTGCTGCACAGGACACCAGCACAGCCTCAGACACCTCCCCAGGGACATGAAAAACAGGACCCAGGACTCAGCCAGGCAGCACCAAACGCCCCCCCCCCCCGGAGAGCACCTACACACACACACACACCCAGCTCAGCAGCATCCTCCCAGGGAGGGGGGGAAGGGACAGGGAGAGGAGAGGGAGGTAAGGGACCCCAAATCGACCTCCCAGGGAATGCCCAGCTGCTCAGCGCTACCGAGGCAGGGAGAGCTGTACTTACCAGTCCTGCAGAGCTGGGAGGCATTCCATTACAGACCCACTCACTGATCAATACAGGTTGGCTGCTGGCCCGGCACACTGTGACGCAGACATCAGTAGCCCGGTCATATGTGTGCCCCGGAGCATAAAAGCTCACGACCACCTCTGGAGCTGAGGTTTCTTCATGGCCGGCCTTGCGCGGAGCTGCGACCTGCACACGCTCGATGGCCGGACTGGGGAGACTACTAAGGGTATCCAGCCGGCTGTTGATAGCAGATCACCGGATCTATCATCTTGCGCAAAAAGTCAAGCTTCTGCAGAAAAAAAACACGGACGGATGGGCCCATCAGGGTTCCTAGTTCCTTCTCCTTCACTAGGCAAAGTAAATCTGAGGCTGCAGTAGCATGCTGAGGGGTTGTAACCTAAGGGACTGCCCCTTGGGTGGAACAAGAAAGTTCTAGTTTTGTAAATGTTACCGGCCTCAAAATGTGAATTAAGAGAGCCGATGATTGTAGACACGATGAGATAAGGTGATCAGCTTGGCGTGGACTGCAAAGAATCACACAAACAGCATGAGATATGACCACTGACTTTATGGCTGGAAGTAGTTTTATTTTTACATAACAATACATCTTTTACATTTTTATAGTCACATGTTTATAAACATTAACAATATATAATACCGATTTTAACTAAAGTATTTTAAAACGTAGTTACAACAATGAACATTACTAAATTTAATAACATATATATCCCTGTTATTCAGTGTTATAGATAATTATCTTTATCTCTCTGGTACATTTTAAGTGTGCAATAATCATACTGGCAATGCATTGCTTTAATACAAATATTTTCATGGTAGTACTCTTTTTTAACCACTAGATGGTGCACATTGCATGTCTGTATGATGCAATACATAAGCTTTACATACAATAGGTTTTTTTCTATATTAAATAACAGAAAACATGTGCTTCTATAAATCTATGCCATTTCCAATAAATCAGGTTTAAATATACCTATTTAGAAAGGTTTAGTGTTTATCATAGACATTTGTTCTGACTAATGCAGTATTTTCATGTTCTTATGCCCTTTTCACTTGTTTCTGACACATGCTGTTCTAAACTTCTAATTACAGCAAAACTATAGCATAAAATCTGCTGAGACTTTTTCTGCATCTGCTCAAGATGTTTAGGAATCTTTCTATCACAGGTTAATACAGATTAGGAACAATTTAGAGTACATACCTGCAAAGAATCACACAAACAGCATGAGATATGACCACTGACCTTATGGCTGGAAGTAGTTTAATTTCCAGTCACATGGTGTGTGGCCTTATATAGACTCTGCTTGTGTACCTTCTCTACCATCTACTGGTTATTAATAGAATAGAAGGGACATGTTTAGAAATATAAAAAAAAATGAATATGTACTTTGCTTTGGGGTGTCTGTTTTGTGACCATATAAACCCCAGTCCGTCACACTCTCCCCTCCTTCAGTTAATGGCTCCCGACATTAAACTCAATTGGTATCTGAACATTATTTAGTGATTTAAGTAACCCAAATAGGTACTTGTTGCCACCAAGGAGCTACGTTAACTACCTGGCATGTCCTGGGAGTAGCTAGCATTGTGTGAGTTTGTATGGTGTGAATCTGACTTGGTATGTATCTTGGCTGACCTAGTGTGTCATACGTAAAGATCTCTTTAGGCTTAGCTTGTCTGGTAGATCTTCTGACAGGAGTTGAGTCTTCTCCATCAACATCATTTTCCATTTGCATATCTTGGTTCACAGGTAAGTCTTGACTTAATGAGGGTAATTCTGCAGTGTCTAGTCCCACCATGTCTGTAGCCCAGATTTGGTCGCCAACTACTGTTCCATCATTTTGTTCTTCTTCAAGATTGGGTGTGGTAGTTGTAGGATAGAACTCCTCAGCAGAAACTCTTAATGGGATTTTCTGTACGTTTTGAGAGTTTTGTTGAGACACAACACGATCATGACTTTCTGTAGTCTCTGGTATATAAGGATAATACCATCTTTCTTCATCTGAACATTCCTCCTCCTGGTCCAGATCCATTCTGGTATCCTTTCTGTTACTTGATTGTCTTTGTTTCATCGGTACTCTTGGAATGTGTCCTTCAATTGGTAGGTCATTTACTGGTAGTAAAAGATTTCTGTGCAGTACTCGAATAGTCTTTTTACCACTTTCAGGCTGAATTTTGTACACAGGCCCATCTTTGATTCTTTCTACCACTTTGTGTACTGATTCTTCCCAGTATGAACGAAGTTTACCAGGTCCTCCTCTTTCAGAGAGATTTCGTACTAAGACCCGATCACCCGGTTGAAGAGGTGCTCCTTTTATCTTTTTGTCATAGTACTTCTTCCCTTTAGCAGATGATTTTTTGCTATTCTCGGATGCGATTTTGTAAGCTTCTTGCATTCTAGATGCCCATTTCTGAGTAAATGTTGGTTGACTTTCTGATTCCTTTTCCAAATTTAGGTTGAGCATTAGGTCAATTGGCAAACGAGGAGATCTTCCATACAATAGAAAGAATGGCGAGTATCCTGTGGCTTCATGCCTGGTGCAATTGTATGCATGAACCATATGTGGAAGATGTTCTTTCCAATCTGACTTTTTCTCTTCCTCTAAGGTGCGAAGCATCTGTAACAAAGTACGGTTCAGTCTCTCCACTGGGTTACCCTGTGGATGGTATGGAGTAGTTCTTGAATGAGAAATCCCTGCCAATCGTTGCAATGTCTGAAATAAGTTGTTTTCAAATTCTCTTCCTTGGTCATGGTGGAGTTTCTCTGGATAGCCAAAACGTGGTATGAAATCTTGAAAGATCTTTTCTGCCGCCGTTTTTCCAGATTTGTTCTTAGTTGGATACGCTTGTGCAAAGCGTGTGAAATGGTCAACTATTACAAGTATATACTCATATCCTCCTTTGCTTTTCTCCAAGTGAAGATAATCAATGGATACTAACTCCAAAGGTGAACTGGTAGTAATCGAACCCATAGGTGCTCTTTCGGTGATATTTGGACGCTTTTGTTTGATGCAGCTGCACTTCTTCAGCACATATTCATCAATGTCTCTTTGCATAAATGGCCAGTAAAATCGTTCACGTGCTAGGTGGGTTACCTTGTCAGTACCAATGTGACCCATGTCATCATGAAGATTTCTTAAGACCAATGGTTTTAACTTTTCTGGTAGAACTAGCTGTTTTCGGGTTCCAGAGTGTCGGTAGAGGATTCCTTCATCGACTCTGAGTTCATTCCATTCATGTATCAAACGTCTTGTTTTGCTGGTCATACTCTCCTTTTCTTTGTGGTTTGGAATCCAGTCAGTCATTCTCCTTAAGCCAGACCACTTCTCTAATGTTGGTATCGTCTTGTTGTAATGCTCTGATATTCTCCTGAGTCATTGGGCAGATTGTCTGTCCTTTCAGCAATTCTTCGGCCACATCACTTTCTGAGTGAAGAGTCAATGAAGCCACCCATAATGCCTCTTCTTCGTCAACAGCTTTGCTCCCTTGCCACATAGCTGACATAACGTCAGATGGTACAAGCTCTGTGTACTCACTCAGATTCTTCGTGAGTTCCACTGGAAATCGTGACAGTGTATCTGTGTCTGCATTCTGTTTACCTGGCCTGTACTTGATATCGAAGTGGAAATCAGCCAACTCGCCAACCCAGCGATGACCCACAGCATTCAGTCTGGCAGTACTCAATACATATGTCAATGGGTTGTTGTCTGTGTAAACGGTGAATGTTGGAGCGTAGTACAAGTAATCTCTGAATTTGTCACAGGCTGCCCACTTGAGAGCTAAAAACTCAAGTTTACCAGAGTGAAGATGGTAATTGCGCTCTGCTGGAGTCAATGTTCTGGAGCCAAACCCAATAACACGAAGTTTTTCTCCTTGTCGTTGGTATAGTACAGCACCTAGGCCTTCATTGGAAGCATCAGTGTGTAAGACGAAGGGTAAATCAAAATCAGGGTATGCTAGAATTGGTGGATTGGTTAGCATGTCCACCAGTCTGGATACTACAGCTTGATGTTTGGGTGTCCATTGAATCAGTGTTTTAGATGGCACTTGTGCTTTGTTCCCGTTTTTCTTTATAGATTCCATCCGATTGTTTTTGGGGATGGATGTAGCAGATTCTTTCTCAGTGTTCTGCAAAAGTTCATACAGTGGTTTAGCAAGTCGAGAGAAATCTTGAATGAAGGACCTGTAGTAGCTCAGGAATCCTAACAAAGATCTGACTCCTCCCACTGTTTTTGGTTCTTTCCTTTTCAAATGTAATACCGCTTCAAGATCTTTTGGGTCAATTTTTATGCCTTCTTCTGACACCATTCGTCCAAGGTATCGAATCTGTCGTTTAAAGAGTTCACACTTCTTCGGTCTAAGTTTGATACCATGCTCACGCATTCGACTAAGCACTTGCCTAATATCATTGACATGCTCCTGAAAAGTTTTGCAGTAGCAAAGTACGTCATCCAAGTATGGAGAACAACATTTGTCTCTGATGCCCTCTAATACATTCTCCATGCATCTCTGAAAAGCTGCTGGGGCATTCGTTAATCCAAATGGAATAAATACGGTTCCACTCCAGGAGTCCCCAGGGGGTGCTGAAAGCCGTCAGATGTCTGGAGTCTTCATGCACAAAGCCTTGATGATACGCACTACCCTGGTCCAGGATTGAGAACCACGTAAATCCTCCTAAGCTATCCAGCAGATCTTGTATTCTGGGTAGTGGATGTCTATCTGGGATAGTCTTTCGGTTTAACTCCCTAAAGTCAACACATAGTCGTAGGCTACTGTCCTTCTTTCGAACACAAACAACTGGTGATGAGTATGCGGAAGAAGATTTTGTTACCCAACCTCGGTCAAGAAGGTTTTGGATATATTCTTTCACTTCTTTGTATAAGGGTTTCGGTATCGAATTGTAGCGTTTCTGGACAGGAGTTTCATCTTTCAGATTTATCCTCAGTTTCAGGTTAGGGATGCATCCTATGTCTCCCTCATCTCGAGCAAAGACATCTGATTCATCATATAACATTTGTCTCGCTATCTCCTGTTCTTCTTCTGAGAGATCTTCCAAATTGACAGGTGGGTGCCACTTAACAGATTTGTTAGTGGGTAGCTGATTTCCAGTGTCCACTTGATTCAACTGGTTTACATGAAACAACCTTTTCTTCTGGTCAATTCCCTTTCCATCGTCTTTGTTTGGAGACAATGGTAGAATCTCAGCTGCTGGAGAAATGGTACCCAATACTGTTCTGGGTGGAAGGTAGATGTCATGTTGAGCACGGTTCAGTATAGGTATCTTCACCAGTTTAGAGAACCCATCTGGCACATCTACCACTGAAGGAAATAGTTCAAGTCCTTCCTCAACTGGATATTCGGGAAGTGGTTCAAATGGCATGATTCCTCCTTTCGGCCACGCTCTAATTCTGCATTTGACTTCACAGAGCTCGCCTCCTTTAATCTGGAGTCCCTTCTTCCCCACTTTGACCATACGACTATTGAATATTTCTCCTGGGTCAGTTGCTTGACTGACAGCATTGACAATGTTATTCGCTACACTCTGTCTTACTTTCATAGCTTCACTCAGCAAGATAGTCAGGTTTTGGGTGCTGTTTGGTCGGTCACGGTTTTCTCTGATCAATTCTTCGATAACATTAAACCCAAGAATTGGATTGTCATTACAGCAGTCACTCACCAGCATTGGCACATAAATGGCTAAGTTTCCATGTCCACTACTTTCGAATTCCAGGCAGACTTCAATCCACCCGATGAATGGAATGATAGAACCATTTGCAGCTGTAATGGATAAGTTGTCATCACAAAGTAAATCTTGTATGTGCCTAATGGAGACGCTGGGTAGAAACTTTTCTAACCATGCCTTCCCGACAATGCTGACCTGAGCTCCTGTATCCATCAACATGTCAACCGGAACACCATTCATCCGACATGACAGTAGGCATTTTCCTCCAATTAATTGTGCTACGTGTTGTTTGGAGAATCCATTCTCTTTTGGGAGTGTTCTAGTTGACCGGTGGGTGAATACCCTGTTTACCTTAGCATGAGACAGATCATTTGAGGTGGTCACTGGTTGTCCCTTTCCCAGTGACCGTCTGTCGTTTCCCGACTGCCTTCTTTTCTTCAAGCAATCAACCGCTCTGTGTCCTGTCCAACCACAGTAGAAACAATGGTAGCAGTTCTGACTCTCTCGTTTAATGCAATCATCACACCTGGGCTTGCAGTGAGTTGTATCTGGAACTTGAACATTGGTTAGTGGCTTAGTCATTTGGTTTCCAACAATAGGAGTTAGCTTCATCATCTTTTCCAGGTTCTTTGTGAGAGCAGAGACCTGTGTTGTTAGTTCCATTAATGCAGTGTGATTTGCTCTAACATCTCCCTCAACTCTCTGTTGCAAGGTGTCTTTTTCACTATTCCCTGGTGTCTGGGATGAATGAACAGTAATAGGTTTATGTTTAGGTGCACTGTTTAAGCGTCTCTGCCTTTCTGTTTCCTCATCAACTGATCTGGTGACTTGCTCTATGATAAAGTCATCCGTTACTGTCAAATCAGACACATAAGGCTTGATATCTCGTCTAACATTAGAATTTTTCTCATTTAGTCCCTGATACAGTGTATGAAGGAATATGCCTTGCACCAGTTTTTTGTCATAGTTAAGCTCTCGCCTATCATGTTGTGATGTAGACAGAACTTTTTGTTTTAACCCCACTAGCCTGTAAACAAATTGTTGTGCTGTTTCTCTTTCTTGCTGGGTAGCATTGCTAAGGTCCTGAAATAACTCATTACCACTTCGTTCTCTCATATGTGACTTCAAAAACCTTTTCAATTCAGCAACAGTAAGATCATCTTTGTCAGTCAACATATCTTTAAAATTATATTTATATTTAGCAGGGGTATGCACTCAGTAACTGATATGCCCACCTCTGCCCCCAGCGCTCATAGGGTGCAGTCAACTTCCTCCCACCTGGGAATAGTTCTCAATATTTAGCTGCCGTTATAAAATAAACCATATAGAAACAAATGAGTGAGTAACCTGAAAATTCAAATACAACCACTAACAGCGCTAATACCACATCTCCATGTAATCAATAATTATCTATACTGAACATGTAGTATTTTTTAGATCCAATAAGTCTTTTGTCAGAGCTTCTGTCCACAAATAAAAGGGTTAAATGCTGAGAGCACACACTGTTCCACGTCAATCAGCATATCCTGATATTTTGGAAGAGTTAATGAATATGAAGGACTGTATTGATTGACGTGGAACAGTGTGTGCTCTCAGCATTTAACCCTTTTATTTGTGGACAGAAGCTCTGACAAAAGACTTATTGGATCTAAAAAATACTACATGTTCAGTATAGATAATTATTGATTACATGGAGATGTGGTATTAGCGCTGTTAGTGGTTGTATTTGAATTTTCAGGTTAATCACTCATTTGTTTCTATATCTTTAAAATTACCAGGTTTGATTATTCTCAACACTGTGCATATAATTTCAGATTCAGGGAATTTTTCTGTTAGACCCTCGTCAATTTGTCTGCACACGCTACTGTAACTCATGTCCGAACCATGATCTGAAATTACACCACCATGCATTTTAAATTCTCTACGTGGCAATAAAGCAACAACATCAGTTAATCTCACCACCTCTGATACCTGTTCAGTCCTTGCAGTCCCACTACTTATTTTTTTTGCAGCGGTTGCAATGTCCACAGTTGGTGTACTTTCCTTGTTAAGTTTTAGTTCATTGATCTTGTCTTGGATGATGAGTAGGTAAGACATACCTTGATCTTCCAACTTTTCCAGCTGATCACTTCTCAAGTAGTCTTCAATAAATTCAACAAGTTCCATTTCGTTGGTACCAGTCACTGATGGAACGTCCACGTCTCTTTCATCTTCCAGCGTAATAGCGAGGCTATGCAGCTGTTCTTCATTAAGCAAATTAATTTGTTTCCGGATATCCCACATCAGCGCACGATGAGGAGACGCCATCTCTGTTGCAATCTGAAGACTTGCACTCACAAGGCAGACGACACTCAGGACTCTCCTTGTAGCTGTGTAGCAGGCTCACGCTTGTCTCGCACTTCCCTTTCACTGGTAACACAACGAATCCCGGCACACGAGCCCCCAAAATGTTACCGGCCTCAAAATGTGAATTAAGAGAGCCGATGGTTGTAGACGCGATGAGATAAGGTGATCAGCTTGGCGTGGACTGCAAAGAATCACACAAACAGCATGAGATATGACCACTGACTTTATGGGTGGAAGTAGTTTTATTTTTACATAACAATACATCTTTTACATTTTTATAGTCACATGTTTATAAACATTAACAATATATAATACCGATTTTAACTAAAGTATTTTAAAACGTAGTTACAACAATGAACATTACTAAATTTAATAACATATATATCCCTGTTATTCAGTGTTATAGATAATTATCTTTATCTCTCTGGTACATTTTAAGTGTTCAATAATCATACTGGCAATGCATTGCTTTAATACAAATATTTTCATGGTAGTACTCTTTTTTAACCACTAGATGGTGCACATTGCATGTCTGTATGATGCAATACATAAGCTTTACATACAATAGGTTTTTTTCTATATTAAATAACAGAAAACATGTGCTTCTATAAATCTATGCCATTTCCAATAAATCAGGTTTAAATATACCTATTTAGAAAGGTTTAGTGTTTATCATAGACATTTGTTCTGACTAATGCAGTATTTTCATGTTCTTATGCCCTTTTCACTTGTTTCTGACACATGCTGTTCTAAACTTCTAATTACAGCAAAACTATAGCATAAAATCTGCTGAGACTGTTTCTGCATCTGCTCAAGATGTTTAGGAATCTTTCTATCACAGGTTAATACAGATTAGGAACAATTTAGAGTACATACCTGCAAAGAATCACACAAACAGCATGAGATATGACCACTGACTTTATGGCTGGAAGTAGTTTAATTTCCAGTCACATGGTGTGTGGCCTTATATAGACCCTGTTTGTGTACCTTCTCTGCCATCTACTGGTTATTAATAGAATAGAAGGGACATGTTTAGAAATATAAAAAAAAAAAATGAATATGTACTTTGCTTTGGGGTGTCTGTTTTGTGACCATATAAACCCCAGTCCGTCACATTAACATGTAATTCCTAGTCCTCTCCTGAAGGTGGCATAACAACCCAATGGTCTAAAGAGAGAAAGCTGTGTCAGTCGGTGAATATAAGAGAAAACATGTATTTAGAAATATGCAGGCGTACATAGATTACCTGAAGCTGGGGTGTCAGACACTCACCTGGTGGGATGCCCATCTTGCCCACTTCCTCCACCTCTCCTTCCTCAAGATCGTCGGGGGGGGGCTTGGGCTTATTTGCCAATCAGGTTGGTGATGTTGGGGGTCCCCGGTATCCTCTGACTGCTGTCTGAGTCTTTTCTCTCCTATGAGAATGAAACAAAAGGTATAACTGGCACACAGATATTTGAGTCCAGAAATAGGAATATGAAACATTGCTTTGAAGTGGTGTACAATTGTCTGTTTGGGCAGAGATCCAAGTTGAAGACATGATTAAAATTTTAACCGGTTCGGCAGAGCTGCGATCCTAAAAATGGCAATACTACCTAGACTTCTTTACTTGTTCCACACCCTCCCGATAGAACTACCAGAAACTTTCTTTACAAGACTTTCCCGAATACAAAGAAAATTCCTGTGGGCAAACAGAAAACCACGCATTAAACTCACATATTTGTTTAAACTAAAGCGGGAGGGAGGGATTGGATTGCCAGATTTCAGGAAATATTACCAGGCCGCACAATTATCCAGAATTATTGACTGGCATTGCCATGCTGCACATAAGGACTGGGTTAACCTGGAAAAATCTTATTCCACCCTAAACATACCACATCTCCCCTGGTCAGGCTATCCAAATCTCCCGCTTTTAATAAAACAACATCCCACTATCAACAACACACTCAAGATATTCCACAAGGTGGCAGTCCCTTTGGGATTATCCTCAAGCCCAGGTCCTCTCTCGACCTTAGCTAACAACCCAGATTTTATCCCTGGCCTTAATAACCCCAAGATGTACATTACATTTCCTTCTGACCCACTATTAATTACAAACTGCACTCAAAATAATAAACTGAGATCCAGACAAGATATAAATGGGACTTTCACCTCCCTTTCCTTATCTAAATGGTCATATATACAAGTACATGATTTTATTTCCAATAATAAACACAAGGACGCAATTTTCAGACCCATGACCCCGTTTGAACTAATATGTCCAAAAAAAAACCCAACCAGAAAAACAACCTCTATCCTTTACAAGTGGTTACTTACCCAAAACAGAAATGGTAGAGATACATACAAAGCCAAGTGGGACAGAGATCTTGGCATTCAGATCTCCACCAGTCAATGGGAAAAAGCAAATATCTTCACGCACAAATGTGCACTCAGCACACGTATGCAAGAAACTTCATATAAACTTCGTACACAGTGGTATATTACACCACTTACCAAACACTACTGGTCTCACCAGTTTTCTAGGGCCTGTTGGAGATGTGGATCTGAGATTGGCACTTTCCTTCACGTCTGGTGGAGCTGTGAGAGACTGAAACCTTTCTGGAATCAAGTCCGACATTGGACCAATTCTATTTCAGGCTCTCGGGCAACTCTTGACGTGGCTTGGTGTCTGCTACACTTAAATGATCTTTCCTACAAAACATATAAAAAATCCTTGATCAGACACTTTCTCAATGCAGCTAAACACCTGATCCCACTTCATTGGAATACACGATCCATCCCTTCCATTGGGGATTGGCTTCGTAAAATCCAACACATTTGCGATATGGAAGAAATCATTGCCATAAAACAAGGATCTACTACTCAATTCGCACAAATCTGGGAACCTTGGCGGAATTTCGCCAAAACAAAGACTTTCCACACTCTCACGATGTGAGATATAATCCCGGGGGATCCCAATTTCTCACCTGGAGACTGAACTTGAGAACTTGTTCTTGATTCCATAGACACTTTTCTACTAAAACTATATCCACCTTATAACATGAGTCTAGCTAATTTAATTTCACTATAAACATTAACATGAGAACCATTCTGAAATGACATGATTAATCTCATTATTACACTTTTCTTTTTTTCAGGTATAATTAATGTATCAACCTTATTCATGTGTTTACAGATTTCAGATATTATCCTTATAACTATAAGTCTTAAAGCTATGTCCATAATTCTCATACTATTTTTTATTGTTTTTTATTTGATACAACCTATTCTCTGTATTAATTTTATTCTTTCTAATAAACTTTATTGTGATAAAAATTTTTTTTTTTTTAACCAAGCTGGAATACTTACCTTTTTTGGCCACTCCTTACATTCCACTGAACAAAGTTTGCAATTCATTCAAATTTCAAAGACATCTAGATAACAAAAATATCCTAAACTTCTTTTAACCACTTGAGACCCGCGCTATAGCCGAATGACGGCAACAGCGCGGATCTCCTTTTCCGGGACTACGTCTATTGATGTAGTCCCGCGCACGAGCGGCCTGCGCGCCCCCTGAGGGGCGCGCACGGCGCGCTCTGTGATCGGCGAGTCTACGAAACTCGCCTGATCACCGATCCGTGCAAGGGGTCGATCCCGACCCCTTATCACGTGATCAGCTGTCAGCCAATGACAGCTGATCATGTGATATAACGGAGCTGGTAATCGGCTATTATTCCTATATAAAAAAAAAGCCGATCACCGGCGGCCGTGATCGGGACATCAGTCCCGATCACGGCCAGCCCTGCCAGTGCCCACCTGCCCCCTGCCAGTGCCCACCTGCCCCCTCATAACTATACATAATAAAAAATTTGTGCCCCCCGTCAGTGCCACCCAGCAGTGCCCATAGTGCCACCCAGCAGTGCCCACAGTGCCACCCAGCAGTGCCCACAGTGCCACCCAGCAATGCCCACAATCTGCCTCAACAAAGGTGCTGCACCCCAGTGCCACATATCCGTGCCCATCAGTGTCATCTACCAGTGCCCATCAGTGCCTAGCAGTGCCACCTATCAGAGCCACCTATCAGTGCCACCTATCAGTGCCCATCAGTCCCATCTATCAGTGGTACCTATCAGTGCCCATCCGTGCCACCCATCTGTGCCACCAATCCGTGCCACCCATCCGTGCCCATCAGTGCCGCCTTATCTGTGCCCATCGGTGCCGCCTTATCTGTGCCTATTAGTGCCGCCTTAACTATGCCTATCAGAGCCCACCAGTGCAGCCTATCAGTGCCCACCAATGCAGCCTATCAGTGCCCACCAATGCAGCCCATCAGTGCCCACCAGTGCAGCCTATCAGTGCCGCCTCATCAGCGCACTTCAATGAAGAAGAAAAATTACCTGTTTGCAAAATTTTATAACAAACTGTTAAACATGATTTTTTTATTTAATTGTTTTGCATCTTTTTTTGTTTGTTTAGCAAAAAATAAAACTCCCAGCTGTGATTAAATACCACCAAAAGAAAGCTCTATTTGTGGGAAAAAAATGATAAAAATTTCATTTGGGTACAGTGTTGTATGCCCGTGCAATTGTCATTCAAAGTGCATCAGCGCTGAAAGCTGAAAATTGGTCTGGGACTGAGGGGGGTTTAAGTGCTCAGTAAGCAAGTGGTTAATAAAATTAGCATGACCAAAATGCAGTTATAACCCTGTGTGTTTCCTACGAACAATTACTGTGCATACAAACATGAAAGTAGCCATTTACACCTGTACAACAGTAATGAAAAGCACATGGAGCCAGGGGCGGATGGAGGGGGGGTCAACAGGGCAATTGCCCCCTCCAAAAATATCACTGACTGCAGTGCAGTCCCGATTCTCTCTCTCTCTCTCTCTCTCTCTCATAATTACGCCGCTGCACTCAGTAGGTTGGTGGAGCTGCGCCTCTGTCTGTATTTCCTACACTGGTTGCTAGTGCCTAGCAACCAGTCACTTTGCCGCTGCTGAGGAAAGCAAGAGAGCCCCAGCATTCAGAGGGGAGTCTTCTTCTGACCGACTCCGTCCCTGGGTGAGAGTGTTGGCTCCTCCCCCCTCCATCTTCTCCACAGTCCATCCTGCAGGCCTCCTCCCCTGAGTGGATGTTGGCTCCACCCACCTTCTCACTCCATCTTCTCCACACTGCAGTGCAGAGCGGCGTGAACCCAGGACATCTAATGTCATCTAATGCTGCCTGTGGAGTGCGGACATACTAGTGCAATTACCGGATCCCGCTCATCTCATTGCTCCTGCGACCTGCATGGGAGCCCCTCCCCCCCAATCAGAGGTCCAGAGCGCCAAAATATTTTACTAAAAGAATTGCAAAATAGATGTGTGCCATAACTGTCAATATGTATGAAAAAAAATGCCCTGTTCAATGTTAACCCCTTCAGCTCCGGGAATGTTTTACACCCCCCCTTCATGAACAGCCCATTTTTTTGTGATACTGTGTTACTTTAACTGAATGACAATTTCCCACAAATAGAGCTTTCTTTTGGTGGTATTTGATCACCTCTGCTTTTTATTTTCTGCAAATTAAACAAAAAAAGACCGACCATTTTGAAAAAAAAAACAATAATAACTTTTTGGTATAAAAAATGTCTTCATCAGTTTAGGCCAATATGTATTCTGCTACATATTTTTGGTAATAAGTGTATATTGATTGGCTTGCACAAAAGTTATAGCGTCTGCAAAATAGGGTATAGATTTATACCGGGGTCCAGCGATGGCTCATCTGAATCAGAGCAGCGAATCCATCCATCTTCTGTCTCCACGGAGGAGACACTGCGGGGATTCCGGCGGCCTGACGTTTATTATATGCGGAGGGCAGGGCCACCCGTCACCTGACCCCGCCCCCTCTGACGCAAGGGGAAACCCAGGGTTCCCCGTGACGTATGGGTGACCCCGCACCCCTCTGATGTAACACAGGCAGGTTTCCGTTACATCAGAGGGGGGCAGGGTCACCCATACGTCACGGGGAAGCCCAGGTTTCCCCTTGCGTCAGAGGGGGGCGGGGTCAGGCCCCACCCTCCGCATATAACAATCGTCAGGCCGCCAGAATCCCCGCAGTGTCTCCTCCGTGGAGACAGAAGATGGATGAATTCGCTGCTCTGATTCAGATGAGCCATCGCTGGACCCCGGAGAGATGATTGTCCGTCGCTGGATAGCAAGAGTGGATTACCACCGCTGGAATCTTTATTTTATTTTATTTTTAATAAAGGAATTTTTCAAAAGCGTGTTTGTCTTATTTAACTATTTTTTACACTTTCTTTGTGAAATGGTAGGGGTACTTTTGTACCCCCTTACCATTTCAAACGGGGGGCGTGATCTGGGGGTCCCCTTGTTAAAGGGGGCTTCCAGATTCTGATAAGCCCCCCGCCCGCAGACCCCCACAACCACCGGCCAGGGTTGTGGGGATGAGGCCCTTCTCCGCATCAACATGGGGACAAGGTGCTTTGAGGGGTCACAGACCCCCAAAGCATCCTCCCAATGTTGAGGGCATGTGGCCTGGTACGGTTCAGGAGGAAGGGGGGCCGCTCTCTCGTCCCCCCTCTTTTCCTGCGGCCTGCCAGGTTGCATGCTCGGATAAAGGGTCTGATATGGATTTTTAGGGGGACCCCCACTTCAATTTTTTTTTTATTTGACGCAGGGTTCCCCTTAATATCCATACCATACCTGAAGGGCCTGGTAATTGAATTTGGGGGACCTCCACGCTTTTTTTTTAATTTATTTTTATTTTTTTATCAATGACTTTCAATGAGTGTTCTCTTTATTATAGAGCCGACAATTCATAATAGCTGCGAGTGATTTTAAAGGACTTTTTTTCCTGCATAAATGACACTTTGTGCAGGGACAGTTCTAAGCACCAGAAACATGCGCCCCTTCACAGGCATACTATAGACACTCCCCCCCTACGAAATTTAAAGGAATATTACACTTTTATTGTTTCACTTTAATCATTATTAAAATCACTGCTCCCGAAAAAATGCAGTTTTTAAAACTTTTTTTTGCATTGATACATGTCCCATGGGGGCAGGACCCGAGTCCCCAAACAATTTGCCTTTAAAATTAGCACTTTAGATTTTGAACGTTGCAGTCCCATAGACTTTAATAGGGTTCTAAAGTTCACACGAAGTATGCTATATACTAGCTCCGTCGAATCTTCTTTATACATTCGACAGACACCATAAGCCTTCAAAGACAGATTTGACCGTAATTCATGTGGATTTTCTGACGAATGCAAGTTTTGAACGAAAAACTAAATAAATAAATGAATTTCGGGAGTAACTAAATTAATTAATTTTTCGGACAAAAGCGAAATTCCGAAAAGAAATATTTTACTCTGCACATGTCTAGTCTTTTCTATTTATTAACATGATCTGGAATGAGCTGAAAATTGTTTTTGTGATTGGTGAAGCAAAAACCACAACTATGTCCCTTATCCTTTTTTTTTTTTTTACACAGGATGAGCTCAGCCAGGAGGAGGCTGTGCCCAGTGCATGGGCGTCCGCAGAACTTTTTCCAAGGGGGGGCATAATTTCAAGGCCACTCATGCTCCGCCCCTTTTCGACAATCTCATGAAAATCTTTCCACTGGTAATACATATGTGTCATATAACAGATAATTTATCTTCACTTTGTATTGGAAGTTACTCTGGCAGTTGTGTTCCATGCCCATATAGCCTAGAAAATGTACATCTTTTTACATTGCAATACATCTGTTGTGGCCATATTTTGATCTCATACTGTCACTGTATTGGCTGTTTTCATCAAGATAAAAATATGGCAACAACAGATGTATTGCATGAGTAACCTTGCGGACGCCCATGCTTTCAAAAACCAGCCCTGGAAAAAATTTCATACCAGCCCCACAGCATTATTATACCAGCCCAACAGCATAACGTCATTATTTTCTTGTTCATGAAAGGGAAAAACCATACATTTTAAAGCACATTTGATGAAGAGAGTATTAGATATAGATATGAAATCACATAGGGCTTTATATATATATATTCAAATTCCAGTTAATAGTGGTAAGTGATCAATCATCAAGGGGGACCCCAGAAACTCAGAACGTGGGGGGGGGGCACCTTCTGCAGAGAGAATACTCTAAGGTAAGGGGGGTGGGTTACTAATATAAGGAGGAAACCCTTTATATCAGTGCCCCTTACATTATCGTATTCATCCCCCCCTTACATCAGTGACCCCCGACTGGCCTGGCGGTGCTTTCACTGACCTCCTCTCAGGTGCACTGTGCAGGGCTCAGTCGGTCGGCTCCAGCTTGGAGGTTTTATCCTATAGTCTCCTGTCCACAGTCCACACAAGTCTGACTTCTCCCATGACCCCCATCCCGGCGGTGCTCCCACTCTTGACTCCTCTCCAGACTCCCTCAGAGACTGCAGACATGCTACAGGAGATGGACAGAGACTGCAGACTTGATGCAAGAGCTCAATGCAGCCTCACCAGTGCCCATCAAATTCAGCCTCACTGTGCCCACCAAATGCAGCCTCACTGTGCCCATCAAATGCAGCCTCACTGTGCCCATCAAATGCAGCCTCACTGTGCCGTGAATGCAGTCTCACTGTGCCCATCATTGCAGCCCCTCCTGTGCCCCATGTCCCAGTCTGCAGTCCCTGTCTGTGGGAAGATGTGTTGTTGATGCTCGGTACAGTACCTTGCATGCCAGCAGAATATCCATGACGACCAGCAGCAGGCAGGGTCTGTTCTCGTTTTGGATGGGGACGGTGCTCCTTCCAGAGGATCTGTCTGCTTTGAGATGAAGTGGTCCCTGGCCACCTGCACCTTCAGCTGTTCTCATTTTCCGGCCCCAGTCAGCCTGCCCTCTGGTCCTGGGGAAGTGGAGAGCACTGAGTGGGAGTTGGAGAGAAGGGGGAGCAAAGAGTACTGGCGGGGTTGGAGAACACATGGGTGGGGGCAAAGAGCGAGGGGGAGTGGAGATCACAGGAGTGGGGAGCGGAGAGCGCTGGGGGGGGAACTTAAGAGTACTGGGGGGGCCAACAAGAACAGGGATAGAGAGCACGGTAGGCTGAGAGCACGGTAGGCTGAGAGCACTGGGGGGGGGGCTAAGAGTGTGGGGTGGTAAAGAGCACTGGGGGGCAGAAAAACAGGGGTAGAGAGCACGGGGGCTAGAGAGTACTGGGGGGGTACAAAGAGCAGGGGGGAGTGGAGAGCATTGGGGGGGAGCTTGAGAGCACCAGTGGGAGCCAGAAAGAACAGTGATGGAAAGCACGGGGGACTGGAGAGCACTATGGGGGGGTGGAGAGCACATGGGTGGGGGCAAAATGCAGGGGGAGTGGAGAGTACAGGGATGGGGAGTGGAGAGTGCTGGGGGGAGCCAAAAAGAACAGGGGGGAAAGCACGGAGGGTAGAGAGCACTGGGGGGGCTGGAGAGCACCAGGGGGGCAGAAAGAACAGGGGTGGGGAGAATGGGGGGCTGGAGAGCACTGGGGTGGGGGCTGGAGAGTGATGGGGAGAGCTGAAGAGCGCTGGGGGGGAGAAAGAACAGGGGGGAGAGCACTGGGGGGGAGTGGAGAGCACTGAGGGGAGAGCACTGGGGGGGGAAGAACAGGGGGAGAGAGGAGAGCGCTGGGGGGGAGGAGAGCACTGGGGGAGAGCACTGGGGGGAGTGGAGAGCACTGAGGGGAGAGCACTGGGGGGAAAGAACAGGGGGAGAGAGGAGAGCGTTGGGGGGGGGGAGAGCACTGGGGGAGAGCACTGGGGGGGAGTGGAGGGCACGGGGGGGAGAGCACTGGAGGGAGTGGAGAGCACTGGGGGGGAAAGAACAGGGGGAAGAGCACTGGGGGGAGAGCACTGGGGAGGAGAACGGGGGGAGAGTACAGAGGGGAGAGGACTGGGGGGAGTGGAGAGCACTGTGGGGGGGAGAACAGGGGGGTTGCACTGGGCGGAGTGGAGAGCACTGAGGGGAACAGGGGGGTAGAACGGGGGGAGAGCACTGGGATGGTGGCTAGAGAAGGATGGGGAGAGCACAGGGGGGGGCAGGAGAGTGCGTGGTAGAGAGCACTGTGGGGGGGGGGGGCAGGAGAGTGTGTTGGTGGAGGAGAGCACTGGAGGGGGTGGCAGGAGAGTGTAGTGGTGGAGGAGACCACTGTGGGGGGGGCAAGAGAGTGTGGCGGTGGAGGAGAGCACTGGAGGGGGTGGCAGGAGAGTGTAGTGGTGGAGGAGACCACTGTGGGGGGGGCAGGAGAGTGTGGCGGTGGAGGAGAGCACTGGGGGGGGGGGCAGGAGAGTGTGGCGGTGGAGGAGAGCACTGGGGGGCAGGAGAGTGTGGTGGTGGAGAGCACTGGAGGGGGTGGCAGGAGAGTGTGGTTGTGGAGGAGAGCACTGGAGGGGGTGGCAGGAGAGTGTGGTTGTGGAGGAGAGCACTGGAGGGGGGGCAGGAGAGTGCGGTGGTGGAGGAGAGCACTGGAGGGGGGGGCAGGAGAGTGCGGTGGTGGAGGAGACCATTGGGGGGGCAGGAGAGTGTGGAGGTGGAGGAGACCACTGGGGGGGTGGCAGGAGAGTGTGGCGGTGGAGGAGAGCACTGGGGGGGGTCAGGAGAGTGCGGTGGTGGGGTAGAGCACTGGGGGGGTCAGGAGAGTGCGGTGGTGGAGGAGAGCACTGGGGGGGGGGCAGAAGAGTGTGGTGGTGGAGGAGAGCACTGGGAGGGTAGGAGAGTGTGGTGGTGGAGGAGAGTACTGTGGGGGAGGGGTCATGAGAGTGTGGTGGTGGAGGAGAGCACTGGGGGGGCAGGAGAGTGCGGTGGTTGAGGAGAGCACTGGGGGGGGGGAGAGTGCGGTGGTGGGGGAGAGCACTGGGGGGGCAGGAGAGTGTGGTGGTGGAGGAGAGCACTGGGGGGGCGGGGAGAGTGCAGTGGTGGAGGAGAGCATTGGGGGGGCAGGAGAGTGTGGTGGTGGAGGAGAGGACTGTGGTGGGGGAGGGGGCAGGAGAGTGTGGTGGTGGAGGAGAGCACTGGAGGGGGTGGCAGGAGAGTGTGGTGGTGGAGGAGAGCACTGGGGGGGAGGAGAGTGCGGTGGTGGAAGAGAGCACTGGGGGGAGGCAGGAGAGTGTGGTGGTGGAGGAGAGCACTGGGGGGGGCAGGAGAGTGTGGTGGTGGAGGAGAGCACTGGGGGGGGGCGGGAGAGTGTGGTGGTGGAGGAGAGCACTGGGGGGGGCAGGAGAGTGCGGTGGTGGAGGAGAGCACGGGGGGGCCGGAGAGTGCGGTGGTGGAGGAGAGCACTGGGGGGGCAGGAGAGTGCGGTGGTGGAGGAGAACACTGCAGACCCCCCCCCCAATCCTCCTATCCAGGCACTGTGGCACGGATGGGCATCTACTCCTCTGGATCACAGCGCTGGATGGCTGTGTTCGGCGGCCGCTCTGTAACACAGTCCCCCCCCCCAGACTGGCTCATGTGATAGGTGGAAAGTGATTCTCTCTACTATCACACGAGCTGGTCTGGGGGGGCTGGACTGTGTTACAGACGGCCGCCGAACACAGAGCCAGCGCTGTGAACCAGAAGAGAGAGCGGAGGATGCAGCATGGCATTCCAGGGGGGGCACTTGACCCCCCTTGCCCCCTGTTGCGGACGCCCATGGCCCAGTGTCAGCCAGGAGGTGGCTGGGCCCAGTAGGAGCCTCACCCAATGCCAGGTGCCTCCCCTCTGCCTTACCACCAAAAGGCCCAGGAAGGGGACAATGACAGAGGAGGCAGCACTGGGCCTCATTAGGGAAGCAAGTCATTTCCTCAGGAGCCCCTCAACGCTGAAGAGGCCTATGGCTGCTATCTATCCAACAATTTGCTGGAATTTTCTCTGTGAGGGATTTTTTTTTCTGATGCCCTTCAGAAAGGGTTGAGGGGCCATCTGACTAAGAACAGCCACATATGTGAGCTCGCCCATCCTCCTCCTCCTCCTGCCACAAGTCCATCACCAGAGCCACAGCCTCCAAGGAAGGCTGCAGGGAAGAGAATAAAGTGATGGCTTGGGTTCAGTCTGGTCTGACAGAAGACGCAGGCTGTTGTAGTACCACAAACTAGGGACAGATATGTCCTCTGCTGCTGGTCTTGATCTCTGGCATTCCTGGACCAGATTGTGCTCCCTATTATATGGACAAGGGACACCAACCTCCTTGAGGTTAATAAAAAATATAAGATAATAATGTTATTGTGGTAACTTGACACTCCAAAAAAATTAATTATATGGAGATCACTAGAAATTTTTTTTTAAGTAATCGTAAAATAAATCTTGATGGAATAAAAAGCTATAAAAGACGAGTATAAAAAATAATTGTAAACATTATTATGGAGATTGGGCATTTAAAAAATAGAATATTAGTCATGAGATGAGGATAAATAATGAAGAGAGAATTTTGTGAGAACTCCATGTGAATATGAGCAGCAAAACAACTTCATTCTTCCAGCATTCTAAAGAAGAAAATAATGCACTGCATTAAAAGATCAGAGAATTAGCAGCGTGAGGAATATGCTAGCGCCAATACGGGCTAGTTTTACCACACCGAGCGCTTCCGTCTCATACTTGCTTTAGAGCATACGTCATCTTTGGTCCCTTGGAACAGCATACAGACTAATGGTTTTCCCGATAGGAATTGGTTCCGTTGGAAATATTTAAAACATGTTCTATTTCTAGGCCCGTCAGAATTTTTGTAAAAAAAAAAAGTGTGAGGCATACACACGATCGGAATATACGATGAAAAGCTTCCGTCTGACTTTTTCTGTCGGACATTCCGCTCGTGTGTGTACGTGGCATAAGAGGGTTAAAGCAGTGCTGGAAAATAATGGTGGCCACACAAAATATTGACACTTTGTTCCCAATTTGCATATTTTCACTTAGGGGTGTACTCACTTTTGTTGCCAGCAGTTTAGACATTATAGGCTGTGTATTGAGTTATCTTGAGGGGACAACAAATTTACACTGTTATACAAGCAATACGCTCACTTCTACACTACTACATTGTAGCAAAGTGTAATTTCTTCAGTGTTGTCACATGAAAAGATATAAAAAAAATTTACCAAAATTGTGAGGTGTGTGTGTACTCACTTTTATGAGATAGTGTATGTGTGTATATATAATTTTATAGTAAAGATCCGGGGTGACTATGCTCAAGTGGTGTATGTACACCAGTCAGTCCAGACTGTATTTTTAACCACTTGACCACTGGGCACTTAAACACCCTTAATAACCAGACCAATTTTCAGCTTTCGGTGCTCTCACATTTTGAATGACAATTACTCAGTCATGCAACACTGGACCTATATGAAATTTTTGTCCTTTTTTTTCACACAAATGGAGCTTTCTTTTGGTGGTATTTAATCACCGCTCGGTTTTTTATTTTTTGTGCTATAAAAGAAAAAATACAGAAAATTCTGTAAAAAAATGAATTTTTCTTTGTTTCTGTTATAAAATTTAGCAGATTAGTAATTTTTTCTTCATAAATTTTGGCCAAAATTTATACTACTATATATCTTTGGTAAAAATAAGTACAAATTGGTGGATATTATTTGGTCTTTGTGAAAGTTATAGAGTCCACAAGCTATGGTGCCAATATCTGAAAATTGATCACACCTGAAGTACTAAGACCCTAACATGCCAGAAAAGTACAAATACCCCCCAAATGACCCCTTTTTGGAAAGAAGACATTCCAAGGTATTTAGTAAGAGGCATGATGAGTTTTTTGAAGTTGTAATTTTTTCCCACAATTCTTTGCAAAATCAAGATTTTTTTTAACTTTTTTTTTTTCACAAAATTTTCATATTATCAGTTTATTTCTCACACAGCATATGCATACCATAAATTACACCCCAAAACACATTCTGCTATTACTCCCGAGTACGGCGAAACCACATGTGTGAGACTTTTACACAGTGTAGCCACATACAGAGGCCCAACATGCAGGGAGCGCCATCAGGCGTTCTGGAGCACCCAGGACAATTCTGACATTTCTCTCCTACATTATATATGTTTTTTTAGCAAAGACCCTGGAGAATACAATGGTGGTCGTTGCAACTTTTTATCTCGCACGGTATTTGCGCAGCAATTTTTCGAATGCTTTTTTTTGGAAAAAAAACAGTTTTGTGCTTAAAAAAAGTAGTAAAGTTAGCCCAATTTTTGCATAATGTGAAAGATAAAGTTACACCGAGTAAATAGATACCTAACATGTCACTCTTCAAAATTGCACAGGCTCGTGGAATGGCGCCAAACATCGCTACTTAAAAATCCCCATAGGCGACGATTTAATTTTTTTTTACTGGTTATATGTTTTGAGTTACAGAGGAGGTCTAGGGCTAGAATTATTGCTCTCGCTCTAACGTTCGCAGCGATACCTCACATGTGTGGTTTGAACACCGTTTTCATATGTGGGCGGGACTTACGTATGCGTTCGCTTCTGCATGCGAGCACATGGGGACAGGGGCGCTTTAAAAAATAAAATAAAAATTATTGTTAATTTTACTTTATTTATTTTAGTTTGACATTTTTTTCCCCAAAAATAAATTTTTTGATCACTTTTATTCCTATTACAAGGAATGTAAACATCCCTTGTAATAGGAATATGGCATGACAGGTCCTCTTTACAGTGAGATATGGGGTCAATAAGACCCCGCATCTCACCTCTGAGCTGGGAAGCCTGAAAAAAAAAAAGATTCTGGATTTGATCGTATTGGCGAGTCGGTAGAAGCACCGGAGGGCGGCGGGAGGGGGGGTGTCTATGGCCGGGTATTGCAGGGTATCACCGACTATGGCTGGGTATGGCTGGGTATCTCAGAGTATGGCTGGGTATCTCAGAGTATGGTGTTTCAGAGTATTGCGTTGCAGAGCATTGCAGGATATTGGCGGGTGTTGCAGAGCATTGCAGAGTGTTGCAGGGTATTGGCGGGTGTTGCAGAGCATTGCAGAGTGTTGCAGGGTATTGGTGGGTGTTGCAGAGCATTGCAGAGTGTTGCAGGGTATTGGAGGGTGTTGCAGAGCATTGCAGAGTATTGGCGGGTGTTGTAGAGCATTGCAGAGTGTTGCAGTGTATTGCAGAGTATTGCAGGGTATTGCAGAGTATTGCAGGGTAATGCAGGGTATTGCAGAGTATTGCAGGGTATTGCAGGGTAATGCAGAGTATTGCAGGGTAATGCAGGGTAATGCAGAGTATTGCAGAGTATTGCAGAGTAATGCAGGGTAATGCAGGGTAATGCAGAGTATTGCAGAGTAATGCAGAGTAATGCAGAGTATTGCAGAGTAATGCAGGGTATTGCAGAGTAATGCAGAGTAATGGCAGGGTATTGCAGAGTATTGGCAGGGAATTGAGGGGTTAATATTCGGTGAGCAGCAATGTGGGCACTGCAGATGCAGCCCACATCGCTGCTGACACCAATCTCTTCCCCCTCCGCTGTTCGGATCGGTACAGAGAGGGGGAGGGGGGAACCGGCGTCATAACATGATGCCGGTTTGTTTACAAGTGATCACTCCGTCATTTGACGGAGCGATTACGTGGTAAACGGCCGCTATGAGCGTCCGTTTACCGTGATCCGTGATGCGCCGGGTCCTGTGGACCCGGCGGTCACAGATGCTCTCGAGTGCGCGCCCCAGGGGGCGCGCGAGAGGGGAATTCTGGGAGGACGTCATATGACGGCCTCCCAGAGTTAAGAAACCGCCCTGTAGTGTTAATTCGGCTATAGGGCGGTTGTTAAGTGGTTAAGGGCATGGCAACCAAATTTTATTTAAAGGAAACAAAGTTTACAGAAAATAACAGAAAGCTTCCCTCACAGGGGGTTTAACCATCACTGTATAACAGTAACTTCTGCCTCCTGGCTCACTTAATCAAACTCCCTCCTGAAGCTTACTTGCTCAGGTTTGTGCTGCTTGGTTGCGGGCCACATCTGCCTCCTGCAGATATGCTCTCTCAGACTGCCACCTGCAACTCCTAGAGACCGCCTGTCTCTCTCTCTCTCGTGGTGCCGTCTCCACGTGAAGCCCTCCCGACTACTAGACCAGGCCACCTACCTGCAGGGTGAAGCTGCCTCCAAGTGCAAGCCCTGAGCTCTCTTCCCGAGATGCATATGAACCCAGCCCACAGATGTGCAATTATCATAACTGTCTTTGCAAAAACAGGCTGAAGGTGCTAATACACAGAGAAACTGGGCCGCCTATCCACTTTATATAAATATATATATATATAATTTAGCGTCCTGCTCCCAATGAGCAGATGCTATTGTTTTTGTAAATTTAAGTTTGTCTGAAGCTGCAGTTTGGCTCAGACAAATTATGTTAAAGTTCTGTTTTCTGTACCAGTTCAGCTGGGTTGTGCTAGTTTCCACTTGGCCGTAGGTGTCACTGTCACCACCGGTAAGTGTTGGAAATGCAACAGGCTGAATGCATTGGGTACCCCTTTTACTCAGAAATGGCTCAGTGGGAGTGGTTCATTCGCTGTACATGCTGGGTAAGGGTACTTAAGGTATAGGCCTCCTGGCCTGAGGTGTGTGCTGCCTTTCTTTAGGTCTCGGGCCGGCTGGCCCGAGGCTTTGGAGCTGAAAGGGTGGGCCCAAAAGTCTTGGGGCCTACCGATTCAGGGGTGGTCCTGTGCTGTCTTGCCTGCGGGGAAAGGCCAGGGGAGGACTTTTTCAGGAGAGGACTGAGCAACAAGGCTGGTATCTCTGGAAGAGCCTGGAGACTCAGTTGGAGGACGCATCCCGGGTCACCTCACACACAGTACCGCCACACTGGCGGAAAGAAACTGGTACTGTGTGACAGTTCTTTAATTTCTCAATAAGCTGATCTATGTACCTTCCTGTGTCAGAGGATTGCACAATGATTCTGATGTACTGACAAGTCTGACTTTGTCTGAGCATCTCACCGGCTGCTAGGACAGTGAAAGGGGCCTATCCGGTGATTGCTAGATCCAGCCTGTGGAAGCTGTTTGTCCTCTGGATCAAGGAAATACCTCTAACCCGCAATTACAAGGTAACTGAACTCCCCTTAACCCTCTATCCCTCTATTGTACAACTTCATGTTTCTTTCAAATAAATCTTTGGAAGAAGGACGAAGTGTCGGCGCTAACAACATTCTTTAAATCCATTCTAAAATAGGACCCCTAAGTGAGCAGGTGAGGTAACGGTAAGCCCAATAAATCCAGCAGCTCCTTCGGGGGTCAGTGCTACATGTGGAGGCTCAAGTCTGGGATTTGCCATTACCTCTCACAACTCAAGGAAACTATTCACTGGAAACCTATGCAGTAGAGCGTGCTGGACTGCGCCATATTTTTTCCACAAGGGGTTAATTGCGGGTCATTGCCTGGCACATGAGCTGTGGGCAGAGTTAAGAAAGCCCCGGAATTACGTGACCAGAGGAGCCAGTAGGAGGAGCCTTCCATCTACTTGCTGCATGAGATACCGCGTGTGTGTCTAAACATTCAGAGGGAAGGATCTGTCTGTTGCTGAAATGTTCGGAATGCCAGGAATGCAGTCTGATATGGGGCCCAGGGTGGGCTGCGCTAAAAACAAAAAATCTATATCTAAAGTCTAATCAAAAATTTCAATAATCATAAAAAGCAATTTTTAGTGAAAAAAATATTTTTTACAAATGATGAATATATATAAGTGAATAATGCCTTATCATCATACCAATAAAGATTATTATGAGTGAAAAATTGAATTATAAAACAAAACCAATAATAAAATGAGCAAAAAACGATATGCACCTAATGTGTAAATCTTATACAATAAAAGGAAAAATGAACCCACACACCAATCAAATAATTCAAGTGAGTAAACTGAAAAAAACAAAAAATGTTTTCAAAAACAAAAACAAAAGATTTTTTTGTATATATTGAGACAAAAAAATTGTCCAAAGAGTATAGTGTTGCTTCCTCCAAGGTGATATTAAGGTGTAGGAAACCCACAAAGTCCTGTGTGTAAAAATATTCCCAACAATCCTCCACCAGTGAATAGGGGGGCCGCTTACCAGAGTTTTAGATCCCAGTGTTAGTGAGATCAACAGAGCCACAGCACAGAAGTTATGGATGAACCATCACAGGCACCACACTGCTCTTGTATCCAATACGAAGCCTCCAGTCAGGAAACGAGGGTATCGTGGATCATATGGAAAAATTCAAAAAGGCACTCGCATAGTGTAAAACCACTTAGTTTTAATAAAGTAAAATATAAAATATTGCACTCACATGTACATAGACGAAAACGATCGTATAAAAAAACGAGCCGGCCGGACTCGTATGCCGCCCGCACTTCCTAGTTGGGCGTAGAACGCGGAGACGTCAGAACGCCTACCTCCCTACGCGCGTTTCGTCACGAACGGACGTGTTCACGGGATGCGGGACGGCGTTCTGACGCACCGCCTAAATACAAAATAATAAACAAACAGCCTCGGTCTGAGCTCCATGTTGTCTCTCAATCTACCATATTAGGTGAGGGAAAAAGGGCTAAATTGCCCATATTATCACCTAATCCGCCATTTTACATAATGGGAAAAAAACATGAAGTTGCCCTACTGTTACATAAAGCACGACCTTTATCCATGACCATCGAAATTACTCTGAGAATCGTGGATTGAGGACACAAAAATATTATAAAAGATCAATGAATACAAAAATTCAACTAAAAGGGAAAAAAAAGGAAAGGGGTAGGAAACCATCCCCAAACTGTCTTAAAAAATATCGTTAATTAAAATAATATTTAATAAAATACTAAATGCAAAGATGATATTGGATATTAGTTGGCACAGGTAAATCAATCCAAGTGGAAAAAGGGCTTATGTGGCAAAAAATATGGTATAATATTTTACATATTCAAATACCAATACCCTAAAATATGCCAGCACCAAAAAAATTATAATAATGGTGTCGAAAAATAAAAAAATATAAAGCAGTAAACATAAAAGCCCCCCATTTTTCTTAGCAGAGACTCATGGAACTCACACCAAGTTCACAATCCTAGAAGCAACAGAAAGCCTAAACAATATATAAGCTGTTCATACCAATTATACATTCTCAAGCGTTATCAATAAACGCATTTACGTCTACTTCGATATTAAGGCCATAAGGGTTGTAACTTTTTAATTTGTGTATCCACATCATTTCGAGCTTCGAAATGCTCCTGACCAGATGGGTTCCCCTCCAATGGGGATTGAACTTGTCAATCCCCAAGAAAATCGTGTTGGTAGGGTCTCTGTTATGCGCCAAGAGGTAGTGCTTGGAGACCGAATGTTGAGTATACCCCCTACGAATGTTCCCAATATGCTCATTCAAACGCACATGTAAGGCGCGTTTGGTCCGCCCCACATACTGGAGGCCACAAGGGCACTCCAGCATGTAGACCACCGCCTCGGAACAACAAGTAATAAAAGGCTCTATGGTGTAAGATTTAGAAGTGACAGTGGATCTAAAGGTGGTACTTCTCCTTGACCGACAGCCGTTTATGCTACATACCGGGCACTTCCTACATCGATAGTACCCAGTGAGGTTAGAGAAGAAATGTGGGCGGTTAATGGGTGGGTCTAAGGCATTAGGAGCCACCCTATCCCTCAGAGATGTCACGCCTCTATAGACTACTTGGGGTCTATCAGGCAAAATAGTTCCCAATATTGAGTCATTCCTAAGTATGTGCCAATGTTTCCTAAGTATATGTTTAATACTTGTGTGTTGGCAAGAATAATTAGTAATGAAAGGTTGGCGGAAATTATTTTGGCGACCCCCTTCTCGTTCCTTTAATAGTTCAGATCTTTCAACATGGCTGATCTCATCTACCAAACAAGTCAAGGGTTCAGACGGGTACCCTTTATCGATAAACCTCTGGGTAAGAACACGGGCCTGTTGTATAACCCAGGGAGACTCTAGCAATGGAAACTTGGGTGCCAACTTGGGTGCCAACCCAGGCCATAATAGTTGGGGTTTTCCCAGGCCAAATCAGGGCATCAAAAGAGTGGTCGAACTAAGAGAGCAACTAGAGGGGGGAGGCGTACTCAGCCCAAAAAGACCAAGAACATAACTGGTGCTGGTATTTTTAACCTCAGTTCGGCCACCCTTAGTGATTGCGAACTGAGTGTCCTTGATAAGGGCCTCAAGTTTGCTCCAGCCAAAAACATGAATGAGTTCCAAACATACATGGATATCCATAAATACGTAAGGAAGCTTAATATTCAAAGATATGTAGCTTCAAACCCCATTAATTTTCTTAGGAATGCCCCTGGTGATTACCGTCACTCGGGACTCTCTAATGCATCACTTTTCAACCCACCTGGACATTTGTGTCCCGCCTTGAAAGTCTTTCGCGATCTGGCCCTCAAAGACCTTGAGGGCTTGCACATTAAAAAAGTTAGAAATAAAGAGGTGATCGATGCTGGTATTGAATCCCTCTGCAATAATAAAAATGTGGTCATCCGCCCAGCGGACAAAGGGGGGGGTATAGTCATCTTGAATAAGGATGACTATATAGGTGAGATGAATCGCATTTTGGGGGATAGGGCTACGTATATCTCCCTACCATCTAATCCGAATGCACAATACAAAAGAACTCTGGAGTCCATTGTGACAGAGGGATTCGATCAGGGTATTTTGAATAAGAAGGAGAGAGCCTTCCTTGTTCCAAAGACTCCTAGAATCCCTATAATCTACTACCTACCTAAGGTCCATAAGAGTCTCACCTGCCCCCCTGGGACGACCCATCATTAGTGGGATTGATTCCATCACTTCCCGGGTGGGCAGGTATATAGATTTCTTTTTACAGCCTTTAGTGCGTCGAATGCCATCATTTATCAAAGATACGAGGCATGTAATCAATCTACTCGGGGGCTACCATCCGAAACAAGGGACCTTGCTGGTAACCGCAGATGTTGCGTCGCTATATACGAGCATACCCCAAAATATGGGTCTAGAGGCTGTCTCAGATTCCCTAGAGAGGTTCTTGGATCTCCCTCCGGAACAAATTAATTTCATTATGAAACTCTTAGACTATGCGGCTACGCATAATTTTTTCTGGTTTGGAGTGGACTTTTTTCGCCAAATCAAGGGGGTTGCCATGGGGGCGAAATATGCCCCCAGTTTGGCGAACCTTTTTATGGCGAAATGGGAGGAGGATGTTGTCTATGCCCGGGTCAGGCCACAGCTGACCTTTTGGGCTAGGTACATAGACGACATCCTCCTCCTATGGGACGGTAGCGAATCTGACCTTTCCCTGTTCATGAGTGAGCTTAACTCTAATACCAGGGGTATACACCTTACTTATGAAGCTAGTCCTACTAAGATTAATTTCTTAGATCTTACCATCACGATCAAAGGAGAGCGCTTTATTACATCAACTTTTTTCAAAACCACCGATAGGAACTCCTTTATACCTACCACTAGCTGCCATCACCCAGCTTGGCTTAAATCAGTACCTAGAAGCCAACTTTTGAGGTTGAGACGCAACTGTACAGAACAGGATGTTTTTATACAACAGGCCCGTGTTCTTACCCCGAGGTTTATCGATAAAGGGTACCCGTCTGAACCCTTGACTTGTTTGGTAGATGAGATCAGCCATGTTGAAAGGTCTGAACTATTAAAGGAACGAGAAGGGGGTCGCCAAAATAATTTCCGCCAACCTTTCATTACTAATTATTCTTGCCAACACACAAGTATTAAACATATACTTAGGAAACATTGGCACATACTTAGGAATGACTCAATATTGGGAACTATTTTGCCTGATAGACCCCAAGTAGTCTATAGAGGCGTGACATCTCTGAGGGATAGGGTGGCTCCTAATGCCTTAGACCCACCCATTAACCACCCACATTTCTTCTCTAACCTCACTGGGTACTATCAATGTAGGAAGTGCCCGGTATGTAGCATAAACGGCTGTCGGTCAAGGAGAAGTACCACCTTTAGATCCACTGTCACTTCTAAATCTTACACCATAGAGCCTTTTATTACTTGTTGTTCCGAGGCGGTGGTCTACATGCTGGAGTGCCCTTGTGGCCTCCAGTATGTGGGGCGGACCAAACGCGCCTTACATGTGCGTTTGAATGAGCATATTGGGAACATTCGTAGGGGGTATACTCAACATTCGGTCTCCAAGCACTACCTCTTGGCGCATAGCAGAGACCCTACCAACACGATTTTCTTGGGGATTGACAAGTTCAATCCCCATTGGAGGGGAACCCATCTGGTCAGGAGCATTTCGAAGCTCGAAATGATGTGGATACACAAATTAAAAAGTTACAACCCTTATGGCCTTAATATCGAAGTAGACGTAAATGCGTTTATTGATAACGCTTGAGAATGTATAATTGGTATAAACAGCTTATATATTGTTTAGGCTTTCTGTTGCTTCTAGGATTGTGAACTTGGTGTGAGTTCCATGAGTCTCTGCTAAGAAAAATGGGGGGCTTTTATGTTTACTGCTTTATATTTTTTTATTTTTCGACACCATTATTATTATTTTTTTGGTGCTGGCATATTTTAGGGTATTGGTATTTGAATATGTAAAATATTATACCATATTTTTTGCCACATAAGCCCTTTTTCCACTTGGATTGATTTACCTGTGCCAACTAATATCCAATATCATCTTTGCATTTAGTATTTTATTAAATATTATTTTAATTAACGATATTTTTTAAGACAGTTTGGGGATGGTTTCCTACCCCTTTCCTTTTTTTTCCCTTTTAGTTGAATTTTTGTATTCATTGATCTTTTATAATATTTTTGTGTCCTCAATCCACGATTCTCAGAGTAATTTTGATGGTCATGGATAAAGGTCGTGCTTTATGTAACAGTAGGGCAACTTCATGTTTTTTTTCCATTATGTAAAATGGCGGATTAGGTGATAATATGGGCAATTTAGCCCTTTTTCCCTCACCTAATATGGTGGATTGAGAGACAACATGGAGCTCAGACCGAGGCTGTTTGTTTATTATTTTGTATTTAGGCGGTGCGTCAGAACGCCGTCCCGCATCCCGTGAACACGTCCATTCGTGACGAAACGCGCGTAGGGAGGTAGGCGTTCTGACGTCTCCGCGTTCTACGCCCAACTAGGAAGTGCGGGCGGCATACGAGTCCGGCCGGCTCGTTTTTTTATACGATCGTTTTCTTCTATGTACATGTGAGTGCAATATTTTATATTTTACTTTATTAAAACTACGTGGTTTTACACTATGCGAGTGCCTTTTTGAATTTTTCCATATGATCCACGATACCCTCGTTTCCTGACTGGAGGCTTCGTATTGGATACAAGAGCAGTGTGGTGCCTGTGACGGTTCATCCATAACTTCTGTGCTGTGGCTCTGTTGATCTCACTAACACTGGGATCTAAAACTCTGGTAAGCGGCCCCCCTATTCACTGGTGGAGGATTGTTGGGAATATTTTTACACACAGGACTTTGTGGGTTTCCTACACCTTAATATCACCTTGGAGGAAGCAACACTATACTCTTTGGACAATTTTTTTGTCTCAATATATACAAAAAAATCTTTTGTTTTTGTTTTTGAAAACATTTTTAGTTTTTTTCAGTTTACTCACTTGAATTATTTGATTGGTGTGTGGGTTCATTTTTCCTTTTATTGTATAAGATTTACACATTAGGTGCATATCGTTTTTTGCTCATTTTATTATTGGTTTTGTTTTATAATTCAATTTTTCACTCATAATAATCTTTATTGGTATGATGATAAGGCATTATTCACTTATATATATTCATCATTTGTAAAAAATATTTTTTTCACTAAAAATTGCTTTTTATGATTATTGAAATTTTTGATTAGACTTTAGATATAGATTTTTTGTTTTTAGCGCAGCCCACCCTGTTCACTTATTTAGTTTGCTATCGGAGTATTACGATTAGGGTTGCCGCTTATAGGGTAGTTACTATTTAATTTTTTGTTTGAATAGCGCGGTTTACTCTTTATACCGTGATATGGGGCCCAGGATGTTCTCTGGGAGTACCAGTACAAGTGTCAGATTGCCTGGAACATTGTTGATGGACACTGTAATTCGCCTGAAACCGCAGGGGCGTTTTGTACTGTACACGACAGGAGATTTTGAGGCCTTGGGCATGTTGTGTGCGAGGGACTGGTCGCAAACCCTGTTCGATGCCTACACTGAGGGGAGTACCTGTTCACAGTAGAGCAAACCACCTTGCCACCTCATGCCTACCGGATGGATTGGGCCACATGAATCGCCACTGAGGAGACCGCTATGTTCACTCCTATGGTAGGGCCTACATTCTCAAAGCCTGCTACAATGAGTGTTCCCAAGGGAGATGGTGCTGTTGCTGCCATCGACGGAAAAACAGTGGAAATCGCTGAAGTCGCCACTTCTACCACTATCCACTTCACTGCACCTGCCCAAAGGAAGGTGGGATATGTGAAAGCCTCCCGCAGCCATGGTCGAGGCCTACCTTAGACTGCCTGAACTGGATCCAGAGAAAGATCACTCCAGAAGAATCCACGACAGGAACGGGTGAGAAATTTGGGGAAAATGTACACAGAGGGACTGTATGTAAATATGTACCCGCAGAGGAGTTACGGGACTATGAAGTAGACGATGATGACCTTTTTGAGACTATGTCCCAGGAGATGCTGTGTGCAAATGCTAATGATGTTGCCTCAGCGTGTAGTGTATCTGGCTGGATAGCCCTGAACTCGGGAGCACATCACCTCAGGTGGAAACCCCTGTCACTGCTAGTGAGACTTTGCCCAAAGATACCAGTTTGCTCGGTTCAAAGAAGTTACCCATTTATGCTATGGTGCAAAAGTCTGAGATTTTTCATGTGTCTCCCCTGGATTGGGAAGCACCCGATCTCTGCCGAGACTCGCCCAATCACAACGGTTACTAAACAAACGGGTGGCCACAGTGTATGGTCTGGAGTTTCCTTATGTCCCCAAATAAGTTATGCAGGAGATCGAGAGGAACAGAGAAAGGGGTAACTTTGCCTGATCCCCGCTTCTATTGGTGATCGTTTACAGTGACTGTTCTATTGATGTTATTTTTTTAGAACTAACTCTTAACCTACAACAACTGTGGGGAATATAGCCAGGTAGTGTTGGCTCATAGAGAAAAGCTTTGAGTCAAGATCATCTACCTGCCACAGTACTTGTATAAAGGACTTGCATTATGATGTTCTGCCACTAGATGGCAGAAGTATGCACAGCAGCGGTTGAACTTTTGCACTTAGTCATTACAGACAAAACAAGGCAAAGAAAATGTAATTTCCACGGAAATGGTCCTTTGCTTCCTACAGTGTACTGATCAGTGGGGGCTGGTGAAGTTTTAGGATGGGGGGGGTGCAAGACCCCGCCCCTCCACAGTTGGCCCCTCCCACTTCTCATAAGCCACACCCCTTATAGAATCCACATCATATACCAGGCTGCACATTATACACCAGGCTCTGCACATCATATACCAGGCTGCACATTATACACCGGGCTCTGCACATCATATACCAGACTGCACATTATACACAGAGCTCTGCACATCATATACCAGGCTGCACATTATATACTGGGCTCTGCACATCATATACCAGGCTGCACGTTATAAACTGGGCTCTGCACATCATATACCAGGCTGCACATTATACACAGAGCTCTGCACATCATATACCAGGCTGCACATTATACATAGGGCTCTGGACATCATATACCAGGCTGCACATTATACACCGGGCTCTGCACATCATATACCAGGCTGCACATTATATACACCGGGCTCTGCACATCACATAACAGGCTGCACATTATACACCAGGCTCTGCACATCACATACCAAGCTGCACATTATACACCAGGCTCTGCACATCATATAACAGGCTGCACATCATATACACAGGGCTCTGCACATCATATACACAGGGCTCTGCACATCATATACCAGGCTGCACATTATACACAGGGCTCTGCACATCATATACCAGGCTGCACATTATACATAGGGCTCTGCACATCATATACCAGGCTGCACATTCTGTGTAGTAGTATGAGATCATACTATGATCATGGGCCACAGGTATGACATTATAAGTCTTCAAAACACACGCAGACAGTGATAGGAGCCGATATATACTAATCTCACACACATATATTAGATGTGTATTTAAACACTGCGGTATTTAATAAAAAATATACTATATTTTGTATAGTGATGATGTACTTGCACGCATTACCTTATACTGTAGCAAATAGCTATACATGTACAATGTTGGACAAGAGCGGAGATTATTATATTTTGTACATAAATGTGCAATTATCATTGTCTTCAATGTATATCAGACTCAGCCCAGATTATACGGAACATTCAGAACATTTTATAGAAAATAAATTGCTGGGGACAAATACATTTCTCGCTATAAGAGCGGAATCTATAAATAAAGGATAATAAGATTATGGCAGCATTACATGACCATTGCGATAAATTATTATTATTGCAATGCCACCATCATACATCCGATATAAGGTATATTTAATAATTTAATTAATAACAGTAACATACCCACCACAAACTGTATAATTATTCATGTAATCGTACTAAAAGGGAAAAAAAAAAAAGGGGGGAAGAGGAATTTCTGCTAATCCATGAATAAAAAATGTTGTTACCCAATAAGGACCATTCTGTAATCAGATTATTGAGAAATCAGTTGGAAAACTGGTGGTGCTATATAAATCCGGAATAATAATAATAATCCTACTATTCACTAAGTGGCTGCTACCCCTAAATATAAAACCCATCAGACAGTGGTTACCTCTATAAGCCATTGCGCGTCAATTAATATCTCAAGACCACCATTGTGATCAGTTTTTACCCCTAAGAACAAACATTCAGTATCCACTGTTTCTAGGGATCACGCAACATCAGTTGTAACCCATAAAAAAATAAAATAAAAGCATAGCCCCTACCCCTGGTAACCATACAGCATCAGGCATTGCCCCTGCTCATCATTCAGCATCCGTTACTGACCCTAGTCATCGTTCAGCATCAGTTATTGCCCTTAGTATTCATTCAGCATCAGGTATTGCCCCTGGTAACCATACAGCATCAGTTATTGTCCCTGGTAACCATACAGCATCAGTTATTGCCCCTAGTCATCATTCAGCATCGGTTATTGCCCCTAGTCATCATTCAGCATCGGTTACTGCCCCTAGTCATCATTCCGCATCAGTTAATGCCCCTAGTCATCATTCAGCATCAGTTACTGCCCCTAGTCATCATTCAGCATCAGTTACTGCCCCCAGTCATCATTCAGCATCAGTTACTGCCCCCAGTAAACATTCAGCATCAGTTATTGCCCCCAATAATCATTCAGCATCACTTATTGCTCCTAGTAATTCAGCATCAGTTACTGCCCCCAGTAATCATTCAGCATCAGTTATTGACCCCAGTAATCATTCAGCATCACTTATTGCTCCCAGTAATTCAGCATCAGTTATTGCTCCCAGTAATCATTCAACATCACTTATTGTCCCTAGTAAACATTCAGCATCAGTTATTGCCCCTAGTCATCATTCAGCATCGGCTATTGCCCCTAGTCATCATTCAGCATCAGTTGCGACTTCAGCATCGGTTGTTGCCATTAAATACCATTCAGCATAATATTACCCTAGTGATCATTCAACATAATTTTTTTCCTCTAGCGGCCATTCATCATCAGTTGTTACCCCTAGTGCCCATTGGGCATCAGTTGTAACCTATACAACCCTTCAGCATCAGTTGTTACCCCTAGAGACCATTCAGTAGTCAGTCCTTGCCCTCTTTGACCATTCAGTAGTCAGCCCCCCTTCTCTTGGACCATGGGGCGGGTATGTTGGTTGTAGTAGTCCCTGTTCCAGTCCCCTCTGGTCATCACAGTACCATCCCCCTCCACTCCCCTTCTCCATGGGAGCACATCATCAGCACTTACCTTGATGACTGTGTGCTCCTCTCCGGTGTTCTCCGCTCCTCTCCTGCGGTGTGCTCTACTCCTCTTACTTCCTGTTTCCTCTCTCGGGTGCAATGGGAGAGAGAAGACAGGAAGTGACATCTGAGTCAGATGTCAATCAAACTGCCCGGCCGTAGTAATACATACTACAGCGCTGGGCGGAAACTACTCAGCGCTTCAGAAAGCGTCCCAAGGCGGGCTAGACGCCCGCAAATGAAGCGCCACATCTGCAATCTCATGATTGCATTGACGTGGCGGTTCCCATAGTGCACTGTGTCCGGCGCTCAAACACAGTGCACTTCCTTAAAGAACTTTTTTTTTTACATTTTTTTAATTATTATTATTTTTTTTGTGACTACACAGAAGGGGGGGTGGCGCCCGGGCGCCCCCTATGGACGGGCCGCCACTGGTACTGATTTGTATGTTCTTGTTCTTTCTTTTCTTTGCAAACTATGGGTTTCACCCATCCTTCTTGCCCGATGTTCCCCAGGAATCTTCAGTCCCAGCAATACATGATCGTCTGGAATTCTGGAGATCCAACAACTAGCTACTGCAAGAAACCATCACAAAGTCCCAAGAAAATAATAAGAGATTCTATGACAGGAGAAGGGGTAATCTAGACCTTAAACCTGGGGATAAAGTTTGGCTCTCCACTACTAACTTCAAGTTGGCTTGTCCCTCTAAAAAAAAACTGGGACCAAGGTACATTGGCCCATTCCCAGTAAAGAAGAGAATTAATGCTGTTGCCTTCAAGCTTAACCTGCCGGCAATTCTGAAGATTCACCCGGAGTTTCACGTTTCCCTTTTAAAGCGATATATGGCTAACCCCTTCCCTGATCGTGAACCCGAAGTTCCTCCTCCATTGCTTGTTGAAGAGAACAAGGAATTTGAAGTTGAGGCCATTATGGATTTCAGGAAGAAGAGGGGTCAAACCCAGTTCTTAATCAAATGGAGGGACTATGGCCCTGAAGATAACTCGTGGGAACCCTCTTCCAATGTACATGCTCCTCAGTTAATTCGGGGCTATCTCCAGCTTCATCCTGAGAAGAAATCTCTAGTGGGCATCCGGAGGTTGCCCGTAAGGGGGGGGGGGCAATGTAAGAACTAGTTGCTCCCATCCATTGCGCCCACACATGCCTATGCGCATCAATGCGGGTTGTGTGTGTGGCGGGTTGCGTGCAGGCATGCGCCCATGGCGCCAGACTGCCTATTTAAAGAAGTGCTCTGACCCCAGATGGTTACTGACTGATCTTCAGCTGTTCCTGATACCCTGCACCCGCTATTCACCTGCCTGATACCTCCTGATGGCTTGCTCTCACCCTGCTTCTGGATCCTGTTCTTGCTCTGATTCTCGGCTTCTGACCCTGGCTATCCTGTTGACCTCGCCTCTGCCTGCTGCCTTGTACCTCATCGTCTGCCTGTTACCAAACCTGGCTTCCCTCAAGACCCTGCCCTCGCTTCTGTCCATCCTGCACGTGCCTGCTGCCTTGATCATGCGACCTTCTGCGATCTCTGCTGCAAGCCTATCAAGGACTTGCCTACACTGCACGTTCCAGTTCCACTGTTCCTGTTCCCCTTTAAGCCCAGCTGATCCTTGGTACAAGACGATCCATCCTGTCCTGACGGCTCTTCTGCCTGCCAAGATCGCTTTCTCTGCTGCAAGGCTCCAGGTCCACAGCTGCGGGCACTCGTGTCCCTCCTTGCCCTTGGTTCCCTCTGTTCCACTCCCAGTGGAGCCTGGGCGGGAGATACAAGAGAGGCCGACCTTGTCAATTCGGTCTCCTCCAAGGTACGTGACAGGGGGTCTGCACTGTGGGGGGGTTCTGCATTGTAGGTGTGTCTGCACTGTAGGAGGGGGGTTGTACTGTGGGGGGTCTGTATTGTAGGGGGAGTCTGCACTGTAGGAGGTGGGGGGGGGTCTGTATTGTAGGGGGAATCTGCACTGTAGGAGGGGGGTTGCATTGTAGGGGGGTCTGACTCTGTATCGTAGGGGGGGGTCTGCACTGTAGGGGGGGGTCTGAACTATAAGGGGTCTGTATCGTAGGGGGGTCTGTGTAACATGCAGGGGGTCCAGTGTCTGTATAACATACAGGCCTCTAGGCCTGTGCAATATAAAGGGGTCCAGAGGTATAGGGTGCTGTGTAATGTAAAGGGGTGCTTAGGTGCAAGGTGCTGTGTAATGTAAAGGGGCCCAGTCCAGAGGTGCAGGGTGTTGTGTAATGTAAAGAGGTCCTTAGGTCAGACAGACTGACAGATCAGAGTGCTGCCTGAGAGCATGAGCCTAGGCTGAGCCTGCTGCGGCTGCCTGACTCTGAGCGTGCCTGCCTGGTGTGGTGGTGCTGGCTAAGTCTAAGACCATGACGCAGAGTGGAGGGGGAACAAGGTAACCCTCCTCAACTCTGAATGGCATGCTGGAGCCTCGGTTTCGCTTTCCGGCTGGACTGGCCAAGGCTCCAGCCTCCAGCATTCAATCAGAGTGGAGGAGGGAGGGTTTACCTTCTAGGGGATTTAGGCTGGCTGGTTCCACCCACCTCACTGCAGTGCAAATCACATGCAATGTCTGTGCGATGTAAATTTAGCCATACAGATTGTATTGCTGAATTCACATTGCATTGGGACCAAATTCACACAGGACCCTTTTTTTGGTCCACAGCAGAATCGGATTGCATGGGTGTTCACACCTATGCGATCCGATTCCTGTCCAAACTGACAGATTGCACTGTGATATGCAAACTGATCTGGGTGTAGTTTACATTCTATTGACATCCCCACACATTTAACCCTTTGATCGCCCCTGGTGGTAACCACTACCCTGCCAGTATTACAGTAACAGTGCATATTTTTGGCACTGATTACTGTAGTAATGTCACTGCTCCCCCCAAAAGTGTCAAAAATGTCAGGCGTTCGATCTATCCACCGCAATATCTCAGTCCCGCTAAAAATCGCAGATCGCCACTATTACTAGTAAAAGAAAAAAAGACCTAAATCTTTCCCATAGTTTGTAGACACGATAACTTTTGGGCAAACCGAACAAAATACACTTATTGGGATTTTTTTTACCAAAAATATGTGGCAGAATCTTTAATGTATATGCAGACAATTAAAAATGAAAGGAAATTGATGTAAAAAACAAACAATTGAAATTCTAACATTTTAATGAAGGAGGGGGGGGGGCGCCAATACAGATTCTCCCCAAGGGCGCTGGATACCCTAGGTACATCTCTGGTTCTATGCAGATTAAATATGCAGATATAACTTATGGGAGACCGAGATGGAATATGCAGATATAACTTATGGGAGACCGAGATGGAAACCATAGGGATCGATTCCAATGCCATGTCCCATTGATCACCATCAATCTCTCCAATGTCCGTGATCCATTTAGCCCTACATTTAAATGCGGCATGGTCCTGGGTAGAGGACATTAGTACTGAGTAGATTTTTGAAATCTGCCCTTTCCTGGCATCCGCTTGAAGCGTCTCCGTCAGGAAGGTTGTCTGCCCCTGTGCCTGCAAAGCATGTTGGAGTTGGAGATATTGATAGAAACATCTAGTGAGAAGTGTAAATTCTGAGCAAAGTTGTGTAAAAGATTTCAATACTTTCCCTTTATATATCTGTGGAAAAAAAAAACATATTCCCTTGAGTTTCCATAGGGTGAATCCCTCCAGTTTATTGAGTTCTGGGTATCATGGATTATTCCACAAAGGGGTGAATCCCAAGGGGCCCCTGACCTTCAGTGTCTCTCAGGTTGCCTCTCACACTTTTCTAAGGAGATCTCCAGTTGGGGAAGTCAGGGGTAAGCTGGGTAGATCCATTTCCAAATGAGAGCCGGCTTTCCAATCTGGGTTGGCTTAGGTTACTATTCGCACAATAGGATCATCTAAGGCAGGGATCCTCAAACTACGGCCCTCCAGCTGTTGCGGAACTACACATCCCATGAGGCATTGTAAAACTCTGACATTCACAGACATGACTAGGCATGATAGGAATTGTAGTTCTGGAACAACTGGAGGGCCGTAGTTTGAAGACCCCTGATCTAAGGCATCATCTCTTTCCCACCCAGTGACCTGCTGCGCTTGGGAGGCCACAAAATATAGTTTAGGATGGGCTACAACCAGATCCCTTGCCATATCGTAGGGTGTTCAAGCTGATCCCAGCTCTTTTACATTTCCAGATGAGATCTCGCATCTGGGTATCCACTATTTTGAACCATTTATTAGAGATCCCCATGGGTGAGTTCTGAGAGATATACAGCAATTATGGGGCCCAGATCATTTTTATTATGTCCACTCTCCCTACCACTGACAGGGGGAGTTTGCACCAGCTAAGGGATTTTTCCCTCTGTTTATCTAACAAGGGGCTCAAATTTGAATTCCAGGTAACTAGAAGTGTCCAGAGTCACCACTGTTGTGGAAAATTTGATTGTATAACATTTTGATCTAGGATGTGTGTTTTATAGATTGTCATCTGTCTCCCTGTGTCCGGTTTGATCGAGGAGCGCTCTAGCAGAGCGCACTTGGGTCAAATCGAGACCAGTGGTAAAAAGTCAGTATGAAAACCTTCTCATGGGATGTGAGACGTGTTCTCTGTGTCTGTGGATGTTTGTTGGTTTGTAGGTACCAAGCGCAATGCGCTGGGCTTCTTGCCTTCAAATGAATATGGGCATTAGAGAAGCGAAGTCTACATAATATAGACCTATTATTTTATCTCTGTGTGGCTACGTTATCCTTTTTGGATACATATCTGCTTTAATAAGAGGACATCGGTATCGATGACAGAGGTATCGGCCTTGTTAATATACTAGTACCGTATGTTGACAACACCAGTAGCAATGTCCCCGCAGATTGTCTCAAGCTTTTAAGAATCATAATGAGCTCACCCCATACTGTTTACTTTGAAAGCACTATGGTCTGTGCGCCATACTGACTAAAAGGGGGCGTGTGCATTTCCTCTTGTGAATGCCCTCCCCTTTAATGTATGTCATTTCCTGTGATGTCATTTTCTGTACTAAGGAAGTGCCTGCCTGTTGGGGGCAGGACTTCCTGTTTGTCATTATTTGGGAGATAATAAAAGGCGATGTAGAGCCCCCAGGGGGGGGTGGGCATAAGCATGGAACTGAGAACGTAAAAGGATGGTTGAGTCTGTTCATTGGGATGAATGTGTTTGAAGGTAAGCTAAAGCATTATATCATTAAGACGGAAATGGGTGCTTATTGGAAGCACAGCAGTAGATGGGGCTGTGTGGATAGCATACAGCCAAATCTCTACAACACCACCACACCCAGATATCTAAAAGAATTGGCTATAGTGATTTGTCCAGTCTCCTGGGGCAGGGCATTCGTCATGTGAGCTAGAGGCACAAGGATGGATTTAGACCAATTTATTGAGAAGCCCGAGAAGTTGCCAAACCTGGTTATAAGCGGCATCAGCATTCGCAAAGAGGTTGTCATGTCTCCTAGGTAAAGGAAGGAGTCATCGACGTAAAGAGAAATCTTTTCCTCTGTGGGGCCTCTGCGAAATACCATGATATCAGATGAACTACGAATTAGTATGGCCAGTGGTTCCACTGCAAGGGCAAACAGGGGCGACAATGGGTACCCCTGTCGAGTGCCCCATGTAGCAAAAACTGCCGGGAGAGAGTATTATTAATGCAGAGTCTTGCTCTGGGGGCCGAATAAAGGACCTTCACCCAGTTTTTTTTTGTTTTTTGTTTTTTATTCTTTAGTTTTTCAATACATCCCAAATACAATCCCAAATATTTTGAACCATTTATTAGAGATCCCCATGGGTGAGTTCTGAGAGATATACAGCAATTATGGGGCCCAGATCATTTTTATTATGTTCACTCTCCCTACCACTGACAGGGGGATTTTGCACCAGCTAAGGGATTTTTCCCTCTGTTTATCTAACAAGGGGCTCAAATTTGAATTCTAGGTAACTAGAAGTGTCAAGAGTCACCAACCACACCCAGATATCCATAAGAATTGGCTATAGTGATTTGTCCAGCCTCCTGGGGCAGGGGATTCGTCATGTGATCTAGAGGCACAAGGATGGATTTAGACCAATTTATTGAGAAGCCCGAGAAGTTGCCAAACCTGGTTATAAGCGGCATCAGCGTTCGCAAAGAGGTTGTCATGTCTCCTAGGTAAAGCAGGGAGTCATCGGCGTAAAGAGAAATCTTTTCCTCTGTGGGGCCTCTGCGAAATCCCATGATATCAGATGAACTACGAATTAGTATGGCCAGTGGTTCCACTGCAAGGGCAAACAGGGGCAACAATGGGTATCCCTGTCGAGTGCCCCATGTAGCAAAAACTGCCAGGAGAGAGTCTTGCTCTGGAGGCCGAATAAAGGACCTTCACCCAGTTTTTTTTTATTTTTTATTCTTTAGTTTTTCAATACATCCCAAATACAATCTTTATAAAACATAATAGGATAAAGGGGGCATAACTCAAATAGTAATAATAATTCATAATAACCATAACTTTTCAAACAAGCATGATTCAGACTTCCCTCAACACCCAAGACAAATGGCACTTCATCCCTATTAACAATATTCTAAATTTTTTGGGGAAAACAGAGCCCAAATAGAAGAGAAGTGGGACATTAACAGTGCAATATTATAGTAGAAAAATACAACAGAAAAATATTTTTAAGAAAGATAAAAAAATAAATTTTATTTATAACAACAATTCAATTAAAACCAACACCAGCCTTCTAATTTTACAAGGATGTTACATAAAGCGTGCGGTCCAGGTAGTGGTTTAATTAAGGTGCTTGTGAGTTTGCCTATCCCAACATGTTTCACTGTCGCTTCATCAGGGGATATACAAGCTAGCAAAATAACAAAATAACATGAAAATCAATTAAAGTACAAAAATGCATATCAAAATAGATTTATGTATGTTGATATATATATATATATAGACATATATACAGATATGACAAGGGCTTTCATTTGACAGGTGTGCTTACCCCCACTTCACCACCCCTTTCCCCAAGAAAACATCATCCAGTTGTTTGAAGGTGCACGGGCAGCGGGACCAATAGCCAAGTAAAGCAGCAGAGAGAGCACAGACGATGGTCTGTCTGGGCAGATAAAAAATGCATAAATGTATATAATATTGTGGGAATCAAGAAAGAAAATCTCAAAGATATTTGTTATATAATTCATTAATTACCCAGAACTTGGGTTAAAAAACAAAACAAAAAACAGGCAATATAAAGCTACTTATAAATTTATTTTTTTAGGCTAGAAATATATATTCTTATATGTTGTGTGATTTATAGTTTTATATAAAGCGGAGATATGAAAGGATGCATATATTGTTATGCTTACTTACATGTTTATATGAAAATTGGAATGCTTTCCTAAAGTCCTGTATTTCTATTCAAGAAGATAAGGATATCCTCTAGCCCTTTAAAGGTGGTATATAGTGCAGAAGGTTAGCACCCACAAGCTATTCAAGCTTGTTTCCAAGGTGTCTCTAATGTATAGAAGAAAAAAGGAGAGTTTTATCCTATAAAATTTTTTTAGAATTTCAAGGCAAGAAGGTCTGTACAAGATTTTCGGCATAAGGGGAACTTACCGGCAATATGGCTGGATGTATCTTCCCAGCACGGCTCCTCCGTGACTGGCTATATATATTTCTAGCCTAAAAAGTTTTTTATAAGTAGCTTTATATTGCCTGTTTTTTTTTTAACCCAAGTTCTGGGTAATTAATGAATTATATAACAAATATCTTTGAGATTTTCTTTCTTGATTCCCACAATATTATATACATTTATGCATTTTTTATCTGCCCAGACAGACCATCGTCTGTGCTCTCTCTGCTGCTTTACTTGGCTATTGGTCCCGCTGCCCGTGCACCTTCAAACAACTGGATGATGTTTTCTTGGGGAAAGGGGTGGTGAAGTGGGGGTAAGCACACCTGTCAAATGAAAGCCCTTGTCATATCTGTATATATGTCTATATATATATATATATATATATCAACATACATAAATCTATTTTGATATGCATTTTTGTACTTTAATTGATTTTCATGTTATTTTGTTATTTTGCTAGCTTGTATATCCCCTGATGAAGCGACAGTGAAACATGTTGGGATAGGCAAACTCACAAGCACCTTCCAGTGGACCCGGCGCATCACGAATCACGGTAAACGGCCGCTCATCGCGGCCGTTTACCACGTGATCGCTCCGTCAAATGACGGAGTGATCACTTGTAAACAAGCCGGCGTCATGTTCCTCCCTCCCCCTCTCTGTACCGATCGGTACAGCGGAGGGGGAAGAGATCGGTGTCAGCAGCGATGTGGGCTGCATCTGCAGTGCCCACATCGCTGCTCACCGAAAATTAACCCCTCAATTCCCTGCCAACACTCTGCAATACCCTCCAATACTCTGCAATACCCTGCAACGCTCTGCAATACCCTGCAACGCTCTGCAATACCCTGCAACGCCCTGCAACACTCCGCAATGCCCTGCAACACTCCGCAATGCCCTGCAACACTCCGCAATGCCCTGCAACACTCCGCAACGCCCTGCAACACTCCGCAACGCCCTGCAACACTCCGCAACGCCCTGCAACACTCCGCAACGCCCTGCAACACTCCGCAACGCCCTGCAACACTCCGCAACGCCCTGCAACACTCCGCAACGCCCTGCAACACTCCGCAATACCCTGCAACACTCCGCAACACCTTGCAACACTCCGCAACACCCTGCAACACCTTGCAACACCCTGCAACACCCTGCAATACTCTGCAACACTCTGCAACACCTTGCAACACTCTGCAATACCCTGCAACACTCTGCAACACCCTGCAACACTCTGCAATACCCTGCAACACTCCGCAACACCTTGCAACACTCCGCAATACCCTGCAACACTCTGCAACACTCTGCAATACTCTGCAATACTCCGCAACACTCCGCAATACCCTGCAACACTCTGCAACGCTCTGCAACACCCGCCAATACCCTGCAACACTCTGCAACGCTCTGCAACACCCGCCAATACCCTGCAACACTCTGCAATGCTCTGCAACACCCGCCAATACCCTGCAACACTTTGCAATGCTCTGCAACACCCGCCAATACCCTGCAATGCTCTGCAACGCAATACTCTGCAATACCCTGCAACACTCTGCAATACCCTGCAACGCTCTGCAACACTCCGCAACGCTCTGCAACACTCCGCAACGCCCTGCAACACTCCGCAATGCCCTGCAACACTCCGCAATGCCCTGCAACACTCCGCAATGCCCTGCAACACTCCGCAATGCCCTGCAACACTCTGCAACACCTTGCAACACTCCGCAATACCCTGCAATACTCTGCAATACTCTGCAACACTCTGCAATACCTTGCAACACTCCGCAATGCCCTGCAACACTCCGCAACACCTTGCAACACTCCGCAATACCCTGCAACACTCTGCAACACTCCGCAATACCCTGCAACACTCTGCAACACTCTGCAATGCTCTGCAACACCCGCCAATACCCTGCAACACTCTGCAATGCTCTGCAACACCCGCCAATACCCTGCAACACTCTGCAATGCTCTGCAACACCCGCCAATACCCTGCAACACTCTGCAATGCTCTGCAACACCCGCCAATACCCTGCAACGCAATACTCTGCAACGCCATACTCTGAGATACCCAGCCATACTCTGAGATACCCAGCCATAGTCGGTGATACCCTGCAATACCCAGCCATAGACATCCCCCCTCCTCCCGCCGCCCTCCAGTGCTTCTACCGAATCGCTAATACGATCAAAGCCAGAATCTTTTTTTTTTTCAGGCTTCCCAGCTTAGAGGTGAGATGTGGGGTCTTATTGACCCCACATCTCACTGTAAAGAGGACCTGTCATGCCATATTCCTATTACAAGGGATGTTTACATTCCTTGTAATAGGAATAAAAGTGATCAAAAAATTTTTTGGGGGGAAAAAATGTCAAACTAAAATAAATAAAGTAAAATGAACAATAAAAAAAAATGTTTTTTTTAAAGCGCCCCTGTCCCCATGTGCTCGCATGCAGAAGCGAACGCATACGTAAGTCCCGCCCACATATGAAAACGGTGTTCAAACCACACATGTGAGGTATCGCTGCGAACGTTAGAGCGAGAGCAATAATTCTAGCCCTAGACCTCCTCTGTAACTCAAAACATATAACCAGTAAAAAAAAATTAAATCGTCGCCTATGGGGATTTTTAAGTAGCGACGTTTGGCGCCATTCCACGAGCGTGTGCAATTTTGAAGAGTGACATGTTAGGTATCTATTTACTCGGTGTAACTTCATCTTTCACATTATGCAAAAATTGGGCTAACTTTACTGTGTTTTTTTTTTTTTTTAAGCACAAAACTGTTTTTTTTCCAAAAAAAAGCATTCGAAAAATTACTGCGCAAATACCGTGCGAGATAAAAAGTTGCAAAGACCACCATTGTATTCTCCAGGGTGTTTGCTAAAAAAAACGTATATAATGTTTTGGGATTCTTTGTAATTTTCTAGCAAATAAATGATGATTTATACATGTAGGAGAGAAATGTCAGAATTGTCCTGGGTGCTCCAGAACGCCTGATGGCGCTCCATGCATGTTGGGCCTCTGTATGTGGCCACACTGTGTAAAAGTCTCACACATGTGGTATCGCCGTACTCGGGAGTAATAGCAGAATGTGTTTTGGGGTGTAATTTGTGGTATGCATATGCTGTGTGTGAGAAATAACCTGATAATATGACAATTTTGTGAAAAAAAAAAAAGTAAAAAAAATCTTGATTTTGCAAAGAATTGTGGGAAAAAATGACAACTTCAAAAAACTCATCATGCCTCTTACTAAATACATTGGAATGTCTTCTTTCCAAAAAGGGATCATTTGGGGGGTATTTGTACTTTTCTGGCATGTTAGGGTCTCAAGAATTGAAATAGGCCGTCAGTACTTCAGGTGTGATCAATTTTCAGATACTGGCGCCATAGCTTGTGGACTCTATAACTTTCACAAAGACCAAATAATATCCACCAATTTGTACTTATTTTTACCAAAGATATGTAGTGGTATAAATTTTGGCCAAAATTTATGAAGAAAAAATTACTAATCTGCTAAATTTTCTAACAGAAACAAAGAAAAATTCATTTTTTTTACAGAATTTTCGGTATTTTTTCTTTTATAGCACAAAAAATAAAAAACCCAGCGGTGATTAAATACCACCAAAAGAAAGCTCTATTTGTTTGAAAAAAAGGACAAAAATTTCATATAGGTCCAGTGTTGCATGACTGAGTAATTGTCATTCAAAATGCGAGAGCACCGAAAGCTGAAAATTGGTCTGGTTATTAAGGGTGTTTAAGTGCCCAGTGGTCAAGTGGTTAATTAAACCACTACCTGGACCGCACGCTTTATGTAACATCCTTGTAAAATTAAAAGGCTGTTGTTGGTTTTAATTGAATTGTTGTTATAAATAAAATTTATTTTTTTATCTTTCTTAAAAATATTTTTCTGTTGTATTTTTCTACTATAATATTGCACTGTTAATGTCCCACTTCTCTTCTATTTGGGCTCTGTTTTCCCCAAAAAAATTAGAATAACCATAACTTGTTTTCCCCTTTTTCTCCTCCCTCCCCACCTATGCCTCGCCCAGGCCTCCCACCCCACTCTCTATTTTGTGGGTGGGAGGCCGGGGAGCCCTCCCCCCACCCTCTTACACCCCTTTTACCTCTCTATACTTTTTCGCTAACTTGAATAGTTTCCATCGTTCCCATTTCTTCGGAGGCTCCCTACTTTCGCTCTCCTCATCTACCACCAATCTTTCCATTTTGTATATTTCATCTACTTTCTATCCACTCCCTTATTTTGGGTGCTTCGGTTTCTTTCCATTTCTTTGGGATCGGGCTCTTTGCCGCATTTATTAAACGACTTATAAGGGAGTTTCTATACTCTTTTATCGGGATGTCTACACCATGAAAAAGACATGTCCATGGGTTTTCTGATATCTGGGTCTTAGTTATTTTAATATACCCTAAAATCTCTCTCCAGAACCCTTTGATCTTGGGGCAATTCCACCTGATATGTGCCATATTCCCTAAAAGTCCACAACCCCTCCAGCATTTCCCAGATTTATCTTCTTGAAATCTCGCCATTTTATGTCTGGTGTCCTGTACCACCTTGCTAGACTTTTAGTCTATAGTTAATTTCTATCAGGCTGGTATTTAGGAGGTTCCACGTATCAGATACAACATTTTTCCTATGTTCTGCTTCTCCCCCCGTGGTCCGATTTCATTTTTTATATAAGTTGGCACTTCCATCTCCTCAATCCACCCCAGTATCTTGTATATCTGCGAGATTCTTATCCGTGATATTTTTCCATCACACATCCACTCAAAAGCGGTTAATTTTTCTCCATCTCTCAACGGTTGAGGTAGTGTTGAGACAAAGTGTCTGAGCTGGAGGTACCGTCATCCATTTATATCTATCCATTCTTTTCCTTTCTGTAGTGTTTCTAGTGTATTCATTTTCCCTTCTTTTATTATGTGTCGCAATGGAATATTTTCTTTTTATCCAGTGTCTTCCCATAGCGCTTTTACCTGGTGGAAATAAGTTATTCTTCTTTAGGTACATTAATGGTGAATTGTATTTCCATTTATTATGTTTATGGACTCCCTCCCATACTCTAAGCACATTTTTTGTAAGTGAAAGTGCTGCTTCCCCCAATGATCTATATTTTGGTGGTATCCAAATTTCCTTCCCTAACTGTGTCACTGCTAAGCTGTGCTCTATTGCCATCCATCTTTTTTTGCTTTCTAATTTTGTCCATTCTACAAGCCCGTGTTAAAACTACTGATTCATAATATTTTTTTAAATCCGGTACATTTTAATCTTCCCCGCTCTTTTTCCATTTGTAAGGTCTTTAGTGATATTCTAGGTTTTATTTTTCCAAATAAGCTTGGTGATTAAGGACTTAATAATTCTGAAGTACACTGGGGGGATATATATCGGGAGCATCTGGAGCTTGTATAATATTTTAGGCTGTATGGTCATTTTTAGTAGAGATGGCCTTGCAAACTGCAAGGCCAGCCCGGCGGTCGGTACGCGGTGAATTTTGCTTGTTTGAGTCGCCAAACCGGCGGACTTCTGGCACTGTTCACGGCGGCCATATTTGTTTACATTGTGAAGAACTTTGACCCATGACACATCCATCATGGGGTACAGGACAGCCAATTGAGACATTTCAGCACATGAACAATTGGACATTACCCCTACCTTATAAATAGATCTGATCTGGCGCCCATTTTACATTCTGACTTTGGTCAGTGTAGGGAGAGCTTGCTGTGTGGAGCAGGGACAGACTGTAGTGACACAAATCTCTGGCTATTAGGTCCACAAAAGTCCTTTTAAGGACTGGTATAGGTGTACAGTATATAGGGTTCTGGTGCACTGCTGCTGACTGCTGTGCTGCTGATTGCTGAGTGCACTGCTGACTGATTCTGCAGCTGTCTTTTGTCAGTGTAGGGACAGGACGCTGTGTGGAGCAGGGACAGTCAGTTTAGGGTTGTACACGTATAATATACTTTCTTTCAAATATACAAAGTATATTATGGTGCACTGCTGACTGCTGTGCTGCTGATTGCTGCCCAATTCTGCAGCTGTCTTTTATCAGTGTAGGGACTGAGGGACAGTTTGGTGTTCTGAGCAGGGACAGTCTGCAAATCACTAGCTACTAGGTCCACAAAGGTCCTTTTATAGGTGTACAGTATATAGGGTTGTACACGTATAATATACTTTCTTTCAAATATAGAAAGCATATTATAGTGCACTGCATGCATTGCTGCTGACCGATTCTGCAGCTGTCGTTTCTCAGTGTAGGGAGGGACAGTTTGGTTTTTGGAGCAGGGACAGTCTGCAATTCACTAGCTAGCTACTATTAGGTCCACAAAGGCCTTTTAAGGACTGGTATAGGTGTACTATTTGGTGTGCAGCATATAGTGGTGTAATACACGTAGAAAATACTTGCACATATAAAAAGCATAGTATAGTGCATTTCCACTGTGCAGCATTGTGACTGCTGAGCGGTTCAGTAGCAATACTACAAAGAGTGACAAACGCAATTAAAAAAAGTATTATAACTGGTGTCATAGACCAGTGGCCCCCAAAAATGACAGATTAAAGCGAGGTGTTATATACCTTCTTCCACATACATACTGCACTTCTCTAGAGACTTTTGTCACAGGGTCATTTAAAAAATGACAGGCAGAGGAAGAGGCAGGCCCTTCCGCAGGGGTGGTAGGGGTAGGGCAGGGGCAACAGACTTGAGCCAAAGTGGCAAATTGCAGAAGGTTCGTGCGATTACGTCAAAGGACGCACCAGACTTGGTTGAGTGGCTCACTCAACCTTACTCTTCTGCACCCCCCTCATCCTCTCGATCTGCACCCTCTTCTTCACTCTAAGCTGTATGCACCCCCAAAGACACTACCACCAACACCACCACCACCATATACCTTCCGCTTGAGTCACAGGAATTATTTTCCTATCCATCATAAGACATTGCCGATGAGCAGCCACTCTTGGCATTGGATCAGGAAGAGGAGGTAGCAACAACCTCCACTCAGCAGTCTGACGACAGTACCCAGATCAGCCCAAGGAGGAGGTTGGTCCCTGGTGTTGCTGCCTACTCCGAGATCTCTAATTATAGTGGTGGGGAAGGTGACGTTGATGATGACGTGTCTAGTGATGTCACATGGGTGCCCACAAGAAAGGAAGAGGAGGGGAGTTCAGAGGGAGATATGGACCAGCATTTCCGTACTTGACTTATTTTGATAAGTTCATCTACAAGGAATGGGGAAGCCCGCAATGAGCCTTTTCAGTCCCGAGAAGAATGGTGGTGCGTTACCACTTTGAAGAGAGCCTCCTGAAAAAATGTGTGTCTCCTCTGGTCGTTGACCCCCCAGTATCCAGGTTAAATAAAGTAGCCACGATTCCGGTAGAAGGGACTCCTGCCTTCAAGGACCCTGCCGACAGGAGAGCCAAGGCAGTGGCCTGGTCCATGTTTATGGTGGTGGGGTCAGCATTACAGCCTGTGGTGGCCTTGGTATCACAGACGCTTACTGAATGGGCAAAGTTGTTGCACTGTGAATTGGAGAAGCAACAGACTTCTGGTCTGTGTAGAACTGGCAAATCAGTGTGTGCATGGCCTTAAGTATGTCTGTGATGCGGCCCTGGATCCCCCTGCTCTCAAGAGCATCAGTATCAACAGTGGTGCCACAGTGCCTGATTTGGCTGAAATGCTGGTCTGTGGTCAGGCATCTAAAAAAGCACTGGAGAATTTGCCCTTCTTCCAAGGTGAGAGGCTATTTGGAGCTTAACTGGATGACATTATTAAAAATTTTACCGTTGGAAAGAGCACATTGCTCCCACAGTCCAGGAAGGGTAAGGAGTAAGGATGAGCCGAACACCCCCCCCCCCCCCAGTTGGGTTCGCACCAGAACCTGCGAACAGACCTAAACTTGGACCAGCAGATAGGGAGGAGAAGCAGGCAGAACTTAGATTGCACAGGAGGGACAAAGCAGACTGCTAATGTATCAGGAGCGAGGCATCAACCATGTACGGTCACATCTGGCACTCCAAAGACGCCGGCACAGTGTGGGCTTTTTTTAACGTGTCCGCTGCTGACAATAGTGTTGCCATCTGCAGCCTTTGTAGTCAACGCATAAGTCGCAGTAAGCCTAACACTCAGCTAGGGACGACCACCTTAAGAAGGCACATGAGCTGCTATGACCGAGCCCAGTGGGAGCAACGGAACCCACAAAGCCACACTCCAGGCTCTCACCAACCAGCCTCTTCTTCTCCTTCTCCTCACAATTGTCCTCCACTCCCCCTTCCATCATGCCATCCTCATGTTTTTCTGGAAAAAGGCAGGCTTCCGTGGGCAAAATGTTTGAACGTAAAAAAAAAATGATGACGTCGGATAACCCTCTTGCTCAACGGTTGATGGCTGGCTTGTCAGATCTGATAGCCCGCCAACTACTGCCATATAAACTGGTGGACTCGGAGGCCTTTCGAAAATTTGTGCCCATTGGAGCACCACAATGGAAGGTCCCAGGAAGGAAGTATTTCTCACAGAAGGGCATCCCAGAGCTATATGGCCATGTTCAGCGGCAAGTTAATTATCTCTGGCACACAGTGTCGGTGCCAAGATACATCAGACCACAGACACGTGGTCTAGCAAACACGGGCAGGGAAGGTATATAACTTTTACTGCCCACTGGGTGAACCTTCTGATGGCGATAAGCATGTAACCTGTGTAGATTTGGTTTTACCGCCACGGATTGCATGCAGGCCTGCCTCTTCTTCTCCTCCTCCTACTCCATTCTCCTCCCTCTCCTCCTGGGCTGACTCTTCCTTTTCCACTGCTAGCACCTCTTCCGCTGCGCCGCCCAAGCTCCCCAGAACCTATTCGACATGCAAGGTGAGATGTTGCCATGCTGTGCTGTGTCTGTTGTGCCTGGAAGCCAAGAGCCACACTGGCCCTGCACTCCTTTCAGCTTTGCGTTCACAGGCAGATCAATGGCTAACACCGCTCGATTTGATTTTGGTAAAGTGGTGTGTGACAACGGTGCCAATCTGCTTAGCGCATTGAAACAGGGCAAAATTACGCACGTGCCATGCATGGCACACGTCTTAAACTTGGCCATGCAGAGATTCATTGTCAATTACCCTGGGGTCCAGTACATCTTGCGGCAGGCAAGGAAAATCTCGGCCCATTTCAGAAGATCTTACACGGCCATGGCTCGCCTTGCTGACATTCAGCGATGACACAACCTGCCAGTCAGACGTCTTATTTGCGATTGCCCGACACGATGGAACTCAACCTTCTATATGCTTGATAGGCTTCTCAGGCAGAAACATGCAGTTAATGACTACCTGTACGAACTCTGCGGCAGAACAGGTTCTGGGGAGCTTTGTTTTTTTTCCCCACGCCAGTGGCTGCTCATGCGCGATGCATGTAGACTTCTGCGGCCATTTGATGAGATCACTAAATTGGTCAGTCGCAGCCATGGTGCCATCAGTGACATCGTACATTATGCCTTCTTTATGGAGTGTGCATTGAGTCATGTCATTGATCAAGCCATGGAGGAGCAGGAAGATGAGGAAGTCGCAATGCTGGATGAATTCCCAGGGGGGCTACTCTATCTGAGACAAGTCAACAACAGGAGTCTGATGAGGAGTCAGAGGAGGATGGTGCCAGGGGCGGATGAGGAGGAGCAAGAAGAGCATGCTTTAAACCTTTCTGGGATCCCTGTTGTGCATGGATGGGGAGAGGAGAACGAGGAGGACAACATTATCCTGGATGATGAGCAGGAGCCAGGCCACCACACCGCTTCCAGTTTAGTGCAAATGGGGGGCCTTCATGCTCCAGTGTTTTAACAGGGACCCCGTATAAAAAGCATAAAGGTTAAGGACCAGTATTGGGTGGCAATGTACTTAGTCCCCCGGTACAAACACAAAATGGCAGAAATTTTACTACCATCACAGAGGGCTGTCAGAATGGAGCACTTACAGACCTTGCTTTGACAACTGCTGCATTCTGCTTTTGTGTGCGCTGGCAGAGGAGGAATTCCCACTCGCAGAGAGTTGCGAGTACCAATCCAACAGCGCCTGCAAGAAGAGGGCGGTTTGAAGATGTGTTGGTGACTTCTGACATGAGGTCATTCTTGCAGCCGACCCATCGACAGGCGTCATCCGGATCCAGCATCAGGGAACGCCTAGACCGGCAGGTGTCCAACTACATCGGGTTAATGGCCGATGTGGACGCTCTGAGGAGTGATGAACCCCTGGACTACTGGGTGGTCAGGCTTGACCTCTGGCCAGAGCTTGCCCAATTTGCAATGGAACTGTTGGCTTGCCCCCTGTCCAGTGTCCTGTCCGAAAGGACGTTCAGCGCAGCAGGGGGGATCGTGATCGATAAGCGCACTCTCCTAGCTCACGGCAGTGTTGACTACCTTACATTTCTAAAAATGAATGAGGCATGGATCTCGGAGGAATTCAACACATGTGACCATATGCATAACTCTATAAACGATTTATTTAATCGAGCACACAGACCTTTTTTTTTTACCTTTGGCTCACTTCCTTGTACATAAAAAGCACACTGTACTATATGCCCGTATCTTCCTGTTTGAAGAGGTTGAGCGGTGTCATATTTTTGGGTCCCGCAGCGAGTTGCTGGTGTCAGTGCACTCTAGCTCAGTGCTGGTGTCAGTGCTCTCTATCTCGGTGCTGGTGTGGTGTCAGTGCTCTCTATTTCTGTGCTGGTATGGTGTCAGTGCTCTCTATCTCTGTGCTGGTGTGGTTTCAGTGCTCTCTATCTTGGTGCTGGTGTGGTCTCAGTGCTCTTTGTGCTCTCTATCTCGGTGCTAGTGTGGTTTCAGTGCTCTCTATCTTGGTGCTGGTGTGGTCTCAGTGCTCTTTGTGCTCTCTATCTCGGTGCTAGTGTGGTCTCAGTGCTCTCTATCATGGTGCTGGTGTCAGTTCTATCACGGTGCTGGTGTCAGTGCTCTCTATCTCGGTGCTGGTGTGGTCTCGGTGCCCTCTATAGTGGTGCTGGTGTGGTCTCGGTGCCCTCTATCTCAGTGATGGTGTGGTCTCGGTGCCCTCTATCTCGGTGATGGTGTGGTCTGGGTGCCCTCTATCTCGGTGCTGGTGTGATCTCGGTGCCCTCTATCTCGGTGCTGGTGTGGTCTCGGTGCCCTCTATCTCGGTGCTGGTGTGGTGTCGGTGCTCTCTATTGCGGTGCTGGTTTTGGACAGTGAGGGAGATAGCAGCGGCTAAGCCAATCAGCAGGCAGTGCCAGCACCATGGCTGAGGATCGGCACCTCCGGACCACCACAGTGGAGCCCTGCATAGGTGGAGGTAAGGGCCGGGCAGAGGGAGGGGCTCAAGCACAGGTTGGCACACTGGGACACTGGCACAGGACTGCGCTGCCCTGACTGTGGCACTGTTCCTGCACCCCCTTCATAGCCTGCCTTGACCTTGCCTCTCCTCCATCGCCTTCATGCGCTCCTGAATTGTCAAAATTTCACAGATAAAAAACAATGCTTGTCGTTGTCGATCCCAGGTTCACTTAATACTTTTGTTATGTCAGTGTCCATGTTGTGGGACTATGTGTGCACAGCTAGTAAGTATTTTGTGGCTGAAAATATGACCTGGAGGTTTTTAAGGTTCGACTGCCATTAAAGTCAATGGGGTCTTTGCAGTTCGCGAACTTATGGCCGTGTTCGTGAAACGTCCCGTCGGAAGTTCGTCCATCATTAATTTTTAGGGCATTTATCCTTCCCATCCAAGACAGAGGTTTTGTAATTATTCATTTTTATATCTTCTCTTACTTCGTCCAGTAGGGGCATATAATTTACCTGATACATTTTCTCCATTGAGGCAATCAATTTTATCCCCAGATATTTTAATTCCTTCTTCCAAAGGAAGGGAAATTCATTCTGGATACTCTGCTCTTCTTATAACTGACATTTACCTTTAACACTTCTGATTTCCTTATTTATTTTAAAGTTTGATATCTCTCCATACTCCTCTATAACCTTTACCAAATTTGGCATAGAGATTCAGGGTTTTGACAAATAAAACAAAACATCATCCACAAATGCGGCTACCTTATGCGTCTCTTCTCCGACCTCTACTCCTACTATATCAGGGTTTCCCCTCACCGTCTCCAGAAATGGTTCCAGTTTCAATACGAACAATAAGGGTGACAGCGGGCACCCCGTCTAGTCCCATTGTACATCCAAAAAGGAGCAGAACGTATACCGTTAATTCTTACAGCTGCCATTGGACTATTATAGAGTACCTCTATCTAGCTCAGTATTCAAGGGCCAAACCCCATTCCCTCCAAGGTACCCATCATGAATCCCCAGTCTACTCGTTCGAAAGCCTTTTCAGCATCTATCGATAAGAGTAGACTGGGCATTCTACTCTCCCGCATCTTCTGGAGAAGCAAGTGTCCTCACTCCATTGTCCTTTCCTTCCTAGCCCACCACGAAGCCCATCTGGTCTGGATGGACCAGGTTCGGCATTCACTTTTTTATTATGGCGGCTAGCACTTTTGCAAACCATTTTATATCTGTGTTCAATAATGAGATCGGTCTATAATTTGAGCATATTGTGTTCATTCCCCTATTTCAGTATCATAGTAATCGTAGCTGTAGAGGCTTCCTTACTTAAACCATATTTTATACCTAATCCATTATAATATGCACATAATTTTGGTGCTAATATTTCCCCAAATTTTTTAAAATATTCTATTATAAAGCCGTCAGGGCCAGGTCTTTTCGCTCCCAAGGTTTCCTTTATTGCCTGATTTATTTCTTGCACAAATATGGGACTCAGGTTCCTGAGCTAATTCCTGTAATAATCTAGGGACCTTTGCTTGTAATACATATTCTTTGATTTTTTTTTCCCTTCTGATGGTCTCTTGTTGCCCTGTCTCTTTCTTTCTTTTTTACCTGATATAATTGCTCATAATATTTCCTGAAGACCTCTGCTATATCCCTAGTCTTATATATCATTTCACTATTCTTATCTGATATTTTCTCGATTATAATTTATAGATCTTTTTTTTCCCTCAGTATCCTTCCTAAGACCTTACTATTTTTGTCCCCCATCCCCCACAAGTATCACTTTCGCAATCCTATTATGTTATCTTAATTTCTTGTTCCATTTTCTCCTTTAATTCCTCTCTTTTGATAACTAGGTTACATTGTAGGTCCAGGATTTGTCCTTGTTCATTATTTTTCTCTTTTTTGTGGATTTGTTCCAATCTATAAATGTCCTCTCTTAGACCCTTATGCCCCGTACACACGAGCGGACTTAAGTCCGACAGACTTCCAAAGGAGTTCCGTCGGAGTTCTGCTGGAATTCCGACGGAGTTCTGACAGACTTTTCGGCCGAACGGACTTGGCCACACACAATCACACTAAACTCCGACGGATTCGAACGTGATGACGTACGACTCGACTCGAATAAGGAAGTTCATAGCCAGTAGCCAATAGCTGCCCTAGCGTCGGTTTTAGGCCGTCGGAGTAGCATACACACGAGCGGAGTTTTCGAAGGGGACCGGGTCCGGCGGAGTTCCTTCGGGAAAATTTGAAGCATGTTCCATATTCTAAAGTCCGTCAGACTTTGGTGAATCAAAAGTCCGTTGCAGCCCACACACGATCGGATAGTCTGACGGACTCGGTCCTTCGGACTTTGGATGTTGAAAAGTCCGCTCGTGTGTACGCGGCATTACTCTTGTTTCTTTCTCTTTCTCTTTGCCCCCAATGAAATGTATATCCCTCTTATATAGGCCTTGTGGGCCTCCCATATCGAGTTCTCCGCGATATCTCCACTTTCATTACAGGCAAAGAACTCTATTCTTATTATTTCCTCTCCTTCTACAGCTAATAATTCCTTGTTAAGTTTCCAAGAAAATGAGGGATTTTGCAACTCTGGAATTTAAATTTTCATACTCATTGGGGCATGATCTGAGAGGGTCCTGATTTCTATGTTCGTAGATACCACCTCATCTAATACCTGATGTTCCACTAACTAATAATCAATCTTAGTGTACGTCCTGTGCACATGGGAATAAAACTAATAGTCCCGTTTCTTTGGGTGCTGTACTCTCCACACATCGATCAGCTGGAACTGATACAGCCACTGTTTTATTACACTCAAGTGTGCATTCCCCATCCCCTGTGCACGTGACGTACTGTCTAGTTCTGGATTCATATAGAAGTTCAGATCACACGCAATAATCACCCTCCCACTCTTAAATTCCCAGAGTTTTTCCAAGATTTATTTCAAATAAACCTTTGGACAATCTATATCAGCTAAAGTATATTTTACTCCCCATAATTTCCCTTTTTAAGAAAAGGAATCTTCCTTCTGAGTCCCCTAACCTATCTTCCAGGATAAAGCGTACTTCCCGTCCTATACCCGTAGCTACCCCCCCTTGATTTGTTTGACCCTGAATCCCCATAAAACCAGACGGGGTACCTTGCGGAGAGTATATTCTGAACTAGGTGTGTTTCCTGCAAGAACACAATCCCTGCATTGAGCTGTTCTATTTCTTTCAGGACTTTAAACCGTTTTGTTGGTGCATTCAAGCCTCTCACATTATAAGTCACACAGTTAACTATTGACATTATCTTTTAAATGGTCCCATACTAATAGTTCCCTTTAGCGAGGTCCTAGGCTGCCAGTTCTTCTTTCCCTCCCCCCTCTCCCCGGCCCTTCTTCGGCCATTGTGCCACCAACTAGGATATAGCCCCAGCCTAGTGTTTGCACCTGGGTTTCCACCCTTGAGGTGGAAACCCAGTCCCGGCCCCCCGCGTTCTGCCTCCCCCCCCCCGACATCGGAGATCAATAACTTGAGGGACGGGGAGACCAGCTCGGGCGTTCCAGAAGAGACCCCCCCACCCCCCACTTTTTATTCATACTTTAATATGTCAGACGGACTTCTTCATATTCTTGGATTCTCAGTACCTTGGTACCCTCCCCTTTTCCCCTATACTCTCTGCCATTTTCCCTCCGCGCTAGACCTTTCTTCTCCTACTAAACTCTCATAAATGCTTGGCACTGGGATCTGTAATTTTTTACAAAAATCCTGTACTTCTTCCAGTAATTTCAGCCTCACTGTCTTTCCCTCCCTATGTAATATTAGACTCTCTTAATTGTTCCAACAGTGGCTTAAGCTTTCTTCTTCTTGTTAATGTCTCTGCCGATAAGTCCGCAAACACTTGAAGAGTCACTTGTTCATACTGCAGAGGGGGGTCTCCTTTTGGGATTACTTCATATTCTCTCTTTATCTGTGTACTTGTGGAATTTGACGAGAACATCTCGAGGTACATCCTCCTTTAATCCAGGTGGTTTCCTTACTCTATGTACTCTCCTTCTCCTTTCTCCAGTAGGGGGTGTAACCTGGGGGACAGGTAGCAGGTACAAAGCTCCCTGGGATGAGCAGTTGCTCAGGCACAGATACCAAATCCAGTGATGTAGTGACAAACAGTGCTGTGTTTATTTGTGTTATATACAAGTCCATATATAGGCGCTGTACAGTGTTCCAGAAAACAAATAAAGGACAAAAAATAGCAAAACACAAATCCTAGCCGTATCTCGGCTCTAACTATACAATATGCAGCACTCACTACCAGGCTGAACAAGCCTACCGCTTGTCAGGCTCTACATAAACTGCTTAACAGCTTTTACCAACCTTTTCCTCTTCACAGACCAACTTTGTCTGTATGTCCCAGGCAGAGAGCAAAGGCTGTCTGCTCAGGCGAGCTCAAATTAACCTGGGGAAGAGGACCAAGACCCAAACGTGATCATGGATCAGAGATTTCTGAATGTGTACGAGAGGAGCCTGGGAGATGTATAAACCCCGAACAGGACTTTTCCTGGCTCTCTCTGGGACACTCTGCTACATATCCTCCCCCCTTGTTTCAAACCCAGGGTTGGAACACCTGTGGCCCAACAGGAGTGAACACGGAACAGGGCATCTACATTCCCCATCTCAACACCTGGCCTGTGTTTTACAGTGAAGGAGTAATAATGTAGAGCCAAAAATCACCGGTTCACCCATCTATTAGTCTCCTTCTTTTGGGCCATCAATTTCAGGGGAGCATGGTCAGTTATTAACTCAAAGTGGCGCCCTAACAAATAGTACCTGAGTGCATCCATGGCCCACTTTATGGCTAAACATTCCTTTTCAATGACTGCATTATTTTTCTCATGGTCATTGAGCTTTCTGCTTAGGTACACCACAGGGTGTTCTTCCCCATTGTGTACCTGCGATAGTACTGCTCCGATACCAACATCAGACGCATCCGTCTGAACCAAAAAATCTTTGGAGAAATCGGGGGAGTACAGTACTGGCTATCCACAAAGAGCCTTCTTCAGGACTTGGAAAGACTTCTCTGCTACTGAGGACCATTTCACCATTACAGAGTCTTTACCTTTCATCAGAGGGGCAGACATTGCAAAATTTTGAATAAATCTTCTATAATACCCCGCAATGCCAAGAAAGGCCCTGACCTGCTTCTTATTTGCAGGGCGTGGCCACTCCTGGATGGCTTCTCTTTTACTCACTTGAGGTTTTATGACACCACGGCCAATAGTGTAGCCCAAATACTTGGCTTCCTCTAGACCAATGGCCCATTTGTGAGGATTTGCCATAAAACCTTCTTTGAAGAGGGAATCAAGGACAGCCTGGACACGAGGCAAGTGAGACTCCCAGTCAGTGCTATATACTACTATATCATCTAAATAGGCTGATGCATATTGTCGGTGGGGTCTTAGGGTCCTGTCCATGGCCCTCTGAAATGTCGCGGGGGCATTTTGCAACCCAAAAGGCATTTTTTTTATATTGAAATGAACCCTTCGGGGTCACAAATGCAGCCTTCTCTTTGGCGCTACCAGTCAGGGGTATTTGCCAATACCCTTTTGTCAAGTCCATGTGGTAATATAGCGAGCTTTGCCAAGTCGGTCTATAAGTTTGTCTACTCTGGACATTGGGTATGTGTCAAACTTTGTCACTGCATTAAGCTTCCTGAAGTCGTTACAGAACCTCCAAGTGCCATCCGGTTTTGGGACTAACACGATTGGGCTAGACCAGTCACTATTGGATTCCTCAATAACATCTAGCTCCAACATTCTTTTAACTTCATTGTTGATGTCCTTTCTCCTCGCTTCAGGAATTCTCTACGGTTTGAGCTTGACACGTACCCCAGATTCAGTAACAATATCATGCTGAACTGCTGAAGTCATGCCAGGTAACTGAAAATTTTTCTCTATTCCTTATCAGGAACTCTCTAGCTTCCTGTTTTTGGGAACATGACAAGGTGTCTGGAATCGTGACCTCAGGGATCAGAGGGGACTCAGTACCCTTAAGCGTTACCGGGAGGTGTGACGAACGCGGGTGTCAGATTCCGGCCCTCCTCGCTAACTGGCGACAAAGGACTGGCCAACCTCGCACCCCGCTGTCACTTACGTAACAATGCCACACTCAGCTGCACCCAGCACAAAGATTTTCCAGCTTGCGGGACCACAATCTAGGTGCAGGCAGCCTGAAAGCGATTGTCACTGGGCTAATTACGCAATTAACCCTTTAACTGCCACCACCCCCGTTTAAAAGACAGAGCCGGGGGGACTCGTAATTTTAACAATACCAATTATAAGTTTAGAGTAAGCGCCTGCAACACACACTGCCACCACAGACAGGTCCGCTCAGTGCCTTACTCTACCACAGTAGCGCCCTTTTAAGAGAGAGGTTCGTTTATAGTTTGCATCAAGAGCTTTAAAGACAAGGTTAACACTTTTCAACATAAGGGTTTATTATGAAAAGGTCAAGGTTGGTGCGAATAAAACATTTACAGAAAAAGGATGTTTCAAAAAATAAAGACAATATACAGCCACAAAGAAATAAGGTAGAATTGAGAAGGAAGAATACTTGCAATTAATGTCCGAGGGTTGATCAGAGTTCAATCGATGAGCAAAGGTAATCGGTTCTCAAACTTGGCAGATGTTCTTCTTGGATGGTAAAAGGAGAACTGACCATTGCCTTGGCCTCTCCTCTTTTCTGTCAAATCAAAAGGGGTGTTGACAGCGACCAATCGTCTGGTCATCTTGTTTAGGGGTTGGTTGCTGGGAGGTGTCTACACTCAAGACCCTGTCCCAGGTACACTTTATGATACATATTCATATCTCTGCCTCTCTATTGTTTATAGACTGCAGTTATCCATTTTAGTGTATATCACAGAAGGTGAAAAAAAGAGAAAAACTGACAATAGCAATACAAAAATCACCTTGTGGCGCTTAAAAGAAGAAAAAACTGCTGAATAACAGTGTACTACAATGTTCAAAATAAACCACGTGAAGATTATAAACGCATGTGCATAAATACAGTACAATAAACATTGAAGTAAATTGTGATTAAATAGCCACAAATAATAATAAACAATCACATATGGGTGATGAAGTAAATATGTGACAAACCATAAATAAGTAGAAAAAATAAATAAAAATATATAAATAATATTCTACTAATAGTGATCTAATATCGATGTGAACAATAGTGATCAAAGTCCCGAAAAAAAAATTTTTTTTTTCAAAAGTCCAATAATCAAACAGACACAATTATTATCTAATATAAAAAATTATAGTGGTAGTAACATTAGTTCAAAAGCTCCTTTTCCAGTGAAAGTTCTACAGCAAAGTGTCCATAAAACGAAAAGCCTCCACTGCACCCTTGGTGTTCGTGCCCCCCTTATTTAGAACACTCACCAGCAGTATTGCCCAGCACTCTCGTGTCGGGCAAAAATCGCTTTTAGTAAATAAAGATGATTACTATTTCTCCAGCCAACTCTTGTAACAGACTTCGCAGCAGAGGGTAATGATTTAATATCTCAGAATTACCTCGGGGAGACAAAAGAGACTTCCCATAGTGCAAAATTGCAAAACTGTTTTTAATCTCAATAAAAAATCGATTAAAATCACACTCACATGGATCAAATTAAAAGCAGGCACTTCAAATAGACATTCCACTTATCAATCAGGAGATCCTTCCCTCATAGGCATTGGTGAGCACTCTGGAAGCAGGCTAAGTTAATACCAAAAAGCACCGTCTCTATATAAGGTAGCTGTGTGGTACCTGACAGCAGACAACCAAATTTGAAAGCAGCGCCAAATAGTAATGTCCAGTCCTTCCACTTGTGTGTTCTCCTTCCTCCGCCTTCTCTCTAACCTTTTACTGTGTATGCTGGTCGCCGTATAGCCACGCCGCCGACATGTTTCGTCCAATAGACTTCCTCATGGGTTTGGCTATCCAGCTATCACAACCCCCCTTTTATTTAAAAACACATGCGACCAGTCCGTCCCAGTACAGGTAACTCCTCCCCCCTATGCTTTCCAATTGGTTGTTAAACCCTTCCGGTGGGTGGTTAATGATCAATTCCTCCCCAACTCCTCCCCATCTCTGTGTATAGAACCACTCATCACTCCTTCATATACTACTCCCAATTAAATCAGGAAAGTGAATCATCGGCTGATCACCGCACATTTCCAGAGAGACTAAAACACCCACCTCTCTTTCCGATTGCTCTTCTCTTCATTTACCTCATCCAAGCAGTAATGGACGGTTTATTTTGTCCACGCGCATGCGCGGACTTCCGGGGAAGCTTGTTCACTTCGCAGGCTGATTGGCTATACCTCCCTCAACTGGGCGTCTCCGTCATCATGCTTGCGCTAGCGTGTTTACCCCGGACCGCCCACTCCACCCACGCCATCTTGCTACCCCTGGGATTCACTAATAGATTGCGCAGGCGCCGGTCCCTACAAAACCTCATGGCGAGGAGAACACAGTCTTCTCCCCATCGGCAGCTCCCTCCAATCGAAATCGCCAGTGGGCAAATCAGGGGAAGATCAGTGGTCACATCAGATACTACTCAGTGGCAAAGTTACTCTATTCCTCCCAAATAAAGCAATGACTTTGCACATAGCGTTCAGCTCAGCATAGCATCCTAACAACGCTCCCAATCTCAACTACACAAAAAGATATTAACCCCTACGGTGAGACTGATCCATCATACAGAATGTATACATAAAACAAAATTCTTGGTAATGTGTATGCACGTATTACAAAACATTTGAATATTAAGAATCTTTGAATGCCTATATGGGCAAGTGACAAAAATAAAAAATACTAAAATAATCAGGCAGCGGAGGAGATCACACAAAGGAGTACAAGCAATGTGTATTTATCCCCCCTACTTTAGAGGGGATGCTCAATGTCCCCCTTATTATTGAACACACCTGCTGACATATCCTTATGCGACCAATGCCCAGGAGTTCACATAAATGTATAAAACTTCTCCTACTCTACAGACACACTATTTAATAAAACGCCAAAATCAAAGCAACAACTATCGTATACATTGCTTATCCCAAACCCATCTACTCATTACAACATGAGATACATGGACAGTAGACATTCATTTTAAAAAACACCTAAATATAATAGTTGGTGTCACGGTGTACCTCCATATACACATGTACACTCCTAAAAAAATCAAGATCAAAAAAATAAAAAATATATATAAAACTAACAAAATCCAAGAGTCCCCCAAGATGCGTCCAATAGCTATATTTGTAACTAAGATTTTAATTGCTTATAATCAGGCCATATTTTCAATACTACCCTCTAAGCAAGAAAAAGGAAAACGAAGCGGACACTCTCACCAACAGCAAATTATGTCAGGAGTTATTGATGAAGCTATTGACATCCAACTCGATGTTCATTCCCGTTGGTGTCAAGCTCCTCATCAAAAATATCCACCTCGTTTCCCTTTGTGACAAGTCTCTGATCCGGTTTGAACCCCTCCAAGAGTGATGAACCTGATCAATGCCGCAGAACTGTAGAAGGGATGGATCCTGCTGATGGCACTCTTTGAAGTGCATAGACACACTATGATACTTGTATCCCTTCTGTATATTGGCAAGGTGTTCCGAAATACGGACCTTCAATTGCCTTTTAGTGCGTCCCACATAATAGAGCCTGCATGGACACCACAACAAATATACCACAAAGGTCGTGTTGCAGGTCATAAATTCCTCTATTCTGAAGGATTCACCCACCCCGTTGGTCACTGAGGTTATACCCCTATTGATCTTTAAAACTGTTCTGCAGCAAATACATTTTCTGCATGAAAAAAATCCTTTTAAATCTCCAGAAATAGTAACTCTTATCGGCGGATCTAGTATCTTCTTAACTATCTTGTCACCAATATTGGGAGCTCTTCTATAGATAAACCTGGGAACAGTTGGTAAAACTGAGCCCAGGTATTTATCCCTGCCCAAAATATGCCAATGCTTAGCAAAAATAGATTCTATGTCCCTATATTGGTGATGAAAACCTGATAAGAATTTGAATTGATGCTGTGTCTGATCACTGCTTCTCACCTGATCTTGCAGACATACCTCCCTAGGGATATTTCCCACTTCCTCTATTACTTTGTCAAGGCGGGTACAATTATATCCCTTCTGTAGAAATCTCTCCTTCAATACACCAGACTGAGCAGCAAAGTCCATGTCTGTAGTGCAGTTGCGGCGAACTATTCCGGTCTGTGGTTTTGAAGAATACTGTCGTCTTCAAGTGATCCCTATCTCTTTCTATAGTGAGGTCCAAAAAATTAACAGAAATGGGGCTGATGTTGAAGTCCAATCTTATATTGTTAAGGTTGGAGTTCAATTTTTCCCGCGAACATTTTGACAGTTAGCTCAGTGCCCAACCAGATAAACAAGACATCATCAATAAACCTCCGATAGAAGATCAACTGTTGTGGTCTACTCGAGAAGACAGTCCTATCCTCCCACTCCGCCATAAACAGGTTGGCAAGGCTCGGGGCATATTTAGCCCCCATTGCCACGCCAACCTTCTAAGAGTAGAAAACTCCCCCATACCAAAAGTAATTATGGGACATGCAAAAATCTAAAGCATGGCCCACAAACACCTTTCGAGCATGAGGGATATCATCCCTCCTGCTTAAAGCCCAATTAAGGGCCAGCAATGCATCCTGATGTTGGATGATGGTGTACAAACTTGCCACATCCGCTGTTACCAAGAAAACTTCAGTAGCAGGTGGGATTTGCATCTCATTTAGAGCTTTTAAAAGGTCAGTGGTGTCCCTTAAGTAAGCCCTTGTGTTTCTAACACTAGGTTGAAGGACTCTATCCAGATACTCCCCCAGTCTTGCCGTAACTGAACCTATACCATTGACAATCGGACGTGGAGGAGGGGTGATTTGGTCCTTGTGTATTTTAGGTAAGGTGTAAATAACCGGTATCCTGCACGCACTTGGGACTAAATACTTAGTTTCTTTACTGTTTAAAACCCCTTTACCATATCCCCATTGGATGAGAGCCTCCAATTGATTTTTATAATTATCAGTGGGATCTACATCCAATTTTCCATATGTGGTAGTGTCACTCAATAATGCTTTTAACTGGTTATCGTAGAAAGATCTATCCAAAATGACCAACCCCCCTCCTTTATCAGCAGGGCGTACAATGTCTTTTTTGTCCTCCAAAGACTTAATCCCATCCTTAAAATGACGAGCATTAACACCTTTCTTCAGAGGTAATGCATCTAGATCATTGAGTACCAGATTTTTAAAAACTTCCACAAAATGATTACTAGGGATCTGAGGGTTAACCACTTGCCGACCGCCGCACGACGATATACGTCGGCAGAATGGCACGGGCAGGCATATGGGCGTATATATAAGTCCCTGCCTGCCCGCGGGTGGCCCCCCCGGTGCCTGCGGCGGTCGGCATTCCTTCGAGAGCGATCCGGGATGAGGGGGCGGCCATTCATTCATGGCCACCCCCTCGCGATCGCTCTCGACGAATGGAAATCCTTCGTGACATCACTTCCTCTCCTGTAATGTAAACACAGGAGAGGAAGTGATGTATTCTCTCCTCCGTGTCGGTATTTTTCGTTCCGGCACCGAGGAGAGAGGTTCGGTGAGTTGCACCAACACACCACACATACAGTAGAACATGCCAGGCACACTCACACCCCCCCTTTACCCCCCGATCACCCCCCCGATCACCCCTGCCCCCCCAGTCACAGTGACACCAATTGCTTTTTTTTTTTTTTTGCATTGGTGTCATTTGTGACTGTAATAACTGTTAGGGCAGTTAGGGTTAGCCCCCTTTAGTTCTAAGGTACCCCCCTAACCCCCCCAATAAAGGTTTAACCCCGTGATCACCCCCCGTCGCCAGTGTCACTAAGGCTGAGTTCACATTGCAGCGGTTTGAGAACGGATGTGATTCGCACCGCACTGCAGTGCAAATCACATCCGATCTCTGTGCGATTCGAGTTCAGCCATACAGATAGTATGGCTGAATTCGTGTCGCACCCGCCGCAAACTCGCACGGGACCCTTTTTTTGGTCCGCAGCAGAATCGGATCGCATGGGTGTTCACACCATGCGATCCGAGTTTGCAGATCACACTGCGATATGCGAACTGATCTGGGGGTGTCATTAACATTTCACTGACACTCCCAGCAGTTCGCATAGGGCAGTGTGAACTGCCGCCGGGAGGCATGCGATGCGGGAACCCGCCGCGGATTCGTGGCGTTCCCGCATCGCTCCAGTGTGAACCCAGCCTAATAAGCGATCATTTTTCTGATCGCTGTATTAGTGTCACAGGTGACGCTAGTTAGGCAGGTAGGTATTTAGGTTCGCCGCAACTTTTTATAGCGCCAGGGACCCCCATATACTACCGCATAAAGCCCCCTGATTGCCCCCTAGTTAACCCTTTCACCAGTGATCACCATATAACTGTTACAGGTGACGCTGGTTGGTTAGTTATTTTTTTATAGTTTCAGGGCACCCGCCATTTATTACCTAGTCTCACTAGTGTACCCCTAAATTTAGGGGTGTCTACTTTCCAAAATGGGGTCATTTGGGGGGGGTTTGTGCCATCTTGGCATTTTATGGCCTTCAAAACTGTAACGCCCTTAGAAAGCCTGAAGGCGGTGCTTGGTTTTCGGGGCCCCGTACGCGGCTAGGCTCCCAAAAAGTCCCACATATGTGGTATCCCCGTACTCAGGAGAAGCAGCAGAATTTATTTTGGGGTGTCATTTCACATATGCCCATGGCATGCGTGAGCAATATATCATTTAGTGACAACTTTGTGAAAAAAAAAAAAAAAAGTTTGTAATTTTCCCGCAACTTGTGGCAAAATATAAAATATTCCATGAACTCAACATGCCTCTCAGCAAATAGCTTGGGGTGTCTACTTTCTAAAATGGGGTCATTTGTGGGGGTTTTGTGCCATCTTGGCATTTTATGGCCTTCAAAACTGTAATAGGTAGTGAGGAGTGAAGTCAAATATTTACGCCCTTAGAAAACCTGAAGGCGGTTCTTGGCTTTCGGGGCCCCGTACGCGGCTAGGCTCCCAAAAAATCCCACACATGTGGTATCTCCGTACTCAGGAGAAGCAGCAGAATTTATTTTGGGGTGTCATTTCACATATGCCCATGGCATGTGTGAGCAATATATCATTTAGTGACAACTTTGTGTAAAAAAAAAAATATATATATTTTTTTGTCATTATTCAATCGCTTGAGGCAAAAAAATAAAATATTCGATGGGCTCAACATGCCACTTATCAATTTCCTTAGGGGGTCTACTTTCCAAAATGGGGTCATTTGGGGGGGTTTTGTACTGCCCTGCCATTTTAGCACCTCAAGAACTGAGATAGGCAGTCGTAAACTAAAAGCTGCGTAAATTCCAGAAAACGTACCTTAGTTTGTAGATAACAACTTTTGCGCAAACCAATAAATATACAGTTATTGACTTTTTTTTTACCAAAGACATGTGGCTGAATACGTTTTGGCCTAAATGTATGACTAAAATTGAATTTATTGGATTTTTCTAATAACAAAAAGTAGAAAATATCATTTTTTTTCAAAATTTGCGGTCTTTTTCCATTTATATCGCAAAAAATAAAAATCGCAGAGGCAATCAAATACCATCAAAAGAAAGCTCTATTTGTGGGAAGAAAAGGACGCAAATTTTGTATGGGTACAACATTGCATGACCGCGCAATTACCAGTTAAAGCAGCGCAGTGCCAAATTGTAAAAAGACCTCTGGTCATTTACCAGCAAAATGGTCCGGTCTGAAAGTGGTTAAACAAGGAACGATTTTTTAAACCACTGTCACTTAGGGTGTCAACTGAACTCACAGTAGAGCTTCTCTTAGAGGGGTGCATAAGAAAATGTTTTTTGATATTTAGAGTGCGCACGTACTTGTGTACATCCATATAAATATCAAATTTATTCAACATTCTTCTCGGTGCACACTTAAGGCCCGTCTTTAGAATGTTTAATTCTTTAGTTTCCAATTGCACCTTACTTAAATTGAACACACCTCCATCTACATGTCTCTCATTCTTTTTCTTGGATTGTTTGTGTTGTTTTCGCTTTCCCGCACGGCATCCTCTCCGTTTTTGCCCATTGGACCACTGTATTGCAGAGGTGTACTCCTCTGTCCCGCATATGTCCCTGTACCTCGACCTCTTGGGGTCCCTCCTCCCCGTCCTCCTCTCCCCCTCTGATTTAGAAAAGGTGGAGGAGGGGGGTGGTAGGATGGGTACATATTCTCATTGTACCTCCTTTCCGCATCCTCATGTCCCAATGGTGCGAACCTATTGTACACTGGTAGTGAAAAACCCCTGTTGTTATCTAATATTTCTTGTGGCCATCTTTGATCTCTAAAGGGTGGGTAAGATGTTGGATGTGGGTAACCCATCATCTGAGGTTGAGGTTGTTGAAAACCATACTGTACTGGAGGAAAGCCTCCCTCTCTTTCAATCGGTGCTCTCCTAGGTGAAAGGTATCCCCCTTGAGATATTGGTCTCCTTTGATGGGTATCTCCATCTCTAGGTTTGACACTTTGAGATGTGGGTGTTTTGTTGTTGGTTTTAGTGGCGGTTGGCTGGAGAAATAGTAATCATCTTTATTTACTAAAAGCGATTTTTGCCCGACACGAGAGTGCTGGGCAATACTGCTGGTGAGTGTTCTAAATAAGGGGGGCACGAACACCAAGGGTGCGGTGGAGGCTTTTCGTTTTATGGACACTTTGCTGTAGAACTTTCACTGGAAAAGGAGCTTTTGAACTAATGTTACTACCAATATAATTTTTTATATTAGATAATAATTGTGTCTGTTTGATTATTGGACTTTTGAAAAATAAATTTTTTTTTTGGGACTTTGATCACTATTGTTCACATCGATATTAGATCACTATTAGTAGAATATTATTTATATATTTTTATTTATTTTTTCTACTTATTTATGGTTTGTCACATATTTACTTCATCACCCATATGTGATTGTTTATTATTATTTGTGGCTATTTAATCACAATTTACTTCAATGTTTATTGTACTGTATTTATGCACATGCGTTTATAATCTTCACATGGTTTATTTTGAACATTGTAGTACACTGTTATTCAGCAGTTTTTTCTTCTTTTAAGCGCCACAAGGTGATTTTTGTATTGCTATTGTCAGTTTTTCTCTTTTTTTCACCTTCTGAGATATATATTTAAATATTTAAGTGGCAGCTGGGGGGAGGGATGTTTGAGCGCTGTGATGATATACTAGAGGGGAGGACATTAATAGTGTATCTTGAGTTTTTTCTAATTATTGTTTAATCACTAGCAGCTGGGGTGAACCCTTTATAGTCTTTGCTGTGAGTTATATTGAAGGCTTCACGATGGAGGCCATCAATTACCTTGCATCACGACAAATTAATCCCAATAACATCTTTTCTAATAATCATGAAATGATGGAGGAGGAGGAAGACATTTCAGGACTCCTTAAGAACTTGGATCACTTGTTAGAGAAACAAGTTAAAACGTGGTGGGACGTACTCACCTTTGAGCAATATTTAAAGGAGGGTCTGATTTTTAGGAGCCTGAGGTGGGATGTTCCCCCACAGGATGGCTTAAACGATCAATCATTTATGGATGAATGGCTGTTTTTTTTCAATAAAATGGGAATTGAACTACAGGCTTTGGTACTAAAAAGAAAGGGGATTAAATTAATGAAGTTAAAGGAACAGATTGAACTAATAAGGGTTAAATTAGAACCTCTAAGTGAAACTATTCAGGTAAAAGACTTTAATACTATGATGAAGAAGAAACTAGAAAAGTGGGATAAGGACACACAAAAGAAAAAAGTCAAAAAATACAATAGGGATTTAGCGGATTTTAAGAATAATAAGGTCTATGCATGGCAGTCTAATGGTCCAGCTGAGAGAAATGATCAAGGGAACCCCGATGGGGGTAACAGAGGAGATGATGACTCTAAACAGGGTATTAAAACCAAAGAGGGGAGGGGCAAGACCGCCACTAAAACCAACAACAAAACACCCACATCTCAAAGTGTCAAACCTAGAGATGGAGATACCCATCAAAGGAGACCAATATCTCAAGGGGGATACCCTTCACCTAGGAGAGCACCGATTGAAAGAGAGGGAGGCTTTCCTCCAGTACAGTATGGTTTTCAACAACCTCAACCTCAGATGATGGGTTACCCACATCCAACATCTTACCCACCCTTTAGAGATCAAAGATGGCCACAAGAAATATTAGATAACAACAGGGGTTTTTCACTACCAGTGTACAATAGGTTCGCACCATTGGGATGCGGAAAGGAGGTACAATGAGAATATGTACCCATCCTACCACCCCCCTCCTCCACCTTTTCTAAATCAGAGGGGGAGAGGAGGACGGAGAGGAGGGACCCCAAGAGGTCGAGGTACAGGGACATATGCGGGACAGAGGAGTACACCTCTGCAATACAGTGGTCCAATGGGCAAAAACGGAGAGGATGCCGTGCGGGAAAGCGAAAACAACACAAACAATCCAAGAAAAAGAATGAGAGACATGTAGATGGAGGTGTGTTCAATTTAAGTAAGGTGCAATTGGAAACTAAAGAATTAAACATTCTAAAGACGGGCCTTAAGTGTGCACCGAGAAGAATGTTGAATAAATTTGATATTTATATGGATGTACACAAGTACGTGCGCACTCTAAATATCAAAAAACATTTTCTTATGCACCCCTCTAAGAGAAGCTCTACTGTGAGTTCAATTGACACCCTAAGTGACAGTGGTTTAAAAAATCGTTCCTTGTTTAACCCTCAGATCCCTAGTAATCATTTTGTGGAAGTTTTTAAAAATCTGGTACTCAATGATCTAGATGCATTACTTCTGAAGAAAGGCGTTAATGCTCGTCATTTTAAGGACGGGATTAAGTCTTTGGAGGACAAAAAAGACATTATTGTACGCCCTGCTGATAAAGGAGGGGGGGTGGTCATTTTGGATAGAACTTTCTACGATAACCAGTTAAAAGCATTATTGAGTGACACTACCACATATAGATAATTGGATGTAGATCCCACTGATAATTATAAAAATCAATTGGAGGCTCTCATCCAATGGGGATATGGTAAAGGGGTTTTAAACAGTAAAGAAACTAAGTATTTAGTCCCAAGTGCGTGCAGGATACCGGTTATTTACACCTTACCTAAAATACACAAGGACCAAATCACCCCTCCTCCACGTCCGATTGTCAATGGTATAGGTTCAGTTACGGCAAGACTGGGGGAGTATCTGGATAGAGTCCTTCAACCTAGTGTTAGAAACACAAGGGCTTACTTAAGGGACACCACTGACCTTTTAAAAGCTCTAAATGAGATACAAATCCCACCTGATGCTGAAGTTTTCTTGGTAACAGCGGATGTGGCAAGTTTGTACACCATCATCCAACATCAGGATGCATTGCTGGCCCTTAATTGGGCTTTAAGCAGGAGGGATGATATCCCTCATGCTCGAAAGGTGTTTGTGGGCCATGCTTTAGATTTTTGCATGTCCCATAATTACTTTTGGTATGGGGGAGTTTTCTACTCTCAGAAGGTTGGCGTGGCAATGGGGGCTAAATATGCCCCGAGCCTTGCCAACCTGTTTATGGCGGAGTGGGAGGATAGGACTGTCTTCTCGAGTAGACCACAACCAGGGGCGGATCCAGGGGGGGGGGCAACGGGTCAATTGCCCCCTCCGAGAATACCGGCAAAGCCGGTTCCGCGGGTCCAATCGCGGCCGGTTCCGCGGGTACCCGCGGGCCGGTTCCGCGGGTCCAATTGCGGCCGGTTCCGCGGGTACCAGCGGGCCGGTTCCGCGGGTCCAATCGCGGCCGGTTCCGCGGGTACCCGCGCTGAGTGGATGGGTGAGGGGGGGGGCAGCTGGGCAGTTTAGGAGGGCTGCTGGCCAATCAGGCAGCCAGCAGGCAGGGGAGCAGGGAGATGACATCATCTCTCACTGCCCTGCATCCCTCCAGTCCTGCCCTCACTGTGTAGGAAGCTGTGTGCAGCAGAGAGATTGCATCATCTCTCTGCTGCCTATCTTCACTCTGGGACCCAACAAAAGACCACCTTAGCAGAAAAGTGACACAGTAGGTGACAATCCGCAATGTGTGGCAGGCTTCGTGGCAAGTGGCAATCCGCAATGTGTGGCAGACTACGTGGCAAGTGGCAATCCACAATGTGTGGCAGACTACGTGGCAATCCACAATGTGTGGCAGACTACGTGGCAAGTGGCAATCCGCAATGTGTGGCAGACTACGTGGCAAGTGGCAATCCGCAATGTGTGGCAGACTTCGTGGCAAGTGGCAATTCGCAATGTGTGGCAGGTGACGTGGCAATCCGCAATGTGTGGCAGGCAACGTGGCAAGTGACAATCCGCAATGTGTGGCAGGTGACGTGGCAAGTTGCAATCCGCAATGTGTGGCAGGCAACGTGGCAAGTGACAATCCGCAATGTGTGGCAGGTGACGTGGCAAGTGACAATCCCCAATGTGTGGCAGGTGACGTGGCAAGTGGCAATCCACAATGTGTGTCAGGCAACGTGGCAAGTGACAATCCGCAATGTGTGGCAGGTGACGTGGCAATCCGCAATGTGTGGCAGGCTACGTGGCAATCCGCATCTGGTGGCAGGCGACGTGGCAAGTGACAATCCGCAATGTGTGGCAGGTGACGTGGCAAGTGAAAATCCGCAATGTGTGGCAGGCTACCTTGCAAGTGGCAATCCGCAATGTGTGGCAGGCTACGTGGCAAGTGACAATCCGCAATGTGTGGCAGGTGACGTGGCAAGTGACAATCCACATTTGGTGGCAGGCGACATGGCAAGTGACATCCTCAGGGCTCCCACTGATTCTGCATTATGGTGAGATGAACCATTTAATTTTATATTACAATGTATTAATAGAAATAATGCGCTTCAATCATCCTGACACCATAACAACCATGGTGCCGTAATGATTGAAGCGCAAATACCAGCCATTTCCCATATAAATTGCCCCCAAAAAAAACATATTTTATAGCAGTGCCCCTCCCGAGACTAGACTCTGGATCCGCCCCTGACCACAACAGTTGATCTTCTATCGGAGGTTTATTGATGATGTCTTGTTTATCTGGTTTGGCACTGAGCTAACTGTCAAAATGTTCGCGGAAAAATTGAACTCCAACCTTGACCACCTCAATACAGTGCAGTTACACCCCCTTCCTGACCAGACCAATTTTCAGCTTTCAGCGCTCTCACAGTTTGAATGACAATTACTCAGTCATCCTACACTGTATCCATATGAAACTTGCGTCCTTTTTTCCACACAAATAGAGCTTTCTTTTAGTGGTATTTAATCACTAGTGGGTTTTTTATTTTTTGTGCTATAAATAAAATAAAACGTAAATTTTGTGAAAAAAATGCCTTTTTCTTCGTTTCTGTCATAAATTTTTGCTAATTAGTAATTTTTCTTCATAAATTTTGGCCAAAATTTATACTGCTACATATCTTTGGTAAAAATAACCCACATTAGTATATATTATTTGGTCTTTGTGAAAGTTATAGAGTCTACAAACTATGGTGCCAATCACTGAAAATTGATCACTTCTGATCAGGCCTTCAGTACATCAGGTGTACCTCATTTCTTGAGACACTAACAAGTCAGGAAAGTACAAATACCCCCCAAATGACCCCTTTTTACAAAGTAGACATCCCAAGGTATTAAGTAAGTAGCATGGTGAGTTTTTTAAGTTGTCATTTTTTCCCACAATTCTTTGCAAAATGAAGATTTTTTTTTTTTTTTTACTAAATTGTGCATATGGGTACATCTAAATACACATCCTGTATATCCAGGGGTTTGCCAGGAAGTTTCCCTGATGGTGTGCATCTGTTTGGTGGACAAGAAAGAAACTATCTTGTATCCCGATGAAACCAGTTTGCAAACCCACTGGTCGGACAGTAGAGAGGTCCACCGGGCTGCAAACTCCTGAAGGCGACCCCCCACCCGAGAGTTGGGCGGGGGCAAACCTTCATGTGGTAACCTTTTTGTTCGCAAACTTGTTTGGCTTGCGAAACCAGGGACGCTTTTGTCCTTCAGCAGGTGATTTGTTGGACTGGGAACGCTTACCTGCCGTCCCGGGCTGGCGAAAAAGCCATTTCTGAGTGGAAAAAGGGGGCCCTTGCCTACACCGTGGCTCCTTACCCTTCCTGGACTGTTAGAGCAATGTGCTCTTCCCACCGGTAACATTTTTAATAATGTCACCCAGCGAAGCTCCAAAAAGCCTCTTACCTTGGAAGGGCAAATCTGCCAGAGCTTTTTTAGATGCCTGGTCCACAGACAAGCTTTTCAGGCAGTCCGGGGGAGACTGTTACTTCTCCAATTCACAGTGCAACAGCTTTGCCCATTCAGTAAGCGTCTGTGACACCAAGGCCGTGGCCAGCACAGGTCGTAACGCTGACTCCACTACCGTAAATATGGACCAGGCCACTGCTTCGGCCCTCCTGTCGGCAGGATCCTGGAAGGCAGGAGTCCCTTCTACCGGAATTATGGTTACTTTTTTTTAACCAGGATACAGGGGGGAGACGGGGGGGGGGTCAATGACCGGAGGAGACGTCCATTTTTCAGGAGGCTCTCCTCAAAGGGGTAATGCACCGCCATTCTTCTTGGGACTGAAAAGGCCTGCTGTGGACTTCTCCATTTGTAGGTGAACTTATCAAAATAAGTCAAATACGTAAACACCTGCAGGCCGGTTTGTGGGACCCAAAAGGGACCACCACCTCAGCAGAGGTTCCTGCTGCATCCTTTATTTTCAGGGTATCCCGCATCGCAGTGATAAGTTCTTGTACTGGCGCTTTTTTCTGCGCTAACCTGTCCTGGTCCACATACTCTGACACGTCAGAACAGGGGCGGCCAGTCACCTGCGGGAACCGAGTCCGCATCAGAGCTCTCCCCAGAAGACGGGGGGGCAGGGGGTGTTTTTTACCCCTCTTGCACCCGCACGCCGCTTCCCCCTTGGCAACAAAGGTCTCCAGGACCGCCGACAAAGCGTCCCTAGGCACCGCATTTTTTGCAGGCGAGCCAGTTGCAATAGCAGGGATGTCTGGAGAAGAAGCGCCAGCTTCTGACGCAATGCTGACCCTCACTCGCCTGCCACAACTTAGAAACTTAAGGCAAGGTACACAAATCGCACCCTCCTAGCAGCTCACAGACTGGGGGCCCCTCCACAGGACTCACCACCCCGACCAAGTGCTGCGCTGTGCTGCCGCTGGCCGATCTGCCCTGTTTCAGTCACAGAGTGAAAAGCACGCTGTTCTACACAGACCCAGCACTAGAGGTAAAAACAAGTTGAGGCTACAAGAAAATGGCTGCCGGACGTCTTTAGTACAAATATCACCAAGAAAATGGCCGCTGAACCTTCTAGAAAATGGCTAACAGCCATACACTGCATAAGACTACAGGAAAAGGGCCACGGTCTCAGCAAAATGGCGGCAGCCTCTCATGAGGTAAATTTTCTCAGGCACCTCACAGCACAGTAAAAAGGGGCAGAAAAACAAAAACAGACCCCGACAGCCAGCACAGCCCTGCCACAGCTTGGAGCCCCCCTGGAGGACCCCCGGACTAGGTACATACACCGCACCTCATGCTCAGTCACATAGTGGCCCCAGCAGGGAGAGGAGGTAATGAGGCATAGGGAGAGAGGAAAGGGAGAGTGAGAGACCCCCTAGTCGACCTCCCAGGGAATGCCCAGCTGCTCTATCCTGCTGAGGCAGGGAGAGCTGTACTTACCCCTCCTGTCGGGACTGCTGGACGCATTCTACCCCAGACCCATCACCCGAGCAGTACGTGGTGGCTGCTGGCCACAGCACACCATGACACAGACAGCTGTAGCCTTGTCATATGTGTGCCCCGGAGCATATAGCTCACCACTTGCCCCTGGAGCAGAAGGGGCATGTCGTGGCCGACCCAGCACGTAGCTAGGGATCTATATTATCCAGCCTGTCAATGAATAAACAAAAGGGAAAAAAGGACATCAATTTTGTTTGGGTACAGCATCGCAGTTAAAGTGACCCAGTGCCGTATCGCAAAAAATAGCCTGGTCATTGAGCAGCCAGATCCGGGGCTAATATCAACCAGGACAAAATGCAATTTTTAGATACATGTCTAACGATTAGCGGAGGTTTTATTCCTAGTGATCTTTATATTAAGCCAACAGACCGTAATCAATTATATTATAAAAGTTTAGTCAACTTTCTAGAGCTAAAGAATAGTGAGTGATACAGTTCAACAAGAAAAACATCTAGATAAATTGGAAAAGGTTACCTTAGACAAGTTATTAGGAAAGAGAGAATAGTTACATAGTAAGGTTGAATAAAGACACCAGTCCATCCAGTTCAACCTGAGCGAGTGTGGGTGCGTGTCTACAATTATCCCTATTTATTTAAGGTACCCATATAGCACCGTCAATTTATGCAATGCTCCACACATACATCGCACACTCACATCAGTTCCTACCCTCAAGGAGCCCACAATCCAAGGCCCCCTACTCACATTCATATACTAGGACCAATTTTTCTGGACAGAAGCCAATTAACCAATCAGCAAGTCTTTGGAGTGTGGGAGGAAACCGGAGTACCTAGAGGAAACCCATGCAGGCACAAGGAGAACATGCAATGCCAAGCTGCTGTTTACAAAGCGAGCAAAGTCCTTTCTTGTATTAAGAGAGGTATGGACTCCAGAGAAAGAGATATAATTTTGCCCCTGTTCAAATCATTAGTAAGACCTCACCTGGAATATGCAGTTCAGTTTTGGGCACCAGTTCTCAAAAAGGATATCGGGGAACTGGAGAAAGTGCAGAGAAGGGCAACCAAACTGATAAGAGGCATGGAGGAACTCAGCTATGAGGAGAGATTAGAGGAACTAAATTTATTCACTCTTGAGAAGAGGAGATTAAGGGGGGATATGATCAACATGTTCAAATACATTAGGGGTCCATATAGTGAACTTGGTGTTGAGTTGTTCTCTGTACGGTCAACCCAGAGGACACGGGGGCACTCTTTACGTCTAGAGGAAAAGAGATTTCATCTTCAAGTACGGAAAGGTTTCTTCACAGTTAGAGCTGTGAAAATGTGGAATAGACTCCCTGCAGAGGTGGTTCTGGCCAGTTCAGTAGATTGCTTTAAGAAAGGCCTGGATACTTTCCTGATGGTACATAATATAACTAGGTACTAACATAGGTAAAGTTGATCCAGGGAAAATCCGATCGCCTATTGGGGGATCAGGAAGGAATTTTTTTCCCCTGCTGTAGCAAATTGGAGCATGCTCTGCTGGGTTTTTTTTCGCCTTCCTCTGGATCAATTGTGGGCATAAAATTGGGTATCTGGATTGTACGATTATTTTTTTATTTTATTTATTTGTTTTTAAGGTTGAACTGGATGGACTTGTGTCTTTTTTCAACCTAACTATGTAACATGCAAACTCCAGGCAGGTAGTGTCGTGGTTGGGATTCAAACCAGTGGCCCCTTTTACTGCTAAGTGAGAGTGCTACCCACTACACCATTGTATATTGAAATCCCCCACATCATGGGAATAATATAGGGATTAAAGGGTATCATACTTGCCAATCATCATTTATGGTTTAGAATATTAAATATATATACACAAGAAATTTGGAGGTAGGGGACTTTACAGTTAGGGATGGCCGAACGGTTCGCCCGGCGGTCGTTTCGCGGCGAATTTCAGCTGTTCGCGGTCCGCCCGATCGGCGGACTATTGCCGCCTTTCGCCCGGCGGACTTCCGTGTTTACTGTGTAAAAGAACTTTGACCTATGATGACACATCCATCATGGGGTACAGGACAGCCAATTGAGACATTACAGCACATGGACACTTGGACATTCCCCCTAACTTATAAATAGACCCGATCCGGCGGCCATTTTACATTCTTTCTACTGTCACTATAGGAAGAAGTTGCTGTGTGGAGCAGGGAGAGACTGCAGTGACCCAAATCGCTAGCTATTAGGTCCACAAAAGTTATTTTCAGGACTAGTATGGTATAGGTGTTAGGTGTAGTTCAGGATATAGGTTTGAGGCACTGCTGTGCTAGTGATTGTTGCAGCAGCCTGTGTTTTGTCAGTGTAGAGAGAGGGACAGGACGCTGTGTGCAGCAGGGACAGTCAGTTTAATCATTAGCTGTTACTATTAGGTCCACAAAAGTCCTTTTCGGGACTGGTATGGTAAAGTAGTACAGGATATAGTTTTGAGTGCTATTCAAGTTATTCTTCCAGCAGCCTGTGTTTTGCCAGTTTAAATAGGGACAGGCAGGAAGCTATGTGTGGCAGTGAGGGACAGTCAGTTTAATCAGTAGCTGTTACTATTAGGTCCACAAAGGTTCTTTTCAGGACTGGTATGGTAATAGGCTTGTACACGTATAATATTCTTTCTTCCAAATATAGAAAGAATATTATACTTGACCTTCTGCTGCAGTAGTCCTTTATGAGTATAGGGACTGAGGTACAGTCTGCTAATCATTCACAACCTACTAGTTCCACAAAGGTCCTTATAAGGACTGGTAAGGTATAGGGTACTACAGTACATAGGGTTGAGTGAGGTACAGTCTGCTATTCCTTAAGGACTGGTATAGGTCCACAATATATCGGGTTGAGGTGCACTACTGCTGACTGCTGCCCTATACTGCAGCAGTCCTTTATCAGTATAGGGACTGAGGTACAGTCTGCTAATCATTCACAACCTACTAGTTCCACAAAGGTCCTTATAAGGACTGGTAAGGTATAGGGTACCACAGTACATAGGGTTGAATGAGGTACAGTCTGCTATTCCTTAAGGACTGGTATAGGTCCACAATATATAGGGTTGATGTGCACTACTGCTGACTGCTGCCCTATACTGCAGCAGTCCTTTATCAGTATAGGGACTGAGAGTTTTTTCACAGGGTCATTTAAAAAATGACAGGCAGAGGAAGAGGCAGGCCCTTCCGCAGGGGTGGTAGGGGTAGGGCAGGAGCAACAGGCTTGAGCCAAAGTTGGAAGTTGCAGAAGGTGCGTTCAATTACTTTAAAGGACGCACCAGACTTGGTTGAGTGGCTCACTCAGCCTTACTCTTCTGCACCTTCCTCATCCTCTCGATCTGCACCCTCTTCTTCACTCTCTGCTATGTGCACCCCCAAAGACACTACCACCAACACCACCACCACATACCTTCCGCTTGAGTCACAGGAATTATTTTCCGATCCATATCAAGACATTTCTGATGCGCAGCCACTCTTGGCATTGGATCAGGAAGAGGAGGTAGCAAGAACCGCCACTCAGCAGTCTGACGACAGTACCCAGATCAGCCCAAGGAGGAGGTTGGTCCCCGGTGTTGCTGCCTACTCCGAGATCTCTACTTATAGCGGTGGGGAAGGTGACGTTGATGATGACTTGTCTAGTGATGTCACGTGGGTGCCCACAAGAGAGGAAGAGGAGGGGAGTTCAGAGGGAGATATGGACCAGCAGATAGGGAGGAGAAGCAGGAATAACTTACATTGCACAAGAGGGACAAAGCAGACTGCTAATGTATCTGGAGCGAGGCATCGACCATGTACGGTCACATCTGGCGCTCCCAGGACATCGGCACATGGCTCCGCAGTGTGGGCTTTTTTTAACGTGTCCGCTGCTGACAATAGTGTTGCCATCTGCAATCTTTGCAGTCAACGCATTAGTCACGGTAAGCCCAACACTCACCTAGGGACGACTGCCTTAAGAAGGCACATGAGCAGCCATCACCGAGCCCAGTGGGAGCAACGGAACACACAAAGCCACACTCCAGGCTCTCACCGTTAAGCCTCGTCTTCTACTTCTCCTTCTCCTCACAATTGTCCTCCACTCCACCTTACATCACGCAAAGCTCAGGCTTCCGTGGGCCTAATGTTCGAGCGTAAAAAAATGATGACGCCGGATAACCCTCTTGCCCAACGGTTGACAGCTGGCTTGTCAGAACGGATAGCCCGCCAACTACTGCCATATAAACTGGTGGACTCGGAGGCCTTTTGAAAATTTGTGGCCATAGGAACACCACAATGGAAGGTCCCAGGAAGGAAGTATTTCTCAGAGAAGGGCATCCAAGAGCTATATGGCCATGTTCAGCGGCAAGTGAATGTATCTCTGGCACACAGTGTCGGTGCCAAGATACATCTGACCACAGACACGTGGTCTAGCAAACACAGGCAGGGAAGGTATATCACTTTTACTGCCCACTGGGGGAACCTTCTGACGGCCGTCAAGCATGTAACCCGTGGCACCCGTGTAGATTTGGTTTTACCGCCACGGATTGCATGCAGGCCTGGCTCTTCTTCTCCTCCTCCTCCATCCTCCTCCCTCTCCTCCTTGGTTGACTCCTCCTTTTCCCCTGCGCCGTCCAAGCTCCCCAGAACCTATTCGACATGCCAGGTGAGATGTTGCCATGCCGTGCTGTGTCTGTTGTGCCTGGAAGCCAAGAGCCACACTGGCCCGGCACTCCTTTCAGCTTTGCGTTCACAGGCAGATCAGTGGCTAACACTGCTCAATTTGACAGTTGGTAAAGTGGTGTGTGACAAGGGTGCCAATCTGCTTAGCGCATTGAAACAGGGCAAAATTACGCACGTGCCATGCATGGCACATGTCTTAAACTTGGTCGTGCAGCGATTCGTTGTCAAATACCCTGGGGTCCAGGACATCTTGCGGCAGGCAAGGAAAATCTTGGCCCATTTCAGAAGATCTTGCACGGCCATGGCTCGCCTTGCTGACATTCAGCGGCGACACAATCTGCCGGTCAGACATCTTATTTGCGATTGCCCGACGCGATGGAACTCAACCTTCTATATGCTTGATAGGCTGCTCCAGCAGAAACGTGCAGTTAACGTCTACCTGTATGAGCTCTACAGCAGAACGGGTTCTGGGGAGCTGGTTTTTTTTTCACCGGGCCAGTGGCTGCTCATGCGCGACGCATGCAGACTTCTGCGGCCATTTGAGGAGATCACCAAACTGGTCAGTCGCAGCCATGGCGCCATCAGTGACATGGTACCTTATGCCTTCTTTATGGAGCGTGCATTGCGTCGTGTCATTGATCAAGCTGTGGAGGAGCAGGAGTGGGAAGATGAGGAAGTCGCAATGCTGGATGAATTCCCAGGGGGGGCTACTCTATCTGAGACAAGTGAACAACAGGAGTCTGAAGAGGAGTCAGAGGAGGATGGTGCCGGGGCGGATGAGGAGGAGCAAGAAGAGCATGCTTTAAACCTTTCTGGGATCCCTGTTGTTGTGCGTGGATGGGGAGAGGAGAATGAAGAGGATGACATTATCCTGGATGATGAGCAGGAGCCAGGCCACCACACCGCTTCCAGTTTAGTGCAAATGGGGGCCTTCATGTTCCAGTGTTTTAATAGGGACAAAAAAGCACACCGTACTATATGCCCGTACCCTCCTGTTTGAAGAGGTTGAGCGGTGTCATATTTCTACTGGGGCTGCTTATGAGGGGCTCCCACCATCCCTGTGCTGTGCTGACTTCCTCCTGGGGCTATACCTCTGCTGTGCTTATTATGAGGGGCTCCCACCATCCCTGTGCTATGCTGACATCCTCCTGGGGCTGCTTATTATGAGGGGCTGTGCTGACTTCCTCCTGGGGCTGTACCTCTGCTGTGCATATTATGAGGGGCTCCCACCATCCCTGTGCTATGCTGACTTCCTCCTGGGGCTGCTTATGGTGCAGGTGTCAGTGCTGTATGTCACGCTGCTGATGTCAGTGCTCTCTATCACGGTGCTGGTGTCAGATCACTCTATCACAGTGCAGGTGTCATTGCTGTATGTCCCGCTGCTGGTGATCATCTCCTGCACCCTCTTCTTTGCCTACCCTGACCTTCCCTCTCCTCCATTGCCTTCATGCGCTCTGCCGTCCTGAATTGTCACAATTTCACATATAAAAAAAGAATGCTTGTAGTCGTCGATCCCAGATTCACCTCATACATGTGTTATGTCATTGGCCATGTGGTGGGACTATGTTTGCACAGCTAGTAATTATTTTGTGGCTGCAAATTTGACCTGTAGGTTTGCAAATTTCGCCTCCTATTGAAGTCAATGGGGCCCGCCGTGAACGTTACGGTTCGCAAACTATCGGCCGCGTTCGCGAAACGTCCTGTCGGAAGTTCGTCCATCACTATTTACAGTACCAAAGGATCAAAAATGAAAAACGATGTGAATAAAAATATATGAATTTATTAAACCATACTAAAATTTCACAAACATGTAAAATCTGACATTTCATTCAATTACGAACTAACATATTCTCCATCCCAAAATGTTCGAAAATGTTTGAACATTTTGGGATGGAGAATATGTTGGTTCATAATAGATCATTACCCGCTTTGTCATATCAGATTTCTGTTATAGACCATAAGGAAATTAATTAAATGTCAGATTTTACATGTTTGTGAAATTTTAGTATGGTTTAATAAATTCCCATATTTTTATTCACATGGTTTTTCGTTTTTGACCCTTTGGTACTGTAAAGTCCCCTACCTCCAAATTTCTTGTGTATATATGATTATTCCCGGGATGTTGGTACTATAAATGTGAGAAACTTGAACGGATCCCCGTCAGAGAATTTTTTAAACAGAATATTAAAAAGTCAAAAAATCTATCAGCACAATCCCTGTGTAAATTATAATAACCACTAAGAACAAAAAACAGTAGTCACTATCACTAAAAGTATTTTCACTACACTTAACAAAATATTCTACTCAAAATAAGTGCTGCGCTACTGAATGTGCATTGGTTGAATAAAAATCAAACAGTAAAAGGATAAAGCGGTATAGTGCTAATGACAAACAATATTACAATAAGGATATTGCACATGAGTTGTCATTAAGCTGTCATTCTGAAAAGGATCAAAACAAAGTAGCTACCAACAAATATAGATTTTTTTTTTTATAAAAAAGATGTCAAATCAAAATTTCTGGAATTTAACCCCCTAAGCTGTAATGTGTCCAGGCAATGTATCCACTGGACCTCACGTTTCCGTAAATTTTGATCTTGATTAACTCGATTAACCCTCTATCAGGGAGAAGTTCATCTATACCATAAAGCGGAGTTGTGCCACTGAGTGTTTCATTTGTACAAAATGTCTTGCTACCGAAAATTGAGTTAGTTCCTCACGTATAGAATATGTAATAAAAATAAACAAGTAAATAGAGTAAACAATGTTTTGGTTTATTAAAAGATGTATAGACATCATATTATAAGCATGGACATGCATATCAAACCCATAAAAACAGCATGCCGTTCACTGTCGCCATTGGGTATCAGTCCTTGGAGCCAATCGACCCATTTGAAAATATGGGGTTCCCTGTCTAGGCCCCCTGCTTCTTTTCTAACCACAACTGCATGTTTTATCTCATTGATATGTATTTTATAGATACTCCACACATGCATCAACTCCTGAGGAAGCGAGCAGAGCTCGCAAAACACGTTGAGCTTATAGATGTATATGTACACTGTGTACTTCCATTATTACATTAAATATGTTTATGGTTGTACGCAAATTGCAACATGCTGTTTTTATGAGTTTAATATGCATGTCCATGCTTATTACAGGATGATGTCTGTACATCTAGTTTACTCTATTTACTTGTTATGACCTTTATGATCACCTCATTCAAAGTCCCATGGGCTAAAGCTTGTCCTATAGAATATTTATGTCTAGCTATGCGATCCTTTACATTCTGTGTTTCCTCCACATATAGAAGGCCACACTGACATTTAATAATATAATAAATGTGCTGCGCTACTGAATGTGCATTGGCTGAATAAAAATCAAACACTAATAGGATAAAGTGATACAGTGCTAATGACAAACAATATTACAACCATGACCATATTACCACAATTCTGAAAATAGATATGAAAATAAAGTCCATTGAAAATGTTTAAAATGGTGTCTCAAATAATATCTTAATGTGACCAATCAACAAAAACTATCCACCAGGAAGTGCAGGAAAATCCAAAAACAATACTAGTGCTCGTCTCCACCAGTGTGCAATGGCCGCTCACCTCATATTTTGACCCGTTTCACCAGCGGGTCAAAATCATCAGTTCCCCTCTGGGGTTGAGAGATTAGTATGGCATGGTGTTGACCATTGGAGTACAGTGAATTTATTGTCATGTTCAAGAAAATAATTCTTGAATATTTACACTCACCGGTCACTTTATTAGGCACACCTTGCTAGTAACTTTTACCCTTAGAACTGCCATAATTCTCCATGGCATAGATTCAACAAGGTGTTGGAAACATTCTTCAGAGATTTTGGTCCATATTGACATGATAGCATCACACAGTTGATGCAGATTTGTCAGCTGCACATCCATGATGCAAATCTCCCATTCCACCACATCCCAAAGGTGCTCTATTGGATTGAGATCTGTTGACTGTGGAGGCCATTAGAGTACAGTGAACGTATTGTCATGTTCAAGAAACCAGTGGTGAGTTGATCTGAGCTTTGTGATATGGTGCAATATCCTGGAAGTAGCCATCAGAAGATGGGTACACTGTAGTCATAAAGGGATGGACATGGTCAGTAATACTCAGGTATGCTGTGGCATTTAAATGATGCTCAATTGGTACTAAGGGGCCCAAAGTGTGCCAAGAAAATATCCCCCACACCTCTATGCCACTAGCTTGAACCGTTGATACAAGGCAGGATGGATCCATGCTTTTGTGTTGTTTATGCCAAATTCTGACCTTACCATCTGAATGTCGCAGCTGAAATTGAGTTTGGTAGGAAGGGTGTAGATGTGGCGATATTCCTCTTTTAATTAGAATTCATGAAATATTGAAATAAAAAACAAATAATTTGTAAAGAGTTTTGGAAACCTACTACAGAGTCCCATGTGGAAATCCTTTTTAAAGTGAAATAAAATGATCATTAAAAAGAATAAGTGCTAGTGTGTTGCACCCTCTGCCTCATGCAGAGTTGCAATAAAAAAGGGGTGTTCTAAGGGTGTTATATATTCTGCCTGATGAAATAGGCCTTAATTTAAAAGTAAAAAAACAAAATAAAATTGGTGTGTGTTAGCGTTTTACACCCTTTGCAATAGCAGGGTGTCAAAAAAAATAAATTATACAAGATTTAGTATTGTTGATATGTATGGGGGTAAGAATCCTCCATTACCATACAATATTTGGTTGATCCTTGTGTATGCTAAATAGCATATGTGTTTGACGCTCTGTTTCCTGTGTCTCACTGCATAAGCATACAATCAAACTGAGATATGACAAAACAGAATACAAAAAATATAAAATATATATCTGTATCCCACTGTGTAAAACAAAGGTGGGTGTGCAAAAACAAATTCAAACAGTATATATTTATAATTAATCCATGATAAATCAATAAAGTGCTCAAAAACAGTGTCCAGTGCCTGATCAGAATAATGCTGTTTATCCTTTTAGGTGCCAGTGATCCTATCTGTGCTGGTAGTATAATTGCACCCACTAGATGGCCTTACCCCCCAGGGCTACTGCATGTTCACAGTATATGCCGCTGTGCAGCTCTCTGGAACCAGCTGGGCAATCTATGAATCACTTACTGGCGTTCCTCCAAGTTGTTACATAAATTGTTTAACTGCTTGCCGACCGCTGGCTGTCAAATGACGGCCAGGCGACACGGCTCTTGTGGCGGGGGGCATCATATGATGTCCTCCCATTTAAACAGGGAATGCGCGCGATCGTGTGCGCGCATTCCTGTTCCTTCGGTGGCGGCGTGTCACGGAGGCACCGCTCGCCACCGAGGGGGGTGAACAGCCATTGGGTATGGCTGTTTACCACGTGATCACAGATGGTTCCACCCCCACTGTACACAGCGCGTGCGCGCGATCGCACTGCATGTGCACATCGGTGGCAGCATGCTCTCCAGGAACACTGCTCGTCACCAACGCTGGTAAACAGCCATTGGCTGGCTGTTTACCCACGTAATCGGCTGTGATCGTTTCACAGCCGATCATAAAATGTTAACAAACCGCCGTAACGAGATGTTACCGGGTTCTCCTCCTTGAGTGTGAGGAGGAGATTGCGGTAACATCTCGTTACCGATTACAGTGTACACCAATCACACCGATTGTCCCCCCTCAATAAAGAGGACCTGTTACCACCCATCATAGTACCTGTCACAGTCCATCAGAGTACCCGAGTACCTGTCACAGCCCATCTGAGTAGCCGAGTACCTGTCACGGCCCATCTGAGTAGCCAAGTACCTGTCAGTCACAGTCCATCCGAGTACCTGTCACAGTCCATCTGAGTACCCGAGTACCTGTCACAGTCCATCCGAGTACCTGTCACAGTCCACCTGAGTACCTGTCACAGTCCACCTGAGTACCTGTCCCAATCCACCTGAGTACCCGAGTACCTGTCACATTCATCTGAGTACCTGTCAAAGTCCATATGAGTACCTGAATACCGGTCACAGTTCATCTGAGTACCTGTCAGTCCATCTGAGTACCTGTCACAGTCCATATGAGTACCTGTCACAGTCCATATGAGTACCTGTCACAGTCCATATGAGTACCTGTCACAGTCCATATGAGTACCTGTCACAGTCCATATGAGTACCTGTCACAGTCCATATGAGTACCTGTCACAGTCCATATGAGTACCCTAGTACCTATCACAGCCCTTCAGAGTACCCAAATACCAGTCACCAGGCCATCAGAGTACTAGAGTACCGGTCACTAGCCCACCAGAGTACCCGAGTACCTATTTGCAGCCCGTGCCTCAGAATATACATTGGGGTGTTTTCTTTCCAAAATGTGGTAATTTTGTGGGTACTTCCACTGCCCTGGTGCTCCAGGACCTTCAAAAGTGTGATAGGTAGGAATGAAATGAGATGTGTAATTTATGCTACTAGCTCGCCTGAAGGTTCTACTTCAATGTTCGGCCTCTCTATGTGGCCAGGCTGTGTAAAAGTCCTACACATGTAGTATCGCCATACTCGGGAAGAGTAGCAGAATGTATTTTGGGGTGTAATTTTTGCTGTATACATGCTATGTGTTAGAAATATCTTATAAATTGACAAGTTTGTGTAAAAAAAAATGTGTTTCAATTTTTTCCCATATTTTTTATTTCATCTAGATTTATTTTATGATTACTTAAAAGTTATTTCTAGCGATCTCCATATAATTTGTTTTTTTTGGGTGTCAAGTTACCACAATGGAGGTTGGTGTCCCTTGTTAATTTGACATTGTCTTTTTGAAATGTACCTGCCTACTCACAAACTGTCCTTTTTGAAGAAAAACACATGGGAAAGTATTTTGTGAAAATAAAATATCCATTTATTCTGGGTAACAAAAGAGGAAGTCAACGCTGGACAAACTTTTGGAATTTGCAAAGCCTTTTGGTCCCCAGGGCACACATCAAGTCTGTGGAAAAGAAAATTGGTAGCTTGAGAAGTCCACATAATAGGGAGCACAATCTGGTCCAGGAATCTCAGAGATCAGGACCAGCAACAGATGACATATCTGTAGTGGTACTACAACAGCCTGCGTCTTCTGTCAGACCAGACTACACAGTCTTCCCTGCAGCCTTCCTTGGAAGCTGTGGCTCTGGTGGTGGACTTGTGGCAAAATGAGGAGGAGGATGGGCGAGCTCACATATGTGGCTGTTCTCAGTCAGCTGGCCCCTCAACCCCTTCTGAAGGGCATCAGAAAAAAAATCCCTCACAGAGGTGTCGTTGGCCCTTCTCCAGTTCCAGCAACCTGGTGGCTAGATAGCACCCATAGGCCTCTTCAGCGTTGGGGGAGGGGGACTCCTGAGTAAATGGTTGGCTTCCCTAATGAGGCCCAGTGCTGCCTCCTTCGTCATTGTCCCCTTCCTGGGCCTTTTGGTGATAAGGCAGAGGGGAGGCACCTGGGATTGGGTGAGGCTTCTACTGGACTCAGCCACCTCCTGAGCTGACACTGGGCACGGCCTCCTTCTGGCTGCCACTGGGCACAGCCTCCTCTTGGCTGATGCTTGGTATAGCCTCCTCCTGGCTGATGCTTGGCACAGCCTCCTCCTGGCTGACGCTTGGCACAGCCTCCTCCTGACTGACGCTTGGCACAGCATCCTCATGGCGGAGTTCATCCTGTGTATAAAAAAAGGGACAGTTGTAGTTTTTGCTTCATCAATTGCACACAATTTTCAGCTCATGACTTGCAAATTGAATGTTAATAAATAGAAAAGACTATCATTCTGACCCCAGCATTTTTCAAGCTGGTCCCAAACATTTTTTAGCCACTACTGTCTAGTGATATGTATACGTAATTTTTTGGATAAAATAATTGATTTGTAATCAATTACAACATCTAGTTAACATCATATTAGGACAATAAATATGTAAAAAATAATATACCTGGCTCAAGCTGGGCGCATCCACTTCTTCCAGGATGGAAGGGCCAGGTTGTTCCTCGTTAGCCTCTGCTGGGGTTGAGGGAAGGCTGCAGGGAAGGGTCCAAAGAGATTTACTGGCTAAAGTCTGGTTGTCCAGAAACCGCAGTTTGTTGAAGTACCACAGCCTGGGGACATAAACATTCTCTGCTGATGCTCCTGATTGGAGTCATTTCTGGATCCGATTATGCTCCTTCTTATACATGTTCCTCAAGATCCCAATTTTATTTTCCAAAAACGTTGTTTGCTTCGGGGACCGAGTCTTCACATATTCCAGAAGTTTCTCCAGCGATGACCTCCTAGCTTTTTGACTATAATTTAACCACTTTCAGACCGGACCATTTTGCTGGTCAATGACCAGAGGTCTTTTTACAATTTGGCACTGCGCTGCTTTAACTGGTAATTGCGCGGTCATGCAATGTTGTACCCAAACAAAATTTGCGTCCTTTTTTTCCCACAAATAGAGCTTTCTTTTAAAGGTATTTGACTGACTCTGCGATTTTTATTTTTTGCGATATAAACGTAAAAAGACCGCAAATTTAGAAAAAAAATGATATTTTCTAGTTTTTGTTATTAGAAAAATCCAATAAACTCAATTTTAGTCATACATTTAGGCCAAAATGTATTCAGCCACATGTCTTTGGTAAAAAAAAAGTCAATAACTGTATATTTATTGGTTTGCGCAAAAGTTGTCACATCTACAAACTAAGGTATGTTTTCTGGAATTTACGCAGCTTTTAGTTTATGACTGCCTATCTCATTTCTTGAGGTGCTAAAATGGCAGGGCAGTACAAAACCCCCCCAAGTGACCCCATTTTGGAAAGTAGACACCCTAAGGAAATTGATAAGAGGCATGTTGAGCCCATTGAATATTTTATTTTTTTGCCTCAAGCGATTGAATAATGACAAAAAAAATTTTTTTTTTTTACACAAAGTTGTCACTAAATGATATATTGCTCACACATGCCATGGTTATATGTGGAATTGTACCCCAAAATACATTCTGCTGCTTCTCCTGAGTACGGGGATACCACATGTGGTTGACTTTTTGGAAGCCTAGCCGCGTACGGGGCCCCGAAAACCAAGCACCGCCTTCAGGATTTCTAAGGGCATACATTTGTAATTTCACTCCTCACTACCTATCACAGTTCTGAAGGCCATAAAATTCCAAGATGGCACAAAAAACCCACAAATGACCCCATTTTAGAAAGTAGACACCCCAAGCTATTTGCTGAGAGGCATGTTGAGTCCATGGAATATTTTATATTTTGCCACAAGTTGCGGGAATATTACAAACTTTTTTTTTTTTTTTCACAAAGTTGGCACTAAATGATATATTGCTCACACATGCCATGGGCATATGTGAAATGACACCCCAAAATAAATTCTGCTGCTTCTCCTGAGTACGGGGATACCACATGTGTGGGACTTTTTGGGAGCCTAGCCGCGTACGGGGCCCCGAAAACCAAGAACCGCCTTCAGGATTTCTAAGGGTGTAAATTTTTAAATTCACTCCTCACTACCTATCGCAGTTTTGAAGGCCATAAAATGCCAAGATGGCACAAACCCCCCCCCCCCCCATGACCCCATTTTGGAAAGTAGATACCCCTAAATTTAGGGGTACACTAGTGAGACTCACAGGTAAAAAAGCACCTAGGCTGTCAGCGACTGTATCAAAACGCTACAAAAAAAACTGTTAGCGATCGCAGGGATCAGGCCTGACTCTGCGAACGCTGTAAGAAAGCTGTGATCGATCGATACTGCACTTGGGTGGGCTGGGCGGAGGGGCTAAACACAGGTGCTAGCAGGTATCTGGGCTGATCCCGCTAACAATGCGTTTTGGGAAACCTAAACTGCTGGAGACGCTAATATAGATCTGATCAGATACTATATTACTAAGGGAGGTGTATGCTTTGCGCGTGGGTGTTAGCGGTACTGGCACTAACCTGACGCTGCCTGGGGCGACGCAGACCCTATCTGACCCTCAAACTTATATCACCCGCCGGGTGATCAGGGGGTTAAACCTTTATTAGGTAATAAATGGCGGGTGCCCTGAAACTATAAAAAAAATAACTAACCAACCAGCGTCACCTGTAACAGTTATATGGTGATCACTGGTGAAAGGGTTAACTAGGGGGCAATCAGGGGGCTTTATGCGGTAGTATATGGGGGTCCCTGGCGCTATAAAAAGCTGCGGCGAACCTAAATACCTACCTGCCTAACTAGCGTCACCTGTGACACTAATACAGCGATCAGAAAAACGATCGCTTATTAGGCTGGGTTCACACTGGAGCGATGCGGGAACGCCACGAATGCGCGGCGGGTTCCCGCATCACACTGCCCTATGCGCACTGCTGGGAGTGTCAGTGAAATGTTAATGACACCCCCAGATCAGTTCGCATATCGCAGTGCGATCTGCAAACTCGGACAGGAATCGGATTGCATGGTGTGAACACCCATGCGATCCGATTCTGCTGCGGACCAAAAAAAGGGTCCCGTGCGAGTTTACTATCTGTATGGCTGAACTCGCATCGCACAGAGATCGGATGTGATTTGCACTGCAGTGCGGTGCGAATCACATCCGTTCTCATAAACCGCTGCAATGTGAACCCAGCCTTAGTGACACTGGCGACGGGGGTGATCACGGGGTTAAACCTTTATTGGGGGGTTAGGGGGGTACCCTAGAACTAAAGGGGGCTAACCCTAACTGCCCTAACAGTTATTACAGTCACAAATGACACCAATGCAATAAAAAAAAAATGCAATTGGTGTCACTGTGACTGGGGGTGCAGGGGTGATTGGGGGGGGTGATCGGGGGGTGAAGGGGGGGGTGAGAGTGTGCCTGGCATGTTCTACTGTGTAGTGTAGTGTTGGTGCAACTCACCGATCCTCTCTCCTCGGTGCCGGAACGAAAAATACCGACACGGAGGAGAGATTACATCACTTCCTCTGCCTGTGTTTACATTACAGGAGAGGAAGTGATGTCATGCTGCACTTTCATTCATCAGGAGCGATCGCGAGGGGGTGGCCATGAATGAATGGCCCCCCCTCATCCCGGATCGCTCCTGAACGGATTCCGACCGCCGCTGGCACCGGGGGGGGGGGGGGGGGCCCGATTGGGCCCCCCACCCGCGGGAAGGCAGGGACGTACAGGTACGCCCATATGCCTGCCCATGCCATTCTGTCGACGTACATCGTCGTGCGGCGGTCGGCAACTGGTTAAGCTGTGTTTCACCTCCCACAAAATCCTCATCTCCCTGTATGCGTCTATGAAACTGCCCATGAATTCTGGGTCCTTAAACTGATTCATCTTTGCTGTAAGACAATGCACAAGACCAAAACACTAATGTCAGCCTAAACTCTCATTATCTTATCCCAATATAGGCCTCAATCAATCAGTATAGGCCACTGTGATGGGCCAAGTTCAAATTTTACCTTCGTTTACCACACTCGCCACTTCCACTCATTCGTCCTACACACACAGATCGTACGTACGACACGTGTAAGATTTCTATATACTGCGCATGCATGAAACTACGCCCACCCCTGACATTCTTTTTTGCAAATATTCCCCGCCCCTTCTCTCTTCGGTGTGCAGTAGGAGCAACATGGCCGTGACACAGGTGGTTGCAAATTCTTCAACTAATGAGGAGGAAAGCCCGGAGCCCCAGTCGTCTGGATCCAGGAGAAGGAGATTTAAGGCCACCAACATGGCCTTTGAAGAAATGGTGGAGATGGAGGACATCTTGCGGAGGAAGGATTATGATGGGAAACATGGGCCGTACACCCATGCCAATTTGCGCAAGGACCAAATCATGAGAACAGTTGTGAAAACTCTGGAGCAGAATTTTGGGGTACGACGCTCCAAAGACTAATTAAGGAAGCGCTGGTCTGACCTTAAACTGAGGGAGCTGGATCGGTATCGAAGAATAAAGAAGGTGCTTCAAAAACATAAGTACTTCTGTATTCCTATTAGGATTAACATGCATGCTGCTCCATGTGCTTTTTTTTTTTTGTTGTACAGTTTTAAATGGCCAATTTCATGTTCGTGGGCACAGTAATCGTTCGTAGGAAACATTGTTCGTTTGCAAATAAATACAATGTATTTAGCTAATACAGGGTTTTAACTACATTTTGGTCATGCTAATTTGTCTTATTAAAATAAGTTTAGGACATTGTTGTCTAGATATCTTTGAAACTTGAATGAATTGCAAACTTGATTCAGTGGAATGTAAGGAGAGGACACTTAGTAGCTGTTTACACATCTGGACTCAGGAGCACTAGAGTGGGACACCAGAGCACATTTTTTAGCCCACATAGATGCTCCAGTGGATACTTGGGGTGTCTCCATCTGTGAAACTTGGCCAAAAGGTATTCCAGCTTGGTTAAAAGGGAATTCATCATTTCTTCAACTTGGATCTCTGCCCAAACAATTGCACACCACTTCAAAGCAATGTTTCATATTCCTATTTCTGGACTCAAATATCTGTGTGCTAAGTATACCTTTTGTTTCATTCTCATAAGGGAGAAAAGACTTGGACACCACTCAGAGAAGATTAGGGACCCCCGCATTGCTAACCAGATTGGCAAATCAGCCCGAGCCCCCCCCCCCCCCAAGGATCTGGAGGAAGGAGAGGTGGAGGAAGTGGGCAACATGGGCACCCCAACAGGTGAGTGTTCGACAGCTTCAGGTAATCTATGTATGCCTGCATATTTCTAAATACATGTTTTTTAAACACTTTTTAGGTGATGTACTGGTTGTGAAAGAGGAAGCGGCAGAATCTTTCACTAGGGCCAGCACCCAAAGGCTCATTCAGGAAATAATGCAATGGAATGGGAAAATCGTCAATATTCGAAATAGAACATTATGGAACAGCAAATGAAGAACATGATAGATGTGTACGGGAGAATCTAAAGTTTTCCCTAATCACATCCTTTTTTATTTTTTTCGACTCCCCATAAAAGTTTTAGATTGTACATTTTAAAAGCCAAATTTTGAAGATGCACATGGTGTGTCAACATGTGCTATCTGCCATCAGGGGATCTCAATGGATGCGTTTTGTGGGTGCAACCCCTTCCTCATAACTCTAGTGAGAGGAAGGGAAGCAACCCCAAAACACGTCCATTGATCCCCTGTCACGATCGCCCTAACGTCTCGACTAGACACAGAAACCTTACCCGCCGGAGCCTGTCGTGGAGAGTCCGTCGTTTCCCGTCAACGCGCGTCAAAGCTAACGAACGCACTCGCGTCGACACGAACGCGCGCACGCGCACACGTAGGTCACGAACGGGTGCACGTCTACGTGCGAGGGCGCGCTGACCCGTCGTACGTTCGCTTGGCGCCCTGAAGCCTTCTTTAGTCATTGGCTCCCTTCCATCTGTGCTGTCCAGTCTACAGCGTGTCCGTGATCCGTGCTGCTTGTATCCGAAACCTGTTATCTGATTCCTGACATCCGGCTTGTTCCTTGACTCTGATTGATTGCTGCCTGCCTACGACCTCTGCCTGTTTGACCACGTCTTCTGCCTCATCCCTTTGTACCTTGCTGATCGTCTCCTGCTGACCCGGCCTGTATCTGATTCCGCTGTTCCTGCTACCTACCTGAGTTCCTGCTTTACGGAACATCTGCTCACAGCCAGTTCCCGCACTTGTGCCTGCCAGCGACAGTCAAGCACCATCCGCTATACCAGCCTGTTATCTGTGCCCAGCTGACCTCCCGGACTAATACCATCTACCAGGCACTTGTGCCCTCTGGACTGTTGAATACCTGTCTCCACCTTCAGGGGTTCAATAGCCAGGGGATACGAGGGGCCGCTCCCTGCACTCCAGGCTCGACTATCAGGTACGTGACATCCCCCATGATGGGTGATAGCACATGTTAACATTACCCATTTGGACTCCCAATTTGTGTGCATATTCAAAATTTGGCTTTTACAGGGGTGACATCACCCCATCTGATTTTTGACAATATCAAGACATTTTTGACACTATAATGTCTGATATTGCCTTCAATTTTTAGACGCTGAACTTTGTAAGTTCTAGAGTTGTGTATGTTATGTTTTAAAACATGCGTGTTTGAAAAAAAAAAAAAAGAGAACCTAAGAGACAGCCAAAAAGAAAAGCAAGCAATAAAGAAAATTCTAGATTTTATCTGAATTTTTTTTTTTTTTTTTTTAGTAATAAAAATTACACATTGTCTGGCATTGCAATGGCCCCCTACCCGTAAAATAATTAACATATTTCTCCCAAACTTCACTGACACTTTGGGGTGCCAAACCAGTATGGCCAGGATCCAGGCCCGTCAAGGAATTGTCTGTAATAAGTCCAGCCTCAGGCCCAAATGAAGCTATATAATTCAATTATTTTTTTCTTAAATAATTGTGCAGTATGCAGCAGCATAGGATGATATGATTGATTTTGTAGTCCGCCATATGGATTGCTGTCAGAAACAGGCAGAACCGGCTGGCCATTATCCCGAAGGTATTTTCAACTACTCTTCTCGCTCTGGCCAGTCGGTAGTAAAAAAAACCCTACTCTCCGGGGTGAGGGCCCTTTGGGGGAATGGCCTCATCAGGTCCTTGCCCAGACCAAAGGCTTCATCTGCAATAAAGACAAAGGGGAGTCCTTCCACGTTATCCGCATCAGGTGGCAATGCCAGGCAACAAGTCTGGAGATGCTGGTAAAACTCAGTCTGGGCAAAAGCTCCTCCATCCGGCCATTCTTCCCCACGTCCACATAAAGCAGGGGTGCCCAACCAGTCTGATGTGGCCCGCAACCTCCTTCTGTAGGATGGCAGATTGGCAAGCCCAGATCACGTGTTGCAGACCCACCATCCCAGAGCATCTGCGTTGTTAATGAAGCCGGCAAAGCAAGCAGCTGTGGAGCAGAGCTGTATAAGCTGATGCTTCCTGTATAGTGCTGTCTTTTGCCACAGCTGCAATAATACCAAATGCACTCTGCCAGGGACAGCAACAGCAGGCGATACCTGAATGGAAGACAGTTATTAAAGGTCAGTTTATTAATAAAATTGCAGTGTACATATGGGCATATCTGCGCGGTGGTTACTGGGCTGCTTTCAAACTGAACCGCAGGTGCGGTGCACCTTCAAGTTACCTGCACTGAGGCATAGACTTCTGTTATTACCTGCGGGTTTGGTGAGCTTTCAGAAAGTGCACCACACCTGCAGGATATAATAGAAGTCTATGGCAAAGTATAGCTAACCCGCAGGAAAGACATAGGTGCACAGCGCTGCATTAGTGTGAAAGGCCCCTTTCACACAATCGGTCTAACTCAATCGAACCCTCCATTCGCCTCTATGAAATTGCAGATTTAAATAGATTTGTGTCCTTTTACACCTGCCTACCTCTAATCTGATTTGCTAAAAAAAACAAAAAAAAAGAAGGGGATCAATCCCCTTTCCTCAAGGAGGATCGGATCTGAGGACCTGTAGAGTGGGCTGTGTCAGTGTCTGCTCTGCACAGACCTCTCATCCGACTGCTCTGCTCATTGCGGCCCGCGACTGGTTACCAAGTTGCTTAAGTGGCCCTCGCTCTTCAAAAGTTTGGGCACCCCTGACAGAGGAACTCATAGTGTGCCGACACCACCGCCATTACCAATACACTATTAAACCCCTTATAGTTATAATAGTACAACCCTGAATGGGTTGGTGGCACAATGTGGACATGCTTCCCATCTATAGCCCCTCCACAGTTGGGAAAGTCCCAACGGTCAGCAAAATGGGAGGCCACAGTCTGCCATTCCTGTGGCTTTGAAGGAAACTGTGGAGTCAAACAAGAAAAAAAAAAAAGTACTTTTGAACATAACATTGCAAGCAGATTACACAAAAACATTCTTGCACAACATCAGTATAACATTTATTTTAAGGAGTATTTAAAAAAGACAAAAATATAAGGCCATTAACCACTTAAGGACCGCCGAATGTAAATTTACGTCTGCACAATGAGACCGACAGGCACAAGCACGTACATGTACGTGCTTTCCTTCCAGCGGGTGAGGGGTCCGATCGGACCCCCTCCCGCTGGCTGCGGCAGTCCGTTTTGCTTCAGTAGCGATCCTGGATGAGGGGATGGCCGTTGGTTTCTGGCCACCCCCTCTCGATCGCTCCTGGCAAATGAGAAGCTTCCCCCGCCTGTGTAGTGTAAACACAGGCAGGGAGGAAGTGATGTCATTCTCCTCGGGGCGGTCTTTTTGACCGGACTGCGAGGAGAACAGAGATAGTAAGTGCACCAACACTACACTGACATGTAAGTACACATAGGCACACAAATCACCCCCCGATCACCCCCTGATCCTTCCCCCCGCCCCCCCCTCCCAGTCACAGTGTCACTGATTGCAGTGATCATTTATTTACTGATCACTGCATTTAGTGTCAGTTGTGATAGTAAAAAGTGTCAGGGCAGTTAGTGTTAGGTCCAGGGTGGCCCCCCTACCCCCCCAATAAAGGTTTAACCCCCTGATTGCCCCTAGAGTTAACCCTTTCACTCCCTTTTGCCAGTGTCACTAAGAAATCGTTTTTCTGATCGCTACATTAGTGTCACTGGTGCCGCTAGGTAGATAGTTATTTTTTTAGGTTCACCGCCAGATTTTTATAGCATTAGGTACCCCCATATACTACCCAATAAAGGTTTTAACCCCCTGATTGCCCCTAGAGTTAACCCTTTCACCAGCGATCACCGTATAAGTGTCACTGGTGATGTTGGATAGCCAGTTATTTAGGTTCCCCGTCAGGTTTTTATATAGCGTCCAGGACCCCCATATACTACCCAATAAAGGTTTTAACCCCCTGATTGCCCCCAGGTAACCCTTTCACCCCCTTTTGCCAGTGTCACTAATCGATCGTTTTTCTGATCGCTGGATTAGTGTCACTGGTGCCGCTAGGTAGCTAGTTATTTTTTATGTTCACCGCCAGGTTTTTATAGCGTTAGGGACCCCCATATACTACCTAATAAAGATTTTAACCCCCTGATTGCCCCTAGTTAACCCTTTCACCAGTGATCACCGTGTAAGTGTTACGGGTGACTCTGGTTAGTTAGTTTGCTTTTTATAGCATCAGGGCACCCACCATTTATTACCCAATAAAGGTTTAACCCCCTGATCACCCGGCGGGGGATATCAATTAGGTTTTAGGGTCAGGGTCTGCGTCGCCCCAGGCAGCGCTAGGTTAGTGCCAGTACCGCTAACACCCACGCGCAAAGCATACACCTCCCGTAGTGGCACAGAATCTGAACAGATCAATATCTGATCTGATCAGATCTATACTAGCATTCCTAGCAGTTTAGGGTTCCAAAAAAACGCATTCTTAGCGGGATCAGCCCAGATACCTGCTAGCACCTGCGTTTTGCCCATCCGCCCAGACCACCCAAGTGCAGTATCGATCACTGTCACTTACAAAACACTAAACACATAACTGCAGCGTTCGCAGAGTCAGGCCTGATCCCTGCGATCGCTAACAGTTCTTTTTGGTAGCGTTTTATATTTAAATCCTGAAGGGCGGTGCTTGGTTTTCGGGGTCCTGTATGCGGCTAGGCTCCCAAAAAGTCCCCTACATGTGGTATCCCCGTACTCGGGAGAAGCAGCAGAATTTATTTTGGGGTGTAATTTCACTTATGAACATTTCATGAGTGAGCAATATATCATTTAGTGACAACTTTGTGCACAAAAAATAATTGTAATATTCCTGCAACTTGTGGCAAAATATACAATATTTCATGGACTCAATATGCATCTCAGTAAATAGCTTGGGGTGTCTACTTTCTAAAATGGGGTCATTTGGGGGGGGGGGGGGGTTGTGCTATTTTGGCATTTTATGGCCTTCAAAACTGTGATAGGTAGTGAGGAGTGAAATCAAAAATTTGCACCCTTAGAAATCCTGAAGGCAGTGATTGGTTTTCGGGGTGCCGTACGCGGATAGGCTCCCAAAAAGTCCCACATATGTGGTATCCCCGTACTCAGGAGAAGCAGTAGAATATATTTTGGGGTGCGATTCCACATATAACTATGGCATGTGTGAGCAATATATCATTTAGTGACAACTTTTTGTAAACTTTTTTTTTTTTTGTGTCATTATTCAATCACTTGGGACAAAAAAAAAATATTCAATGGGCTCAACATGCCCCTCAGCAATTTCCTTGGGGTGTCTACTTTCCAAAATGGGGTAATTTGGGTGGGGGGGGGGGGTTGTACTGCCCTGCCATTTTAGCACCTCAAGAAATGAGATAGGCAGTCATAAATTAAAAGCTGTGTAAATTCCAGAAAACGTACTCTAGTTTGTAGACACTATAACTTTTGCGCAAACCAATAAAATATACGCTTATTGAATTTTTTTTTTACTAAAGACATGTGGCTGAATACATTTTGGCCTAAATGTATGACTAAAATATAGTTTATTCGATTTTTCTTATAACAAAAAGTAGAAAATAAGTAATTTTTTTCAAAATTTTCAGTCTTTTTCCTTTTATATCGTAAAAAATAAATATCGCAGAGGCAATCAAATACAATCAAAAGAAAGCTTTATTTGTGGGAAGAAAAGGACGCAAATTTTGTTTGGGTACAACATTGCATGATCGCGCAATTACCAGTTAAAGCAGTGCCGTGCGAAATTGTAAAAAGACCTCTGGTCCTTAGGCTGACAATTGGTCCGGGGCTTAAGTAGTTAATCAGATTCTTCATCACAAACGATGACCCACTGATAAAATTGTATGGGGGGGGGGGGTTTGAGGTGACTTTGGGAGCCAAAAAAAAACCTCCAGCCTTAATATAAGAACACACATAACATTTGGACACATTTTAGGGGGTGTTTCAGGGAAAGCAGTCAAATGGAGCTGACAATATACATTAAGGGACTAGGCTATAGGTGTATATGGGCCCAGGATGGGGAGGTTAGTGTAGGCAAATATGCATGTAGGCCAAAAAAGGAGCATTAAAAGCTTCCAGCATGAATGAGGATAAAGGGGACATTAACAGCATATTCCAATCATAGTAATTAGGGAATGATGAAATAAATACAATACATTAGCAAACATTAAATACATATAATGTGATGTTAAAGGAGAAAACTTACCTTAACCTCTTGGCGCCCAAGGTACGTCATATGACGGCCTCAAATTTCCGGGCTTATATCTGAATGATGCCTAAGGCTACAGACATCATTCAGATATTGGCATTTTCAGCCGGCAAATCCCTGCACCATATGAACGATCATAATGGCTGTTCCACCGCTTGATCGTTCTTACGGGCTGCGGGAGGGGACGTCCCCCCTCCCTCCGGTGCATCTACCGACTCCCCGCTTCCATCGGTGAGTCGGACACAGGATCCGCTGGCCCCCGGATGGTGATCATAGAGATTTCCGGCGGATCAAATGTCGCCGGAGTTTCTATGATCGTTCGGAGGCCGGACGCGATGTTATGACTTCACCCCAGCCTCTGCATTCAAATAACAGCGCCGCCTTGGCAGGGAAGCTGTGATTTTTTATTTTTTTTTGGATTTTACGCTTCCCAGCCTAGAGGTGAGATCTGGGGTCTTATTGACCCCACATCTCACTGTAAATAGGTCCGATCATGCTATATTCCTATTACAAGGGATGTTTACATTCCTTGTAATAGGAATAAAAGTGTCAAACTAAAAACTAAAACTAAAATTAACAATAACATTTTTTTTTAAAGCGCCCCTGTCCCCGTGAGCTCGCACACAGAAGCGTACCCATACGTAAGTCCCGCCCACATATGAAAACGGTGTTCAAACCACACGTGAGGTATCGCCGCGAACGTTACAGCGAGAGCAATAATTCTAGCCCTAGACCTCCTCTGTAACTCAAAACATGTAACCAGTAAAAAAATTTAAAGTGTCGCCTATGGGGATGTTTAAATACCAAAGTTTGGCGCCATTCCATGAGCGTGTGCAATTTTGAAGCGTGACATGTTGGGTATCTATTTACTCGGCGTATCTTCATCTTTCACATTATGCAAAAAATTTGGGCTAACTTTACTGTGTTTTTTTTTTTTTTAAAGCATGAAATTGTTTTTTTCGGTTTGAAAAATTGCTGCGCAAATACCGTGCGAGATAAAAAGTTGCAACGACTTCCATTGTATTCTCTAGGGTCTTTGCTAAAAAAAACATATATAATGTTTGGGGGTTCTATGTAATTTTCTAGCAAAAAAAATATGAATTTTACATGTAGGAGAGAAATGTCAGAATTGGCCTGGATGTGAAGTGGTTAATATAGTCCTTCTGCAGGACTTTAATGATGGCAGAACAGGTCTCTGGAATAATGATCCCCAGAGCCTGGGGGGAAATGCCTGAGAACTTGAGGTCCTGCAGATTTCTCCCAGTCACCAAGTACCACAACGTGGCGACTAGCCTCTGCTCCGGAGTGATAGCTTGCCTCATGAAGGTATCCTGTCTGCTGATATAAGGGGTGAGCAAAGCCAACAGATGGTGAAAAACGGAGTCTGTCATCCTGAGATAATTCCTGAAATCATCAAAATTATGCTTTGTACACATGGTCAGAAATTCAGATGGAAAATGTCCAAGCGGACCATGTTGTCGGAAAATCTGATATGTGTGGGCTCCATCTGACTTTTTCTGTCGCAATTTCCGACCAACAAAGTTTGAGAGCTGGATCTAAAATTTTCCAACAACATGATCCGATCGTGTCAATTCCGATCGTCAGTAGCCTAGTCCGACGGATAAATTCTGAGACGGAAGCGCTCGGTCAGGTAAAACTAACGATCGTAATGGATATAGCACATTCATCACGCTGCAATGTTAAAAACTGTTTAATGCAGCGCACTCTTTTTCTTTATAATGCTAGAAGAATGAAGTTGTTTTGCTGCTCATATTCACACACACTTCTGCAAAACTTATTTCTTTATTCTTTTTCCTGATTTCATGAATAGAATATTTTTATTCGTCAGATCTCCAGAATCATTTTTATTTCTTTTGTTTAAATTGTGTGGTTGGTTTTTAAATCAGTATCTCCTTTTTTTTACATTTTGCTCATCTTCGTAATTTTTTGGTGTGTTTTGTGTGTCAACTTACCACACCACCATTATTATCTTTTTATTTTATTGTTTTATTTTTTAATCTCGAGGAGGTTGTTTGGTGTTGGTGCCCCTTGTTAAATTGACTTTGTATTTTTGAAATGTACCTGCCTACTCACAAATAAACTGTCCTTTTTGAAGTAAAACACATAGGCAAGTATTTCTTGAACCAAAAAAAACCTTTATTAGGTGTCATAAACAAATAAAGAGGGAGGCAACGCTGTAGAAACTGGGGAAATTGGCGAAGCCTTTGGCCCCCAGGGCAGACACTCTGGTCTTCCTTCTAGGCTGTGGCGTTGGAGGTGTGGCAGAAGGAGGAGGAGCACGGTCCAAGTCACACAAGTGTGTTTTTTGTGTAATTTGGCCCAACAATCCCTTATTTAAACTTTTCATGATGATTTCCTCACACTTGAGGCGTTGCCCCTCCTCCATTTGGTGCAGATTGCACACAGCCAAGGTGGGAAAGGCCTCTTGATAAGTGGGGGTGGCTTTGAGGGCAGCAGAAGCCTCCCCAATTAGCCTGAGCGCCGACTCCTCTGCATTCCCCCCCTTTCTGGCCCTTTTGGGTGGAAGGCAGAGGGAAGGGACCTGTGATTCAGTCAGGCTCCTAGGCCTGCCTACATCTTGGCTGCCACTTACCCCTGCCTCCTCCTGGCTGCCCCATTCCACAGCCACCTCCTGGCTGTCGCATTCCATGCCCTCCTCCTGGGTGAGGTCTTCCTGCGTATGAAAAAGGGACATAGTTTTAGTTTTTGGTTCATCAAACACACACAATTTTCAGCTCTTGACTGTTGCAAATTGTTAACAAATAGAAAAGACTATCATTCTGAGCCCAGCATTTTTCATTCTTGGCCCAAATATTTTGGCCATTACTGTCTATTGATATGTAAAACACTTTATAAAATCAGCAATTAGTGAGCAAAAATCAAGTTAACATCATTCATTTTTACTCCAAAAATATGTAGAACAATACTATTCCTAGCTCAAGCTGGGCTCCTCCAGTTCCTCCTGTCTGGAAGGCCCAGGTTGGGCATCGGAAGCCTCAGCCGGGATGGAACGAATCATAGAAGGAATCGTGGAAGGAAGAGTGTAGAGTGATTCCCTGACCTCAGTCTGCTCTGACAGAAAATGCAGCCTTTCATAGTACCACAGCATGGGGACAAACTTCATCTGCTGCAGCTCCAGATTTCATGGACTCCTGCACCTCCTTGCACTCCTTCAGATATGTATTCCTCTGGCCACCAATTTTCATTCTTAAATAGTTGATGTCTTCCCCGGGGACCACCGGCTTCACCACCTCCAGCAGTTTCTTCATCACTGCCTGCCTCTTTAATTTGTTGCTGTTGGGGGTGTTTAGATTGCCAAAGACAGGGCAGCTCCCTGTACTTGTTGATGAACAGGGGGAGGAAACTATGGTCGTTGAACCCATCCATATTCTCTGCAAGATACAACACAAGACAAAACCCTAATGTCAGGCTAAACTCTCCTAATCTTGTCCCAATATAGGCCTCAATCTAGAAGCAGTATAGGCTAGTGATGTACCAAGTTAAAATTGTACCTTTGTTCGAACGATCTGTGCTTCAGTTCCTCCTTCCTCCACACACAGATCGTACGTATGACACACACGCGTTGTGTTTTATATACAGTGCGCATGCGTGTTGCGTTTTTTTTTGTTTTTTTTCAAAATATTTTATTGTAGTTTTGAAATATAACAAACAGAGCATACATATGTAGAAAGATAAAACAGCAATGTATCATCTCAGAGACATACAATTCAGATGCATAGTCAATGTAATACCGAAGCGTAAAGATTCGGTGATTGAGCATACCTTGAACATTTATTGTTCAGAAAAGGGAAAAGAAAAAATAACTGAGTAATATAAGCGGGGTAATGTATTACATGGGGTCCACTACTGTCTATCACGTTGCTTGGAAGACTGGGGCATAAGAGTAGTGGGCGTAAGAGTGATGGATATGAGTACCCCAATCATCAGTAGCTACTAAAACCCATTACAGGCCAGAGAGGAAAAAATGCAAACCTATAAACATGCACCAAGTCTCTGGTAATGGCATCCACCCCATATGGGAGCTAACTGTGGATGAGAGTGTGTTGCGTTTTATATACAGTGCGCATGCATGAAACTCCACCCGCCCGACGTTCTTTCTAGTCTATTCCCTGCCCCTTCTCTTTCGGCACAGTGGGGAGAGCACATGGCGGAGACACAGCAGGTGCGCACTAATTATACCAGTAATGAGGAGGAGGACGACGAGGAAAGCCTGGATCCAGAAACTTACCGATCCCGGAGGAGAAGATTTAAGGCCTCAAATATGTATTTTGGAGAAATGTTGGACATAGTGGACATATTGAAGAAGAACGACTATGATGGGAAGTATGGACCTTACCCAAAACCAAATGTCAGAAAGGCCAAGATCATGACTAAAGTTGTGAAGAGTCTTCAGAAGAATTTTGGGGTACAACGATCCAAGGATCAACTGAGGAAACGCTGGTCAGACCTGAAACTGAGGGAGCACGATCAGTATAGAAGGATCAAGCGAGTTCTTCAAAAAAGTTAGTTGTGTGTTCATATTATTATTATTGTTGCATACTGCTCCATGTGCTTTGATTTAATGTTGTACAGTTTAAAATGGCCACTTTCATGTTCATGGGTTCAATCGTTCGTATTAAACATCATTCGTTCGCCCCCTTCTAAGACGATGTTTTGGCAAGTTGCACTTAACTACATTTGTTCAGGCCTATTTCTAGTCAAAGGAAGTTTGTTGTCTAGAGGGGTTTGTAATAGAATGAAATGCAAACTTGATTCAGTGTAAAGGAGAGGACACTCAGTAGCTGTTTACACATCTGTGCACTAGTGTGGGACACCAGAATACCCTTTTTATTAGGATGTCCCACACACGGGCTCCAGTGGATACTATAGGGGTGTCTCCATCTGTCAAACTTGCACAAAACAGGTAAGTACTCCAGCTTTAGAAAGTGTCAAAAATAATGTTTTCAGCTTTGAACTTTGCCAAATAACACAATTGTACAACACTTCCAAGCAATGCTTCATATTCCTATTTCTGCCCTCAAATATCAGTGTGCTAAGTATTCCTTTTTTACATTCTCATAGGGGAGAGAAGACTCAGGACATTTGAGGACACCGGGGACCCCACACCTCCCAAAGAAGGGGAAATACCAACACCAGAAGCATAGGAGGAAGGAGAGATTGTTGAAATTGGTACCACAACAGGTGAGTGTCTGAGACCACAGCTTCAGGTAAGGTAATCAATGTATGCATGCATATTTATAATACACTTTTTTTTGGCTTTTTTTTAGGTGATGTGGATATTGTGGTCGAAGAATCGCATTTTACCAGTGAAAGTGCCCAGATCATTATTGGGGAGATAATGGGGTGCAATCACGATTTAGATAATATCAAGAAAAACATCAATAATGTTCAACAAATAATGAAGAACATCATTGATGTTTTAGGGAGAATCTGAAATACCCAAAACTAGCTAGCATCCATTTTCATTTTTAACCGTTTAAGATCCGCGCTATAGCCGAATGACGGCTACAGAGAGGACCTCCTTTGCTGGGACTACGTCTATTGACGTCGTCCCGTGCACGAGCGGCCTGCGCGCCCCCTGAGGCGGTGCGCCCTGTGATCAGCGAGTCTATGAGACTCGCCTGATCACAGATCGGAGCAAGGGGTCGATCCCGACCCCTTACCACTTGATCAGCTGTCAGCCAATGACAGCTGATCATGTGATCACAACAGCCGGTAATCTGCTATTTTTCAGCGCGAGGAGAGAAATAAAAGCCGATCACCGGCGGCCGTGAGAGGGACTTCAGTCCCGATCACGGCCAAGTCATTAGTGCCCACCTGCCCGTGCCACCTAAATAAAGTAAAAGTGCCACCCATCAGTACCATCCCTTAGTGCCCATAGTGCCACCCATCAGTGCCCATAGTGCCACCTATCAGTGCCCACAATCTGCCTCAACAACAGTGCTGCACCTCATATGCCACATATCCGTGCCCATCAGTGTCATCTACCAGTGCCCATCAGTGCCGACCATCAGTGTCCAGCAGTGCCACCTATCAGAGCCACCTATCAGTGCCCATCAGTCCCATCTATCAGTGGTACCTATCCGTGCCACCCATCCGTGCCCATCTTATCTGTGCCCATCTTTGCCCATCAGTGCCGCCTTATCTGTGCCCATCAGTACCGCCTTATCGGTGCCACCTTAACCGTGCCTATCAGTGCAGCCTATCAGTGCCCACCAGTGCAGCCTATCAGTGCCCACCAGTGCCGCCTCATCAGTGCATTTCAATGAAGGAGAAAAATTACCTGTTTGCAAAATTTTATAACAAACTATTAAACATGATTTTTAATTTTGCATTTTTTTTGTTTAGCAAAAAAAAAAAAAAAAACTCCCAGCTGTAATTAAATACCACCAAAAGAAAGCTTGTTTCCACAAAAACTGCAAGTTATATTTAATGTTACCAAAAATGTTATATTCACCAAATATGTTGGTTTGTTGTAAAACCCTTTTATAAACGCACATGTGAATAGTGATGGACGAACATCTAATGGGACGGTGCACGAACGTGCACAAATGGGCCCCATTCATTTTAATGGCAGGCGAACATTAAAAACCTCCAGGTCATATTTTCAGCCACAAAATACTTACTAGCTGTGCACACAGTCACACAACATGGACACTGACATACCAGAAGTATTAAGTGAATCTGCGATCGACAACGACAAGCATTCTTTTTTTATCTGTGAAATTTCGTCAATTCAGGAGCGCATGAAGGCCATAGAGGAGAGGCAAGGCCAGGCCAGGCTATGAAGGGGGTGCAGGAGATGATCCTGCTATTGGAAAAGTTGCCATCATTTTTTTTTATAAGTTATTGTAGCGGGTATCCCAAATTTAGGGCTGACTTGAGCAATAGTGGGCTCGGGTCTTCTAATTATTTGGACTCTGCCTTGCTGCTGTTTCACCTGGCGTGCAGTTCCCCTCAGGTGTATAGGTGGTGCTGACACTTGTACCCGGGGTTGAACCACAGGTGATGGAGTGGCTATTGGGTGTCTGCTCTAGGCAGCCATGCAGTGGGCATGGTCTACCCGCTGTGCATGCCAAGAGGGGGCAAAAGAGTCAGATGCCATTGTTCTGGGCGTGAATACCCGGGGGCCTGTACCTGGAGGAGTGTATCCCCTCGAGGGGGGATACAAGTATTGACTGTGGGGTCTCGGGCACCTTCAGCCCGAGGCTACGGAGTTCCAGGTAGGCCCAGTACCTTTAACTGGGTCTACAAAGCCAGAAAGGAAACCCAGGGAGCCCAGGTGAGGGTGACTGCTCTGACTAAGAGGAATCCAGGGGAGGATTGGTCCCATAACAGGAGGCAAGTGATAAAGATTGCTGTCTCGGGAGAGGCCTGGTGACCTGTCGGAGGGAAGGATTTCTTGCTCTGCAGACTGCCTTTGCGGAGTGCTGCTAGCCTGCTACCTAAGGAGGGATCTCCTTGACTTTGTCCTTGGAGGGGACTAAGTCACTGTTCGAGCTGCATGCTGGCTGCTAGTGCCAGTGAGCTGTACCCACTCGGGACCGAGTGGCGATGAAGCCAAGAGTGTGCCTGAATCAGTTCTATCTGCTAACCCCTTTATCTTTTCAACTCTCCGTTTACTGAAGCATAAAAGGAAAATAAACTTGTGTTGGAGTTGAAGCATGGTGTGGACATTGGCCTTCTTTGGGAAAGGTAAAGACTTGCCTCTAAACTCTAGAGGGGAGAACCAGAGGAAGGAAGGACCCAAAAATATGACACCGCTCAACCTCTTCAAACAGGAGGGTAAGGGCATATAGTACCGTGTGCTTTTTTTCTACAAGTGAGCCAAAGGTAGAAAAAGGGTCCGTGTGCTAGATTATATAAATCGTTTATACAGTTATGCATATACATTGTCTACTGGTCACATGTGCTGAATTCCTCCGAGATACATGCCTCATTCATTTTTATAAATGTGAGGTAGTCAACACTGTCGTGAGCTAGGCGGGTGCACTTATCGGTCACAATCCCCCTGCTGCGCTGAACGTCCTTTCGGACAGGACAGTGGATGGGGGGCAAGCCAACAGTTCCATTGCAAATTGTGCAAGCTCTGGCCAGAAGTCACGCCTACCCACCTAGTAGTCCAGGGGTTCATCACTTCTCAGAGCGTCCACATCGGCCGTTAACCCGATGTAGTCGGACACCTGGTGGTCTAGGCATTCCCTGATGCTGGATCCGGGTGACACCTGTCGATGGGTCGGCTGAAAGAATGATCTCATATCAGAAGTGACCAACACATCTTCAAACTGCCCTCTTCTTGCAGGCGCTGTTGGATTGGTACCCGCAACTGTTTCTCTGGGAGTGGAAATTCCTCTGCCAGCGCAGAAAAAGCAGAATGCAACATTTCTCTAAGCAAGGCCTGGAAGTGCTCCATTCTGACAGCCCTCTGTGATGGTGGTAACATTTCCGGCATTTTTTGTTTGTACCGGGGGTCCAAGTACGTTGCCACCAAGTACTGGTCCTTGCCCTTTATGCTTTTTATACAGGGTTCCCTCTTAAAACACTGGAACTGTTGTCGCACACCACTTTACCAACTGTCAAATTGAGCTGTGTTATCCACTGATCTGCATGTGAACGCAAAGCTGAAAGGAGTGCAGGGCCAGTGTGGCTCACCTGCCATGTCGAATAGGTTCTGGGGATCTTGGGGCGGCACAGTGGAAGAGATGCTAGCAGCTGAAAAGGAGGAGTCAGCCGAGGAGGAGAGGGAGGATGGAGTAGGAAGAGGAGAAGAAGAGGCAGGCCTGCATGCAAATCTACACGGGTGCCATGGGTTACATGCTTGACGGCCATCAGAAGGTTCACCCAGTGGGCAGTAAAAGTTATATACCTTCCCTGTCCGTGTTTGCTAGACCACGTGTCTGTGGTTAGATGTATCTTGGCACCGACACTATGTGCCAGAGATACATTCACTTGCCGCTGAACATGGCCATATAGCTCTGGGATGCCCTTCTGTGAGAAATATTTCCTTCCTGAGACCTTCCATTGTGGTGTTCCAATGGCCAAAAATTTTCAAAAAGCCTCCGAGTCCACCAGTTTATATGGCAGTAGTTGGCGGGCTATCAGTTCTGGCAAGCCAGGGGTCAACCGTTGGGCAAGAGGCTAATCCGGCGTCTTAATTTTTTTAAAATTTAAATGTATGTTTCTTGAAAAAATTTTTTTTTTTGCAAAACAAAGAGTACACATCAGGTACAGACAGACAATGTTGTCAATACAGACTCGACACAGGAGTCAACCTCGTGAGAGTTTCAAGTTATTAACCACTTCAGCCCCGGACCAATTGTCAGCCTAAGGACCAGAGGTCTTTTTACAATTTCACACTGCACTGCTTTAACTGGTAATTGCGCGGTCATGCAATGTTGTATCCAAACGAAATTTGCGTCCTTTTCTTCCCACAAATAGAGCTTTCTTTTGATGGTATTTGATCGCCTCTGCGATTTTTACTTGTTGCGATATAAATGGAAAAAGACCGAAAATTTAGAGAAAAAAATATATTTTCTACTTTTTGTTATAAGAAAAATCAAATAAACTCAATTTTAGTCATACATTTAGGGCAAAATTTATTCAGCCACATGTCTTTAGTAAAAAAAATGTCAATAAGCGTATATTTATTGTTTTTTGTGCAAAAGTTATAGTGTCTACAAACTACAGTACATTTTCTGGAATTTACACAGCTTTTAATTTATGACTGCCTATCTCATTTCTTGAGGTGCTAAAATGGCAGGGCAGTACAAACCCCCCCCAAATGACCCCATTTTGGAAAGTAGTCACCCCAAGGAAATTGCTGAGGGGCATGTTGAGCCCATTGAATATTTTTTTTTGTCCCAAGTGATTGAATAATGACACAAAAAATAAAAAATAAATAAATAAAAGTTTACAAAAAGTTGTCACTAAATGATATATTGCTCACACATGCCATAGTTCTATGTGGAATTGCACCCCAAAATATATTCTGCTGCTTCTCCTGAGAACGGGGATACCACATATGTGGGACTTTTTGGGAGTCTAGCCACGTACGGCACCCCGAAAACCAATCACTGCCTTCAGGATTTCTAAGGGTGCAAATTTTTGATTTCACTCCTCACTACCTATCACAGTTTCGAAGGCCATAAAATGCCAAAATAACACAGAACCCCCCCAAATGACCCCATTTTGGAAAGTAGACACCCAAAGGAAATTGCTGAGGGGCATGTTGAGCCCATTGAATATTTTTTTTTTGTCCCAAGTGATTGAATAATGACACACACAAAAAAAAAAGAAGTTTACAAAAAGTTGTCACTAAATGATATATTGCTCAAACATGCCATAGTTATATGTGGAATTGAACCCCAAAATATATTCTGCTGCTTCTCCTGAGTACGGGGATACCACATATGTGGGACTTTTTGGGAGTCTAGCTGTGTACGGCCCCCCCGAAAACCAATTACTGCCTTCAGGATTTCTAAGGGTGCATTTGGAAAGTAGACACCCCAAGCTATTTACTGAGAGGCATGTTGAGTCCATGAACTATTTTATATTTTGCTACAAGTTGCAGGAATATTAATTTTTTTTTTTTCACAAAGTTGTCACTAAATGATATATTGCTCACACATGCTATGGGCATAAGTGAAATTACACCCCAAAATAAATTCTGCTGCTTCTCCCAAGTACAGGGATACCACATGTGGGGGACTTTTTGGGAGTCTAGCCATGTACGGGACCCCGAAAACCAAGCACCGCCCTTCAGGATTTAAATATAAAACGCTACAAAAAAACTGTTAGCGATCGCAGGGATCACCCCTGACTCTGCGAACGCTGCAGTTACGTGTTTAGTGTTTTGTAAGTGACAGTGATCGATCGATACTGCACTTGGGTAGGCTGGGCGGAGGGGCAAAACGCAGGTGCCAGCAGGTATCTGGGCTGATCCCGCTAACAATGCGTTTTTTTGGAACCCTAAACTGCTGGGGACGCTAGTATAGATCTGATCAGATCAGATACTGATCTGTTCAGATTCTATACCACTACGGGAGGTGTATGCTTTGCGCGTGGGTGTTAGCGGTACTGGCACTAACCTAGCGCTGCCTGGGGCGACGCAGACCCTGACCCTAAAACCTAATTGATATCACCCACTGGGTGATCAGGGGGTTAAACCTTTATTGGGTAATAAATGGTGGGTGCCCTGATGCTATAAAAAGCAAACTAACCAGAGTCACCCATAACACTTATACGGTGATCACTGGTGAAAGGGTTAACTAGGGGAAATCAGGGGGTTAAAATCTTTATTAGGTAGTATATGGGGGTGCCTGGCGCTATATAAAAACCTGACAGGGAACCTAAATAACTAACTGGCTAACCAGCATCACCAGTGGCACTTATACGGTGATCGCTGGTGAAAGGGTTAACTAGGGGCAATCAGGGGAGTTAAAACCATTATTGGGTAGTATATGGGGGTACCTAGCGCTATAAAAACCTGGTGGTGAACCTAAAAAAATAACTAGCTACCTAGCGGCACTACTGACACTAATGCAGCGATCAGAAAAATTATCGCTTAGTGACACTGGCAAAAGGGGGTGAAAGGGTTAACTAGGGGCAATCAGGGGGTTAAAACCATTATTGGGTAGTATATCGGGGTACCTAGCGCTATAAAAACCTGGCGGTGAACCTAAAAAAATAACTAGCTACTTAGCGGCACCAGTGACACTAATGCAGCGATCAGAAAAATGATCGCTTAGTGACACTGGCAAAAGGGGGTGAAAGGGTTAACTAGGGGCAATCAGGGGCTTAAAACCGTTATTGGGTAGTATATCGGGGTACCTAGCGCTATAAAAACCTGGAGGTGAACCTAAAAAAATAACTAGCTACTTAGCGGCACCAGTGACACTAATGCAGCGATCAGAAAAATGATCGCTTAGTGACACTGGCAAAATGGGGTGAAAGGGTTAACTAGGGGCAATCAGGGGGTTAAAACCATTATTGGGTAGTATATCGGGGTACCTAGCGCTATAAAATCCTGGCAGTGAACCTAAAAAAAATAACTAGCTACTTAGCGGCACCAGTGACACTAATGCAGCGATCAGAAAAACGAACGCGTAGTGACACTGGCAAAAGGGGTTGAAAGGGTTAACTAGGGGCAATCAGGGGGTTAAACCTTTATTGGAGGGTGGTAGGGGGCTACCCTGGACCTAACACTAACTGCCCTGACAGTTTTTACTTTTACAACTGACTGAATGCAGTGATCAGAAAATAAATGATCACTGCAATCAGTGACACTGACTGGGAGGGGGGAGGGGGGGGGGTTGTGTGCCTACATGTCAGTGTAGTGTTGGTGCACACTTACTTTCTCTCTTCTCCTCGCAGTCCGGTCAAAAAGACCGTCCTGAGGATAATGACATCACTTCCTCCCTACCTGTGTTTACTATACACAGCGGGGGAAGCTTCTCATTCGCCAGGAGCGATCGAGAGGGGGTGGCCAGAAACCAACGGCCATCCCCTCATCCCGGATCGCTACTGCAGCGAAACGGACCGCCGCACCCAGCGGGAGGGGGTCCGATCGGACCCCCCACCCGCTGAAAGGCAAGCACGTACATGTACGTGCTTGTGCCTGTACATGCCATTCTGATGACATACATTGGTATGCGGCGATCCTTAAGTGGTTAAGGCACATATAGATAACAATAAGGGTGAAAAAAAGGGGGGGAAGCAACACCATGGATCTGAAAACAGTAACTGCATAATAAAAGAAAAAGAAAAGAGGATATTCGGAGGTAGGAAGTACAAATCCTGAGGCCTAACCTCAACCAGTTGCCTTAGAAGACATATGGTAAAGTGTTAATGTATGGATTCTGGGTTACCGTATATACTCGAGTATAAGCCGAGATTTTCAGCCTCTTTTTTGAGGCTGAAAGTGCCCCCCTCGGCTTATACTCGAGTCATCGCTGTCTGTCTGCCCGATCAGCGTGTCGAGCAGACAGACAGCGGCCATTCTAGGATTCAAAGGCCGCGCCTCCCTCTCCGCCTTCGCCTGTGATAGGCGGAACACTGAATTTCCCAGCAGTCTGTGTTCCGCCTATCACGGACATCCTCTCATCCTCGTCCGTAGTATGAAGATGAGCGGACGTCCATGATAGGCGGACCACTGACTGCTGGGAAATTGAGTGTTCCGCCTATCACGGACATCCGATAGGCGGAACACTCAATTTCCCAGCAGTCAGTGGGAAATTGAGTGTTCCGCCTATCACCGACGGAGGCGCGGCTTTTGAATCCTAGAATGGCCACCGACGAAGAGCTGAAGGACGGAGGCTCGGCTCGGGACGGGCCGGGACGGGCCGGGACGCAGGCCGGGACGGGACGCATGCCGGGACGGGACGCAGGCCGGGACGGGACGCAGGCCGGGACGGACACAGGCCGGGACGGACACAGGCAGGCTGGACACAGGTAGGCTCTACTGTGTCTTTACTGTGCCTCTCCTGGAAATGAAGAAATCAATGCATGTGCCCTATTCCATTTTTCTTTCAGTTTGTACCATATGGAACCCATTACTTCAATGGCTACTTCCTCTGACTGGTGTTTATGATGATCAAACAATGTTTAGCAAATAATATACATACACATATGCTTATTATAGTGCTTTTGTAACAACAGCAATGTAAAACCTTTCTATTACTGGTGTTACTGGTTTATTCCTTAGTAGCCTATTTGACAGTTGTTTCTAATTCCTTAGGGCAATTTTGATATATTAATGAACCAATCAAACTAAGGTGGGAAAAAGCACACACACACACACGGATGCATGCACACACACACACACACACACACACAGGGATGGATGGACACACACACACACACGGATGCATGGACACACACACACACACACACACACACACACGGATGCATGGACACACACACACACACACACGGATGCATGGACACACACACACACACACACACACGGATGCATGGACACACACACACACGGATGCATGGACACACACACACACACACACGGATGCATGGACACACACACACACACACGGATGCATGGACACACACAGGGATGGATGGACCCACAGGGATGGACGGACACACAGGGATGGACAGGCATGTCTCACCCTCGGCTTATACACGAGTCAATAATTTTTTCCAGTTTTTTGGGGGTAAATTGGGGACCTCGGCTTATATTCGGGTCGGCCTATACTCGAGTATATACGGTAAGTGGGGAATTATCCCATACATCCCAAATCTTAGAAAATCGGGGTAGAGAGTCCTGGACCAGGGCCATCATATGTTCCATCCTGCAAATATGTGCAATGGCTGAAATTAGTTGTGATTGCGTTGGTGGTGCGGGGGACAACCAGTGGGTAGGGATCACTCTTTTGGCAGCTAAAAAAATAAATGCCACCAGTTTCTTAGCATGCTTAGGCACTCCCGGGACTGGAAGACCCAATAGGTAATGTGTAGGATTCAATGGGACATCTTTTTCCAATACTGAATGGAATAGAGATTGAACAGAGGACCAGAAAGGTGTAATTAGTGGGCAATCCCAAAAAATGTGATAAAGTGTACCCACGGCCCACAGACATCTCCAGCACAATCGAGATAGTGAGGGGTCGTATTTATGCAACACTTCAGGAGTTTTGTACCAAAACATCAAAACCTTATAGGCGTCTCTCTGTTCCACACACCTGGAAGCTTTAGAAATGGAAGTCCAGATCTCCTGCCACTGTGAGAGGGATAGTGGGTTAGGTAAAATCTTGGCCCATCTCCGCATATAGAGGTGGGAATCTAACGTAGGTGGTGATGAGTCGTGAAAAATCTTATATATAGAGGATATGAGGCCTTTCTGATGAGGGCCATGGGTACACAGGATCTCAAATGCATTAGGTTTTTCAAGGGTCATGGTGGATGATATGGAATGGAAATAATGTTTAAATTGGAGGTAGGAAAAGAAGAGCTGTTTTGGTATATCATATTTGTTTTGGAGCTCCGTGAAGGATAATAGTTTGCGGGTCACCGGGTGGACTAAGTGCCGATGTTGAAATATGCCCACTTTAAACCATGGGAGCATATTCACAGAGGAAAGGCTATCCGGGAGGTCAGGGTTGAAAATAACGTTTAAAAGGGGTGGGCATGGAGAAGAGAGAGAGAACCTCCTGTGACATTTTTTCCAAATGGACAAGGTAAACAGCATTGGTTTAACGTTTATGTGTTTACTTTGTGTTATGGAAGAGAATCAGACCACAACAAGGAGCAGGGATGAACGGGGCTAGTAATGCTCATCTCCAGCTCTGACCATCTACTGGTAGCCATAGATGATGACCAGGAGATGGTTGCCAAAAGGTGAGTTGCATAGTAGTATTTGATATCATCAGGTGCCCCCAATCCACCTTGGGAACACGGGGCAAAAACTACTGTATGAACGACTATGATTTGTTCCCCCAGATTAATTTAGTGAAGGCTCTTTGAATATTCCTAAGTTGTGGCATAGGGAGGGCAACTGGCAAGGTTTCAAAAAGGTAGAGGAATTTGGGGAGTATGGCCATTTTGAGAACGTTAATCCTACCCAGGAGAGACAGAGGACATTCCATCCACTTGCGGAGTAGGCTGTGTGTTTCTGAAATCAGGGAGATAAAGTTAGCTTGATATAAGAATACCGTACAATGCCGTTAAATGGATGCCAAGGTATTTAAGTGATACAGGACACCAATGATAAAGAAAATTATGTTGTAGGGAAGTAAGAAGGGGAGGAGGTACATGGATAGGAAGAGCTTCTGTCTTGGTTGTGTTTACTTTATATCCTGAGAGTTTACTAAAGGTATCTAAAATGGCGTGAAGATTGGGGAGTGAGATGTGTGGTTTTATCAAAGTGAGGAGTATATCTGCAAAAAGACCATTCATATTCCTTCTGTCTCAGGGATACCCCACTAACATCCGGGTTCTCCCGGATGGCCGCAGCTAGGGGTTCAAGGCATAGCATAAACAACAGGGGAGAGAGAGGACATCCCTGTCTAGTGCCATTGCTATGTGTAAACAGTGGGGAGAGAAAAGATGCTAATTGTACCTGGGAAGTGGGAAGGGAATATAAGGCTTGTAGGGCCGATATAAAGGGGCCTGAAAAACCAAATTGGGTAAGCGTGGCAAACATGTAGGGCCAACCAAGTCTATTGAACGCTTTTTGTGTGTCTAAGCCAAGGATAATAGCAGGGCGAGATGCTTTGTCGAGTAAGTTTATGAGGTCAATGGTATTGTCTCCTGCTCGTCTACCTAGGACAAAACCCACCTGGTCGCCATGGATCAAGGTAGGAATCAGAGATGAGAGTCTATTAGCTAAGATTTTGGTAAAAATCTTATAATCAGAATTAAGTAGGACGTGTAAAAACTGTGGGTGGGGTTTAGTACAAATGAGGACTCAGGATCGGGAGGAAAGTTTTATAATAGAGATATGGTAAACCATCAAGGCCGGGGATTTGTGGGAGGGTTATTCCTTCACAACTGCCGCTAGCTCTTCCGACGTAATGGGAGCGTTAAGGGTATCTACCTGAGACGGTGACAATTTAGGCAGCTTTAATGGAGCGCAAAAAGAATTAAATTCCTCCTGAGGGAACAGGTGCTTGGGATCGGAGGCTAGACATACAGTTTCTTCGAAAACGTCCCAAATACTTTAGACATTGTAAGAGGGCAGTGAGTCGGGGGACCATCTACCTGAAGGAGTTCAGGATAAGAGTGGAATGGGCAAGGTTTAAGTCTGTTCACCAGCATTCTGTGGGGTTTGTTAGCGAATTCATAAAACATAAGGAGGTAACTGTGCACAGCCGTGACACCGTAGGAGATGCCAATAGCAAAGCTTCCGCTTTTTGCAATTGCGAGATATAACGTCTAGTCTCTGAGCTGCCGAGTCCCGCTTAAGGTGAGAGCCGGCTGAAATACACAAGCCTCTAAAAAACGCCTTATGGGCCTCCCAAAGGGTGGACACGTCTGGCACAGAACCTTCATTCAAATGAAAAAATGTAATCAAATTATTGGATAGTTGAGTTTCAGTGATGGAATTTCGTAGGAGGAAGTCATTAAGCCTCCAGCAGCAGGTGCTAGGCGTGGAGGAGGTAAGCATAAGATCAAGATGGACAGGGGCGTGGTCTGACCACGTTATGGGGCCTATTTCTGAGGCCACAGCAGATGTCAGTAAAGGGGCTGTTACAAAGAGGTAATCCAGTCTGGAATACATTTTGTGCGGGGGGGGGGGGGGGGAGAAAAAAAGTAAATTGTCTGTGTGTAAGGTGTTTAACTCTCCAAATATCCAATAGGTTGTGGGACCTAATGAGTTTGCGGAATGCGGTGGATTGACGTTCTATTTTAGATGAAGGGGTAGAGGAGAATAGTGTTTGTCTGTCTCGTCTCGGGGACATGGTCATATTAAAATCACCCCCAATAAACATAAAGGGTTGGGCATATTTGCCCAGGCTTCCAAAGACTTCAGTAAGAAATTGCATTTCACCTGCATTGGGAGCATATACATTGATCAAAGTAAGAGAAGATAGTTGCAGTCCAGGAGAATGTACCTACCCTTAGGATCAGCAAATGAGGATTTTATCCGCAAGGAAAGGATTTCTTAATCAGGATTGCGACCCCTGCTTTACCGGAGGGGTCAGAGGCCATGAAGGAGGTTGGAAAATGCTTAGCAGCGAATTTAAGAGAGCCCCCTGGGCGGAAATGGGTCTCCTGGACTAGGACTACGTCTGCAGCTGAGGATTTGAACTCCTTCAAAGCTAACCAACGCTTGGGGATGGAGTTCAAACCTTTAACATTGTAGGTAAGGACCCGCAAAGCCATTATTATAAAGTGACTTTAGCTTAAGGTAACCATAAAAAACAAATACTGGCCATAAATACCCGTATAAACCAGATGAGCAAAGAGTTTCATGGTGTATCCTAGGAAGGAAAAGCATATAGTAGCATACAACATCAACAATAAGGTTAAAAAGTTAAGCAGAATGTGGACAAAACGAACCAAATATGGAAAACAGGCCAAAAAAAAAAAAGACCTAGAGAAAAACAAAATAAACAAAAAAACAATGAAATATGGCCTGGGGGGTAAAAACCACCCAGCAGTCCACGGCCGTGGAACAAAAGGAAGCACACAAGGGGCTCCAGCACATCTGGAGTGACCCCCGCCACCTTCCAGTGGTGGTTAAGGGCAGCGGGAAAAATATACCATAGTCCAAAGGAGAAAAAAAAAAGAAAAACCGGTAACCCATGGGTATGGGTGTAAACCCCCCAAATTAGGGGGAACATGGTGACATAAGGGCCGAAGCCGGAGAAAGTCAGATATAGAAGTTGAGTTCCCCTCAAGGTGGAAGTCTAGGAAAGGGATTTCGTTGGGGAGTGGAGAAGGAATTCCCTGACTTCCCACGAACAGGAGTCCAAATCCGGCCTGGGATGGATGTGGGTTTAGGTGTCATCGGGAGCGGAGTGGGATCCTCATCAGGTAGCGGTGGAAGACCAAGATTGCGGATGAATGCTTCACTTTCCTGTAGGTCTCTCATGGAATATTGGATCCTGTCTTTAGTGGCCGACAGGCGGAAAGGAAAACCCCAGCGGTATGGGAATTGATGGTTCTGTAGATGCATGCTCACAGGGCGGAAGCTGCGGGGTTTAGCAAGGGTAATTGGAGATAAATCGCTGAAGATTTGTATCTTGGCCCCCTTGAATTCCAGCCGGGATTTATTGCGGGTAGCCACGGTCAGAGCTTCTTTGCTATCGTAGTAATGGAAGCGGACTATCATGTCCCTGGGGTTAGCTCCTGCAGGGGGCTTCGGAGCCAGAGATCTGTGAGCTCTATCTAATCTCCAGTCTATGTCTGGGATCCAAGGGGCCACAACATTAACGCCTGTAGTTTGGCGTCTAGTACATCAACCGTCATGGGTGTAGACATTGTGCCTGAGGGGTCGTCCATCAGCGTCTGCGAAGTAGCTAGTGCGATTGATGGAGAGGGTACCTGTGAGGAGGCAGGAGTGCCTGAGTGCAGGGATGGGGATGCAGGCCTGCTCAGGAAGCGGTCTAGAGTCGGTGAAGGCCGCAAATCCAGGGACTGAGACTGAGAGGGGTGCTTTGGCCCATATTTCACCATGAGATGCTGGGACTAGGTATTAGTTAGATAAATACGTATGAATGATGCCCCCCGATGCGAAAGTGGATATGTGTTGCGGAAGGGCTTAGGAAGGTGGCAAGGGTCAACGTAGCATGCTTACATGGTTACATGGCTGCCATCATGGGAGGCCTGATGTGTGCCCACAGTGGTGTCACGTACCTTCTAGTAGCGAGCCCGAATTGCGGAGAGAGGCCTCCTTTACGACTCCCACTACCGGTTTCCTGGCAATACAACAGGGAACACAGGAGTAAGGAGGGGTACAGGTGCCTGGCAGGATCAACAGATGGGTAGGATGGGTAGGCGAGGATCAGTGGAGCAGGTGATCACAGTGAAGGGACCAGCAGGTAGTTTATAGCAGATACACAGTTCAATGGAGCAGGTAACTTGGAGATAAACAGTGCAGGGAAGCAGGTCACTAGTAGCAGGTGAACAGGGTAATATACACAAGTGCTTGCAGCAGATAACAGTCAATATAAGCAGGTACTAGAAGCAGATGGATAGTGTAATACTAGCAGATCACTTGTAGCAGATAATACAATCCAGTATAAGCAGGTGACTTGCAGCAGACAGGTAGTTCAATATGAGCAAGCACTTATAGCAGATGAACAGTTCAGTAAGCAGATTATTTGCAGCAGATAGGTAGTTCAATATGAGCAGGCACTTATAGCAGATGAACAGTTCAGTATATAAGCAGGTTACCCTTCTAGCAGACGGATGGTCAGAGCAAGCCGAATCGGATACCAGGCAGGAACGAAGTACAAGGGAACAGGCAGGAGAATAGTCACAACAAGCCGAGGTCGGGTGCAGGCGGATAGCAGATGGGTCACAGGCAGGCCGGGTCAAACAGGAACAAACAACACAGATCAGGTCTCACAGGTATAATGCTGTTGAGCAGACAGCAAAGACTGTTGGCAAGAGGCTGGTTTAAATAGGCCGTTTGGCGCCAATACGGATGCACGCACGCGACCGTGCGCGTGCCTGCGCACCTGTGTACGAACGTAAGGGCGTTCGTACGATCGTGCGTACCCGCGACGATCGTACATCAGAAGACCTGGAGGACAATCTCTTCGTGAGATTTTCATGACAAGTGGTGGCAGCTGTAACGTGCAAATCTCAAGAAAACAAGAGGGGGGGGTGGCAGATAGGCAGTGGTGCAGGTGGACTCCTGGGGTTAGGGCACTGTCCAGTAGGTAAGCCTGAAAAGCCAGCAGGAGTAGAGGGCTAGGGGGGGAGAATGTCCCGGGAGTCCCAAGATGGCCACTGGCTAGGCCTAAGCCTCAAACTCTGAGTGGTATGGCGGCTGAAGAAGTATATATGGCACTCCCAGGGGTGGCTGCTTCTTATTGTGGCGGGGTCCCCTATCCCTCTCCGAGTTGTCCGTGTTATTGAGGGTAAAGGATGCTGGAAAGGGAACCCTGTGACCAGCCTTGGGTGTACCAAGATGGCCGTCGGCGCTCACATGAGGTCCCGGGGCCGCGATCGCCATTCGATCCACCGCTGAAAGGCCACAATTCTGCATCCCCAGGCGGGGGGTATCCTCTGGTTCGTGTATGAGGCCGATCTAGCTGTGGGAGCAGTTACCATAGCGGTCGGGACTCGGGTAGCGGAGGTAGGCCGCAAGATGGCGGCGGTGGATCTCCTGCAATGGCGGCGGCCGTGAGTCAGCCCGGAGGGAGCAGATACGACGAGGCCAAAAAATAATGGCTGTAGCAGGCAGCGGGTGGCTCCAGCAGTATGGATGGGTGGGTTGGGGTCCCTTTGCAGGTATCCCGATCGTGGCTGGAGGTGGATGGGGTCCGGCTTCAGTGGAGCTCCTCTCATTCACGTCCGTCCTCTTTGGCTTCCGGACACGCCCCACGTCTTCATTTTTTTACGTTTGAACATTTGGCCCACGGAAGCCTGCCTTTTTCCAGAAAAACGTGAGGACGGCATGATGAAAGGTGGAGTGGAGGACAATTGTGAGGAGAGAGGAGAAGGAGAAGTAGAAGAGCCTGGACGGTCAGAGCCTGGAGCGTGGCTTTGTGGGTTCTGACAGCTTTGCTAGTTGAGTGTTAGGCTTACCGCGACTTATGTGTTGAATGCAAAGGCTGCAGATGGCAACACTGTCAGCAGCGGACACGTTAAAAAAAAGCCCACACTGCGGAGCCATGTCCCGGCATCCTGGGAGCGTCAGATTTGACCGTACATGGTTGATGGCTCGCTCCTGATACGTTAGCAGTCTGGTTTGTCCCTCCTGTGCAATGTAAGTTCCGCCTGCTTCTCCTCCCTATCTGCTGGTCCATCTCTCCCTCTGAGCTCCCTTCCTCTTCCTCTCTTGTGGGCACCCACGTGACATCCCTAGACACGTCATCATCGATGTCACCTTCCCCACCACTATAATTAGAGATCTCGGAGTAGGCAGCAACAGTGGGGAACAACCTCCTTGGGCTGCTCTGGGTACTGTCGTCAGACTGCTGAGTAGCGGTTGATGCTACCTTCTCTTCCTGATCCAATGTCAAGAATGGCTGCGCATCGAAATGTCTTGTGATGGATCTGAAAATAATTCCTGTGACTCAAGCGGAGGGTATATGGTGGTGGTGTTGGTAGTAGTGTCTTTGAGGGTGCAGATAGAGGATGAGGAGGGTGCAGTAGAGTAAGGCTGAGTAAGCCACTCAACCCAGTCTGGTGTGTCCTTTGACCTAATCGAACGCACCTTGTGCAACTTCCCACATTGGCTCAAGCCTGGTACTCCTGCCCTACCCCTACCACCCCTGTGGAAGGGCCTGCCTCTTCCTCTGCCTGTCATTTTTTAAATGACCCTGTGACAAAAGTCTCTAGAGAAGTGCAGTACATGTGGAAGAAGGTATATAACACCCCGCTTCAATCTGTCATTTTGGGGGCCCACTGGACTATCACACCAGTTATAATACTTTTTTCTAATAGCGTTTGTCACTCTGCAGAACCGCTCAGCAGTCACAATGCCGCACATTAGAAATGCACTATACTATGCATTCTATATTTGAAAGTATTTTATACGTGTATTACACCCCTATATAATGCACACCTAATAGTACACCTATACCAGTCCTTCAAAGGAGTTTTGTGGACCTATATTCGTTAGCGATTTGTGTCGCTACAGTCTGTCCCTGCGCCGCACAGCAACCTCTCCCTACACTGACAAAAGAGCTGCAGAACCGCTCAGCAGTCACAATGCTGCACAGTAGAAATGCACTATAATATGCTTTCTATATTTTAAAGTATATTATAAGTGTATTACAGCCCTATATACTGCACACCAAACAATAGTACACCTATACCAGTCCTTAAAAGGACTTTTGTGGACCTAATAGCTAGTGATTACAGACTGTCCCTGCTTGGCACAGCAACCTCTCCCTACACTGACAAAAGACAGAATGTAAAATGGCAGCCAGATCAGGTCTATTTATAAGGTAGGGGGTATGTCCATGTGCTGAAATGTCTCAATTGGCTGTCCTGTACCACATGATGGATGTGTCATGGGTCAAAGTTCTTCACAATGTAAAAGAAAATGGCAGCCGCAAACAGCGCCATATGTCCGCTGGTTTGGCGAATAGCGAACACGCAAAGTTCGCTGCAAACCGACCGTGGGGCGAACCGCAAGGCCATCTCTACATGTGAATGTGCTTGAGTAAAAAGTTTAATTATGAACAAAGTGTGACTTCCTTTTTCAATGTGCAAACGCATTTGTATTTGTAGTAAAGTTGTTTTCTGTGACAATGGGTGTTATTTACTAAAGGCAAATCCACTTTGCACTCCAAGTCTCCAAGTTCAGTTTCAGGTGCACTTTTGCGGTGCACTTGTAATGCATAGCGGATTTGCCTTTAATAAATAACACCCACAGTGCTTTTTAATTTTCCCCAATCACGCCATTTTCATGACTCCACATATTTCTGTCATGGTGCTGAAAAAGAGCAATATTTGTCAGTAATGCACTACATACATTAACAACAAAACAAGGTGTGTGTGTAGCAGACTCACAACATAATAATATTATCTGAAGAAGACACCGTCACCTCATCTCGCACAGAAATTGGGTTTGCACTGTTGAAGAAAAAGGCCCAAAAAAAAAAAAGCTAGGAGACACCTAATACAAACCCAAGTAGTAAATGAAAACAAATATTATTGCACTTTGCAGGAGAAATTTATAAAAGAAATGCCTCTCAAACATTGTCTGGCATATCAATGCCCCCCTACCCCCAAAGTACTTCATATATCTGTTTCTGACCTCACGGGCGCTTTGGGGGTGCAAGCCAGGATGGCCAGCTTCAAAGGCCGCCAGGTTGGCGTGTTCAGGTAAGTCTGCATCAGGCCCAACTGAGGCCACATAGTTTGGCAAGTACTTCTTCAAAAAATTGTGCAGAATGCAGCATGAAAGCACAATATGAGTTTATATTCCGCCATGTGGATTGGTTTCAAAAAATAGGGTGAACCGGCTGGCCATTATCCCGAAAGTGTTCTCCACTACTCTTCTGGCTCTAGCCAGCCGGAAATTAAAAACCCTCTGTTCCAGGGTGAGGGTCCTCATCAGGAAAGGCCGCAACAGATGGTTTGCCAGCACAAGCACTTCATCCGCGACGAAGACGAAGGGGAGTCCTTCCACATTCTCCTCTGGAGACGCCAGTAGAACTCCATCTGCGCGATCACTCCACCATCTGGCCATTTTTCCCCATGTCCACATACAGGAAGTCGTATGTCGCTGACACCACCGCCAACATCACGATACTATTATACCCCTTGTAATTATAATGGTAGGACCAAAGTTGGGGGGTGGGACGATGCGGACCTGTTTCCCATCAATTGCACCTCCACAATTGAGAATGTCCCAATGGGTAGCAAAGTGGGAGGCCACAGTCTGCCATTCCTGTGGCGTTGAAGGAAACTGTGGAGTCAAACAAGAAAAAAAAAAATAGTAATTTCGCACATCAACACTGCAAGCAGATTAGACACAAACATTTTTGGCCAAGATCAGTATAACATTTTTGGAAATTAGTATTTAAAGCCAAAAGTATAAAGGTTCCCTTATCAGATTCCTCCTCCCCTCTGATGGCCCGTTGCAAAAAATTAGGGGGAGGGGATGATGTTTTGGACAGGTAACCCTCTCCACTTCATTGAGAGCTGAATGCATAAATAATGTGTGATACTTTGGATAGCCACTCCTTACTTACACTATTGGCAGCCCACTTGACAGGTAAGAAGTGTCATAATACAAAAAAAAAAAAAATGAACAAATGGAAGCACATTTTTACATTCTGCTATTACCCATCAAGATAATATTAGGAGAAAAAAAAACTTAAAACAGTAGCATTTGAAAGTATTGAGGCAGACCCTTGCACTACATGCTTTGGTGAATTCATCCATAAATCTGACCACAAAAGAGGTAGGTATAGTGTGTATTGGGTTTGGCAAAGTCAGCAGATAGAGGATTGGTATCTGCTGACCTAGCAGTTGGGGGAGGGGGGATGCTATTGAGTTCAGGCCCTCCGAAAAAAACCTCTGGCACTTTGCATGAATTTAAGCACACACAACATTTGCACACATTTTAGGGGGTGTTTAGGGGAAAGCAATACTATGGAGCTGACAAAATACATTGCTAAGTGACTAGGCTAGAGGTGTATGGGCCCAGAAGAGCATGCTGGGGAGGTTAGTGAAGGCAAATATGCAGGAAGGACAAAAAAGGAACTTTAAAAGCTTCCAGCATGGATGAGGACAAAGGGGTACAGCATATTAATTACAGCATATTGCAATCCTTGTTTATTAGGAAAGATCCTGGGGGGAGATGCCTGTCGAGAACTTGAGGTCCTGAAGACTTCTCCCTGTTGCCAAGTACCACAACGTGGCAACTAGCCTCTGCTTGGAGTGATGGCTTGCTGCATGCAGGTATCCTGCCTGCTGATATAAGGGGACAGCAAAGCCAACAGACGGTGAAAAACTGGGTCCGTCATCCAGAGAGAATTCCTGAAATCATCAGGATTATTCTCCTGGATCTCACGAAGTAAAGGCATGTGCAAGAATTGGTCATGCTGGAGCAACCAATTCTTGCTCCATGAACTCCTCCTCGCCCTGTTCATGGACTGGGATTGTGTCCAAGCTAAAAGCCAAACACCAAGCCCCTGCACAGCACAAACTCTACGATGAGTATGTACACGAAACATGGCTTTAAAACGGTCGGCTGGTCAGAACGGACTAACATAAAGCACCGATAAACAGCAAACTGAAAACCAGAAACAAGCGGACAATAAGCACTGAAAATCATAGCGTACTAAATAAAATATAGGACGCAATGACAAACAAATGCGAACTGACTACACGCACTGATAAGCAGATACGCACTGACAAGCACAAACTGTGGAGCAGTAACGATCTGAAGCACAAGTCTGAAATGGGCGAATTGTCTCTAACCAAATTTCAACGAACACGCAATAAACAGCAGAAGGAGTACAAAGGGTGCCGCATGTGGTGCTGAACGTCCCTTTTATAGTCCCTTCGTATGCCGTTTACGTCACCGCATTCTCGAAGATTGGAAATTCTGACAACTTTGTCTAACCGTGTGTAGGCAACACTAGTTTCGGACAAAATCCATCAGCAATTATCCGACGGATTTGGTGATCGGAATGTCCGACTGTGTGTACGGGGGCTTATTCTACTGGATCTCATGAAGCAAAGGCATGTGCGAGAATTGGTCATGCTGGAGTAACCAATTTTTGGTCCATGAACTCCTCCACGCCCTGTTCATGGACTGGTCAAAGTATGAACCCCAACACCAAGCCCCCACACAGCACAAACAATACGACGAGTACGTACCCGCACCATGGTTTCAAAACGTTCAGCTGGTCAGAACGAACTTATAACAGAAGGAACTGAACAGCAAGGCCTGTGAAGAGCGAGCTGAAAATCAGTAACAAACGGACCAGAATGCACTGAAAAACAGATACGAACTGACTACACACACTGAAAACCAGATACAAACCCTTTGCACAAACTGAACAGCAGTAAAACGATCTGAAAAAGCTGGAGTCTGAAAAGTGCAAATCGTCTCTAACCAAATTTCTACTAACATGAGATCAGCAGAAGTAGCCCAAAGAGTGGCACACTGGGTCTTGAACTTCCTTTTTCTAGTCCCGTACATGCTGTACATCACTGCGTTCTTAACGATCGGATTTTGGTGTGTGTGTATGTACGCACAACAGTTTCAGCAGAACTCTGTCGGAAAAACCTTCGGAGTTTATTCCGACGGGAAAACCGGTCTCGTGTACGCGGCATCAATGTTGCCTTTCTTTCATCTTGAACCAGTCTGCCTATTCTGCTTGGACATCAACAAGGCATTTTCATCCACACAACTGCTGCTCACTAGATATTTTCTCTTTTTATGACCATTATCTGTGGTTGATGGTTGTGTGTGGAAATCCCAATAGTTCAGCAACTTTTGAAATACTCAGACAAGCCTTCCTGGCACCAACAACCATACCTCATTCAAAGTAACTTACATCCTCTTTTTTCCCAATTCTGATGCTCGCTTTGAAATTCAGCAAGTTGCCTTTACCATATCAAGATGCCTAAATGCATTGAGTCTCTGCCATGTGATTGGCTGATTAGCAATTTGTGTTACCAAGCAATTGAACAGGTGTACCTAAAAAAGTGGCCATTGAGTGTATATGCAGTGGTAAATATTAGCGATGGACGAATTGACAGGACACTTCGCGAACGCAAACCGCAAAAGCGGCCAAAAGTTTGTGAACTGCAAAGAATGCGGCGGACCCCATTGACTTTAATAGCAGGCGAACGTTAAAAACCTACAGGTCATATTTTCAGCCACTAAATACTTACTAGCTGTGCACACATAGTCCCACAACAAGGACACTAACATAACAAAAGTATTAAGTGAATCTAGGATCGACAACGACAAGCATTCTTTTTTTATCTGTGAAATTTTGACAATTCAGGAGCGCATGAAGGCCATGGAGGAGAGGCAAGGTCAGGGCAGGCTATGAAGGGGGTGCAGGAGATGATCAGTGCCACAGTAAGGGCAGCGCAGTCCTGTGCCAGTGTCCCAGTGTACCAACCTGTGCTTGAGCCCCTCCCTTTGCCCGGCCCTTACCCCCACCTATGCAGGGCTCCACTGCGGTGGTCCGGAGGTGCCAGTCCAGTGCTGATCCTCAGCCATAGTGCTGGCACTGCCTGCTGATTGGCTTCTCCGCTGCTATCTCCTTCACTGTCTGAAACCAGTACCGCGATAGAGACTGAGCACTGACACCAGTACCGCGATAGAGACTGAGCACTGACACCAGCACCGAGATAGAGAGCACTGACACCCCACCAGCACTGTGATAGAGAGCACCGACACCAGCACCGTGATAGAGCGCACCGACACCAGCACCGTGATAGAGCGCACTGACACCAGCACCGTGATAGAGCGCACTGACACCAGCACCGTGATAGAGCGCACTGACACCAGCACCGTGATAGAGCGCACTGACACCAGCACCGTGATAGAGCGCACTGACACCAGCACCGTGATAGAGAGCACTGACACCAGCACCGTGATAGAGAGCACTGTTGCTGGTAGTGTCTTTGGGGTGCACACAGCAGAGAGTGAAGAGGGTGCAGATCAAGAGGATGAGGAGGGTGCAGAAGAGTAAGGCTGAGTGAGCCACTCAAATAAGTCTGGTGCGTCCTTTGACGTAATCGCATGCACCTTCTGCAATTTGCCACTTTGGCTCAAGTCTGTTGCTCCTGCCCTACCCCTACCACCCCTGCTGAAGGGCCTGTCTCTTCCTCTGCCTGTCATTTTTTAAATGACCCTGTGACAAAAGTCTCTAGAGAAGTGCAGTATGTATGTGGAAGAAAGTATATAACACCCCGCTTCAATCTGTCGTTTTTGGGGGCCATTGGTCTATCACACCAGTTATAATACTTTTTTTAAATTGCGTTTGTCACTCTTTGAAGTATCGCTGCAGAACCGCTCAGCAGTCACAATGCTGCACAGTGGAAATGCACTATACTATGCTTTCTATATGTGCAAGTATTTTATACGTGTATTACACCCCTATATACTGCACACCAAATAGTACACCTATACCAGTCCTAATACCAGTCCTAATCCCAGTGATTTGCAGACTGTCCCTCAGTCCCTACACTGATAAAAGACAGCTGCAGAATCGGTCAGCACTCAGCACGGCAGTCAAGTATAATATGCTTTCTATATTTGAAAGAAAGTATATTATACGTGTACAACCCTATATACTGTACACCTATACCAGTCCTTAAAAGGACCTTTGTGGACCTAATAGTGATAGCTAGTGATTAAACTGACTGTCCCTGCTCCACACAGCGTCCTGTCCATACACTGACAAAAGACAGCTGCAGAATCGGTCAGCAGTGCACTCAGCAATCAGCAGCAGTGCACCAGAACCTTATATACTGTACACCTATACCAGTCCTTAAAAGGACTTTTGTGGACCTAATAGCTAGTGATTTGTGTCACTACAGTCTGTCCTTGCTCACCACAGCAACCTCTCCCTACACTGACAAAAGACAGAATGTAAAATGGCCGCCAGATCTATTTATAAGGTAGGGGGAATGTCCAATTGTCCATGTGCTGAAATGTCTCAATTGGCTGTCCTGTACCCCATGATGGATGTGTCATCATGGGTCAAAGTTCTTTCACAATGTAAATGCATATGTCCGCGTTATATATCAAATCCACTCTCAGAATAACAGAAGAGCAGTAGAATCTGGTATATATCAGACTAAAGCCTCGTACACATGATCAGATTGTTGGCCAACAAAACCATGGAAATTTGACCGAAGGGGGTTGGCCCAAGCTTGTGTTGCATACACACGGCACACAATTGTTGGCCAACAAACATGAACATAGTGACGTACTATGTGGTTTCAACTCTTTAGCGCCATACTTTGGGCTCCTTCTGCTAATTTTGTGTTAGTAGAAGTTTGGAGAGTGTTGATTTGCGCTTTTCATTTTGTTTTTGAACGGCCGCTTGCCAACCAGAAATGATGCGGAATCGGAGGAGATAACGTGTTATTCATTATTGGCCTTGGAGTTATTGCTTTGATATTTTTTTGGCTGAATAATGATTTGATTTATTTTCTATATTTTTGGATGCACAGAATGCACCGATTGGTTAAAGCGGGAGTTCCGCCGTTTTTTTAAAAAAAGCCAGCAGCTACAAATACTGCAGCTGCTGACTTTTAAAATAAGAACACTTACCCGCCCAGCGCGCCCGCGATGTCGGCACCCGAAGCCGATCTCTCGATCGTCTCTCGGGTGCTGCCGCCGCCATCTTGGCTATGGAAATCAGGAAGTGGAGCCTTGCGGCTTCATTTCCCGGTTCCCCACTGCGCATGCGCGAGTCGCGCTGTGCTATAAGGATGGTCCCCGCTGTCTCTGGGATCCGTGTTTTCCAGCAGACAGCGGACCTGCGGAAAGGGGCGTAGATTCTGCAGATATCTATGCCGGAAGTGAGTGAAGATACCTGTACTGTACAGGTACCTGCACCCCCCTCCCCCCTGAAAGGTGCCAATTGTGGCGCCAGAGGGGGGGAGGGTTCCAATGAGCGGAAGATCCACTTTAGGGTGGAGCTCCGCTTTAAGTTCTATTGGCAGATAGCATGTATAAATTTTTATTTTTTTTAATGCACAATAAAAAAATTGTGTAGAATAATACTGTGTTTTACTTCAAATGACAGTTTGGGAGTAGGCAGTTACAGTTAAAAAAAAAAATAGGATTTTTGTACTCACTGTAAAATCCTTTTCTCTGTAATTCACCGATCGACAAAGCTCCTCTCTGTAACTAAATGGGTTGTTTAGCCTGCCATTAGGAGAACTAGGCAAAATTGTTACACACTACACAGAACTTTTAGTCCTGCCCCAGGGGGGTGGACCCTGTGCTAACAACCCTTCCCGCTGCTCCCAGCAGATTCAGTACGTCAACAAGCAGTATAACGTAGAGAAGAGGAGGGGTGGGTGCTGTGTCGGTCGGTGAATTACAGAGAAAAGGATTTTACGGTACAAAAATCCTATTTTCTCTTATATTCACCGACCGACACAGCTCCTCTCTGTAACTAAATGGGACGTAACAAGCAGTGCCAAACGAGGGGTGGGAAAAACAACATAAAAACCTCATCCACCATGGCAAGTGGGAACTAGCAAAACTAAACCCACAAAAAAAAAGAAAAAACAGCAGTGTGTGGAAAAACAACACCATATAGCCGGGTATCCCCAACAGGAGTGAGCCCCAAGACCGCAACATTGCGGAACTAATGCAACAGTGCATTAACAAAACAGTACTGCGTTTTTATCGAAACACCAGGAAAAAACTCAATTGCAACTACACGGCCGTCTGCAAAACTTTGCGGCCAAAACAGGCATCAGCCGATGCACTGACGTCTACCTTGTAGAACTTGGTAAACGTATGGACAGACGACCAGGTCGCAGCCTTACACACCAAAGCGACAGACGCTTGGTGTCGGAAGGCCCAAGAGGTTCCGATTGCTCTTGTAGAGTGGGCCAAGACTGGAAAGGGGGGCACTTGCCCCTTCAAGGCGTAGGCTTGTACTACAATCTGCCTGATTAACCTGGAAATGGTGGCCGACGAGACCGCCATGCCTTTCTTAGGACCAGCCACTGAAACAAACAGTCTGACTTCCGAAAGGGAGCTGTGGCAGACAAGTACACCTTCAGAGCCCTGACCACATTGAGAGCGTGAAGGGCCACCTCCCTGGGGTGCTTCGGCTTAGGACACAACAATGGTAATACAAAGTCCTCATTGATATGAAAAGCCGAAACCACCTTTGGTAGAAAGGACGGTTGCGGACGCAACACCACCTTATCCCTGTGGATGACCAGATAAGGCGGCTTGCAGGACAAGGCCGCCAGTTCCGAAACCCTCCTGGCCGATGTGATGGCCACTAGAAAGACCAGCTTCTGTGAAAGGGTCAACAGGGGAATCTCCCTGATATTCTCAAACGGCGGCTTCTGAAGCACCGACAACACCAGGTTAAAATCCCATGGGGGTAACGGAGGACGCACCGGAGGGACTAAATGTCGTACCCCCTGAACAAAGGTACTCATTAATGAGTGATATGCCAGGGGTCGCTGAAAAAAGACAGCCAGGGCTGAAATGTGCCCCTTAATGGTGGTCGACGCCAATTTCTGGTCCACTCCAGGCTGAAGAAACAGCAGGATCCTGGATATAGAAAAGGAGCACGGATGCCACCGGTTCTCCTCACACATGGAGATGTAGGCCTTTCAGGTACGATGGTATATCTTCAGTGAAGAAGATTTCCGCACCCTCAGCATAGTTGAAATCACAGAGTCTGACAGACCCCGGCTCTCAATTGCCATGCCGTTAAAGCCAGCGATGGTAAAGCAGGGTGAAAGATTGGACCTTGAGATAGGAGGTCCTCCCTCAGTGGCCACTGAGGCCAATCTGGGGCAACCAGGATTGCTGGAATCCCCTCAGCTTCCACTCTGCGAAGCAGACGTGGCAACAGTTTCAGTGGAGGAAAGGTGTAGATCAGCTGGTACTGATCCCATGGAGCCACCAGCGCGTCTGACGCGTCTGCCCACGGATCTCTTGTCCTGGACACGTATATCGGCACCTTCCGATTTAGACGGGAGGCCAAGAGATCTACATCCGGAGTGCCCCATTTCAGGCACAGCAGCTGGAATATCTCCAGATGCAACGGCCATTCTCCTGGGTCCAGATTCTGACAACTCAGATAGTCCGCCTGCCAATTTTCCACCCGGGATGTAAATGGCTGACAGGGCCGGAACGTGTCGCTCTGCCCACCGAAGTATGTGAGCGACCTCCCAAGCAGCAGCTGAGCTTCTTGTTCCCCCTTGGTGATTTATGTATGCCACAGCCGTGGTGTTGTCTGACTGAATCCTGATCGGACGCCCTTGAAGACTCATCGACCAAGTGTGGAGGCACAGCCTGATCGCTCTCAATTTGAGCAGATTGATCAGCAACTTGGATTCCTTCCGCGATCAGAGGCCCTGAGCCGACTGAATCCCAATTACTCCACCCCAGCTGGACAGACTGGCATCCGTAGTGATCACCGTCCATTTCAGAGGAAGGAACGATTTTCCGGACTAAATCACCGGGGACCTCAACCAACAGACCAGGGAGTCTGACTGGTTGGCTCACCTGGATCAGCCGATCCAGGTGCTGATCCAGGGACAATGGAGATTTGTCCCATTTTGTCAATATCTCCTTCTGCAGGACTCTGGTGTGGAACTGGGCATAAGGTACTGCCTCCAAAGAGGCCACCATGAGTCCCAGTACTTGCGGTTCATCAGTAGCTTGACCACAGATCTGAGCGTCAGCAATTTGTCTGAGGGGAGAAAAACCCTTGCTTCCCTGGAGTCCAACAGTAACCCCAGGTACTCCAGACGCTGAGTTGGTACAACCACCGACTTCTTTAGGTTCAACATCCACCCAAATTCTAGCAGTCTGCATGGTGATCGCCGCATCCTCCTCTAATTCTGAGGCGGAAGATGCTCTCAGGAGGAGATCGTCTAGGTAACCCACTATCGCGATCCTGCGCAGCGCCAATACTGGAGCCAGTACTTTGGTAAAGACTCGGGGGGCTGATGCCAGGCCAAAAGGAAGAGCCACAAACTGGTAGTGGGCTTCCCCCACTGCCAAACACAGACATTTTTGATGCCGAAGGCAAATGGGAATGTGCGGGTAAGCATCCTGGATGTCCAAGGACGCCAGGAAGTCCCCTTGATGGAGTGCAGCGACTACTGAGCGAACCGATTCCATTCTGAACCTCTGCACTTTTACAAAGTGATTGAGGGCTTTTAAGTCCAAGATTGGACGTACCCCTTCCTTCTTGGGAACCACAAACAGATTTGAGTAGAACCCCTGGAAGGATTCCGATTCTGGAACTGGTAAAATCACCCCCTGATTCAGTAAGTCTCTTACTGCCCCTAGCAGGGCCTTCTGGCGAACCGGGGACGTGGGTATGCTGGAGGGGAAGAATCTGGTTGGCGTCCAAGAGAGAAAGTCTATCTTGTAGTCGTTGGAAATCAGATCGCAGACCCATTGGTCGGATAACCAGGAGGTCCACCGGGCTGCAAACTCCCGAAGACGACCCCCACCTGATATGTGGGTGGGGGCAAACCTTCATGCGGTAGCACTTTTGTTTGCAGGCTTGATAGGCTTGCGGTTCCAGGGACGCTTCTGGCCGTACGTGGATGTCATGTCAGGCTGGGGACATTTTGCCAAACCACTGGGCGGACGAAAAAGCAGTTTGAGCGGAAAAAGAGGGCCCTTGCCTACGGTGTGGCTCCTTAGCCTTCCTGGCCTGTGGGAGTAGTGTACTCTTACCACCCGTGGCATTTTTAAGAATGTCATCCAATGAAGCTCCAAAGAGCCGGTTGCCAAGGAAGGGAAGATCCGTCAGGGCTTTCTTGGATGCCTGGTCAGCAGACCAGCATTTTAGCCAAATCAGGCACCTCAGCACCACAGCTGACACTGAAGCCCTGGATAACAGAGGGAGAGTATCCAGGGCCACGTCAAACGTACTTAAGGCCTTGCACTAGTTGGTCTGCTAGTTCCACGCAGACAGGGAAGGCCTGTTGCTCTCCCAATTCAAGGTGCAAAAGTTATGCTCACTCTGTCAGTGTCTGACACCAGTGCGGATGCCAGTACTGGACGCAAGGCAGACCCCACAACCATAAACAAGGAACGAGCCACTGCCTCAGCCTGCCTGTCCGTGGGATCCTTGAATGCAGGAGTCCCCTCAACCGGGATCGTGGTTACTTTATTTAACTTGGATACTGGGGGGTCCACGACCGGAGGAGCTGACCATTTTTTGAGAAGGCTTTCCTCAAAGGGGTAACGCACCACCAAGTTTTTGGGAAACGAAAAGGTCCGTTGCGGGCGACCCCATTCCCTGTAGATGAATTTGTCAAAATAAGTCAAATACGGGAACACCTTAGGTGAACGTGCTGGCTTGTGGGACCCAAAAGGGACCGGTACATCAGCAGAGGGATCCTGAATCTTCAGGGTATCATGCACAGCTGTGATAAGTGCTCCAACAAGAGCTTTGTCACACCCGGACCCGGAATCATCCTCACTGTCTGAACGGTCCTGGTCAACTACATCTGATAGGTCAGAGCAGGGGTCACCAGCCGCAGCAGGGCCCGAGTCCACATCAGAGCTCTCCCCAGACGACGGGGGGGGGGGCAGGGGCCTCTTACGTGCACCTTTCCTTCCACGCGCCGCCTCTATCTTAGCAACAAAAAAATTAAGGACCGCTGTCAAGGTGTCCATGGGCACCGTGCCATCCGCAGGTGACCCGGTTGCAATAGCCTGGATTTCGGGGGAAGAAACCCCAGTTTCTGAAGCCATGCTGACCCCAGCCTGTCTGCCACCTGCAAGGGGACTTAGGACAGTGAAGGTCCCACCCGCCTGCTGCCGCCGCGTGGGGAGGGGAGGGGTACTTGTCGCCAGGCTCACCACCCTGGGGCGTTCTGTGAATGCCACTAGCCGTGCCTGTAGTCCCTAGTAGGTTACCCAGATGCAGAGTGGAGAAAACTGTGTCGGCAGCAGCTGTCAATAATAGCAGTAAAACTTTCTGCATAGCTTGCTCCAGCGTTCAGCAAAGAGCCATCCAGCGTCCTGCACACACAGTGGACACAGGAAACAGAGCACATGTAAAGCTGTCACAAAAGAACTGCTGTGAAAAGAGCGCTCAGGCTTCAAGAAAATGGCCGCCAATGCAACTAATAGGGGAATCCCATAGAAGATGGCTGCTGAGGCTCACAAGGGGAACCTGCCTTTTCCACAGTCAAGATGGCTGCCAGACAGCGCCATGTGGTGACAGGACAAAGAGAGATAGGGACTAGGGAGAGAAGATAAGGAAGTGAGGCGGCCCCTGAATCGACCCCCCCAGGGAATGCCCAGCTGCTCATCCCACCGAAGTAGGGAGAGCCGTACTTACCAGTCCTGAAGAGCTGGGAGACATTCCATCACAGACCTACTCCTGTGCAGTTACAGGGTAGCTGTGTCTGTGATCCAGACATCAGTAGCCTGGTCATATGTATACCCCGGAGCATTGAAGCTCACCGACCACCTCTGGAGCTGAGGCATGTCATGGCCTGCTGAGCCTTAGCTGCGGCCTGCACACGCTCGATGGCAGGACTGGGGAGACTAGAAGGATAATCATTAACCAGCCTGTCACCCAGCTGGCAGTTGATAGACGATCCCAGGATCTTTCATCTTGCTCAAAAAACATCAAACCTGCAGCAAAAACACGGACCAAAAGGGCCCGCAGGGTTCCTAGGTCAATCTCCTTACTAGGCAAAATAAAAACGGAATCTGCTGGGAGCAGCGGGGAGGGTTGTTAGCACAGGGTCCGCCCCCCTGGGACGGGACTAAAAGTTCTGTGCATTGTGTAACAATTTTGCCTAGTTCTCCTAATGGCAGGCTAAACAACCCATTTAGTTACAGAGAAGAGCTGTGTCGGTTGGTGAATATAAGAGAAAATACAAATTAAAATTCACAAGGGACATTTCATAATTTGGCACGTCACGAATGTTAATTCTCCATTACAAACGCTAGTTTACAAGACCGACCGCTTCTGGCTCGCCCTTGCTTCCAAGTACGCGTGTTTGTACTTTGGACTTTTGGAAAATCCGAAAACACACATTTGCATACAGAAAATTTTAAAACCTGTTAGCCAACATTTGTCTGTGGAAAATCCGACAACAATTTACCGCCAACATCCTGTCATCACACATTTTCTGTCGGAAAGTCTGATCGTGTGTACGAGGCTTAAGGCTTGGTTCACAGATATGCGAATTGAATGCGGTTAAAAAAAGCATAACATGTGAATCAAACCGGCTTTCAATGGAGCCTGTTCACATGTGCGGAGCAGTCACAATGCGATTGTAAAAACGGTCATGTGTGCTTTTAGTTCAGGTTCATGTGCAATTTCAGGTTAATATTCACACTTGAATCACACCTGAACCGATGTACAGAACTGCACCAGACTGCCGCACACAAACTGTGGCCGCATATGTTTGAACCCAGCCTGAGAGATCAAAATCTTTAACCACTTGCCAACCAGCCACCGTCATTATACTGCGTCAGGTTGGCACGATCCCGTGAACCGTCGTAGCTGTATGTTGGCTCCTTTAAGCGGGATAGCAGGCGCGCGCCCGCTGCTATTCGGAAATGCCGATGCTAGTGACCGGCAGTTGCGATGACTACTGGCCACGCACGATTACGGGCGAGAGGCAGAACAGGGACAGCATGTGAAAGCACAAAAATCCCTGTTCTGTGAGGAGAGAAGAGGAGGTACAGATAGTGAGTTCTAATAGCTAGGAACACGATCTGTCATCCCCTATAATCCCTTCCACCTACAGTTAGAACACACACTAGGGAACACAGTTAACCCCTTGATCGCCCCCTAGTGTTATCCACTTCCCTGCCAGTGACATTTATACAGTAATCAGTGCATGTTTATAGCACTGAGTGCTGTAAAATTGTCAATCGTCCCAAATGTGTGAAACGTGTCCGATGTGTCCACCATAATATCGCAGTCTCGGGAAAAAATAAATAAATAAATACGCAGTAAAAAATACTAGTAAAAAAAAAAATACTAAAAATGCCATAAATCTTTCCCCTATTTTGTAGACACTAGAACTTTTGCGCAAACCAATCAATATATGCTTATTGCGATTTTTATTACCAAAAATACATATCGGTCTAAACTGAAAGAAAAAAAATAGATTTTTTTTTTTTAAAAAGGGGATATTTATTATAGCAAAAAGTACAAAATATTGTGTTTTTTTCAAAATTGTTGCAATGTTTTTGTTTATAGTGCAAAAAACAAAACAAAAAAAAAAAACCGCATGATCAAATACCAGCAAAAGAAAGCTCTATTTGTGGGGAAAAAAAAAAGAACATCAATTTTGTTTGGGTACAGCGTCGCACGACAATTGTCAGTTAAAGCGACGCAGTACCGTATCACAAAAATAGGATTTTTATAACAGCTTACCTGTAAAATCCTTTTCTTTTGAAGTACATCACAGGACACAGAGCCATAGTAATTACTATGTGGTTAGTCCACCTTCAGGTACTAGACACTGGCACATCCTAAGCAGGAAGTTGCCTCCCTATATAACCCCTCCCACTACTGGGAGTAGCTAAGTTTTGTAGCAAAGCAATACACGTGTATACTAGAAAGAGAGGTGGGACCTCTGTGTCCTGTCAGGGAGTTCAAAAGAAAAGGATTTGGGGCGTGGCTACAGCATGCACAAGTGAAGACGTGCTCTCCCTGAGCTCCGTGAGACCCGTGCCTTCACGAGCCTAAACGGCGGCTCCCCGGGGGGAATATTCACATAAAAAGATGCCACCGAAACGCAGGACATCCCCGCAGCCTCAGCAATCACAGTGGAGCCGATCCGAATCCCTGGATAACTACTTTGGGACCCATGGAGAACCGGCAAGTACAGCCAAAATGGCGCCCAGCACCAATGCGGCCGAGGCTGCCTCACCCATTGGCTCCCCACATATGCCTGTGCGGTCCCCGATTCCCCCCTCCTCTCCTTCCAGATCCGACAGCATTGAGGGGCCCACAAGCAGAAGCCATCCCTAGGAGGATAAAGACATCCGGTCCCACATCTTATCTCTCCCCACTAAAGCTAATTTAGAGCGGTTTGCTCACAGAGTAGAGAAGGCCCTGAGACAGGACATTTAAAACTTGCAGGCTGACAGCGCACCTGGGAGGGAGAGTGGAGACCTTAGAGACACAATTGGATGAGACCGCACCAACCCTGCAAGCTCTTACTGACCACTGTAAAATGCAAGATTGCAGGCTTGAGGCCCTACTGGATAAAATGGACGATTTTGAAAACAGGAGCTGCAGGGTTAACATCCGCATAAGAGGTCTCCCTGAAGCAACAGGTCCAAGGGACATCATACCCACCTTGCAAGGGGTCTTCAAACAAATACTAGGCTGGCAGGCACCCGAACACATCGAAATCATGTGACCTAGTTTCATAGTAAGGTCGAATAAAGAGTGAGTGTCTACCCCTATCCCTGTACATTGCACACTCACATTGGTCCCTACCCTCAAGGAGCCCACAATCCAAGGTCCCCATTCATATACTAGGGCCAATTTTGGACAGAAGCCAATTAACCTACCTGCATGTCTTTGGAGTGTGGGAGGAAACCGGAGTACCCGGAGGAAACCCACGCAGGCACAGGGAGAATATGCAAACTCCAGGCAGGTAGTGTCATGGTTGGGATTTGAACCAGCGACCCTTTTTACTGCTAGGTGAGAGTGCTAACCACTACACCACTGTGCAGACCTCTCTCAGACGACCCAGAAAAACCCAGAGATATTATCTGCAAGTTGCACAAATATTCACTTAAAGAGCGCATCATGAACCAATTTAGAGGAGTCAGACATGTGGACTTTGATGGCGCCAAATTTACCTTCTTCCCAGATCTCTCAAGACGCATGCTGATGCAACGCCATGCGCTTAAACGATGCTGGTGACTTTACAAGATGCCCAACTGCCTTATAGATGGGGCTTTCCGTTTAGTCTTTCAGCTACTAAGAATGGCAAGCAGTCTACCCTGCAAAATAAAGCTGATCTACCCCGTTTCCTGGAATCCCTTGGACTGCCGCAAGTGGACATCCCAGACCTACCTCTCCCTACGCGCCCTGAACCATGGCAATCAGGTCGCCGCCAAAATGGACCGAGGAGAGGCCCCTCTGGACACACACCACCTTCTCATCCTCCACAAGAGGCGGCTTGAACAGTTGTCCACCACACTGATGGCCCCTAAGCCATCTCATGGACATTATCTGATCCTCCCCCTGGCCGCCGTATTACTTTTTTTGCTTTTCTACCCGTTCGTTTTTTTTGTGGGTAGAGTAAGCTCTTCATATTGGCCGCGGGTCCTCCAGTGGACTCGCTCTTAGTGCCCTACCACTTCCCCCCAGTAGGACAACTCCTCGGAGTTATGCTCCCTTTTGGGAAATACCTCTGCTCACTGGACTCCCCGCCGTCCCCTCAATACGGGGGGGGGGGGGGGGGAGGGTGTAGTCTCCCAACCAAGGGAGAAGCTGCACTATGTTCTGCCATTTGTATTTTTCTATGTTAATGTTTCCATTGTTTCTTAAGCTCTAGGTTTTCTACGTCTGCTATAACTGGGGTTTGTTTTCCAGGCCTTTGCTTAAGCTCAAGGTGCTCCCTATGCTCTTTGCTGTGGGCTTGGACGTGCTGTTGGTACCATCTCCCCCCTGGCGCCGGTCTACTGGCTTGACTCTAACTCCCCGTCATAGCAGCCTTGAAGGTCGTATCCTATAACATGCGAGGTCTGGGATCCCCATCGAAACGCAGTAAGTTGTGGCTTGAGATGAGACGCATGGGGGCACACATCTTAGTGCAGGAAACATTTCCACACTGACTCTGTCCCCCACCTTCCCACGTACCTGTACACATCATGGTATCTCAGTAATTCCCCTTGTTCTAAATCAGGGGGGTAGCCATAGCTATTCACACTCCCTAACTGCTGGATCTGGAGAGCCGATTTGTATTTGTTAAAGGCACCATTTGTAACCGCAAGTTCACGCTTGCAGCCTTGTACGCCCCGAACAGTAAACAGCTTACCATCCTGGACTCCACCTTAGAGTCCCTCTCTGCCTTCCGGGAGGGCCAGCTAATCCTAGGGGGAGATTTCAATGTTAGCCCTGACCCTCAAATAGACACGTCCTCAGGCCGCTCAGCTCACTCATTTGCCTTTCTAAAACATTTTAGGAAACCCTACAGGCACATCACCTGGTCGACTGCTGGAGAATACTCCAACCGACGGATAGGGACTACAGCTATTTTTCAACCACTCAGTGTCTATACTTGTATAGACTTTCTGATGATGGACCAATGTTCCTTGGACTCTCTAGTGGGCGCCTCCATAGGTTCCATTACCATTTCTGACCATGCACCAGTCTCTATCTCCCTGCGTCCTCTGTTACTGAAGGCAAGGACATGGAGCTGGCGCTTGAATGACAGCATCCTGGATGATGCGGTTGCGCTAAAACAGGTATCAGATACCATCACTATGTACTTTGTGGAAAATAAACCAGGCGAAGTAAGCATTGGCTCTGTATGGGAGGGCCATAAGGCAGTGGTTCAAGGGGAACTGATATCCCAGGGACCAAGACTGAAGAAAGCCAGGGAACAAAAATTGCAGACCCTCCTAGCCAGAATATGCACAGCGAAACTTACACACAAAAAGAACATCACCCATGCAAAGGCGGCAGAACTACATTCCCTTCGACAGGAATTAGCTACACTACTAGACTCCAAGATTAAAGCACGTTTTTGTCATTTGACGGACAAATTTTAGGAGTTTGGGAGGCTGCTGGCAAGAGCCTTCAAATGCCAACTTAATACAGGACATGTGCACAAACTCACATCCATGACAGGGGTATCGGTAGTCCATTCCTCAAAAATAGCAAACACGTTTAGAGACTATTATACTCGGCTATATCATCTCCCAGACACATTACCCGGCTCAACGGAACCCCAACGGGCTGACCATATTCTCCAATACCTCACAGAGGCCCAATCCCCACAGCTGGAGGCTTCAGTTGGCGAACAGCTAGACAACCCCTTACCTTATCCGAAATTCAAGCGGTAGTGAAAGACCTCCCCAATGGCAAGAGCCCCGGCCCAGACGGCTACACTAATGCCTATTACAAGAAACATTCTGAGATGCTTGCTGGTCCCATGTGTTGCTATTTCATGGCTTTAGCTCATGGTACAGCAATGCCCTCTGAGGCGCTAATGGCGCACATTACCGTACTCCCAAAGGAAGGGAAGGACCACACTTCACCCGGTAATTATCGGCCCATATCGATCTTGAACACGGACGTCGATATCTTGGCCAAAATATTGGCCAACAGACTCAAGCCGATCCTCCTGACAGTGATTCACCCTGACCAGACAGGATTTATTAGGGCAGGGAGGCCAGGGACAATTACAATAAGGCGCTCCAACTGATACACTAGGTAAAATCCCAGAGGATGCCACACCCCATCTCTTGCTTTCCACCGATGCAGAGAAAGCATTTGACAAGGTGGACTGGACCTATATGAGAACGGTGCTGACTAGGCCCCAACATGCTGGCCTGTATATCCACCATGTAAAGCTCCCTGACCTCCGCCAAAGTAAAGGTGAACGGGGGATTGTCCAACACCTTTCCAATCAGCAATGGGACACGCCAGGGGTGCCCACTCTCACCTCTGGTCTTCGCTCTAACCTTCGAACCACTGCTCAATAGAATCTGCCTAAACGAAGATATCCAAGGCTTCAAAGTCGGCAGAACACAAACCATCTGCTTATGCAGACGATGTCCTATTCTGTCTCAGACCCCCTCATATCACTGCCTAACATATTGTCCAACTTTAAGATAAATTATAACAAATCTGAGATCCTATCCCTGAATGTCCCCTCGGGCCTACGTACAGGGCTGCAATCTGCCTTCTCATTCACATGGTGCTCCACCTCCCTAAAATGCCTAGGGGGTCTATTTGCCCACGAGCTGCTCCCAGCTCTACGAAAGTAACTACACCCCGCTGCTCTCCACCATTGGGGTGGACCTGAAAAGATGGGGCAGGTTTGCATTTTCGTAGATGGGCCAAGTCAGTGTTCTCAAAATGAATGTGTTACCCTGTATTTTATTCTTCCTGCAGATGATGCCAATCACTTTGCCAAGGAATTTCTTCTCAACTCTCAACAGCCTGTTTATACAGTATATATGGTGTGGAAAATGCCCCGGTTAGCCCTCCGCATGTTACAGCGCCCTAAGTCGAAGGGAGGTATTGGGGTTCCTGTAATCCGCAGATATTACGAAGCCCTACAATGCATCTTAGATTGGTACCACAATGTTTCTTACAAACTCTGGGTACCCCTAGACAAGTTCCTGGCTGCCTGCAATCTGTCACATGCCCCATGGGTCCCCCGGGAGCATAGAGGTCTCTCAGAGCTGGTCTCTCCACTGGCCGTCCATGCTCTGGCAACCTGGGACGCTCTAAATGGGGGGGGGAGGCTTGTGCAGCCGACTTCCCCCTTGGCGTCCCTAGGCAGCTTCCCTTGGTTCATTCCAGGGGAACACCCCCTCTTTCTTTCGGACCTGGACGGCCGATGGAGAGTCCAGATGTGGCAGATTTGTCCAGGACCAAGGCCTGTTATCGTTGGCCACACTAGGGAACAGTATGGCCCCTCCCTAATGGATGAGTGGCGTTACAGACAGCTTCAGCACTTCATCACTAGCCTACCCCAGTCCGTTCTGTCACCTACCCTGGCCTCGCCCCTTTGAACGACTGTGTATGTCGGCCTCGGCTGTCCCCCATGCCATTTCAGTACTGTACGACCTTTTTTCAGACCTTACAGACAGAGAGGAAGCCGAGTTTCATCAGGGAATGGGAGAGGGACCTTCAGCACGTCTTTACCGAGCCTCAACTAGACCCTCTGTTTAAACTTACACACTCGAGCACAGTGGATACAAAAATGCAGGACAATAGTTACAAGATTATAACTAGATGGTACAGGGTACCAACCAAGCTCACCAAGATATACCCTTCCCTGTCAGAGGCATGCTGGAGAGGATGTGGCCTTAGAGGCTCATTCCTTCACATTTGGTGGGAGTGTCCCAAGCTACGGCTCTTTTGGCTGGATATTCATGCACAGATCTTGCTGATACTGGATCTGGAGCTCCCGGACTCCCCACTAGAATCCCTGCTGCACTTCCCCACCACTCCTCTCAGCCAATACCGCAAATCTGTACTGCCCCACCTGCTTAACGCAGCTCAGCGGTTAATCCCAATCCACTGGAAGATACCCCGAGTACCTACCCGTACAGAATGGATGACTTTAGTCAATATTATGGCGGCTGAGGAGTGGATGGCAAAGTGTAAAGACAGATATGAGAAATTCTATGCCATTTGGGCCACCTGGATAAACTATGCTACCTCGGGACCCTCGCCAACAGTGGCACCCCGTGTGTGAAGGGGTCTGGTCAGGGAGGGCCCGAGACACCGGGGACATAAGGATACGTAAAAACCGCATACCAGCAGGTTTGCCATAGCTTCTACTAGCTCAAGGTATTAGCATGTATTAGCAGATGTAGATCCACCCCCCCACCTCTTTTTACTTTACTTTATCCTCCACCCATTTAATGCATCTCCTTTAAATTTCCTCATGGGCCCGAGGCCAGAAGTGCGGTCTGAATCATACCTCTGTTTAGAGGCTCACTGGGGGGGGGGCTCGCAGTGCGACACCAGACGGAGATGACAGGGGTGACTCATTGCTGTTTGCACTCATACAATAGGTGTAATATGTTGATAACTAAAGCCCTAGGCTGGCCCCAGTAGAGTGTACGTCCCTGAATATGTCTGATGACCATATGCATCCGGTGCAAGCACTACCTGTCATGTAATAACCATTTATGTTTTGTTGAATGCTTATCTGTCTGTTTAAAACCCTCTTTTCAAAATAAAGATAACATTAAAAAAAAGAAAAGGATTTTACAGGTAAGCTGTTATAAAAATCCTATTTTTTTTAATCGTACATCACAGGTCACAGAGCCATAGTAATTACTATGTGAGAAGTCCCAGAGCAATGCCAACTGAGGGGAGGGAGATGCAACTAAAGTAGGGCACCATGAGATCAGAGGATTTATACTGCTGCCTGCTGCCTGCAGTACACTGCGCCCAAAGGCGACATCCTCATGTCTTTTTACATTCACCAGATAGAATTGGTTTGAAGACCAAGTTGTGGCTTTGCAGAATTGAGCCATGGAGGCTTGGTGATGCACTGCCTACAAACCACTAACAGCCCTAGAGGAGTGTGCTTTGATTTGAGAGGGTAGAACTACTACTTTAAGCCATAAGCTTGAATGATTACTTGTCTAATCCATTTAGAAATAGTAGATTCCGATGCTGCCTGTCTTCTTTTAGGACCTTCAGGCAACATGAACAAAAACATCACAACACGAATCTGGGCAGCGCCTTTAAGTAGACTGATTGCTCTCACCACATCAAGAGAATGTAGTGATTTTTTCTTCAATAGAACAGGGTTCTGGAAAAATGAAGATAGAACAATATCCTAGTTTAGATAAAAACCTGATATTACCTTTGGTAAAAAGTTAGGATGACGCAATACTACCTTATCCTTGTGAACAATAAAAATAGGTCTCTTTACAAGAAAGAGCAGCCAATTCTGATACCCCTCTTGCCGCAGATATGGTTACCAGAAAAAATAGTTTCCTTGTCAAAAAGGGACCAAGGGAATATGTTGTATCGGCCCAAAAAAAGGCTGTTTTGTAATGCCGACAAAACTAAATTCAAGTCCCAATGGTTCAGGGGTTACCTAACCGGAGATTAAGCTGTGTTACCCCTGAACAAAGTTACGAACCAAAGATGGAACACCGGACCTTGCGAGAGAAGGTCTGGCCATGATGGTAGGGTCCATGGGTCCCCTACTGCCATCTTTACGATCTCTGCATACCAAGATTTCCTGGGCCCTGCTGGGGGCCACAAGAATCAATGACTTCCATTCCTGCTTGACCCTGCGAAGAAGTCATGGACGCAGGCAGAATAGAAGGGAATGCATAAATCAGTGAGAACTGATTCCATGGGAATAGCAAGGCATCTGTTCCACATGCTAGCGGATCCTTTGTTCTTGACACATTTTTGACATATTGACAGGACGATATCAGGGTGAAGGAACCATTCTCCTGGGAACAACTGCTGGTGACTCAAGTAGTGCGCCTGCCAATTTTCTATTCCTAGAATGGAGACTGCCGATAGACAAAGTACATTGTTTTCTGCCCAAGGTAGGATATGATTCTACCTTCTCTGGGCCGCACAACTTTTGTGCTCCCTTGGTAATTAATATAGGCCATTGCTGTGGCATTGTCAGATTGAATCCTGGCAGGAGAATACCATAAACTGAACGTTCAGGCCCTCAGGACCAAGAGCTCTGCCTGAATTTCTAAAATGTTAATGGGCAAGGCTATTTCTGATCTGGGCCACGTCTCTTGGACAGTTGCCTCTTCCAGGACTGTTCCCCAACCTAAACAAAAAAAGGTTGGCATATGTGGTTACCACTTCCCAGGTAACTAAAGGAAGTATTTTCCCCTTAGTAGATTTTTGGATATTAATCATAAACTGAGGCTCCGGCATACCCGGCCTACAGCACCTGGTATTTCCAGGTGGTCTCATCTGGGTACTAACCAGGCCCAACCCTGCTTAGCCTCCAAGATCAGACGAGATTGGGCGCTATCAGGGTAATGTGGCCATAGGCTTTGGAGTCAGACACATTGCGATTTTGCAGCAGTCTCAAATGAAGCCAAGCATAAGGAACAGCCTCGAATGAAGTCACCATCTTTCCCAACAACCTCATGCAAAGTTGAATAGACAAAATTCATCTTGCTTTAACCACCTAAATCAGTTCCTTTATGGTGCTGATCTTTGCCTGGGGTAAGAATACTTTTTTCTGGGTGTACCTAAGATCAGACCCAAGTATTTTAGCCTTCTTCAGGAAGACTTCTCCTAGGTTGAGAATCCGATCTAGATATTCCAGGTAGTTAAATGTGATGACCATACTTTGGTCTAAGCGGGCTACCGACTGGTCTATTAAGAGCAGATCGACTAGATAAACCATAATCGTTATACCTTGGGCCCTTAATCTGGCTAGCAGAGGGACCAGAACCTTTGTAAACACTCAAGGTGCAGTAGCTGGACCGGAAAGCAGAGCTGCACACTGAAAACGAACATTTTCCACCTTGAAAAGTAGATATTACTCGTGTGCGAGGAAATAGGCATATGGAGGTATGCATCTTTGATGTCGATTGATGCCAGACGTTCTCCTTGTAGGATGGAGATAACTGATTTGGATTGACTCAATGCGAAAAAAGAGTGGTTATATTCAGGAATTGAATTTAGATTTTTGAGATCCAGAATGTCCATTCGAATTTGGCACCGTGAAAAAATAGGTTTGGATCAAACCCCAACATCTGTTCTTACATGGGGACCCTCATGATCACTTTTTTATTTTTCTCTGGATCCTTAGAAATGTTTGATCTGAGAAAACGAGGAGACGGGAATTCTTGGAACTCCAGTTTGTACCCTGGAGCTATTGAGGAAGTCCCCCATTCGTCTGGACACTCTTCCTGCCAGATCCTTAAGAACTGCAGAAGAATTCTCCCTATTCGATTGAACCTGAACGTGGAAGCCGTTATTACTGCCTGGGGGCTGATGCTTCTGGCACAGGACAAGAAGCTTTAAAACTAAAATACATTTACTCTTTTTCTTAAATGGCAAAAGGGGTGCTTTCTACTAGAATTTCTTTGGATGTATTATCCAAAACATCCCCAAATAGCTGTTTCATCGCAAAAAGGAAGACTAGCCAGGAGCTTCTTACAAGGCACTTAGCGAAGGGCGCATGGCCTGAAAGATAGAATCTCTCATAGCAACTACTGCAAACATAAAGCTGCCTCCTGGGCCTGCTGAGCAGGATAACCTTGAAGACCCGTTTAACTGCTTGCCAACCACCGGCTGTCAATTGACAGCCAGGTGGCGCAGCTCTCACTGTGGGAGGGTGTCAAATTACGCCCTCGTCTTTTTGGCCCACCAGGGGGAACGCGCGCCCGACGTGTCACCTGGGACTTGATGCGAGTGCCTGGCGGCCTCGATGTCCATCGGGCACCAGTCATTGCCCGGTAATACAGCAGGACCGTGGATCTGTGTATGTAAATACACAGATCCACGGTCCTGTCAGAGGAGAGGAGACCGATGGTGTGTTCTCAGTAAAGAGAAACACTAATTGGTCTCCTCCCCTTGTGAATCCCCTCCCCCTACAGTTAAAAATCACTCCTAGGGAACATATTAACCTCTTGAACCCTTTCCCTACCAGTCACATTTATACAGTAATCAATGCATTTTTATAGCACGGATCGCTGTATAAATGTGACTGGTCCCAAAAACGTGTCAAAAGTGTCTGATATGTCCGCTGCAATGTCGCAGTCACAATAAAAATCGCAGATCACCGCCATTACTAGTAAAAAAAAAAAAATTCTAAAAATCTAACTATTTTGTAGGCGCTATATCTTATGCGTAATGGAAAAAAACCTGTCGCATTTTGACCCACACTAGGATGCGATTTAAAGTCGCTAAACCTTTTTTTTAATCATCATAAAATACACTGGGCTGCAGTGTTAAAAACAGTTGCAGACATTTCATGGCTCTGATGCTCACTCTGACCAGCCACCCCCTTTCAGGGGAGTATGCCATTTGTAGAGATGAGTAGGCTTTCCAGAGCTTGAGGGAGACCCTTTTAGCTCTTTTTTGGGGGTATTTCAACCCCCCCTTCTGACCATAGCCCGATGCACAAAGCTGAGGTACTACCAGAAGAAATCCTATCCACTGCTTGAGTAGTCCAACTACTGCCGCTGCTATTAACGCTCAGCCTGATGCAAATAGTAAATGTGTCAAATAGGAAATGCCTGTATCACCAAAACCTCTTTCATGCTCTTCTTTGCTCTTATGTCTCTCTGACAATTTCGCAGCCAGCATAAATGGAGTTTTTCTTAAAAAAAAAAATAGACTCCCGCGTTGGAGGACGCAAACACCGTGCCAAGACCCGCCAGGAGGAAGGAGGAAGCAAAACCCCCCAAACTTAATGGAGGTCTGGCCTGGTAGCCGGAGAAAAAAAAAAAAAAAAAAAAAAAAAAAAAAAGACTACTGCTTCTGTGACACAGCGTGACTCTGAGCAAAGCAGAAGGTACCTGCTCTATACAGCCCCCAGTGGTGATACTAGGCATGACAAAATTTACTTTAAAGGAGACATTTCATGAGAAAATTAAAAAATTCCTTTGAAAAACCCCACTTGCCTTTCCAGCTGCAGGGTTTTCTGTGGTAAAACCAACAGACCCAATCTTCACCCTTCACGGTGGGTCCCGTTAAACCTTCAGGAACCGGGGACACTTGGGGAACCCACAATCCTGTACTTGTAAAAAGCACCCCACCAGTACATCTTCATGGCCTTAATACCAAAAGTACTGGATCCCGGGGTTCAGCTCTCTAAAAAGAGAAGTGTTACAGGCAAAACTTAATTTCTTTGGATACAAGGCCCGGGTACCATTCAATTCGGGCCTAAAAGACACTTTGAATTGATCCGGCTGCATAGCTAGCCCCAGCAAGGATTGCTCCAGTGGAGCTCAGCACCACACAGCTTCACTCATGACCAAAACCTTAGACACTGGCGAAAAAACTGAGATACTCCCAGTAGTGGGAGGGGTTATATAGGGAGGCAACTTCCTGGTTAGGGCGTCCCAGTGTCCAGCAACTGAAGGTGGACTATGACCACAATAATTACTACGGCTCTGTGTCCCATGATGTACGATTAAAGAAAAATGGCCCGGTCATTGAGCAGCCAAAGCTTCCAGGGCTGAAGTGGTTAAAGAAATAAGACCTAAAACACTGTTTTGCAGATTTTCAGACAGGACTAATATAGTATTATGCATGACAGGAAACTCCTAGGCAGGCAGTTTGATACACGTGTAGCAATGTAATGGTACCCCCCCGTAGGAGCTGCTAAGAACTGTGGTTTGTCTGTCACCTTGTCCAGCCCTGCATTCACTCTTAGGCACTCCAAGACATAAAGCAGTCACTGAACTTTGTTTTTTGTTTTATTGAGTATAACTTAAATGGGGATAGGAGATATGGGATGCCCAACATGAATAAATAGACATAGCAATTGATTTTGGGACAACTATGTACACTAATTGTACATACTCCAACTTCCTCCTGCACAAATTGCTTAAAGGTTCCACTCCTCAGCACATCACTTGGTTTCCCAGGGACAGCTAGCACTATTTGTAGGTTAAACCTGACCAGGCCTCAGCATATGCCCTTTGCAGGCTGGGACCATGGGCGCCACAGGTGTAGCAGAAAAGTCCTTGTGCTAGCCGCCCCATCTATGGCTACTGATCCCAGTTAGCCATCAGGCCCGCCAGCCCTCCTGGCTGCAGCTGCCTCTTTCCACTGCCCCTTCCATCACAGTCCACACTTCTGGTTCTGCACCCATCTCAGACTGCAAGCTCCCAGTCCTCCTGATTGTGCCTCACTCACCAGCCCTCCTGGCTGCGACCAGGTGTCCTTCCTGGAGTCTCTTAACAGTGCTCTCTCCTGTTGTCCTCTCCTTGCTCTCTCTTGTGCCTCCGGTCCAAGACCTCTCCATGGGTTCTTGGAAGTGTTCCCGACAGCACCCGAGCCCAGGCCCAAGGTCTCACCCTCAGACTGGGGAGCTTCCACCCAGGCCCTGACAGCGTCCACCCTCTATCACTCCAGCTCTTCCACCTGAAAACTCCTCCCCAGCTATGCTGACACTCCGTATTTTAGGAGGCCTGCCCCCTGCCAATCCAGGTTGTGGATTGGTCAGGGCTCCCTAAAACTCCCCAGGCAGCTCCACCTTTACTCTTCTCTGTTTCCTATTTTTCTAGCAAACCAGGAAAGAGGGAGGTCTCAGTGAGCCTGTGAGTCACCAGCTGCTACCCTGAGTCACTCCCAGCCCAGATCAAAACAAACAGGCCTGGCTGCCAGCCAGGCCTGCCTAAATTTGACTTCCCTCTAAAACACTCCACCTACCTACCTAGAGGGTATTACACAAGCAACGTGTGCCTATTCTCACCAAGACATTTAGCCCCCGTTCACACCAGTGTGACTTGTCATGCGATCTGACAGTTCCAAATCGCATGACAAGTCGCACCCTATTGTCGGCAATGGAACCATTTAAATTGGTGCGACTCCGACTTTGCGGTGCAGCACCGATTTGAAAAAAGGTTCCTGCACAATTTTTTTGCGATTTCAGGTACAACGTGCATAAACATCTGTGCATGAAGTCGGGCTTCACCTGGAGTATGCTATCCAGTCCTGAGCACTAGTCCTCAGGAAGGATGTGCTGGAAATAGAGCGGGTACAGAGAAGGGCAACAAAACTAATAAAGGGACTATTAGTTATGAAGAAAGGTTACAAACACTGAACTTATTCTCTCTGGAGAGGAGACGGTTGAGAGGGGATATGACTTAAATTTACAAATACCAACTGGTGGCCCCACAATAGGGATAAAACGTTTCCGTGGAAGGGAGTTTAATAAGACACGTGGCCACTCATTAAAATTAGAAGAAAAGAGGTTTAACCTTAAACTGCGTAGAGGGTTCTTTACTGTAAGAGTGGCAAGGATGTGTTATTCCCTTCCACAGGCGGTGGTTTCAGCGGGGAGCATTTGATAGTTTTAAGAAACTATTAGAGAAGCACCCAAACGATGACAACATACAGGGATATACAATGTAATACTGACATAAAATCACACACATAGGTTGGACTTGTGTCTTCTTTCAACCTCACCTACTATGTAACTAAGCCAAGTAGCACCTGAAATTGTGCTTACCTGCCATCTTGAAATCGTGCTACTTTAAGTGAACAAAACTTGTACAAAAACAAATATCTGCAACTCAGTTGCAGATAATCACAACTAAAAGGGGTTAATTAATACTGTGAAAGTAATATAATATATATATATATATATATATATATACACACACACACAGTGTGTGTATATTATTATACAGGATTTATATAGCGCCGACAGTTTATGCAGCGCTTTACATTAGGGTAGACATTACAATACAATACAAGATAGGGGGAATCAGAGGGCCCTGCTCCTTAGAGCTTACAATCTAGGAGGGAGGGTCGAGTTCTACAAAAGGGTAATAGCTGTGGGGGGTGAGCTAATGGAGAAAATAGTGCAGTTGTTAGATGGAGGCAGGATAGGCTTCTCTGAAGAGGAAAGTTTTCAGGGATCGTCTAAAAGTGGATACATTCTGACAGATTGGGGTAGTGAGTTCCAGAGGATGGGCGAGGCAGAGTTGTGGATGGCTTCGTAAGTGTTAGTATTTTGAATTTAATTTGTTGGGCAAGTGGTAGCCAGTGGAGGGGTTGGCAGAGACAGAGAGGGGTAGCAGACACTGTGCGGTTTGTAAGGTGTATGAGTCTGGCAGCAGCATGATGGACTGAAGGGGAGATAGTCTGTATAGAGCTGAGCCAATGAGGGAGTTGCAGTAAAGCCGAGAGATAACCAGGGAGTGAATCAGGAGCTTTGTGGTTTCATTGGTTAGAAAGGGACGTAGTTTAGAGATGTTTCGGAGGTTGAGGCGGCAAGCTTTGGAAAGTAATTGGATGTGGGGCTGAAAGGAGAGGTCAGAATGCAGGATAACACCTAGCACCCCGACATGTGGGGATGGGTGGATGGTTGTGCCATTACTGTTGACAGAGAAGTCAGGGGAAGAGGCGCGTGGGGGAGGAAATATTATAAGTTCGGTTTTGGACAAGTTGAGTTTGAGGAAGTGTTGCGACATCCATATAGATATGTCTGTTAGTAAGTTGGTGATGCGTGAGGAGACTGATGGCGTGAGTTGAGGGGTGGAGAGATAGATTTGTGTGTCGTCAGCATAGAAATGCTATTGGAAGCCATGAATGGCTATCAGCTGACCCAGGAAAGAAGTGTAGATTGAAAATAAAAGAGGTCCAAGAACAGAACCTTGAGGGATTCCGACAGAGAAGGGAAGAGGATTGAAGGAAGTAGAATTGTAAGTGACACTGAAGGTGCGTTGGGATAGGTAGGATGAGAGCCACTGAAGAGCACAGTCATGGAGACCAAGGGAGTAAAGTTTTTTGAGGAGAAGAGGGTGGTCAACAGTGTCATACATACACACACAGTATCTCACAAAAGTGAGAACACCCCTCACATTTTTGTAAATATTTTATTATATCTTTTCATGTGACACTGAAAAAATTACACTTTGCTACAATGTAAAGTAGTGAGTGTACAGCTTGTATAACAGTGTCAATTTGCTGCCCCCTCAAAATAACTCAACACACAGCCATTAATGTCTAAACCTCTGGCAACAAAAGTGAGTACACCCCTAAGTGAAAATGTCCAAATTGGGCCCAAAGTGTCAATATTTTGTGTGGCCACCATTATTTTCCAGCACTGCCATAACACTCTTGGGCATGGAGTTCAGCAGAGCTTCACAGGTTGCCACTAGAGTCCTTTTCCACTCCTCCATGACGACATCACGGAGCTGGTGGATGTTAGAGATTTTGCGCTTCTCCACCTTCTGTTTGAGGATGCCCCACAGATGCTCAATAGGGTTTAGGTCTGAAGACATGCTTGACCAGTCCATCACCTTTACCCTGAGCTTAGCTAGAAGTTTCGTGTCAGAATTTTTTAAGCCAGATGAGTAAATAGTACAACAGTTTTGCTAACACTGCTACATGGGCTAACAGGGCTTCCGGGAGCAGAGGGTTAGAGGTAGTATTTGAGTTAAAGTAACTACCCGGGGGGATATCAAGGTAAGGTAGAGAGGAACTTTTTATAATACCTGTTCATTAGGCCATCAGGACCAGGACTCTTGCATGGTGGAAAGGCAGCTACTGCAGTGCACAATTCCTTAGCAGTGAATGGGCTAACTCCTCAAGGACTGAGGGGGGCAGGGCAGGGAAGGCAGACTATTATATGCACAGATCTCATCAACCTGATGACCATCCACACAAGTCGGGGGGATCCCACTGCTATAGATTGGCTGTCCACTATCTGCTTGTTGTGGATGGACAAAGCATGGATATGACAGGAATCCTTCTATAATTGTCTAGCCAACAGCCGGCCACACTTGTTCCCTTGCTCATAAAAACCATGTTCAAAGTGCATATGCCTTGCAATGCAAACACAGAGAGACTAAGTCGCAACATCTCTAGTTATTAGGCATCAACGGGGTCAAAGCTCACCTTATGCTTGGTCTCAAGAGAGTGGATTTTATCTAGAAGATCAGCAATTTCCCTCAGCTTTTCCTTTTTGATATGGGAGCTTGTGAGCTTCCCAGATTGCAGGCTGGACACATCTCTGGGGGAATTTGTTTCAAAATATAATGCCAATGTATGGGACAGGGCCTCAGAAACAGACTTATCTTAAAGAGACTCATTCATTCACCACACCTGTTGCAGAGGGTATGCAGAAACAGGGTGAAGAGTTATAGTTATGGGGGAATGATCTGAAATAGTGATGGATTCAATAGTAGATTAAAGAATAAAGTCTCAAATAAAATTGATCTATCTATAACAAATCTAGGTGGGAATAAGTGTCATGTTTTCGAATAGTAACTATAGTCTTTTTCCCTGGCATGAAACACACGCCACTTATCTACCAGATGGAGGGATCACAAGAGTTGCTTAACGTATTCAAGGGCTCTGAAGGACAAGAGGATTTTTAGGTGTCTAGGGTAAGGTTGAAATCTCCCCCAAAAAGCGATTTTAGGGGCACAGATAGAGGCA